>NC_092180.1:4799390-5999390 GCF_043641665.1 Enoplosus armatus
TCCTGGCAAAACATTTTTTTTCACCTGCCTGAACTTTCTTTTCCACTCGTTTTCACAGATGCTACGAAAAAGCAACTTTGAAAAATCATCCTAGTAAAACTTTTTTCCCCACCTGTTTCACAGATGAAAAAACCCCAAAAGAATTAAGGAACTTCGAAAGATTATCCTGGCAAAAACTTTTTTCCCACCTGTTCTTAAGTCTTAAAGACAGGACAGAAAACTATTTAGATCAGACTTAGAAAATGGATCACCAGATTTGTTTTTTTTACTGACTTGCCTCCCAGGGCTTCCGTAGTTTTGCCACGTACAAGTTGAGGTTAAGATTAACATTGAATTATTGTCTGAAGGGAAGATTTGTCCTGTGGCATTTGAGCTTAACAAACCCTGAAGTCAATGCTGGGTCTTTATAATGTCAGAAGTGTGTGTCGGTGATGGAGAGCTTACAGCAGTCCGACTCATCCGACCAGTCTCCACAGTCGTCGTCTCCGTCACAGTGGTAGATGTCCAGGATACAGCGGCCGTACGCACACTGGAACTCCTCAACGCTGCAGGTGGCTGGCATCACATCTGAGGCTGCACAGACACACACAGAGACACACAGACGTGTTTAACAGATGCTGATGCAGGAAAAGATGGTGCAGCAGTTGGCTGTCTGAGGCTCTTTGCAGCTTCGACTCTTCTCTGCTGAGTCTGTCAGGAACTACACATGAAATGAAGGAGAAGCTCAGCTCTCTATTAAGACAGTGAACATGTTTACATGTTCTGCAGTAAACTGGTTACTGCACGATCTTTAGTTTGGTCAGTAACCAGATGTCTTCCCTACATGCTGCCATAGTTTTGAATCACGATGCTGCAGCCTGAAGAGTTTTTGATCAGAGAGTCAGAGAGGGAGCAGACACTTTGCCCTGTTTGAATTTTACAAATAACATTCAGTTCAGAAGTGGAAACTTGTTTACTTAGAATAATATATTTTGAATTTTAGTCTGACTTAAGATTATTCTGGATATGTAGACAGACTGCTCCTATGAGTAATCACTTTTCTTTTTATTCTGCCACTGCTGTCACAGAGATAAGTTCCCTGTTCAAAGTCTTTGTGATGCACTTGTTCTCTTATAAAACCTTCAGGTTCATGCAGTCTTATGACAGCATAAATATGTAGAAATTTCAACACCTGCACTGTATGATCAGCCTCGCTAACTTATGGGCGACCACAAAGAGAGCTGGAGGTGTCTGAAAATCTGTCTCTTAGTTTGGCTACGAGGAAGTACGATGAATGAAACTTCACTGTTGTAGCTGTCAACGCTAAAAAGTAAGACACAAAATCACATGCTACCTCCTACAGTGTGTAGTTTCTTTAACTCGAGAAGCATTTAGTCTTTAACACACACTCTCACATCTAACTTACGGCAGTTTTCCTCGTCTGATCCGTCCTTACAGTCCGTGTCTCCGTCACAGTACCAGTGCTCGGCAATACAACTGCCATCTGTGCAGCGGAACTCCTTGTCCGAACATTTACGCATGTCTGGTATAGAAAAAACAAACAAACTCACATATCATGTTTATAAGATAACAGTAATGAATATGTACAATGAGTATTTGAATAGAATCCGTGTGTGTGTGTGTGTGTGTGTGTAGGTGTGTGAACCCACCACACTGTTCATCACTGTTGTCCCCGCAGTCGTTGTCACCGTCGCAGTGCCAGAGGCTGCGAATACAATAGCCATTCTGGCAGTGAAACTCATCTTCCTCGCACTCTCTGGGAGCTGCAGAGAGAAAAATAAAAAGAGGTTTCAGAGGACAAATAATGAGCATACAACAAAAGCAAAGAGCAGATACTGTACAAGAATTAGATAAGAGGCAGCCGTCCCTGACCTCTGCTGCCATTACATCCACAGCTGCACTGACACCAGGGAAACTGTGACCTTTTATGCCAGGCTCAGAGCAAAGAGCTGAGAAGAAGAAACAGAGATTTTTCTCTCCGTAAACAAGCTGAACTCTCCGGAGGCTGCAGGTCTACAGCTCAAAGACCCACAGACTGAATATCCTGTGGTTCGATCTCAGCACAAAAGACGTCCGATCAACAGCTACTGCAACACAGTGAGGAAGAAGGCTGAAGAAAGTCATACTGACCGTGTGTGTGTGTGTGTGTGTGTGTGGCTGTCTTCACGGTAACTGATCAGAGTGAAAACATTTGCTATAATAATAACAACATTATTTATACAGCACTTTTCCAAGGCGTGTAACAAATGCCTGTACAAAAACACAGGAATCCAAACCATCTCTCCTGGATATAAAAAAATGTGGTGAATCGTCCCTCAGGAAGAACAAAGCCTGTGGTCATCTTGAATTTATAGCATGTTGGTTACAATGGATGCCAATACTGACAAGCTTTCGTGGTGGAAAAAAATTATTAAAGCGCTCATTTAAATATCTCTAACCACTACTAAGCATAATCATCTCCATTGTCCATCTGTATGCTCAGTATGTTCCAGTTTAACCAAAATCCATTTCAGTCATCGACCCCGTTGACCTCCTATTGTTCAGAAGAAGTTTATAGTTCAACTGTAAAGGTGTCAGAATGCTTCAACCCCCCCAAACCTTTCTGACGTCGCAATTGAGGTAGTTGCATCTATCAGTTTCTGTAACTTTTTAACACCGACAATCAGACATTCAAGTTGTACGAACTACTGCACACCTTAAAATATCCAAACCTGAGCTCCAGCAGCTTGTTATGTGTCTCAATTAAATATCCTGGCTGCTGTAAGTTGGGAAATGTTGTTTCACTAGACAGTTAACCTTGAGACTGGAGATAAGACACATTTGTCGATCATACCAACAGCCCTGACGAAGCAGTTAAACAGAAGTCCCTCCCTCCATTGAACTTTCAGCAGTGTGACATTGACGGTTCAAACCCTTTCATTTATCCAAACAACTCCTCCACCTTGCTTCTTAAATCACACCTCCATTGATAAAACACTGAATGGATTTTCAAAACACCGCCTTCTACTGTTACCACCGCAATCGATGGCAAAGCCCAGCCATGCCCGCCTGGGGCAGAGTAAACAGGTTCGTCAAGGAGGACCAATGATGGATGGCCCCCGGCAGGAGGTAATCTATAATTTATCACTGCAGTGTGTGAGTGTTAGACAGCTGAGACAAACAGAGAGAGATAAGGAGAGACAGAAACAGAAGGATGCCCACAGAATAGAGGGACGGACGAAGAAGAAGATGAAGCTTTTTTTCTTGGTTCAGAGAGATTTTTCATCTTTTTCTCAGGTGTGATGCAGCATCACAGCACAAGTCAAGGCTGCTGGAGACACACTCCACTTCTGAGATGAGTGACATGACATGAGGCCCCAGAGCCTGTGTGTTTGTGTGTGTGTGTGTGTGTGTGCATCTATTATAGACCTCTGCGGATCGTGGATATCTCTGCATGCCCATGAAAAACTACCATAAGAGATGATATCAAGATGGTTTGACTCTGTATACATTATATTTTATATGAGTAAATTAAAAAAAACTGTAGTAAACAGTATGTAACTCAAAATGAATTTCTATAATATTCTTATTATTGCGTATGCTTGTGTGTGTGTTATGCCTAATAATATACTCTGTGTTCCTGAAAACACACAAATCCTTTGTCTTTTTTTATTCCTGTTGGAAGCTTATTTTCAGGAGTTCATTGTGTGTGGCTAGATACCACTGAGGGCACTACTACGACAGCCCGACCAAGACTGGATGTGGAGGTAGATACCAATATCGAAGTATTGAATAATGAAATATTGGCCGATTTCACGTAAAGCCATAACATAAACAAACATTGTTAATAAGGATTATTTAAATGTGGTTATTAAAGAGCTGGGACCAGGCTATGTACTGAGCAGGACAGCTGGTTACTGCTCTGTCACTGTCAAGTAATGGTAATGAAATTAAGTACTGGTATATACATTACCACAAACATATCTTCAGCATTTCTATATTGCAATTTCATAAAGTATAAACCAATACAATGCATCTGTGACGAGCAAATATCATCCAATATATCAGCCTGGACGATTTATCGGCTCTGCTTTCAACTGCTAAACCTCACCCTACACCCCCCAGCCAGAACGTCCTCCCCTCCCCCCAAAAAGAAAAGGATATAAAAGCAACAAAAGCCCAACAGTGGCTCCAAATGAAAATTTAATTTTACCAGTACTATTGACAAATGCACTCATTTAATCTATTATTCTACTTGTAAGAAAATAATTGATTCTCTCCCCCATGCTCTCTCTCCCCTCCCATCAGGGAGGTAAACAGAGGGAGGTCGGAGGTCAACAAGCCCTCAAGATGCTCATCACTCACACAGCAGCCAAACGTCAAAGGGCAAAGGGCGCTGGGAGTCATTACCAGGCTGCCTGCATGTGTGTGTGAGGTGAAATGGTGTCATGTTTTTTTAAATATATATATATTTTTTTGGTGAAATGTCTTTTAAATTTCAAGAATTCAGAATATCTCATGTTCAAACATACACATCCACACCGAGACACACCTCAGTCTCCGTGTTTGTCTGAAATCTTGACAACTGCTTCAGTTCCAGCCGAGCGTGGAGGATTGTCTCCCCGTCTCTAAATAATGAAATAAAACCACTGCATCGCGGGGAGAAACAAAATATATTGGAAGGTGAAAGACAGACCAGGGTGAAAAAATGAACAGAAAGAAAGAAGCATGAAATAATAAGTAGTTTGGGGAACAGGGGAGGGAGGGAAATTTACTGGGCATGAAGATGAAAAATTCATAGCCGGCTCGCAGCAGACAGACCCCCCATCAGGAAGTGATTCAGTGTCTGGCTGCTGATACAGTATGTGGGTCAACAGAGGAGGAGGAGAAATCACTGGAAGACAGACAGATGAGAGAAATCATTCAGAAGAGAAAGCGCTAACATGTACCTGCTCCACACACGCTGCATGAGGTATCATGGAATACAATCACTGTCATTAATACTAACAATCTAGATCATTCAAAGTAGTATCTTCTAATTTCCAGGCACACTAACACTGTGGCTTGAAGGACGGCGACATCAGTCCGTTTGTCAGTCCAACACTTTGGTCCAGAGTGAAATATCTTGACAAATAGTCAATGGATTGCACTTAAGCTCAAGTATCTCAAAAGAGAATGACCAAATTCCTCTCAGCATGCTAACTGCACGTATGTCAACACACCAACGTTAGAATCAGCGTGCTATCTGTAGCATTATAATGTCTTCAGATAGAGCGCGAGGCTGATTTTCAATGGGGCGCAGCTGCACACAAAGTCAATGGAAAGACACGAGTGGGAAAAACTTCAGCAAATGTGCATTAACATGAAATGAAAATAGACATCGGGGTTCATCAGGTGTGTTGGCGTCACATGATCCAACTCACCATCAGCTGATAGAAGTCCAACAACAAAACAGTGCTCATGCATTTTTGGTGTTTGGTATCTGCTGGGAGAACTTTCTAAACATCCTGTCGGTGGCTTCATATTCACCGTACAGACATAAGAGTGGTTTCCATCATCGGTAGAAGCAGAAGATCCATTTCTTCCAGTATCTCTCACCAAAATTCAGCTCGGTCATCTTCCCGCACTAGCTCTCTCTTCAGCTCCAAAGTCATTTTAAACTAATGAGCCAAGCTTCCATGAGCTAGCGAAAGGACAAACTGCTATTAAATCAACAATCCCAAACAACAAAGCAGACGATTATTGATGTCAAAATGTTGAGTTACGCAACATGTTGGTGGCTGACAATCCTTTACACACTCGTTGTGAAAATCGCCCCTGTATTGATCTTTAGATAAAAAGTTACTCACTAAAAGGACACTGCCTCACTCTCTCTGCCTGTCTCCATCAGGAACACGTCACTCCCTGTGACTATTCTTGTCTCCACACAGAGTTAAGTGTGATTAAACCGAATCACCAAACTGACACCGACAGTGTGATGGAACGACTGGCGTGCGGCGAACGTCCACACGGATCAGACTGCACATACGGAGCCTTCTGACTCATGAAGGTAAATACAGAGACTGAAACAGGATGATTAGCTCACAGAATCTGAACACTTACTCCTCCCTGACGTACGGAGCAACACACAAGCGTTTGCTCTTCTACTCTTGTGAGGACCCTCTCATGAGCATGATGCATTCTCTTCTCAGCCTCACAACCCCAATCCTAAACTAAAACTCCTTAAATAGCCCTTTGAAGAAGTGAGAAACAGACAAAATGTCCTCACGGTCCCCATAAAGAAATACAGGAGCACATACATACACACCTACAGCAGCAATGCATAGATACATATGCAGAAATAGATACTCCTGACTTCACTCACTGCGGGCCACATTCTGCCTGGCAAGCAGCTGAGGGGTATTTTGGGTGAACACACACACACACACACACACACACACACACACACACACACACACACACACACACACACACACAGATAGCTCTACAAATCAAAAGAAGAACAGGATCAACTGAGGGTAAAGGTCAGAGAATGTCTTGTGTGGTGACCGTGGGAGTGCTGACCTATCACCAATGTGTGTGTGCATGTGCCGTTTGTGTGTGTGAGTGTGACAGCCAGGCAACTCCTTCAGACTCAAAACAAACATCTCTTTGCACATGGCTGCCTCAAACATCTGTCCGCTTTAATAACTCATCCCCCTGAGCCTGACAGAGCAGGTCGAGAGTGTGTGTGTGTGTGTGAATATCAATGCGACCGTCGCTGTTTGTTTGTGTTGACAAGAGAAAGGAAGTGTACTTACGACAGTCCTGTTCGTCGGAGTCGTCCTCACAGTCGTTGTCTCCGTCACACACCCAGGAGCGGCGGATACATTTGCCGTTGTCGCAGTGGAAGTCCAGCGGCGAGCAGGTGGGAAGCACTGCAAACAAACAAGGCCAAACAACAAGTCTGTCAGCAGGAACAAACAAACAAACAAACAAACTGTGAGGCTGGAAGGAGAAGAGAGGACAGAAGATGAGAGTTTGCATTTGTTTTTAAGAAATATACCACTAGGCTACAATATGACTTTTGGTGCTTTTCTATCAGCGTCATTTATTCCTTTTGCTTTATTTTCTGAAATTGTTAAAAGTGGTTTCATATTTGTGATTGTTCCCATCATGTCTCCATATTGTAGGCCCGTGTGACGTTTAACTGCAACAGACATGATGTGAGATAACAGTTTCCCTGGAACACGGCTGGATTTGATCAGTTTTAGAAGTTTAAATCTCACCGTGCACCACATCTCTGGGAGTCCTTTATTTTTACATGAGATAAGAGTTTTTAGGGAGTGAACAACATGTTTTGTATCCAATCAAGATTTCCTCAGTGTCGGCTCAACAGCTTTTATGTGCTTGCTTTACAAAGTGTTCGTCAGATCGTGGTTTAGTTTATGGAGTATTGCATTGTGCTTCACTGTGGCGTTCTGCCTGTCTACAATTAGCAAAATGATCTGATCAGAGAACAATGGAAGTAAACATGATTGGAGATCTGACCTGATGGTCGACACCAACTTTTACTACTTTGCAGTCCACAATACTTGTTTTTAAGACACATTTCAGTCAGTATCATAAAAACCATTTGTGAAAATTTATGAAAATGAGATATTTGCCTGAATCTGGTTTCAGCTTCAGGAATGTGAATATTTGCCTGTTTCAATCATCGTCTGTGAGAGTACACTGAATACCTTGTTTTAGACCAAACTATACATCGATCGATTGAGAACAAATCTGCAGATTATTTGATAGTAAAAATAATCATTAGTCATAGCCCTAAGAGGGTATACTAAAAGCAAGTAAAGCCAATCAGATGTGATGTCAATCCAGCACAGCGATGAAGCTTTTACCAATTTCACAGTCATCACTCCTGTATGGCCGCTGGCTACAGTAAAGGTCAGAGTTTGACAGACATGGTTTAAATGCAGGAGGGTTTACTCTCCGTCTGGTCTCAGCTCATCCAGAGCCTGAGCCTGATCTGGACCCACACGTCCTCCTCTCCGCCACCTTCTTACCCTGAGACCCGGAGAGCAGCGCTGAGCTCAGCTAAGCGCATTCCTCCTTAACTTCATATCCGCTCTAAGTGCAGCTACTTGCTATCTAAGTGGAGCCCGAATGACTGGCCCTTTGTCATCCGCAGACAGAGCTAATTTAATTACAGGCCAGAGAGGGATGGAGGGACCGGGGGGGGGGCAATGGAGGGGAGGAGGAGGGAGGAGAGGGAGCAGCAACTCCTTACAGTGGACTCTCACCAGCCTGTCAATACCAGATATGAAATATTGACGCAACAACGCAGACTTTATGAAAAATGTATGACGTCACGCAGCGAGTTAACCAGCGAGGCAGACAGGCGGCGGAGTGGGGGCTCAGTGAGTGAATTAAGTAAGTGTGTGTGTGTGTTGGGGTGTGGCTCTGGTCTCCAGGGGAAGTAAAGCCCCACTGACCCACATACCCCTGCATGAGTATTACATTATTCAGAGAGAAACACAAAGAGAGAGAGAGAGAGACATAAGCACAACTCTCTCACTTGCCCAATCCCTCTCTTTGTCAACCCTTCATCCTCTTCATCCATCCGATGAACTCTTTCTGTCTAAATTACACAACCAAATTGGTGGCTTTAGTCAATTTGCATAATGCATTTCAAAAGAATTAATTATTATCTAAATCATACCAAGAGCTTCATTATTTCTGTCCTCCCAGGCAGCCACTGATGCCAAATGTCCAAAGAAACAACATTTGAGCATATTTTTTCCTTTTTCCCTGATGTTCCGATAACATACAGTAACAACATTAAACATTTATTTTTCCGCAAAGCCAAAAATCAATTATTGGATGACGGAGCAGATTTTTGAAATTTGCCCGTTTCCAAATCCTGACATGAATTTAGTAGCTGAAATGATTAGTCCATTAATCAATTAGTCGGTCAACAGAAAATGAATCTGCAATGAATTAAACAAAAATCGAATGAAATATCTGGTTTTAGCTTTCTGTGGGGTTTTGTCGCTGATATTAAACTGAATATCTTTGTGTTTTAGACCAAAACAGACAATTTCAATGTCAACATGGCAACATTTTTCACTATTTTCTACATTTGTTTCATAGACCAATAAAGTAGTAGTAGCTAGTAGTCCTAGCTGAAACTCTTAAGTTAAGTAAATCTGTACAGATCCATTCGTGAAACATCCTGAGAGTCTGTCAGTCCAGTCCTGAGACCTGCACACTGTCTAGAAACTTCTCTTTCAAACTGAAGCAGTTTGGTGCTTCTCTGACCGGCCGTCAGCAGATTTATGGCGAGAAAAAGAGGAGAAAAAAAAAATACTGCTTCTCAACATTTCAATAAATAATTCAGCTTATCTGAAGAGAAAGAGCGTGGAGTTAACACGCACACACTCACACATACAAACACACATGCAGACATAAGCAAACCGTTGCTGCGCCGGCTAAACAAACACACTCTGCCACGGTGCAGAATTGTTTAGGCACACAAATTGGAAAGTATGCAAAATGTATGCAAATAAATACTCTCTTTTTCTGTTACTCATACACACAGACACACACACAGACACACGGACACGGACACGCAGTAGGTGTATACAGATATCAGGTGGATCAGCAGGGAGCATGCTGGGAAGGTTGATGAGGTCTCTGGGCGCTTTGATCTCTCTTATCACACAGATTCTGCTCAGCTCAGCGCTCCTCTTCTAGCTACCACTGCATTCCTCCGAGGCTGACACACACACTCACAAACACACACACACATTAATTAACACACTCACGCTCTCCTAACCTTAACTTTGTCCACTGCAAGTTGTTCGTTTCATTGCACCTCAAAAGAGGGGCGTGGTCTGTGTGCCAAGTTGACAACAATATTGATGATGTCGATATTTAAAGTAAGAGTGCTGACAGAATGATGCCAAAGCAAAACCGCATCAAAGACGGTGTTGTATTTCACAAGTTACTGACGACAGATGCACAACACATTGCATTCTGGTCCATTTCCTGCTCCTGTGGTGCTCCATTAATTATGTAGTATTGTCACATCCTCTTGAGCGTATTCACATAACAGTTGTAGTTGCATCTTATTGTGCCAAATGTTTGGAAATTTGCTTAAAACTTGCTAAAGCAAAACTATTTGTTGGACTCATTCAAAGCCCAGAATGATCCTTCCTGAAGATAAAATAACACAAACACACACACACACAGTCCTTCACCAACGGGCTTTTCTCATCTGAGCTACAGAATTCCCACTTGCATTCCACAGATCATTCCCACACACACACACACACACACACACACACACACACACACACACACAGTGAAGAAACCAAACCTGTAGAAGCTAAACTTTACCTCTTTAACTCACTGTCTATTATTGCTGAAATGATTGGTTCACTGATCAGTTAAATTAACCAACAGAAAACAACACCAAACATTTGTTTTGCTAAACGTCAAGTTGTGTGATGTCATTCAAAACTGAGTCTCTCCAGTAGAGACGAGGGTAATCTGGAGTTTGGTTTAAATGGATTTTCACACCGATTTTTTTGTCCCCACGTGTAAAAAGCTGATCACTGATCACACAGAGAGTCTGTGTGTGTGTGTGTGTGTGTGTGTGTGTGTGTGTGTGTGTGTGTGTGTGTGTGTGAGTGTGAGAGTGTGTTTTATGTGTCTGTATATTCGTTTCAAAATAAACAGATTTTTCTCTTTTTAATAACTGAAAATAATGAGCCCTATTGATTTTGAATTCTTATTGATTGTATCTAGAAGTAAGAATGTGCATGTCTGACATGCATATGCTGGTGTGTGTGCGTGTGTGTGTGTTCCTTGTCTGTAGGAAGATGTATGTGTGCGTCTTTAAGTGGCCTTGAGCAGCAGAGTTAATGGCCTCCCCTTTACTGTAGAGCAGCTGAATCAAGTGGCTCTAATGGGACCAATATATCTGCCTAAACACCGCTTATCACACTGGCTCAACGGATGGGAGGATGGAGGACGGATGACTGAGAGAGAGAGAGAGAGAGAGAGAGAGAGAGAGAGGACACTGTCTGACTGAAAAACAGATGTGGACTCCAGAGAGCGATAGAGGAGTCTGCAAGTCTAACGAGAATATTTCATCCGAGGAGCTTTAATAAAGGATTTCTCTTTCAGTCCAAATCAGGTCGATTCACCTCCAGATTACTGTCGTCTCCACTGGAAACATTTATCCACAGAAGTGATCTGGCTATCTGCATCTAGATTTTATCATTATACCCTCATGTTTGACATCAAGCAGCCATTACACACAGCTCAACTGAGGGTAAACTGTATTTACTTGTGACAGATCCAACAGGTTTGAAGACTTGCCCACAACTATACAACCTAGACGGGCACAACACTAATTCTTAATTTGACTTAATTGCAAATGTCTCAGTGTTAAAGTGGACCTAAAGGCTGAGTGAGCCAAAGCTGAATAATCCCCAAGCTGTCTCTCAGTCCTTCCCTTCATTTATACCTCAGACACTCTGCACCCAAATTATTCATGTTCTTGCATGTAAAGAGATTTTCCTCTAAAGCTCCAAACATTTGTCTCGCTTCGTTCTCTGGTTTGCACTTTTCTCTCTTCACTTCTCTCCTCTTCACTTTGGTTTAAAAACCAAAGCAGATGGCAACAACAACACATTTCTAATATAAGAATAACTTTATTAATATAGCACCTTTCAAAACAGAGTTAAGTACTTTACAAACAGGTTAAAACAGTAAACGAAAGCAGGGTTTCACAGTGCATTTAAACAGCAATAAGAGAATGAATAAGTGGTAGAGATCGAACAGAAGATCTTAATATACTGGGTAGCATTAGAGTGGACGATTATCTGTTGGGGCCATGAAGTCCGATTCGGTTTAAGAAAGCAATGCCGTTCCCCATCACAACGTTGTAAAATGACTGCAGGATATCTTTAGAGTTTGGGAGACATTAAAATGTATTATTTTTCAGAATTTAGAAGCATCTCCCTTGTCCTGCCCTAACAATATTCTCCAACTCAAACTAATCTCCTGTGTCTATCTCATCCATCTGAGTCTCTCCTCCTCTACTCGCTCTTTATTTTCCTCTCATAGCCGGTCCCGACAGAGTCGGCTTATCTGATTCTGGGCAGCTCTGGTCGGTAGCCAGCGCATATTTCAGTCCGTCAGAGTGCAGTGCCGCTGCCAGCAGAGTTTTTCTTGGCAAAGTGGCCGGCGGCTGCCTGTATGATGGGCTCTCTGCGTCCCTCCACCTCTACAGTAAACAGACCTCCTGCCTCGTCTTGGCCGCAGCGCCACTCTGAATTCAGAGACCCATCGAAAACTGATATATGTTAACTAGCTTGCTATAATCACCAAACTACAAAGTGTTTATCATAGTCTGGTGTATCAAACAAATAAAATACTCAAAACCACTTTTTATCCATCTTATGGAGCCAAACACAAAGACTAAAGCATTATGATCTACAGTGGTGGAAAAAGCATTTGGATCGTAAACTTAAGCAAAACCACAATGTTAAAATATTTCATTACAAGTAAAAGTACAAATTCTACTGAAACATAAAAATATTAAAAGCAAAATGTACTTAAGGGTCAAAACCAAAAGTACTCATTATGCCGATTGCCCGATTCAGACTGTATTATATTATAGATTATACATTATTAATACAGTGTGTGAGTGTGAGTTCAAGTATTTTAATGTAGTTAAAGTGGAGTCAATTTGACCTGTTGGATAGTTTTATCTACAATGATAATCATCATTTATTTGTGAGTAAAATCTTGACCTTCCAGCTATAGCTGTCAAATACATGTAGTGAAGTAACATTTCTGAAATGTAGGGTGGTTTTAAGTATAAAGTTACTTAGAAATGATCAAATACAGTACAAATACATCCAAACTGTACAGTACAGTACTTTCATTCATCAGTGTGTGAGGTTTGCAACGACACCATCGCCACAAGACATTTTACTGTCCATCAAGGCAGATTAATGCAGAAACATTTGCTTGTTGCCATGACAAATCTCTGCTGAGTGCTTGACACCAGTGAGTAACACTCGAGTGCCGTCATCCAGACAACCCACACATTTTCTTCTTAAGAGGCTGAATGACAGAAAATACTTTAATGCGGTCTAATGATGACATTATAAGACTATTATGATTATCTGTCACTGGCTGAATGAAGTTATAATTTTCTCTAATAATGTTACTGTGCCTGTCCTTTGGACACCCACCTGCAGAAGGTAATTCATCTCTTAACATAGATTATACTTGGACTACTTGACCGTTTACTGGCTAAGGATAATTCACTTTGCAGGTATGAAACAGGATGAGAGGAAAATAGTCAAAAAGAAGGCTTTAAAAAGATCAACACGGAAACCTTAAGCCAGAATGTGAGAAAACATGTAAGAAAACTCAGAATACCATATTATTTTCAATGTTATGTTCTTTTTACAAACAAGAGGAGGCATATAAAGTCACCTTAGCATCCCTCATAGGCTGCAATGTCTTTCCAATAAGAAGGACTACCAGTAAACAGTTTGTCCTGGTTGTGGCACTAGAGGAAACCTGGGGGACATGGGACCATTAAAGTCTCTTTTGGACTATGAATGTGCTCAGTAAATTCCATGGCCGTCCCCCCTTGATATTTCTGTATCTATCATGTACAGGTGGAAATTGTGGCCTGATTGAGCTTCTAGATTAAAGATCAGAATCACCCACATCAGCCATCAGCCTCAGGTGATTAGGGACATTCATATGAAATGATTCAATAATCTGTCCAACCGTTCTCTCCAAAGAGATCTTGCTCTGGATCAAAGGCAGGACAAAAACACTGACTGTGTGTCAGTGCAGCTTTGATTTTGCATAATAGGACAGTTTGAGTAGAGCTCAGACAGGTAGTAAACATGCACACACACGCGCTATGGCACACAAAAACGGATTCAACTAAAGCAAACACAGCTGCGGTTGTCTGTCTGGTTATGTGACATTAGATGAATGCATTTGTCTACTTCAGACATCAGCAGTGTCAGCACTTACATGCTTTCTAATTGTGAGTGATATGATCAACAAGTCCCAGAAGCTGACCTATTCTATATAAAGCTGGGAAACCATGTAAACGGTGTCAACCCCAAACAAGCAAGCTGACTGAATAACATCAACACAAAATCAAACCTAAGTAATTTCCTTGTTACCCACCAATTGGATGTGTTTTTTCATCAACAATAGTTCCACCTGATAAGAGGTAAATTTGTTTTTGCCTTGTAAAAGGTGTTGTCTCATCTAGGGCTGCAACTAACAAATCTATCACTCATTATTTTCAATTAGTTCATTCATTATTTAGCCTCTAAAATGTCAAACACAATGACAAGTGCATACCACAAGTTCCCAGAGCCCGAGGTGATGTCTGGTGGTGTCTGCAAATTGTTTATTTTGTCTGGCTGTGAAAAAAAATCCAAAGGAACGATGGTAGCTACATGATTCTAAATTACAGTGATGAAGAAATGAAGAAAAGCAAAGTGAAAGCACAAGTGACTTGACAGACTCATCCCCACAGCAGTTAGAGGGCGATTGATTCTTAGAAGGAAAATACTTTCTTAACGTAAATCAGGCAGCTTCATCCAGTTTTGCTGCCTCTTCCTTGTTGTTTGGCACAAACCCCAAATGCAGCCAAACTGCAGCTGCTGTATATTTTTAGCAGCCATCTTTTTAGCTCTTTGATCTGTGTGTGTGTGTGGGGGGGGGGTCACATGAGAGTAATGAAAATGATTGTTTGTAAAATCACATATCCCGTTAGACCTCATTCCTGTTCAATGTTAAAGGTCCTTATTGATTTTTAAAATCAAGAAATCTGACCAACATCGATTCTGAAACACTTAAAAAGTGACTGAAACTGAAACCATTGCTGGGAAGCTCTGGGAAGACTGGCAGCCTGAAGTTGCCACTGGGTCTTACTTTGGAGGCTGTGTTCAGACAAACATTAGCACTGTATCAAAAAAGCAGCATCTTCTTTCATTTCGTAGGTGCAACGGTAGTCCCGATGCAGGGTCTCCAGCAAAATAACACAGGGTTGCCCTACCAGATGGTTCACCATGCAACTGTCAAAACAGCAAATAGCTTTAATAAAGTCAGCAAAGGAGTATAAACCGCCGTGCTGTGTCTCCATTACATAGCTTGTTCGAGTTTATGCTGACGGTAGATGATGGTCGAAGTGAAAAATGGTGGTAGGATGATGGTAGGAGTGTCTTCTCCACCTTGGTAGCTTTTACTGTACAATTATTTTAATTATTGATAAATCTGTTGAGTCCATAGATGGCAAAATTATTCATTTGACAATATCTTTTAAAAAAATATATATATATATATGTAATACATGATAATAACGTTTAAAAAACAAAGCACTTTTAAACCTTCTATCACCTCTGTTGTGTTTAACACACGTAACAAAACCTCTTCAAACAAGCTTACACGAGATTTACAAAGAAGGTAGAGTCAGGCCTCTCCTCTCATTTCTGTCCCTTTCTCTGCCGTCAATCAGCCTCCAATCACGTCCTCTTCTGTGTGAACAAGTGTGCTCGACTCATTTACTGAGCAGGGAGTAAATATTTAGGGAGGAGGCGGAGGAGAGGACAGAGTGAGCACTGGACGGGGGGAGGGAAAAAAAGAAGATGAGGAGGATTATGCTAATGTGTCCAAACAACTACGGTCATATCCTGAGACAGAAAGACAGCGAGGAAAAACAACAAGGCAAGAAGAAAGAGACAGGAAGACGGACCAACTAAGGCCCTGTTTACATCTGGCATTAACATGCGTCCTGGGTGATTCGATCACAAGTGGAAAGCTCTAAGTACGTCAGTTCACACCTGGCATTAATATGCGTCTCCAGTGCCTACTTGTGATCGGATCTTACTTCCCCCCTCTATATGCAAATATGCAAAACACGTACATCACTTCTGTTTGCAGAGACCAAAAGTTCCCATGCCTAGTCTGCCAGAAATTAAAAAAAAGAAGTTTGCAAAGACCTGCAAAATCCATTTAGCCTGTTATTGTGGCTTCTGCTTTTCGCGCTGTAATATAATGCCGTTGGCGCGCAAATAAGTACGTACTTCCACTTCCACAGAGGACGTCAGTTGAGTAGGCGGTCCTCTGCTAAAAGAATGTGGCCAAATGCAGCCCAGACCCCCTCCAAATGTGGTCTCAATGTGTCCACAATGCGTCTTTGGAGCGTTCACACCTGTACATAGCTGTCCTTGGATCACCCAAGACACATGTTACTGCCAGGTGTAAAAAGGGCCTGAGTGAAGGAACAAACTCAACCACATAGTGAGAAATAAATGAGAAAGTCTTGGGTAAAAAGAAAAGTGAGTTGGGTTTGCAGGATTCCTGCAGTCAGAGGGCAGAGAGAAGAAGGATGCAAGGACAGAGGGAGGCAAAGATGAAGGGATGGAGAGAGAAATTGAAACATGGAGAAGGAGGGAATGGGGTCCTAATCTCCTCAGCTCCTGCTTTTGGAGCAGCTGAGCTCCCGCAGCCACAGCTGCACTGTGATTGGCTAAACTGCAGAGAGTGGTGGATTAAAGGACGCAGGGGGCATTTCTTACTTTTTGGTGGTTTATGTGTGTTTGTGAGTTTGTATCAATGCCCTTGTGGGAACCAGTTTGAGTTTGAGATATTTGGAGCAAGGACACTGCGGTCATTCCTCGTTCGTTTTGTTCAGGGGACTAGTTTCAAGTTTGATTTTAGGTTAAGGGTCAAGATTAGACTTAATTAAGCCAGACACATATCTGAAGGCTTTCAAAAGCCTAACTTACTCTTAAAAGACTTAGCAACAGACACAGACTCTGAGACCAACATCTGGAGATTAGGGTGGTCTTCATTTAGACTTAATTTTCTGAAAAGCTCAAATCGAATGAGAGCAGAATTATCCAGATTCC
This sequence comes from Enoplosus armatus, assembly GCF_043641665.1. Classification (NCBI taxonomy): domain Eukaryota; kingdom Metazoa; phylum Chordata; class Actinopteri; order Centrarchiformes; family Enoplosidae; genus Enoplosus; species Enoplosus armatus. The sequence continues at coordinate 4,816,322 of NC_092180.1, forward strand.
TGCAGGAAAAAATGAACGTGTCTGATTACCATGAGAGTCAGGACATGGCCCACTTGTGCAGGCCCATTAACAGTCTTGAGATTCATCACACTTTTAATTTACCTTAAATCTGTGCATTAGGCACTGAGCTTTAGACTTCAGATTAAGCTAAAAACTGAACTTAGTTTTTAGGGCATGAAAACAGGACAACTGAGACAATTTAACACCTAAAACATTACCTTGCATTGAGATTAACACTGACATTGTTTATGACTGAATACAGCTGAAAGTTATTGTCTTATTGGACATGACGTCCAACTTGTTTCAAAACAAATAAGCTTTAACACACTTTAATTCTTTCGAAGGATTCTGTTTTTCTTGCATTTTCAACATGTTAACAAACAACAAATTAGTACACGACAACATACAGTATATATATATAGATATAGTATATATCTATACATATGATATAGATCAGCACAGGTGACAAATCACGAGCACTCAGGTAATTTACGAATCGTGAACACCAAGTCAGAGGGTCATTCAAATGGGTTCTTCTCATAAATATGGTAAATACAACACCACAGTTATACCTGACAGATATCCTGAAATGCATCCAATGGGGGGTCCTCACAAGCGTGTGTGTGTGTGAGTATACCTATGAGTGTGTGTACTGGAGTTTATAGTACACACCCGTTTCCCAAACCTCACAGACTTGTGTGAGCTGACAGCAGAGGAAGCCAAACCTCATGCAGCGCTTTCAATCATGCACAACAGAGATTTTCCTCTCCCATTTCATCTCACATCCACCCCAACAACACACACACACACACACACACACACACAGTCCTTCACATCTATCTCCTGTGCAGCCCTGTCTCCTCACTCTGGCCAAAAGCATTTACTCTTTCACAACCTCAGCTGCTTTCAACTCAGCAGGACTCCAACAGTGTGCCCATGCATCTGTGGGTGTCTGCTCCCGTCCTCTTTACTTCAATGTAAGTGAAATGCAGAGAGAGAAATAACTTGGATGAGGAGGAGGAGACGAATGGTGAAATAACAGAGGAAGATGTATAAGTCTTCCAAGGTTATCTGCTGTGGTTATCAGTGTGTGTTCATACATTTTAGAGGAGAGATCTGGAAAACTTAAACAAGATAAGATAATATTAGAGAAGACAAAAACATAAGTTAGACTCAATTAGACAGTTGGCCTTGTCCATTTTTTGAGGTTATCAGCAGAGTTCAGAAGGCCACATTCAAAGACAAATACTGTTCTGGGTGAATCGTGGATAGATCAACTGCACATATGTCTCAAATGGCTTTTTGTTTCATTTCATCACCAAATGCTTCAAGCAAAAGCTGGTGAAGCTGAAGTTGGTGTGAAACACGTAAATGTAGAAATGGCGGCCAAAACTACAAACATAACATCCAGGTTGTAGAAAGAGAAGGAAGAAAATATAATATGGATGCCCCTTGGAACTGAATTCAAGACACATGTCAAAACAAAAAGAGTAATAAAACACAATTAAAGTTATGACTATAAATCAGTAAGACAAAAAGAAGATAAATGTTGACACAGTACCGTAACTGCCAGAGGTGTGTTTGTCTTTTGGGGCAAGTCCAAGTCAAGTCACACAGTTTTTGTAAGGAGTCAAGATTCAGGACTTTCAGGTCCTGGAATGCTAAAATGACATTTAAATATTTCCCAATGAACAATGAATCGATTTAGCCGCAGAATTACAGATAAACTAAACCTACTTAAGTATTCTGTAAGTCTTGTTGCCTAATGTGATGCCTAAATGGGATCATTAGGTCAAAATATGATGAATTATTACTTACGTTAAGTGTGTCATTTATACAAAGTCACTGCAGTTTTACAATGCCTACATCACCCACACTCATTCATCCCGTCAACATAAACTACAGGGCATCTGTCAACGGTCAAATGAAGCCAAAAATGCCCAAAAACTGATCTTTAAAAAAGTAGTAATAATAAAACTAGAACTATGACAATATGGACTTTTCTTTCCAACACAAAGAAATGACTCTTTTCACGACAACCTTTGATAGAAGAGCTGCAGTGAGGTAGAGAGCGGAATATGAAGAGAGCGGTAAGAGGTTCAGCTGAAAGCAGGCATCTTCCTTTTCATCACTTTCTCTGTCCTTCACCCTTTTCATTCACTTTCCACTTCAGTTTGTCTCCTCTGACTGCGCAGCCTTCAACAACAATGAACACTCGCTGCCATTTCCATAGGAACCAGGTTCACAAAGGCAGCCTGTAACCTTCCTTCTCCTTGTGAGGGTTTATGGATGTGGAGCCGACTGCCAAGAACATAAACATATATTCCTCTAATTGAGCAGTGCTTCAAGTCAGAGGCTCTCACAGCTCATACTTTTGGCCTGCAATCAAACACGGTAAAGCGTGTCATTCTGACCATGTGCCATCCAGAGCAGCGTACGCCCCCCTGAGCTCAGACAGCTGTATCAATGAAAAAAGGGGTGTTATTAATTTGATGAAACGTCTGTGAGTTATGCCTTCATTAAATTCCATCAGGGCTAATTAGTGTCCTGTCCTTGAGATGTGTGACCCTGTAACGTGCTCTTCCTGCTCTTTGACTAGTGAGGCATGAAAACAGAAATGAACAGAAAGGTGTCACAGACACCTGTATCATCTTCAGTCAGGGAATTTAAAGATGTACTCTAAGAGGTTCAACTTTTTACTTATTTCTACATCTTTTGTGCCGAGCTCTAATTTTGTGCTTTTCTTTTTTCTGTGCTGTGAATCACATGTCACATTTTCTTTCTTAGTTTTATTCTGAAGTTTAAGTTGAGGTCACGGTAAATGGCTGAAAAATTACAGATTGCCAACTCCACTGCTGAATAAGTGAGAGTAAAATGAAGAGCGAGATTGGCAGAAAGATGGGTGTAGCGTCTGCAGTGATGTGGGTGTTTATACCAGACTGTCACAGTGAAGAGGAACTGAGCCTGAACACAAACTCTTGATTTCCCAGTTCATCTTCCAACCCTCATATGTACCGTGGATAGTGGAACAGAATGAGATTGTGTATAGCTGCAGCCAAAATTAGTTTAATTGACAGTGTCTGGGCTCGCCGAAAGGCTGTGTTCGAACCGACTTTAATCCTGTGAGAAAACACAAAGCCTCTTCATTCATTTGAATGAGGCCAGTCGTCTGCCTAAAAAATTTGAACCTGGCCTTTGCCGGACCGCAACGTGACACAACCGGGCAGGTGGTGATCAGGCAAATACATGCAAGCATGTACTCTCAATGTTAACATAATATAACATGTATATTTCATGTCTCAACGGTACCTGAAGCAACCAACACAACCACTTGCCTTTTAACGTTTTAACAATACAGTTGGACATTGGGACTTGGACATTCGGAGGACCTACTACTGCTCCTTCATTTTGAAAGAAGCCAGTTTGGGAGGAGCAGCATGTGATCGGCCTCCTGGGTGCCTCCCTGTGGACGTATTCTGGACACGTCCACTTGGAGGAGACTACATCCTATCAGGCCTGGCAATGCCTCAGAATACCCCAAGACAAGCTGGGGGAAATAGTTAGGGAGAACGACATCAGGGCTACTTTGAGTAGTTTCTGCCACCACGACACACATCTGGATAAGCGGAACGAGAATGGGTTGAAAGAGGGAGATTGAGTTTAGGTGGAGCTCTTTTCTTTCAGTCATGCTTATTTAGCTGTATTTATTCCAAGCAATCCCAAAACAACGCACTTCTGAATTCAATCTGCTCTTAAACTGTATTACCAATCAAAACGATACAAAAACATTGACAAAAATAATGCAGACTTGATGTTCACTGTGAAGGATTACACAACATAAGCAAGCTTCAAGAGTCAACAGAAAGGAATGGAAATCAATGGCTGCCTTGAACTATACAGCAGTCATTCAAAAATGATCAGCCAAAATGTAAAATGCAGGATTTGTAGTTAGGGAGATAAAACTTTAACATGGATTGTTTGTTTTTCAACCAGTAGACTTATGATCACCCAGCAAAGTCCACCCCCACCCCTTCTATCCAGTGTGGCCCACTATAAACAGACAGATGTTACATGTGGGGTGAAGAGGAGAGAGGCCGGCTGAAAAGACCATTTCCTCCTCCCCGTCACCCGCCAGCAACTCCTTTCGAGTAAGATAGAGTTCCTACACGGACATTCACAACACCACATACTTTATCCTTTACTCAAACAGACACACACACACACACACACTCCCTCTTTGGTCTCTGTGCAGCTATGAAACTTTATATGAGGGAACGCAAGCACAGGACACAAGCGCACACACACACTTACACACACGAAGAGAGAGAACAGCAACATCTGCACTACGCAATTTCCACATGATTCCCACTTCGTGATTGGATCAGAAGTTTACATGGATAGCTTCATAGACACAGTCGGCCACTCTGCCTCTACTCCTATTCTCCTGAGATTCACACACACACACTCACAAAACACACACACACATTTCTCCAGTGTGATTCAGGACAATTGTGATTTCTCTGGAAATTGTTAAATTGGTATAAATGGTAAATACGTTAAAGTTCAAACAAAGTCGGGATGCCACAAACTACGCCGCTATAATTCTGCTGAAAAGAGGTATTCTTCTGTGGTTATCTGTGTGTGTGTGTTCATTGTGATTCTACATTCTCATGGTCACACACATCTGCCATTCCTGCTGAATTGTGGAAACTGCTCTCTCCCCACTGTGCATTGAAACTCTGCCTCCGTAAATTCAATTCTTCGCTGTGTTTAGAAAACGTTAAAAAACATAAAATTTCACTCCTCGCTTTTATGCTCCGACGAGCTTAATTCAATCAGTGTAATAGAAGCCAAGTCACATGGGCCTCGACTCTCCTCAGTGACACACACACACATGCAAACACACACAAACCTCCGACTATGTGATCTGTAATAAAGGGATTTCAGCCTACACACACAGAATTTCATTTCATTTCAAAAAGCACTTTTAGACACTTTTCAATAAAAATAACCTTTGATAGTTGCTGCTGAACGTATTCTGGCCTAATCTTTGGAGATATTCATACTGTATCAATAGGTGATTATATAGTCTATAACTGTAGTTCCCAACCCCTCAAGATTTATCTTGGGACCCCTTTCCTTACAATGTGACCTCTTCAAATTGCTTGTTTTACGACCAACAGCCCAAAACTCAAGGATATTTAATTTACAATGATATAAAACAGCGGAAAGCATCAAACCCTCACATTTGAGAAGCTGACTGGAATCGACTGAAGTGAGTCCAAGAGGACCAGCGTCCTTCTGCGGAGTGATGGAGCAGAGGATCGATCAGACGGTACAAATGGATTAGGTCCAGCTAGATGCTCTGATATCTGTCAGCTGCTTCCACGTGTCTCCTTAAATCACTAACGTACCGCAGATCGATACGTGGCGATCAGACTCGCTGAACATTCAACTGGCCAGTGATCAATAACACTTAGCATCCCTTCTCCCAACCCCTAACTAGCTTAAAGTGATAGAGGAAGACTGATGGAGAAAGAACCCCCACACACACACACACACACAAACACAACCACACACCTCTCAAAGAGGCTTAGGAAGTGTCAAACAAAAGGCCAGCATCTGCTTCTCGGCTCTATGAGCGAGCAGGAAAAAGAAAAAAGAGCCTCACATTGACATTTCACGTCAATACACAGAAGTGTAAAAGAGGAGCAGTGAAGATCTCCTCCTCTTAACAAACTGACATGCTCTGAAGGAAAAAAAACTCCTGTCTGCCTCTGCTGCCAAGACTTCCCTCCAGCCAAACGCGGTCGGGTGCCAAAAGTCACTCAAGCATTTTTCTGCACGGGGCATACACCACGCAGAGCGCCTCGTTCTGCCTCTGCATCAGGAACACTACCCTGCCTGGACCAGTGACCCATTCACTGTTTCACTGGGTGATGATCGGATCCATATGGGTCCAATTAGATTTTCTCTTTCTATTCTAGACTATTTATGCAGGAAAACTCTGCCTGAGCTCACTTGTACCTTTCTAGGCAAATTCAGAAATCATGCACATTTTGCACAAATTTGCACCTGGGAGTCTTGGCTGAAAGGTCGGAGTTTGAGGCCTTGCTCATGGGGACTGAATTATATATATATATACTGGGTCACAAACAAGTTAATTATATGTATAGTATAGTATAGTATATGTATGGGACTGATATTGTGTACAGGTATTTCATTACCATCATCTCACCAACACATCAGGTTTCTGATTGCCACAACAGGACCTCTTATATTCAGCAGAGAATTGCTGATTTACTCTTTACTACCGCACTCAACCACCAACAACTTTCCATTCTTAAAATTACAGAAAACCTTTAAAACCAAATTAAAATATCCAAATAACAATAACAAACATTTAAGGCTGGGAATCCAACCTTGATACTGTTTTGGTACTGACCAAAATGTGTCTGTAGTACGGAAAGTTAATATGGAATGTCTGGTCAGATTTGCCCCCCTTTTATATTATTATAAATCATATCAATATCTGTTTTGTTCACTGTGGATCATGTACCAGCTTCTACCAAATGCTTCTTACATGAATGCTTGTTCAAGTTTCAAATTGGACCAATTCAGAGTCAATACATCTTAGGGTAAGTCACAGTGAGATAGGAACAAAGAGAGAAGGAAAGAGTGGAGGATAAGGATAAAAGAGGAGGATTGTGAACTCACTGCATCCGTCCTCGTCGCTGTGGTCCCCGCAGTCGTTATCGCCATCACACTGCCACTGGGCCGGGATGCAGGTACACTCTCCGAACGCACTGACCGCACATGTGAAGTGGTTCCTCCCACACGAACACTCAGCGCTGCCCTGAACTCCTGCACACACAGAGGAAGAGACGGTTAGATCTAATCAGACATGTTTAGGTCGATTAACTTGCTTTGTTTGAGGAATTTATAAAAGAAAGTAGAGATCCTGCCAGGTAAACATAAGTGGCTCATTTTCCCATCATTTACTCATCACTGTGAAATTAAATGTGCAGGTGGACACATGTCAGTTGAAAAACCACAACCTGCCTCTGAATCCTGAGTCAGGCAACAAAACATGCAGCAGAGGAGGAGTAAGCCAGAGAAGGGGGGGGTTTACTGTGACACCCATGACAGGACTGTGGTTCTGTGTTCTCAGGCCAAACCCACCAATCCAGCTGAATATTGAAACAATGACTTTTACCCATGTGACCTCTTGCTTTGTTTTTTTCATTATGATATATTCACCCTCCTTAACTACTCCCTACATATCCTCTGTGTGTGTCACCAAAAGTTTCACAAAACCACAGCCATGTGTTGAAAAATCTGTTTAGTGTATTTTAATGTGATTTTCTATTTGACTTCTTTCTATTACACTCCACCTGCCTGGGACTCGACGGACCAACTCTTAAAGCAGAACACCACCAGGTCCTGAAGGTACATCTTCAACAGAAGGTGTCCTCCATATTCTGGCTTTGGAAAAGAAGTTTAATTTATGGAAGTTGCTGGTTGAATGCTTACAGTTCTTTCTCCCTAAATGACCTTGATGCAGGATGAAGTAAAAGCAGCTGAGAGCTTGTTTTTACATCTTTTTCAGCAAGTTCCTGTAAAGTCTAAAGTCTGTCCGAGTCAGGTCTCAAATCTTCTCAACTGAACTATGTAATGGTGTTTTTACATAGATGACAGCATGTCCTTTCAACGCACAGGCCTTCTTATATATGCAAGACCTGCCTGATGCTTTCATATATATTGTAATTCTGGTCTAATCTAGTTTTAAAGGAAGGAAGGTCTCAAGCACTATTCTTTGTGACTTAACTGTGACCCCAGTCCAAGTCTCACGTCCTCGGTTCTACAGCAGAACAGTGACAAAATGTATAACGCCTAATAAGCTACCATGGTGATTCACGCAGCTATGTTCATTTCTTTGTTTTAGGAGGCTCAATATATTAGCATTAGAGCTGTGTACTGTAAACGACGGCCTAATACACTCCATACAGCCACACACTATGTCACCATGTAGAAATGAGACTTCACAAACGTGTGTGTGTGTGTGTGTGTGTGCGCAATTGTGTCTGATCTTAATATGAATGGCTTTCATTAAATGAACCTCCTCTGTAAGAACATCAACATGTGTGTTGTATGTATAACAGACCGAGGCAGTATTATGACCATGAGTGTTCAGCTGTATAGCCTCAGGTTGTTGTAGCTTCACAGAGCGAGCGGGTTTTAGATCTAAATTTTCCTGTCAACACGTACTGTGCCGTTTCCAGCTGAGATCCTTTGTGATAACTAGCGTCTTTTAAATGCAGCATCAAGCGATTTATTTAGTGGATATTCCCCCGAAGGTTCTTTCTCCTCCTCAAAACAAAGCTGATATGATAATGTTGTTGGACTGTACTGACACCTATCAGCATAATTATCAATGCTAGAGCTAGAAATTGATAACTAAGTCAATTTATCTGACAGAAAACAATTCAGGTGTCATTCAAAATGCGGATGTGCGATACAAGCAAAATAACAATATTTGAATCAAAGGTGTCACATTATCAGGTATTTTTCAACTATCCAGTAAATCATAAGACAAAGAGCAAAGATTAAAGCTAAGCCTGAAAATAAGAAATAAATGTTCTGCTTTCCTGTCCTGTTACAGCCATCCACACAATGGAAATGGGCTTCGCTGCCCTAAATGTCACCACGTCAAACCCACAAACAAGTCAGGTGAACAACAGGGCTCATACCCACTGAGACTATCCAGTAACAGGTGATGCAGGCCGACATGTTGAACCTGCTCTTCAGGCCAACAGTCAGACAGTCAGACAGAAAACTAAACTTTCCCTTCACCTGCTGCTGCCAGAGGCCGGTGTGTGAGCCGTGAGTCAGAAAGAACCTCCAGCAGAGAAAAAGAAAACAAAGACCACCAAAGATCCTCCACTGCTGGTTACTACAGCATGATACTGTCTAAACAGGCCTGGTGTGGAACAAGACAGGTGGTCCCCCAAAGGTAAACAGAGATGATCCCGCAAACCCACCCGGACACCACGCCTAAACCTGACCCACCTACAGCAGCAGCCAGCCACCAACGTCCTGCGTTCACCGACCAAACCGAGCCGGAAGCTGCCACGGAGTCTCAGATCTAACCAGGTGGCATTCAACCTCTATTTCACCGTTTCACAGCTTGCTGTTGTTAAATAGTTAAATGACGAGTGTGAAGAGGAGTTGAGGAGAGAGCAGTGGGGCCAAAACACACAATGGTAACCCGGCCCGGAGAGCGGGTGGCCACACGCTTTGAACGATGTCAAAAGGCTGCCAGTTAATTAGGCGTGGACCTCCCTGGAGACTACCTGGAGGGTCGGAGCTGCATCTTTCTTTCACCATGTGAGTGTAACGCCATAAAAAGTGATAAGCGGGAAATTGGGGAGGAAAATGAACCATCTGACAATGCGAGGGGCAAGACGGGAGCGTGGAGGGAATGAGTCAAGCCTTTTGTCCGTCCTCTGTCTTCCTACCACCCTTCCGCTGCTGGTGTCCAGCTGTAAAAGTGTCGCTTCAGAGAGACAGCTGCGTCTCAGCGTGTCAGCAACTGTTCAGCTCGAACCATCCCAAAGCAGCTGCATTCAGCTGCGCCGCACGACGTCGCGCAGCGCTGCACAATGAGAATGGACACAACTGGCGTCCCACCTCGCTGTCAGACAACAGTGTTCATCCTTCGTCACTTCTCGCCGTGTGAGACTGCTGACAGGACGAGACGCCTGACTGATCACGTATACAGGACGGCTGTTCACCTGTAATCACTGTCGTTCACCATTCACACTGAACAGAGAGGACTGCAGCAGTGTTTTGGCTTTCTCGATATTAAGATACCGCTGAGCACTGAAAATACATATAAGACGAACACGATCATAATAATAGAAACACCTGTTTTTAGACATTTTAAAGAAAACAAGCAGATATACCAGTCTTGATGTGTTTCAGATGTAGTGTCACATTTAAATAGAATTACAGTAACTCACCAAAACCAACTTAAAAAGACCCAGGAAGACTTCAAAGCGGGTAAACATTTGTGAGGCCGATGCAATTTGATTGTTTATTTCTAATTCTAGAGAGCCATGTTTCGGCACATCCTGCCTTCATCAGGATGAAGAATCAAATGATAAATTGAGTTGAATACCTGTACATGTAAATTATTTCCAAATGGGCCACAGAATGATTCTCCGTTGACTGTTTTTAGCACTTTACAAGTTTCTCAGTCAGTCTTTAAGGCCCACGATCTTGTAACATGACATGTAACAGAAAATTGTGTCTGGTTCGTTCCTGCAATAAAGACATTGCAGGAATTTTTTGAATTTATTCCCTTTGAAACAGCAAAACACAACAGAAAGCCCTTATAGATTGGGCCAGGCCTTTCACTACACATATTCATTTATGCTATAGTTATATAAAATATTGATTGACGGAACTTTAATGAGTGTATCCACCATTTCCCAGGCTCCTGCTCCTTCTTATCTCTCCATCACAACATATGGAAGCTCTAAAGCTGCTCCAACACTCAAAGAACACATTCACTGAATTCCCCGTGGTTATGATGGCTCTGGGTTACAGTGACTTGGCTTCAAGAGGCCAAACAGCTCATCCTCCCTGCTCGTTCCCCCTCTCCATCGGCTCATCTGCACCTACTAATTTGCCCGCCGTAGGTCAGGCCGCCCTGGTGCGGCGAGCTGGTAACCACGGCAGCACATGTCGAGCCCTGATGGGAAAAAAGACGCAAGTGTGGAGGAACAACATGCATGAGCAGATTCACACATGTACCACTTTTCAACCACAGGGAAATTCTTAAAACGGTTTTCGTTTTCGAAGTATGTAAACAAAGCACCAAACAAACAAGTTGATGCCAAATCTTCAAAGCATTGCTAAAAATCTTCCTGGACAGACCCGTCATCACAAGCTCATCCCTCTGGTTTGCTCACTCACACACAAAACACACACACGCAGGAGTGTTTGAAATGTGAAGCAGTTGGTCGGCAGCAGGGTTCTTTTCACGCCTGCTCATCTCAGACTTTCATTAAAACTCCAGTCTTATCACACCGCAGCGCTCAATCATTTTCTGGTGACGTAACTCAGCAGGAGGGTGTGTGTGTGTGTGTGTGTGTGTGTGTGTGTTTTGCTGGCTTGCCTTTAAGGCCAAACCATATTAACACTCTCCCAACCTGACCGGAGTCTTCTTTACAGACACTCGTTTATGCATGGTCAGCGTGTGCAGTACTTCATTCAAGAGCAAATAACACCAGGCAAACACACACACACACACACACACACACACACACACACACACACACACACACACACACACACACACACACACACTCAAAGACACGCTCAGCCAAGTCATTGCCAATTAACTAAGTGCAACCCAGAAGCATGTGGGAGGATACTGTCCTTTATTCCCTTGAAATGAGCGAAAACAACATAATTACACGCTTAGTGATATATCATCGTCCTGCTGCTGAGGGTTAAAAATAAAGGCCTCTGAGATCAAACAAGGGGAGGGGGGAATGAAAGGATAGTGCTGCTATGGAGCTGTATACAGTACACACACACACACACACACAGTGCCATCATCCGCGGCTGGCCAGCAGTCTCTCTGAAGTCAGTTCAAAGATAACACTGACTTGGCCAGGGATGAGTGGAAGGCTGCTGGACGGGCATGTGGGCTGGCACTGGGTGGAGGGAGTGGGGGGGTGGGTGTGGTGGAATACATGCGAGTTTAAAAAAAAAAAAAGACAGACAGAAAGAGGGCGGAAATATCCATACAGAGAAAAAATTTAACTCGTAAGTGTGGGAGTGTATTTTTCATTAACAAGTGGAACAATCTGCCAGCATCTTGAGATAATCCAACATAATCCGCCAAATCTCATTTTCTCTGAACAAAGTGTCAACATCTCAAAATAAAACACAACTAGGATGCACTCCACGAGCACTGAACAACCCTCCAACTTGCAAAGCTACAGCCTCCAGAAGTGATTATATTGATAATGTTTATCATATTATGACAAACATCCCATGATGCTTTGCGTATGAACACACAATGCGCTTTGTGTGTTCATACTCGCACACAAAGCATGTTATGTGCTGAGTTACACATTAATATGGAACCATGTGCAATATTAAACATAAATGTTAGCCTAGAGCTCATTTACATTTGCATTGAATAAATAATAGAGCTAAAATAATGAAAATCCTAAATCTATGTCAGCCAAAGACTAATCACTTGATCTTTGGACCAAAGGAGACGCATCCAGCACAAGTAAACCAAACCTGTTTGTGAGAGAAGTTGCTCACAAGTAAACTGGTTTACACTGGGAGCATATTCTCTCCAGCTTGGCAGACTTCAAAAAGAACGATTCTGAACCTCAGATGAAGTCAGTGTTTGGATGGCCGTATCTTGCTGTGTGTTATACTGTGTGGTCTGTCTGGTCACAGGGCCGTGAAGGGGTTAAGGAGGGAGAGGGGCGAGCGTGTCGTACTACGTTTCATTTTCCACTACTGTCAGCCCTTAGTGATGACTCTGGCCTCCGCTCACTGTACTTATGTGGCTTTGGGACTCAATATACATGTGTGTGTGTGTGAACATGTGTGTGCACTGTATACAGTAAGTGAACGAAGGGAGGACTCTGTATTATGATCAAAGAGAAAACACATAAAAGATCCATCGCGACTATTTCCATTAACTCTGTTTTCTGTGTTGGACACGAGTTTTAAGGATTTAATGACCTAATGGGAAACTGGACGACTACTTTTCCACAAAGATGACATACATGTTTAAAGGGACAAACTCATACACAAGATGTTGATGCTGACGATGAAGCCGTTGAACAGGACGGAGGCTGCACATGGGACGGACGGTAGAGCGAGTGCAAAGTAGATGAAGATCTGCAGCTCCGACTGTCATAAGCCTGTGTGGGAGGACTCCTGTGGTGTTTTTATGAAGTGTGGGTGAGAAAGTGAGTGTTCTGCATGGAGTCAGAGAGGAGGGGTGAGGAGGGCAAAGAGAGACAGAGAGTGAAAGTTCAATCTATTTGTTCAACGGCTGCAGAGGCCGCAGCGTGAACGCCACGCCACTGAGATGAAAGGGATGCTGTTGGAAGAGAAACAGTTTCCACCTCAATACTTGTTTTAATACGAAACGAAATGTTTCCAAAGCACAGATTATCGAAAACTATCGAAAGTTGACACTGAATGCCTGGTCAAATTCAGAGCCTTGTTGACGTAACAGTTGGTTAATATTCCAAATTTAAATCATGATTTGGCTTTGAATTTCAGTTTTGTTTATTCTGCGTCTGCAGTTCAAAGAGCATCACTGCAGATTTACAGTAGAATGTGAGACTTTGAGCATTTCAGTGCAAATACGTATTGGCTTTAGAATGAATAGGATTGTGTGTGTGTGTGTGTGTGTGTGTGTGTGTGTGTGTGTGTGTCAGGCCTGGCAGTGTAAACACAGAGGAGCTCTGAGCTCTGCCTCTGGCTGTGAACACTAGACTTGCTGGGTAATGTGCTGAGTGAGCACTTGGTGTCCAAGCTTGCTCTAATCCACAGATTGTCTCTTTGGCCAGCTGACCCACCCCCCCCCCACACACACACACACACACACACACACACACACACACTCACAACTCCCCACTTTAACCCCCAAAATCCCCCAACAGGGGCCTCTATCAGGGATACACGGGTCAGAGCTTCAGCTGAGCCCAGAGCTCAGTGCTCCTTCCTGGGAAGAGTTGATTTTCCAGTAAGGGTCTAATTTCCATTTGGATTACGGTGCATCAGTTATTAAAATCCCAAGATCCCTCTTTCAATCGGTTCCTTCTTTCAGTGAATGTATGGTTTTACAATAATTGTTCTAAGTGAACTAATTGACAAGTATTTTGATCATCGATTAATTGTTTAAGTCAGTGGTTCCTAAGCCAGATCCCGGATACCCACAGTCCTGCTTATTTTCCAACAACTGCCCTGCTCTGCCCACACCTGATTAAATAAAGGAGAGGTTTTCAGTCAACCAAGAGTTGCTGCCTTACAGATCTTGGTTGGCTGAAGGGTTGGGAACCACTGGTTTCAGTCATATATCAAGAAAAATACTAAACATTCTTTGGTTTCAGTTTGTCAAATGTGTTTTCTGCCTTTTACGGTTCTTTGTCTCTATAAATTGAATATCTTTGGGTTTCTAACGGTTGGTCTGGTAAAACATGCAGTTTGAAGACAACACCTTTTTATCTGACATTTTACAAATGAGAAACAGTAGTTTGACTTGCATCAAGCTGCTAAAGTACGGCAGGAGATTGGCTTGATGAAACACTACAGTACACAATGCCAGTCCTAAACCATCTTCAAAATGTCAAGCACATGTATCAAACAGTTGACGACATCGATCAGTGCTAACATCCAGCCATATGAGAGACACCCATGAATGTAATGTTCATGGTTCATACATTACTATCCTAAAGCTTCATCCTACAATCCTACATCTACGCCATGGGATGCAAAACCTCAAAAATGTCCAATTAACCCAAACCAAGTGACCCGTTTCCACTGCAAACATCTATTGTTCTGTGGAGGCAAATCAAAACCATGTTTCTGGGTTGGAAAAGCCGTGGACGTCACTCTGCTCAAATGAAAGTAGCTGAACCAACAGGAATGTTAACATTGCTGTGCTTGAACCAGAGTCCAGGTAGAATAATCACAGAATAACTGAAACAGAGAGAAGTGCACGGAAAGTAAATAGGCTGTCTGCTCCAATCTGAAATCTCTTGAGTGGGACAATTTTACTATGTCCGGCTGGACGTCTCTGCAGCACACGACTGCTGGTGAAGTTTTAGATTTTTCCTCTGTGTGTGTGTAACTAGTGTCTGGATCAAGTCCAGTCCAGTGGAGTCAGTCTGCAAGTGCTACACGAGCCGCATGTCTGCCAAAACTTCCAGCCTGGACCCTCCCTGTAACAGAACCCCCCCCCCAGAGATCAGTACCTTTCCCTGGGATTTATCGATCACCTGCTCTGGGGCTGCTCGCTGACAGACTGAAATCCACCCGAAGTACAAATCAAACTGTGGCAGCCTACAGGAGAACGTACAGCAAACCAGGATAGATAGCAGAATCACTTCTACAAAAATAGGCATTACACCTGAGGATCTGGTTTTACAACACTTTTGCAAGAATGATGATCCTAAAAATTGCAATTATTAGTTGTGAATAGTGGTGAGTACACCAACTCCTCAGGGTCAATGACAAAATATGTAGCTTTTTGCATTGGAGCTTTGTCCACTGGTGACAAAAGCACAGCCATTCATCCCTCTAATCAGTTGTGATAAAGTATGTTCCTGTTTAAAAGCTTACAGAAAGACTGCAAAAGCCACAGAAACAATCATGATGCAATAACTGTTGCAGATAGTTGGTTGCTGAGCTCTTAACCTTATTAACATTGCTTACACAGGTTTCATTTTGTGCTAAACCGAATGAAACAATTAGAACAAACAAAAGACTGAAAGGTTGGGGTTTTTTTGCACCTTGTCCAAACATGTAATATCAAACTCTGTATCACCAAAATGCACATACAAATCACATCACATCCTTACTTACATTTCACTGAGCCACTGTTGACATATCAGAACACCTGAATCACTTTTTTTTTTTCCATCTGTAAAGCTCTGTAACGCACCAAAACCAGAACGGTCAATTTCTGAACATGAGCAAGTACAGTCCTGAACAGGCCTCATGGCAGCGCCGACGCCAGATCAGTATTAGCAGCTCCGTTTGGTCCGTGTCTGTGAATGTGAACTCACAGTGAAGGGATAAGTGTAATAAGAGGAGATTATTCCATGCGGGCGAGCTGTAACTCACTTTATGGGCTTTGACTGGATGAGGAGAGCAGGCACTGAGGTCCAGCTCTGTAATATCCAGTTATAAACTGACGCAGCATGAAGGGCTCCGCTCCGCAGCTCTAACCTCCTCCATGTTGGCACCAGACGCTCTATGATGTTAACATTTGGGATTTGGGGCAAAAACTGGGCTTGTAAATTTCAGATCTCTGAGTAAGAGTTTGCCAGTTTCAGTATATTGACCTCTCTGTTTTCTACATCAGTCCAACATTCAGCCATTAAAATGAGCTGCTAACTACGAGGAGGGCTCAAACAAGCGCGCGCGCACACACACACACGCGTAAAAACATACTCATGCATGTGCAAATGAGCACACACTGGCAGTCAAATGCTTCCAGTCTTCCTAATTATTAGTCAAAGTGGTCAATAAACATCATAATAGAGCCGGACCGATACTGTGTTTCGAAGGCTGATACGGATATTGATATTTAAATTGAAAAAAAGAAAACAATAATAATCTGATGACAATATATTAGCCAATGCTTTTTTGACATAGAACACAAACCGATCCACCGAGAAACTGTGACAGATTTGTGAGATATTTCACACAATAAACCTTTATTCTCAACAACAGTAAGTATTTTTTTTTCATTATTCCAAATAGGCATTTTTTGATTTTAAGAGTAAATTTTTTATCAGCAAGCTGCACTGAAATAATAAATGCAAACACCAACACAACAAATAAAGATAAAGGCTTCTTATTCTCACTAAGAAAAAAACATTTTACTCTTGTTTTTGTACAGTGTGAAAACAGCTCCAGTAAGTTTCTATATTAGTGCCAAATTAAATCCCTGTCAATCACCTGAGACCCTCAGGAGGAATCGAAGTCTTCACCAGTAAATAATTCCTTCAAAACAAGTTGCCTAACAAACATCACTGTGAATCTCTTTTCATTTGAGAATGTATTTCTAAGAATACATGAACATCTTGAAGTTATGAAACCTCATAAGACACACACCCTGGTCCCCACAGGACAACAAAACCCTGAAGCATTCCAGAGGAGGTGGGAGTGGAGAGTTTGGAGGGCGGTGGGGGTGGAGGGATGTTAAATTGGTGACTTGGAAGGCAGAGCCTTTCCAGAAGCGAAGCGGACAACCTGTGGTTGGGGTTGAATTCTTTCCCTCTCTGGCTCCTTTTAGAAAAAGAGGAGAAAACGGCAAACACAGACCCCTCCATTCAGAGTAATTTATCCCTATGGCCAGGCCTTCTTTACCGGCTGCAATAGCCCCCTTCCGGGGCTGCCCAGCAGGATGCCTGCGAGTGGCGTGTGAAACTCTCCTGTCTCCTTCAGCTCAAAAGGGAAGGATGAACAATGGCCCTCGCCAGGCGCTGGCTCTGAACAATCCCTCTCTCCGCTTCGCTCTCTGCCTTACTTTCTCCGTCTCTAAAAGCAACCACAAGCTATTCCCGCAAAACCCACATTCCTCTATCCGTCCAATACCGTCCGTCAGCGGCCATTTCCTTCAACATGAACCGTTTTCTCACACCCGTTCCTCTTTACTTCCCTCTTACCTCAAAATCTTCGCTCGGTTTCCCATCCATTTCTCTTTGCCACAACACTTCTCGTCTTCCCTTTTGGTAACACTAAGACAAACACTCTGAATCGAGGCGAAGGGGAGCACGAAGCGCCCCACATTTTTCTGGGTTCTCAGGACCCCATTTGACCCTCCCATTGCCCCAATCATCCAAACATGGGTGACTCATCCTCCATCACCATGTCTCACCCCGACCATCTTTCCATCTTTGAAAAAGCCCTGCTGGATCTTTACAGCCTGAAGGGACTTGGACCAAACTCAGAGAGCGGGTGAACAAAGCAAATTATTGGTCTGATTAATAGCATATTTGTCAGGGTCGAAATTACAACTGACTGTGATTTACCGTACCCCATGTGAGATTTTCATAACACATGGAACACAACAGTGAAAACAATGAAAATGAGTGTGGACAGCGAGACAGCTTTGTGCCATTACAATAAACTCCATAGCATGTCTCCTTCCCCAGGCGGAAGATGTTAAGAGAGCGAGCTGGGCTTCAGCAGAACATGTGGTTCATCAGTTCGCATGGCGACTCTCCAACTGGTTCAGGCTGAGAAACAGGCAAAGTACATGTCAGTCTGATCAATCGATAACAAAAAAACACTGTTTCTGAACTCCTCTGTGGGAGTCTGCAGTTGGGGGAAGGAAATGTGTACAGTTTCCCCACAGAAGGAGCCTCAGCAACAAGCTGCACAGCTCTTGCGGGAAGCCATTTTCCCCCCAGCACTCAACCATTCACCAGTGGCTCCTACAGAGCTATTGAGCATTCACCAGGCACCTCCACATCCCGACAAGCGCAACAAAAAGCATTTTAAAGCAACACTCCCCGCAGTTCCCACACTATTTCACCTGTCAAACGCTTACAAAACAGTCGAGGAAGGCCAAATGCTCCTCAGGGGCGCCACAGCACACCTCTTGCCAGCCTCGGCCCCACTAAAGACGTAGTTATTCCTCTCAAAGAAAGAATACACTCTAAATCTTTCCCACCTACTATCATGAGCAACTATTCTGAGCTTCAAGGCCCAGACAGGACCTTCCACCTTGACAAGCATCACCTAAAGTAGAGCAGGAAACCTGAAGAAAGCATTTCCTCACAGAGCCAGACTCCCAGAGCGAGAGGATGAGTCATCTGGGACTGATGCTCAGGAAATCAATACAAACCAATTGTCTGTTTGAGGAAGGAGACAACAGAAAAGGCAAAGAAAGGGCAGAGCCTGAGATCCGTTGTGCTGTAGGAAATTAGAGGCGTCTGCAGAGTCAGAACCTTGTCCGGCTGATTGATCGTTTGAGTAAACTAGAAAGATGTCCGGGTCTCGCATAGCTTCACGGAGGTCTGACGAAGAGAGTAAGAGCAACTCCTCAGGTCAATCATTTACTCAAGTCTTCAATTTAAATTCAGAGGAACATAGCTCTGCAGACCACAGGTGTTATATTACAGCTAGCTCATACTTCGACTTGTGCTATTTTTAATAAATAAACAGTTTAGATGAAAACAACCAGTGACTGTGCAAAATTCCTTATCTATTCCTCCTTGGCCATAAAATAGGCAAAAACTGTTGTTTCTTATGGGTTTTAGTGCAAATGCAAATACAATCACACTAAACCGAGGAACAAAAAACATGGTGTATCATTCTTCAAACACCTCCGTTAGGTACACCCAATATCACAAAAACTGAATTTAGATTTCTGCAGTAGGATATTTTTCAAGACAATATGTTTGTTAAAATTCGCAGGCAGCAGTTGAGACCTCTGACAGTTAACAGTGTTAATGGATGACATTTAATAGCATCGTCTTACTATCAATATATAGAAACAAAAATTGCTACAGTTTTGGAGTCATAAATGATCAGATGTAATTCATATTAAAAGGTAAAAAACACTACATCCCGAGTACTTAAACTCCGAGTAAACATCGTACAGATTTGTAACGTTGGATAACTGGTGTTTGACAATAAGGTGACAAAAGGCGAAACCCTGTAGCTTATCTAATGACAGGCTTTTATCTCCCTCCTGTGTGAATTAGAGACAACTACTCAGTAAATTTGCAGCTCTCTAACTCATTTTAAGAGGCAAAGTAAAACTCCCACTAAAGATACTTTTTCAATTTTCCGCTGTGTGTGTAGGATGGAGAGGTACAGCTTCACTTAGGCTAATTATAGACCGTCTCTAACTGGTTTTGTTGCTATGGTGCACATAATCCATTATCTGCATATCAGGGATGTTAAAATATAAAACTGGCTGAGTGTTCGTTTGCTGTGTTTGACTAGAAATTCAGCAAAAAAAACACAATCTGTTAATGCAAATAAAAACCAATCGCACTAAAAAATATAAACAGGTTTTGAGGTTTTGGTTAATGCAGCTCTGAAACACTTGAGCTTCTGTCCTACCTCTTGTTGCCAGAGCGCTCTGCAGCACAGCAGCTCGGTTTGACTCTGGAGGAGAAGTTAAACATGACAGAAAGCTTTTCACCTGCCTGCAAGTAGAAATGACAGCAGCCCACTCTGCTGCCCTAATAAACCTCCCGTTTAAATAGACGGCACAAATATTTGCTCTGTCAGTCTGAGGTGCTTAATGCGCAGCAGCCTTCAGATCACGTTGGACTGAAGATGCAGTTATGTATCCCCTCTGGCAGAAGAATAATTACGATCCGGTGTTATGACAACTGTTAATGGATCATCAACAGCCATAAGGAGGTGGGCCCTCATCAAAGTTTCATTTGTAGACGCTGCAATCATCGAAATCACAACATAATCCCATTCTTCGAGTTAAGCTCCCCACCTTGATCAACAATAAAAGCTGAAATCAAGTGTGCATGTGTGTGTGTTTGTGTGTTTTTCAGTCCCAAGCCATCGTCTGTTGTTTAATATCTGCCTGGGATGATGCGCCTGGTGTCCTGTTTTAGACCCTCATAAAAGGAAAATCAAGATGCAACTCAATAAACGTTAATTTGGCATTTCGGAATATGAAGACATCAATCTTAATGCGGCCCCCCGTCAGCTCGTGATGGCAGTTTCATGAGATCAACTCATCACCCAAAACAGCAGTGGTGTAATGAGGGAGAAGGAGGGGAGAGCAAAAGGAGAGAGGGCGATAGAAAAGAAGATATTTCAAGGATCATTTCAGTTCATTACAAATGCAGGTCTTGTTTTCATTGCTTTGGCCATCATTTCTATCAGTAATAATAACATGGTGCTCACCAGGCTAATCTGGCTAATTTGAAATCTGGGAACATGGCAATATGGCAAGAAACACCAGCAGTCATGTAATAATACAGATTTAAAACAGTTGAGACAAACTTAACAGTAACATTACTGCCCAAACTGTCGGCTGTAAACATCCAGACTGACTTCCAACTCTGACCAACCGAAGTCGAGCATCCTTTCAATTTTCCAATCAAATGAGTTATTACCAACATTTCAGCTACAGTTCATGTCCGTTGTATCTCCTAATGAATTTGGTTAATCAGGCTAAACTGATCGTTTACAACCTGTCTGATCGCTTGGCTGCTCGTGTTTCTTGCAGTGATGTCTCAATGTTCCAAGATTTTAGCAATAACAAATTAGAAATGACTCATAACTAATAGAAATGATGGCCATAACAACTAAAGTAAGACCGAGAAAAATGGTTAGATTAGTTAGTTCATTTTTTTATGAAGGTTAATGTTTTTCATAGAAGCGTAATAAATTTCTCCAACATTAGCAGAGGCAGTCAGTGAGGCTGTGGGAACTCCTGGGTGGGCAAAGTGGGAGGGTGGGCCGGCAGTCCAATATATTGTCATCTCAAATTGTTGTACAAATCTTACAACAGCTACAAATTTTACTAAAGAGTGAAAGTCCATAACATTATTATGAATTTTCTTCAAACTAAATTGTCAGATAAGGCGCTGGTCACGGGTTATAAAGCTCGACCCATACTGGATTTCATTATCGATTTTTACTTGCCTTTTCTATTAGATAAAATAATATTTTGTTATGGCTCCCACATTTTGGTTATTAAGGAATACTGAACAAGATATGTACTTAGAGGGAAATCTCAGTGCTCTCTGATGGACAAACTGTAATCGCGACACTGTTTCTAAATTGCCTCAAATATATTTGTCATCGCTGTACTGCAATGTTTTGTTACTTACACATAAACGTCGATATACATGCATTTGCGATGAGCTAAAACATGGCTGGTGGGGCTCTAATGACTTCACAAAACCAAATGCAAAAACTAAGTTTTGCTACGTTCATACAAAACAAAATGTTTTTGGTCAAAGGAGTCCAAAGTTTCACATGAGCTCCAGCTGCAAAATCCCTTTCGGTCCTCTTTTCATCCAGGAGGGAAGATGAAGGTCATTCTTCACCATATTATTGTTGACAATGCATCAACATTGTGAGCACGACGTGTCTCGCAGTCATCACATCTTTCATTCAGATAAATTTGTTTCGGGCTCAGCCGTGACAAACGGTGCCTCAGAGACCGTCTGCCTTCGGACAAATGGAATGACAGCGTAATGTATTACCGTTAGGACGGAGTAAATCGCTCTCCTGACACACACGCCTCAATTATCTGTTCTGCTCTGTCCTCTCTGCACCTCCATCTTGCCGTCCTAAATCTCTAGCTTTCTTTATTAATGCCTCAGATCCCTCCTTCCCGTCTTCTTTTTCCTCCCTCCCTCCTTCTTCCTCTCTCTCTCTCTCGCTCTGTTGGCTGTCCCCTCCTGAAGCAGACTGACAGCTCTTCCCCTGGTGAGCGTGATGTTAAGATCACTGCTGTCTGTTTTCAGCCAACCTTGATTAAAAGAATGGACCTGTCTGGGCCACTGCAACACACACACTGACACACTTACACACACACACCATACGGGCAGAGTGATATGGCCCAGACTCAGAGTAGACAGAGGAGGTGCTGCATGAGGTCTGATCTTAGCGTTGGGCCTGCTCGGGCCTGCCGGTCGGCTCACATGCCTGCAGGCTGCTGGCCGACAACCCAGAACACACACTCTGGCAGACAAACACGCACCATCAGTCAGGTGAACATGACATAAGATTCATTTGATAAATACAACTGAAATGATTGTCTGTTACTGTTGGATAAGGCGGTGTGTAGGGCTGCAAGGTTTACGGAAAAATGATAATTAAGATTTTAAGTATGTTGCATGCGTGTCTGATTGCGTCAGTTTCTGGGATCAAACTTATTTTAATGCACTTTTGCAACTTAACATGTTTTAAGTAGAAAGACGTGCAACAAACGGTATCTGTTCATCAGATCGTCACATAGAATAAAACATCCTTACAATACTAAATGGACTTCATGGTGAGATTGTTTTCTCAGCATTTAGATTACTTTCTTTCCCCAGTTTATTTTACCTTTACCAGGATTTGATGGAAACTGGATTTGATGAGTAAAATCAGGATCAGAATCGACAAAATCAAAACAATATCACACCCTCATTGCTACGTTTCTCAAAGCAGCAGCAGCCAGTCTCATTTCCATTCTGTTTTTTTCTTATTTGGGGTTTTCACAGATGTTCACCAAAAGGGAGAAATATTCATTTGTCCTCGCAGCTAAACTATTATATACAAATCACTGCAGTCTCACTGAAGTAAGAGCTTATTGATGAGGCCTGATTAATCGCACAGGCCTGAGAGTAGATTCAATATAACGTACAACAGGGAAGGAATGAAAGTGGAACACAAGCCTTGCTCATGCGGAGAAATCAGACTTGGCACAGAGAAAGATAATTTACTACTCAGTTTTCTCCATTTCAAACTTCATTTCCTTCACCACCCTCCCCCCCATCCTCCTGACTAGCAGTCACAAATCATCCTGTGGTCTTTCTCCCTCGTTCTGCAGCATCCAAAGATCTTTACCTTCACAGAGAAAAGATGCAACCCACTTCAGAGATAAAGTGAAAGGGAAAAAAAACTAGAGGATAAGTGCAGAAAGAGTTACAAACCACAGCTTTGGTAGAGAGGAGTGTGGAGGAGGAATGCTGGCAATAACAAAGAAACACAACACCATTGATAGAATATTTAGGACTTTGATTAAAGACGGATCAGAGCACCACCAACGTCTTCCTCTTCTTGTTGTCCTTCTGTTCTAGCAGCCACCCGACCTCCACATTCCACAGCCCAGTTTTTTCTACTTTTATGTAGAGTAGAAGTGAATGAAGCAGAGGATTGTGGGGGGGGGGGCTGTATGAGACGCAAAAGGACGTGTTTCATGACGCTGAGGAATCCGATGTGTGTGGTGTAAGCAGGCATCGTGCATTCACTGGATGGTGATGAAGGGGAGGAGAGGAGGACAGGGACGTAAACAAACTTGCTTTCTTCCTTTCAAAGCCGATGCCGTTTCCTCCCTGACAAGTTTTTACAGAGATATTTTAGTCAGGGCGGCTTTGAGGCAGAGAGGGACGGGCTTCAGCAGGATGCCAACTTCAACGCTGTTTTTGTCAGTTTTTTCTCCTTTTTGGCATCTCGTCCACTTCCTTTTCTCCTCCTTTCCTCGGTGACAGAACAACATCTGTGTCTCTACATTCTGCAGAACAACAAAGCAGCTGAGACTTGGAGTGATGTTTAATGAACAACCTGCTGATCCTCATCAGACCTGCAGGACGACAAGCTGAAACTTCTCGACTCTCCTCCTCTCTCTGCTGTCAACAACCCGACGACAAACAGAGCTCCTTTTGTATAGAAAAAAAAAGCTTACTGACCTCCAGACAGGCCGGGGGAATAAAACCTGCAATGATTAAAGGAGCTTTTAGTAAATCATTGGCTGCTTTGCATGGCAGAACCCTCTGAAGTCGCCTGAAAGACTGGAAGTGGAGGTGGAGGAACTGAAGAGGAGAGGGGGGGGGGTTTTCTTTTTTAAGAGCAACAGCCAGTGAAATGAGATGTGCTTGAGACTCATTAAGAGGAGAGGGGCTGAATTCATTTATCCTCCCTCCACCCACCAAAATAAAAAAAACACACACACTTCAGAACTGATCAGCTGTGGCCATCTAGGACCTGATGCAGAGTCCAATACACACACACACACACACACACACACACACACACACACACAACAAAACTGTCGTGTTGGTTGTTCGTGTTAAGAGAAAGACAGCGAGCTGTGTGATGTGCGGCACATTTCAGCCTTACGATGAGGATTTAGATACACTCTCTCCCTCCTTCGTTTCATTTGCCTGCCTGATATCATGCTCCTGCGCTTCTGATCCGATTAGGACATTTGGAGATGCACGGCGTCGGCGCAATGAGATTTGGATTAGTCCCAGCTGAGGATTCAGGTTATATAATAAATATACATCAAGCTGTGAGCATGAAAAAGAAAGAGTTAGAGGGAAGGGGAACAGTAGTTTAATTTAGTTAGTCAAAATCTCAGGTTTACAAGGTTGTTAACAGACGTTCTACCAAACCTTTTGGAAAATGAAGGAAAACAGCTGTCCTGTAAGGCTCCCCACACCTGAGCAATACCTCATTATACCTGATAGGACTGATGGCGAAAACTACAAAAATAAAACCTCTCCCATGTTCTATCTGCCTCCCTTTGGTTTACTATCTAAAAGAAATGCCAAAAAAATACTTTTAAAAGACAAAGAATCCAGCATCAGAGTAACCCTACACACACAGCTCTACAAGTTCATTAACACACATTAACACACACACACACACACACACACACACACAGGGTGCTCAGGTGTTTAAGAGGTATCCTAGTATAATCTGGTTCAGATACCAAAACCCATGGATTAAGTAAATGAAGCTGAGGCCTCTTTGTCCGTCTGCACACTTCACCACTGAACTGGGAGCAATTAGCCACTTACTGCACTTGTGGTGGGACACACACACACACTGACCAAAAAACACATGTTCTCTCTCTCATATCTCGTATTCACACACACAATCTCTCTCTGGCCGACACACACACACATACACCTCATGTCTATCCCATTACAGGAGCCCCCAGGCCCAGCTTGCAGGCTGAAAAGCCCAATTTGTTTATTCCTGTGGGGATTATAGGGAGGGGGGAGGTGGGGTGAAATGCATCTAACAGAGCACAGGGGCCCCTCTCTCAAAGCTCTTTAATTACTGCTCCTCCTCATCACCCCCCTCCTCAACGCCCTCCAACACCACAGCCTCCCGGAACTCAGCCACAATGAACTTGAGCTAGAGTTAACCGCACGGCCACTCTTAGAGAGTGTGTGTGTGCGTGTATGTGTGTGTGTGTGTGTGTGTGTGTGTGTGTGTGTGAAATATAGACAGAATGGGAGGAAGAAAGAGATCACTAGCCAAACTCCCATCCCCCATAATACTCCCTTCCTCCTCCTCCTCCTCCTGTCAAGGCATTCCAACCTCACAGGAGGCCAACATGGGACAGTGAACTGGGACTAAACCAACAACAACCTATCTCATCCCACCAACACCACCTGCATATACACCTGTGTTAAGATTTAAAAGGAGATCTTCTGCATTCAGGCCGACATTTTTACGTTACCTTCTGAAATGGGCTTTGAAATCACAGAACAAATCCAATGTTGAAGAGAAATCGATGATGATGATGATGATGGTGGTGGTGGTGGAGCTCAGTTCCATATTCCAATCCATTTGTTGATCCCTGTAACTGGTTCCATGAATTTTCCCACAATCCCCTGCGGCCCTGAGCTGCCCCCACAATGCCCAGTGGGGATCTGTGGGTCCCAAACAAAAGCCCCCGGGCAGCCTGGACCACAGTTAAACATGTTATAGAAACACTGGAGGAACTCTCTCGTCTTTATGCACTCCTTTCTCTCTGTATTTCACTCTCTCCCCCTCTTTCTTTCTCTGACTCACCCCACCATCACCACCACCACCTTCCTCCTCTCACTTCATAAGAGGGAAACGGGGGGGAAAAAAAGAGAGTCTTATCCCACAGAAAAGAGAGAAGAAGAAATATAGTGAGGGTAGAGAGGGAGAGGGTCTCTGTGATTGATTAGAGGCAGAGAGGGAAAATGGTCAGTCTCACATGAAACACAGAAGCAGCTAGAGATGACTCTATTCCTTTTTTTAAGGGCACTTTCCAAAGGCTTTCTCGCCACACACACATATACAGAAAAAGAGCAGTTTTCCTCTATAAAGACTCCAAACATGCAGACAGCCGACTCTTCACTGGCAGGCACTCCAAATACATATTTTGCCTTTGATATCAAGGTTAATATCTGAAATAAATACTTCCACTGCAAATGACACTTGTCCCAGGATGCCCCAAAAAAACAAGACCGTTTTAGTTGGCCCCTCAGACCTGACCCGTGATATCAAGAGAAACCTTGAGTCCCTTGAGGCATCAGTATGCTTCAAATTAAATGCTTGTCGGATCGACGAACTGCGTTTGAACCCATTCCGATGCATCTTTCTGATCTCAGAATTCGGGAGCTTTCTCTACTTCACTATTTTTGCAACTTTCTGAATCCAACAAGCATGCATACTTTACACGCCGATTAGCCAGATGTGCAGAGGTGAGAAAGTATGCTGAATTTTAACTTCTCTCTCAAGCTTTTGTCATTTGTTACACAACTAGATCTGTTACTTTTCATGTGTACAACCGGGTGAGAACTATGAGATGCTGGCCAAAAGTATGCGCCATTATCCACAAATACGTACAACAACTTTTGCCTTTAGATGTGATAAGATGACACTGCCTTTTCTGAGCTAACCTTGAAAACATCTACAAACCGTCGTCTCCTCTAGACTAAATGCAAATCCCTTAACCATAAAGCCATCTCCTGCCTCAGTGATTTCTCCTACCCTGGCCTCACCACAGTAGTTGCCAGTGAGAATTAGAAAATACTTTAAGATCTTATTCCTTACATCTAAAGCCTCATGTGGCTGCACCCTCTATATATCGCTGATGCGTTAGCTCCACACGAGTCAGGATGATGCCTTTGTTTTACATAAAAGAAGCCTACAGGTAGTTCCTACATCCTCAGCTCAGCTGTCAGCAGTCAGGACTCCTTGGCTGTGTAATTCCCTGCCTTAAAGTCTTTCTATGATACCATCTTGTACTTAATCTCTTTTCAATAACTGACGTTACGCTGCCTTAACTTTTAAACACATTTGAAGCACTTTTTAATCCTCTTTATACTCTTTTTTTCCATGTCTTGATTGACTTTTCCTCTTATTCAGGATCTGGTATTCTAACTATACTGCAAAAGAACTGCAGCACTTTTGTACTATATATATATGTATGTATCTATGTACAATAGAAATGTGCTTTATAAATAAATGTATTATTTGATTACATCTGACAACCGCTGGAACTGTCACTAACCCTAAATGTGCTTCTGAGTATGTTCATGAGGCTGCCAGACTGTAAAACCCCAAAACAGCGGTGACCTCATGTCCCCATCTACCCCATGCTAGGCTCCCTGTCTGTTTTTGATGATGAAGGAATGAGAACAGGTGGGCCAGTGGCTCCAGACGTATGGACATGCATGTAATCGTCATGACAGAGGGATTTAGACCCGGAGCAAACAGCCTCTCACCCCAGGACATACGATATCTCCTGACATCATGCTGGACAATTGTCTCTGTCTGTGTACAACACATGCATTACATACATGCCTGGTTTGTGATCCCTCCCTGCAAACCTACAGATAGTTTGACTGATCAGGTCAGGAAAGATTTTGCTTCAGTAAACATCCGGTGAAATATACAGTAATCTGAAATATTACAGTGCATCCGGAAAGTATTCACGGCGCTTCACTTTTTCCACATTTTGTTATGTTACACCCTTATTCCAAAATGGATTAAATTAATTTTTTTCCTCAAAATTCTACACACAACACCCCATAATGACAATGTGAAAAAAGTTTTTTTGAAATTTTTGCAAATTTATTAAAA
Organism: Enoplosus armatus; assembly: GCF_043641665.1. Lineage (NCBI taxonomy): Eukaryota > Metazoa > Chordata > Actinopteri > Centrarchiformes > Enoplosidae > Enoplosus > Enoplosus armatus. The sequence continues at coordinate 4,844,657 of NC_092180.1, forward strand.
ATAAAAAACTAAGAAATCACATGTACATAAGTATTCACAGCCTTTGCCATGAAGCTCAAAATTGAGCTCAGGTGCATCCTGTTTCCACTGATCATCCTTGAGATGTTTCTGCAGCTTAATTGGAGTCCACCTGTGGTAAATTCAGTTGATTGGACATGATTTGGAAAGGCACACACCTGTCTATATAAGGTCCCACAGTTGACAGTGCATGTCAGAGCACAAACCAAGCATGAAGTCAAAGGAATTGTCTGTAGACCTCCGAGACAGGATTGTCTCGAGGCACAAATCTGGGGAAGGTTACAGAAAAACTTCTGCTGCTTTGAAGGTCCCAATGAGCACAGTGGCCTCCATCATCCGTAAGTGGAAGAAGTTCGGAACCACCAGGACTCTTCCTAGAGCTGGCCGGCCATCTAAACTGAGTAATCGGGGGAGAAGGGCCTTAGTCAGGGAGGTGACCAAGAACCCGATGGTCACTCTGTCAGAGCTCCAGAGTTCCTCTGTGGAGAGAGGAGAACCTTCCAGAAGGACAACCATCTCTGCAGCAATCCACCAATCAGGCCTGTATGGTAGAGTGGCCAGACGGAAGCCACTCCTTTAGTAAAAGGCACATAGCAGCCCGCCTGGAGTTTGCCAAAAGGCACCTGAAGGACTCTCAGACCATGAGAAACAAAATTCTCTGGTCTGATGAGACAAAGATTGAACTCTTTGGTGTGAATGCCAGGCGTCACGTTTGGAGGAAACCAGGCACCGCTCATCACCAGGCCAATACCATCCCTACAGTGAAGCATGGTGGTGGCAGCATCATGCTGTGGGGATGTTTTTCAGCGGCAGGAACTGGGAGACTAGTCAGGATAGAGGGAAAGATGAATGCAGCAAAGTACAGAGACATCCTGGATGAAAACCTGCTCCAGAGCGCTCTTGACCTCAGACTGGGGCGACGGTTTATCTTTCAGCAGGACAACGACCCTAAGCACACAGCCAAGATATCAAAGGAGTGGCTTCAGGACAACTCTGTGAATGTCCTTGAGTGGCCCAGCCAGAGCCCAGACTTGAATCCGATTGAACATCTCTGGAGAGATCTGAAAATGGCTGTGCACCGACGCTTCCCATCCAACCTGATGGAGCTTGAGAGGTGCTGCAAAGAGGAATGGGTGAAACTGCCCAAAGATAGGTGTGCCAAGCTTGTGGCACCATATTCAAAAAGACTTGAGGCTGTAATTGCTGCCAAAGGTGCATCAACGAAGTATTGAGCAAAGGCTGTGAATACTTATGTACATGTGATTTCTCAGGTTTTTTATTTTTAATAAATTTGCAAAAATCTCAAATAAACTTTTTTCACGTTGTCATTATGGGGTGTTGTGTGTAGAATTTTGAGGAAAAAAATGAATTTAATCCATTTTGGTATAAGGCTGCAACATAACAAAATGTGGAAAAAGTGAAGCGCTGTGAATACTTTCCGGATGCACTGTATGTATAGAAGCCGATGAGTGTTATATTTCGGGTTTGTTCAGAAGAAACATAAGAACTCCATTGTCAGTCCATCGTTATTTTTAACCCTGGCAGCCAGAATGAAAAATGAATGTGTCACCTATTGAAAGTTAAACTTCATTAAAAGTCAAAGGAAGAACATATCATACATCCTGTCCCAAATGATTTCTGGAAAGTGTGAAAGCACCACAGTAAGGAGAGCTGAGCTCTAAAGTTGAGGACAAAGTAGGAAAAGAAATACTACAAACATATCAAACACAACTGCATCATTACTTCTTCCGTGACTTCATCATCCAGCCCGGGGGGAAATATCCAGAGATGTTCTTCAGCCTGCTAACTATAATCTTCTCTCCATCCAGCTGAGGGCTGAGGCATCTTTAAGCATAGTTAACAGAGCTGCCAGTGATATTGTGTAATCCGGTTTGTTGCTAAAGCTCAGCTTCCCCTCTCCTAATCCACTCGTAATGGCTTGCCTTGATAACCTGTTTTCTTCCACTCTTTGCAGCCCATTGGACTTTCCAGTCTTTCGGTTGGCTTGTCCTGCCTTCTCCTCCTCTCTGCATCCACTGGACCTTTAACCGTAGTCCATTTCTTATTCTATTCTGGTCTTCAAGTTCCCTCTCTCTGCCCCTTGCTCACTTATTCCTTCCTTCTTCCTCAGTCTGTCATCAAAGAGAAGAGACCAGAGTTTTACAGCTTTGGCCATGTTTGTCCTCATTGTACATGTGGTGGCCTCCAGCTCTGGGACGTCTCATCCAGACACTGGGATAGGAGACCATCTCTTTTTTTATTTGCCTCTTAAGTTACAAGACAGACGATTGTTTAAGCAGAGCTCTGCTCCAGCCAAGCCTTGCAATAAATCTGGGCTGATTTAGACTGCAAAGACAGCTTCCTGGACAGGGCTGAGGCCGCAGGGATACACTGAGATTTGATTGGCTTGATCATCTGGCTGGGGTTTAGCTGAAAGTGGTGTCAGATAAGAAAAGATAGAAACAAGTGAGTCAGAGTAAAAATGGCATCACTAGGGTGGGCCATGTGGTTAAAATCTTCTATCTGGGTATATGTAATGTGAAGTATCTAAATCATTGATATAGTATGGTATGTTGTTTTTACGAAAGTCTAGATGGGAATGTCCAGTCAGGTATCTAATCCAGTGAATTAAATATCATCATCATTCCCGCATTACTGAAAAAAGCCAATATTGCCATAGAGCACACATTGTCCAGAGCTTGGTAAATGGTGTAGAAAAAAGACATGGACAAATTTCTATTGTTTCACAGTATATAGAGTCATATCACCCAACGTTAGCGAATATGTGTTTGGGTAACCTAAGCTATAATTGTGTGCATCTATAAGCTCTTTGTATCAGGCTATCAGGCATCAGGGCATTTGCAGAGCTGGTCAACGTTCTGGGAGGAGCTTTGTGATCGATAGGCCTGCCAAGCGGCATTAGTCCTCCTGGCCCACAGGGCCCGTCTCTGGACACAAGAGCACAGGGACTTTAACTCTGATCTTATTTATGAGCACACAAAGGGCAGCACAAGGGGTCTTTTGGTGGGGCCTGTTCAAACAGAAGGCCGATGCGGATGGGTCTTTGAGGGGGCCGGGCCGCATTGACTCTGGGGAAGAGAGAGAGGCTGACAGGTCAGTCTTAAAGCCTTAAAAAATGGGGCCGGGATCAGGGGGTACCAAGGGAGGGGAGAGTGAGGGAGCCTCAGCCTTTTTCCTCGGCTCCCCAGAGACGAGCAGGGGCTTAGAGACAATGAGTCTGCACTGTGGAGCTAAGGGGAGCCGAGAGTGGGTGCTGGTTAGGTGGAAGTTAAGGCAGGGATGTAGGCGGGTGAACCGCAGCCGATCTAGAGAAAGGGCCTCCACCTCCTCCCAGCTGTCGCACAGCCCCGCACAAGTGTGCATCGTACCTCTCCAACACTCTGGCCTCCATCCCCATGGGCAGGGGAAAGAGTGCTAAATCAAGGAGCGACCCAGCCCCCTTTCCAAGCTGGCAGGGCAGGCGCTGATTTGGGGGATGAAGGGCAAAGGATCAAAGCCCTCAGGAGAGGAACACAACAGTTACATCCAGCTGGACGCTTCCCTCCTGTCACCTCAGTGAGGGGGTGCTGACCAGGGAGCCATTTTGAGGGGGGTGGGGTTCAGTATCATAAACCACAAACCAGCAGGGCACTTGATTGTAAAGCATGTGTGTGTATGTGTGTTTATGTGGGAGGGGGTTGGCTAAAGTCAGATGTGACACTGTGTGAGCCAAAGCGCAGATCTGTCACGGCTGTCATTGTTGCTTAGCAATGAGGCGAATAGAAGGAGAGAGAGTGAAGAAAGAAGTGAGCAGGAGGAACGCTAGAACAGTGGGAAGAGAACAGAGGACAGTAGAAGCAAAGAACAGAAGTGGAGAGCAGGATGTTCTCTCATCTCTGCATGCTAACAAACCCACGTTGGTATATTTTCTTGCACGTGCCATGTACATCTGCGGAAGTAGTTTTGTGTGAGCTGACCATGAAAGGTTTCCGAATTCATCCAACAGCACAAAAAGTTGCCCAGTCATCCAATTTATGGTTGCCTCAACCCAACCGTGACCCCTCACCCCAAGTCCATTGACCTGGAAGTTACGTCCATTCGGGGCAGCCATTTCCTGACTCTATAAAAGGAGGCAGCGGAACTGAAGGAGACTGAGGGTGAAAATGGAGGGGCAGAATCATTAACTACCAGCACAATGACCACAACTGTGTCCGAGTCCAGCCCAACGTTTTGGAGAGGTCAACCTCTAAAGATCTGAGAGCCCCACAACCAGCAGCACACAGAGCCTTCACTGCTGAGGGGGAAAAACAGGCCTCTGACAGGACTACAGGAAGAGGCAAAGAAAGTCTATAAACAGCTGGCCATGCTCACATACAACAAAGGAAGAAATTGCCAGGGGCACTCTTTGGATTTCCAACAAGTAAAAAAATGGAGCCAAATTGGACAAGGCGCTGCTGTGAGAAGTGTGTATGATAATTCTGGTGGATCAGATGTCCAAATCTGAACAAATACGAAAAACACAACATGCTGGATGCATATCGAGGTCTCAATCCTCAGCTACTAACAGCAGAGTGTTTCTTCACCCCCTGCCCTCCACTCACTGCGCCTCAGCTATCAGTCTTCACTGCTCCACGGCTCAGCATACAGCCTCAGAGGCCATGAGGTAAGGCCAGACAGGAGACAGAGGCTCTTGTCTGGGCATAACAGTCTGGCGTGCTGGTCCTGGCTTGAAGCAGATCTGGAACTTGACGTCCGTCTGTGCAACGATCTCCGGCACAGTCAAGGTTACATCAAGGACCAGACAGTCAGACTCAACTGAGGAAGGGAGAGTCTGGCAAACCTCCAGTCTTCTTCCTTACAATGCCAACTGCTCCAAAAATCTGAGCTGCGTTCAATCCAAAGTCCGGCATGGCAGATAACATTCATGCTACTCTATCAATGGCGCTGTCCCAATGTCCCTTCAAGGGTTATACACAAAGGACTAGTGTTTGGCAATAGTTCAGATAAGCCTTTGGCAAAGTCAACAGTGTGATACAGAGATGGGCGTGTGTGATGGATAAGGAAGTAATGAAGTGGCTGGATGGGAGACGGGCAAAGGGGAGGGAAACAAAGTGAGTGAATACGTGTTTAGATTTATGGGTACTCGTCCCCTTCCTTCACCTTTCATTTTACTCATCCCTTTTGGGTTTTGATGCCCATCGTATCTCCACAGCAGCCACTACTTGACAGAGCTGACTCGTGACTTAAAAACTGCATGACAGGCTATGGCAGATGACACGTGGAAACTGGGAGACCTGCGACTGGTCAGCTTGACTGCTTAGGTTTGGGGTTTTTCTGTGTTACATATTGTTACACTTAACCAGATGAAGAACCAAATGACGAAGAGTTTCGGTACTTTGGGTATTTGACAGTTTGATACAGACATGAAAATCCCTGCATTGCTTTATATTACAAAGTGAGTGAAAGAACATAAACATGATTTCTTTGGGGTGTATAACTAAAGCACAACATGGGCTGATAATGTACAACATATCTAGCTTGGGTCACAGTGATGTTATCAGCAGGCTGAATCTGACACTGAATTATAAATCAATTCATACGCCATAGGCATCTTACGATGGGAACGTCTCTGTCGAGAACCTCTCAGCAGAGTGAATCAGTTACACGCTGACGGTTCAGCTTCCTCTCGTGAAGCCTACACAGCGAGATATAGATGCACATGTGATGCCAAAAATGGGATGAGTATATTTAGCGTCTCTTCCTTTTGATGTTGTCCCCCTCTCCTCCCTCAGCCTGCTTCTCTCTTTCTCACTCTCTCTCCCTTTCTAGTGCCATTGCTTTCCAGATAAGTAGTGCTTCTCTCTCCCAGAGGAATGGAAATATCTGCAAGGACATTGTAAACACAGTAAACAGGGCACAACACCATTAAGTCGTTCATGACTCAGCACTGGTAAAGAGATCCTAAGCTGCTGTTGCAGGAGCAGTATACTTGTCCTTAGAAAAAGAAAAGCAATTCCAATGCGGAATGTGAAGCATATTCAATCATGTAGTAGCATTCACGTGAAAATAAGCCCACTCAACCTTAGCTACAGTGAACAGTTTTAACACTCACGTCACTGCTCTTTGTTGTTCTTGGTGATCCATGGCGCCTTTCTGCTGCGTGGTTTGATTTTAGCACATCTTCCGAAGAATAAATGGCTCAAAAGGTCAATCTCAGGCACTCAAAACACTAAAGCATTGAAAGACATAAAAAGGTGTTGACGTTTGTGATGCGGCTGAAAACTGCAGCTTCTCTACAAATAGAATCTTTTCTCCATCTATTTGGCTTTATTCTCTCCCTTCAAGTAAAGAACACTTTTGAGAGCACTTTTGAAAATAATGATGGGGAATGCGCCCTTCTGACTCTATTTCATTGCTTTCTAGGGTGTTTTTGAATGCAGCTTCTCCACCAACATTTAAATAGACCAGTCAGCAACATAACAAGAAGACATCTTGTATTTTGAGTAAGCGGTGGGATTATGACATTTTTTTTCTTGACTGGAAAAAGTCAATGTCTTGCTCTTACTATGCTATCATTGCAATCACTACAAGTATTGTTCTCCCTGCAAAGACATGAAAAGCATTGCTGAATGCAACATGTTCAGGCCCCTTCTCTGGGAGTTTTCAAAAGTGCTTCGGGGAAATTGAGAAAACCATAAACTTAAGTAGTAGATGGGGCAGACTGAAGAAAGAAAATCGCTACAGAATAAGAATAAACAATAAGTAGTTGCGCACAGTTATATAATCGTGGCATATATCAGAGGAAGTTTTATTTCCCAAGAACCAATGGGAAAATCGTCCCTTCATTTATTTGTCAACGCTGCTGTTGAGTAAATACAGTGGTAAGAGCATACTCATTTGTCAAATATGCACTGGATGAGCAAGTAGCCTATCCAATTCAAAATTTGGAAAGACCAAAGTGATCATTTTTGAGCCCTTTTTGGAATAACTCTGGAGTTCATGCCCTTGAATTAATGAATTATGATGGTTCAGAAGTGCATCATGTGTTTGTCTTAGAGCTGGGTCAGCAGCTGTTGTGTCTGAAAGTGACTGGGTTAGCTAGTCTGTCGCTGCAGTGAATGGTGGCTCTGTTGCAGAACAGTGAGCCCTGAGCCGTCTGACTGATCAGGAACACGAGGTCAGCACTTGATGTTCCCTGGACATTGTCTCAATTTTATCTCAAAGCTTCCTCCCATCATGTGACTCACCACTGGCAGCGACTCAGTATTCCTTTCAGGGTTAACATCTTTGAGGGGTCACCAGTGTAAAAACGAATTATGCAATCAGGTGGTTTTTCTTTTTTTTTTTTAAAGGTGGTCTTTCAGGCAAGATGGTACATTGGAAGCCAACTTCGCTCTCTGTGAAGGACCAAACTAACATTTTATTACAGTCAACTTTCTATCAAAATTCATAATAAACAAAAGATGAGATTTTGGGTGGGAGTATCAGCTTGAGTGTAGTTATGACGTGCCAAAATATCCTAAGGCCAGTCCAGGATATTTCACATGAGTATCAAGTGAGAGTCACCCAAAAGCCACAGCTTATCTCTGGACTAACAGCTGTGAAGCAGACTGATATTAAAGAACTGACTCCATTCTACACTGAAGCAGATGAAGGACATTTCACACTCCAGTTGCTCTACAGAGAAACTGCTCCAGAAGGTGGATGACAGGTACAGCATCCACCCATTAGCCTGACCGTAACTCCCTTCATGAACACAAACAGAGGTCAGAGGCAGTTCAAGGGTAATGGGAGTGTTTGTTTGCATTCCACTGCTGCTTCTATGTGGCTTAAGTGGTCAGTCAGTGTTTTTGAGTCCTGGAGGCACATAACCTCGGTGTCCTCCTCTGAAGGGCAATAGGTCATCTCATGCGGGAAAGGGTTATCGTGGGGAAGGGGTGAGGATGTGCGGTAGTGAACGAGAACACTCTTCCACCAAGAATAGCCATCACGCAAAACCCTCGAGGCAGGAGGAGGAGGAGGAGGAAGCAGGGCCCTGACACCCTACACTTGAGAAAGACGGGTGTGGAGGGTGGGGGCTACAGTATTTGGAGGGCAAATGAGAGCCTCTGTGGCATCCAGTTTTCAAGGACACTGGAATGGTGACAAAGGTTGAGTTCTGATAGCTAGTTCCATTTTGGATCTGGTTCCAAGTTGGTTGAAATACCTGGATTGGTTGAGCTCAAAGTCTAACAAACCTTTTATAAATTATTTAAGGTCCTCCTTCTGTTTTTACTAGCAAAGAGTAATGTACAAAACATTCAGGTAGCAATTTAGCTAAAGAGTAAATATGTAATATATTTGGGGCAATCTTGAGTGAATAAGTATGTGAAGAGTGTCAGAGTTTTGAGTTTCAGTTCTTCAACTTTTGTTTCTTTAAAAGTGTTGAAAGCTAAATCTAAAAAGGTTTGATATGGGCTTCAAAAAGATTCTGATTTGATACTGGATTCGAGTCATCCCGGAATTCCCACCCCAGTTCCCCAGCCAGTCAGAAAAACAATGCCAGCAGTCCAACTGCAACGGACTTTCAATCAGTTGATCAGAAAAGGAGAAGTAATTAAATGATATCACACAAACTAATCTAAATTCGTAGTAAGTGTATTTTCAGACATTCACAGAACCACTCAACTCAGTGACAGAGGAGAAGCTAACAAAACCTTCAGTGCGGCACAACGCTTGTTGGACTCGGTCACATACAGTCTCCCAGGCCTCCCTCATAAATCAATGCTATTCGGCTGAGGGGGGGGGGAGGCGGAAGAGTGCCAACACTAAATCCAATTATAAAACAGGCTGGCACCACTCAGCCTGATGGTGGTGTCTACCTGAAGCCCCAAGGGTGACAGCAGAGCCGAGGGTGCCAGCTTCAACTGTGGCAGCAGAGAGGAAGAAAGTCAGCAGAGGAAGATGTATGTGTGATTTTTTGGAAGTTCGTGTGTGTATATGTTACAATCAACAGGGTTTAGTTGAGTGGTTCCTGGTTGGAGTGTGTGTTTTTGTGGCACACTGCCAGAGGCACATATCTGAGTAGAGCACTATGGGCGCCTGGCGCCAGCTGAACCTTTTTATTTCAACCCGCTGCTGCAACTGCTGGGCAACTTGACTGCACCCCAGCACCTGTCCCACATACATACACACACCCACAACATGAAAACGCACACAACAGAGACAAATGCATGTAGCATGGAAGAGACTCACATTAAGCTGCGGCACCTGTCAAGGATTTACCATGAAGGACTGTGTGAAAGTATAGGAGGGAGACACCTCTGATATTCTGAAGCCACAAGTCCTGACCTTTCCTTCCTGGCTCTAAAACTAAAATTCATCACTCTACTTGGACAGCAGTGGTGAAGTACAGTACAGCTCCAGACAACTGAGCTCCAACCAGAATTAAAGCAAGCAAACCAGTTCTCTCAAACAACACATTCACTGAGCTGGTTACAAGCCAGCCGCTTCTGAGCCTAACCATGACCCTAAAGGCTAGCCTAAACGGAGACATAAAATGAATGCTTCGCCGCTGACTGGGAGGGCAAGAGTAAAAAAACCTTGAAATATGCTTTTAGAGCATGAACTGCTCTCTTAAGCGAGCAAGAGCCCACACAGCATCCCTATTAAATGAGCAATTTCAGAAGCGACAGTGTTTTATGAACGCTGCTCTAAAGTGTGTCCCAGCCTCCCTGCCAGCCAAGGTTACAGCAATCAATTGAGCATCTAAAGTAGCCTGCAGGAGGACAGGACTGACATTGTCAGGAAGTATTTGTAAATGTGCCCTAACTGCCGGTCTATGTATAGCACACACAGGATGGTGGCTGTGTAAATCAAGTTCCAGTTGATATTGACCTTTTAACTGGGGTTGAACCTTACAGAAGACTGCAAACCCCAGACCATCCGAACAGACAATTGCCAATCTAACAGTAAACAGGCTGGTAAGAGAGATGAGGTCAAATCTTCGGACTTCAACATATCTCATTTGGCATAATTTACACCTGACAATATCATGGTGCATATCTGATGCTGCTGGATTGTCTTTGCAGTAGGCATTCAAATACCTTTTCAATATGCACCCCAAAATCTCTCTCTCTCTCTCTCTCTCTCTCTCTCTCTCCAAAACATAAGCTGTCTCTCTCACACACACACATACATACACACACTTTCATATTATCATCCATCAAAATTGACAGACGCCTTGCTTGTTTAACATCAATCAATTTTATGGCAATCCTAACCCGTGTTTGACAACAGTGCTATGTAAAATACTTGCTTCCTGTCCAATCTGCTTTTCCTGGTTGGATTCATAAATTAAAAAAATTGTATATTAATTCATGTAGTCCTTTATATGTTCAATGGATTTTCACCAAAATGTTTAAAGGCATGACAAATAGGTTTGAAGCTGGAGAGTGAGCTGTTCATTTATATAGATGTAGTTTGGCTTTTATGGAACGTATGCTGTATATGAATGAAAGTGAAGTCAGTGAAAATGAACAGGCCACTTTGGACACTGACCAGTTCTTCAATAGCCCAGTCCAACCCCAGCATGCTGCTCCAGCCTACAGGGCTGGGTCCAGGCCTGGCTCTGATTTAACTGTGCCCCAGATTTCCTCTCCCTCCCAGGCTAACACCTGGACAGAATCTGTAAGCAGCACCACTCTTCCAGGTCTGGACAAAAACATCCCTGCCTGCTCTATCCCCAGTCACCTCATAACTTAGGAGCAATGAACACACTCAGCATCTGCCACCAATGCAAAGCTATGTGAGAGCCTTTGGGCTGTCTGATGCTGAAGATTTAGTCCAATATGAGCATGAGGGGACAGCATAAATCAAAAAATTCTGTGACAAGACAGGCAACTTGTTCTTGCTGTCAAAGTGAAGTGCGAAGTCTTCTAAAAGTTTAACTTTTACTCAGGTCAAACCTTTACTTCTAACTACTTCTTTCCTTTAATAATGGACAAAAATGCAGACATACTGCATGGATTAGCTTTCGGAAAACCACAGAGCCCCCTGCCCGACTGGCCCACAATCCAGAGGGCCCCTCCTTAGTTCTCCCCATTTGAACTTGCGGTGTCCCTGCCATCTGTGACAACGATAGAAAGCGGACACTCGAGGTCTCCCAGTTAAACACCATTTATATACAAAAATCACAAAAGAAGTGGAACAAGCCTTTGAGAGAACCCATTTTGGGCCATGACTGTGATTTGGAGCAAGCTCTCTAAAATAAATGTGGGCTAAATGAAAATGAGGCCGATGTGAGACGATGGACTTTGCCCAACATAGATGGATACGTCTCTTGATGGCCGATACAATAACTTAAGTAGGCGCTTCTCAGAATAGAAGCCCCGTAGATCAACCACCTAGCAACAAAAGTGGAAAATCATGCTGACCCAATTAGTGCCGACTCTCAGCAGAGTATTGTTGCGGCCCGCTTAAGTTCACTTTAGTCCAGGCAGATGGTTCCCCTGGTTCTGGTGGAGAGTCTTGCTGTTGTTGTTATTATCTTCCCCTAGTTTTGCCTCAAGGCATAAAGACTATCTTAGGCCCCAGGGAGGGGCTACTACAATCCTCGGGCAAAGTCACTGTAAAACTGTATCGCTCATTATTCATCCTGTTTTCCTTTCCTTTCTCTTTTCTTCCTTCCAGCCAGTCTATGATTTCTTGATCATTATCTAAAGACTTTTAAAAAATGCTGACATCCAACTATTTGACTTTTCCAAATACTTTGAAGTAGAAGTAGAAGGCACCAGAAGATTATCAGTTCTTTGTTTTGCAAAATGTTGCCTCCATTATTTACTTTTTTTTCCAGCAACGTAGCACATTAATGCCATGTTGTTTAGCAGCCGACATGAAATCCATCTGTATACAGGACATTTTCATTGAGCATTACAGTCACAGCACAAAAAGATAACATAATGGCAGAAATCCAAGTTTCGGATCAACACAAAATCTAATCAATCAATTCCGCAACCAAGGGATATCTTTCCAACAAACATCAGCCAAATCTGTTTCATACTTTTTGAAGTTGCAGCTACACAGTAAGTGTAGCAGGTCTCTGAAGAGATCAGAAGTTCAAAAAAGTCTCAATCTTGCAACGATTCCTTGCGTTTACATTGATTTGAAATTCACCCTGTTGTAATCACAGCACTGCACTTAAGACCATTTGTGCATGTGATGACAGGGAAGTCCAATGTAAATCAAACAGTACAACCTCACAGATAAGCAACACCAAACAAAACAGCTTTTTTTTGTGATGCAAAGCTCCATTGCTGCGAGAGAGATTGATGTGGTTGGCGAGAGAGAACAGGCGTACATTTCACATAGTGCAGTAAACACGTTGCTGATGCACGTTGAAGACTGGAAGATGCTTGCCCGTCCAGTCTAGGGCTACAAAAGGTGATTACTTTGCTATTGATTAATCTACATATTATTTTCTTCAATTAACTGACTATTTATCAGCATATCAAATAGTGCAAATTCCCATCCTAGCGATGTCTTAAAATGTACCATGAGGTCAAGCCTGTCAAAAGTGCAATTAAAAATGTTTTAAAATGGGGGAAAAAAGGCATTAACTGCTGCAGCTCTACACCAGTCATCGATCCCTCAACTGTTCTTTCGCCCTTTGCAGCTTTTAGTTCTCTGTCCTGTTTGTCAACTTAATGCACAGGACTAAATTAACAACACTGTCTGCTCTGCTTATCATGAACTCTGGCCATAAAACAATCGTGGCCCCTTTTATGGCACCAACTCTCAATCACTGCACTGTAAACAGTGGACTCAGCCAGCCATGGGCCCTTATCAGGCGCTGCTGAACTCAGTTCTATTCTGAAGGTGCTGTTATGAAACACTGAGTGGGAGTTGTAGTATTATACATAGCTGCCTGTGTAGGCCAACTCTTTAATCAGTCACTGTAATTGCCGGGATGGACTTTGAACCACAGACATATTTGTCTCTGCTTTTCATCCGTGGCTAAACAACTAAGGGGAGGGAGGCAGCAAGCACTCGGGCCCCGGCCGCGCTCCGCTCCTGCCCCGGCCCCGCGAGCAGCCAAGCATGGAGGAGCAACAGAGGGGTCACAAACTGAAGAAAGACACTGAGGGTGGGACAGAGAGGGAGAGACGACGAATGGAGGGGGTGGACTGGCTCCGAAAGAGGGAATAAGGGAGTGTAGAGGCGGGCGAACGGAGGGGACATGATGGTACACAAGTCCCCAGTGGCAGATTGAGTGCTTTTAGGAGCCCAAACAGGGCTCTCCTCTGAATACTAAGACCTTTCATAGAGGCAACACTGCTACAGAGACTCAACTCCAAAGCCTCTCCTTTGAGGCCCCTGCGATATATGGGGCTTTCAACTGCTTGTGCAAGAGTAGGTCTAATTGGAAGTCGAGGCAATACAAGGAGGGGGTTAGGGAGGCGGGAGCAGAGGAGCTAAGGAGAAGAAGAGAGGCAAGGAGGGGTGCTTGATTTAAGAGACCATTGTTTTAACAAGTACATTCTGCCTCCCCCTCCTTTCTCCTCATGGCCTCCCCTTCAGATGCCCACACTCCACAGAGTCAAAAGGCGGCGTTTAGCCCCTGTGAACGAAGAGGGGCTGGGCTTGTTTTGACACTTTGTCCTCCTTGGCTTCTGTGAAAAGGCCCCGCTTCTATGGGCCACTCGAGTTCATTAGGGAGTGCAGCGCTTTCAGTCGCGTCCCCATTCCAGCACCAGGCCTCAATGGGGCCTCCAAAGCACTGTTTGTATAATAAAGACCCTCACCACCTCCACAACTACCTCCTCCATTTCCTTCATCACAGGCCTGGCTAAGATAGTCTATGTAGGGTAAGGGTCCGTTGAAAGAAAATAGTGAAGACGAAAGAGTGTGTGTGCGGGGGGGTATAAAGAAGAAGCAGAAGCATGAAGACATATGGCAGAGGGGGAAGATGTGGCACAAACATTTTCTCCGACCATGAAGTATGAATTACACAAGTGCAGTGCTTTAACGCATGCATCAACGGCTAGCTGTGAGGCACGCAAACTCTCTCAGGTTAAGTATTGTCTGTTTGTTTGTGTGTGTGTGTGTGTGTGTGTGTGTGTGTGTGTCAAGAGTCAGGTTTCAGCTCTCACACTTTCAGGTAACATCACTGTACGTCAGTATCGGGGGGGACAAAAGTGAGCGATGTCACTCTAGAAGGGCAAAGGCACTCTGAGATCATACGAGCCCTGAGGAAGTCTCAGCTGCCTCTGTGTGGGTATATGTGCACATGAGCTACACTTGGAGATAATTAGTGTGAGAAAGTAAAAGTGTTCTGCAAGCTAGCAGTTGGTTACCTATGGTATGTCCCAATTTCCATTTAAGTCTGTACTGTACTAGAGGCACAGTAGTCTCTGTTGTTACCTTGAACTTGGAGCTACAATGAAAATAGGTTATGTTATGCATGCTTCAGTTTCATGCATAGGATCTTGATTATGTTTCATAAGATCTCAATTGTGTTTCATACCAGTCCAAAAATGTGTGCCAAAGTTTTGTCTTTGTGGACACATACGACCAATTAGTCATGAATATTTTAAGTAACATATTAAATGTTATCCAGTTCCAGCTTCTGAAGTGTGAGGATTTGCTGTTATCTCGGTTTTATATCATCAATGGAGTATCTCTTTATGTGAAGCCGTCATCTTCTGTGATGAGCATTTTTCACTCTTGATTGAAATAGAATAATCAATAGATCAATGAAGAGTAAATAAAGTAATAAAGTGTAGCAGCCCCAGATTTTTGAATTGTGTATATTTATGCAACTATGTTATACTGTTTCATGACAGATTAAAACCAAAGGAAAAGCTATCAGCTATCCTCTCTTACACTTTTAGCTTCATTGCCAAACATTTGTCAGACACTGTAGCCTTTGGAAGTTGGTGTCACATTAAAGCAGGTTTTTTTGCGTGTGTCTGAGATTTCTTTGGACGTGTTTTTAATTCCATAGGTGCTGCAGCGTGCCTATGGAGCTAAAAGGACATCAGATACGTAGCAGGTGCTTCCCTGCAGTTGGGAGAGTCTCGGGGAGGTGTGGGAGGGAAAAACGACACTGATACACCATGTGCTCATACTGTACGCAGTGTGATCAAAAAGTCACCCAAGTTCGTTCAGCTGTTTTTCTATAGAGCTGTGGGACACACCAATGTCAGCTGGTATATGGACAGCAGCTAAACATGAGATTAGGATTAAAATGTTAGACACTAATGAACTTAATCACAGCCATCAGCTCTATTCAAAGCTTCCTATTTCTCTGTGAATGTATTCCATTATTATTATTGATGTTGGAGTTGATGATAAGATCTGAGGTGATCTATGCTTTACTTATTTCAAATTAACTATAGCACATACCTGGAGTTTGTTAAAACGCAACAAAGCTAATTTATTTACTGCTACTTGGTTAAGTAAACAGGGTGATGTTAGCAAGGACAGCTTGGAATATGGGTATATTAATAAGACATGAAGAGATGGCAGGAAAAAACACAAAAGAGTTACTGATTAGCTACAGATGAGTCAGAGTCCAACAGGGTAATTAAAAACAGTAAAACTAGAATATTTGCACTACAAATTGTGTGCACACAATTCAATTTCTGTGTATTTACATACAACTAATTTACTTTTTAAAAATAATGACCAATGTACACTATGCAGCTATTTTAGCTCATCAACACAAGGCAGTGTTATCAAAAGAGGTAATTACAGGAAAACTACAGGATTCTCTTATTTTTCACTACATAGACACATCAGGCCTTTAAGCTCCACCTTAAGTCCATTAGGTTGCTAAATGTGTAAATGGACAGACAGGATTTGTTGACATGTTACAGAATTTAACACTCACCAGTGTGTGTTGGGGAGAAAGTGTGTGGGGGGTCTCAGACACATCATATCACACTCTAATCTTATCTGAAGCTTGAGATGGAAGCTGTGAGTGTTTGTGTGTGTTCCTGAACATTTGGCTGAACAGGCTTTTGCCTGCATGCCTGCATACAGGCATGTTGAAGGAGGTGAGGAGCCTTAATTCAGGCACCTTTTGGAGGTGATCTATGAGACAGCTGCAGACCCCCATCGGCAGGACCCCCACTGGTGAACAGAGAGGGTGGGCAGGACAGTTAAAGATAGTGACCATAAGCAACCTGGAAGAGTTTAAGGTGCTGTGCATGAGAGGAGCAGAGATATGATCAGAAAGACAGAAAAAGAAGGAAAACAATCCTGCGTGAGAATAAAGGCAGCTGTGTGGCAAAAAACGAAACAAAAAAACAAAAAAACTGGAAAACAAGTGGCAAAAGGACAGAAATGATCCTGCAGCTCTGAGTATCAAAAAGTCCCTTCCTTAAGGCTTGAAAGGGGGCTCTGAAAAGTTTGCAGTTTACTCCAGCTCAGCTTGGAACCACAGCAGTTACAATGGATTCCAATGGTGACCCACAGACACGGCAAAAACCTAACAAATGTCGCAAAATATGCTACTCACTTCCCATGCTATCGCCTCCTCGTAACACAAAAGCTCCACCTAAAGTAACATATTTGGCAATTTTCTGGTGAAGTGAACCTTATGGATCAACAGAGGAGGAGTTAATTAGGTCTAATTATGCTGCAGGAGTGGTCTGAACGGTTTCTATGAGTGTTTTGATGCCTTTTTTGCCACGATGATAACTGTTGTGAATCGAAGCTGAGGGAGTAAGGAGCAAGCTACACACTTTTTGAAGCCTACAGGCAGTGAGTGTTTTATAGTCAAGATATAGATTTTCATTAAGAAAAACATGTTAAATACTAATACTAGCTGATATCAACTAACAGAAAAAATCCCCATCTCCCCCCTTCCATGAGTCGGCATAGAGGGCAGGTAGGCAGTTTGTGAGTTGTAGTAGGAAGCATGTATACACACACACACACACACACACACACACACACACACACACACAAACACACTTAGTCCATGACCTCAGAGTAGTGAATAAGGCCATGTCCAGTTAGTAAGGGAGCCCCTCTGTCTCTCCCTCTGTAGTTATTTATATCCTGTAGGCAGCTGGGTACTGTAGTTTTTCGCAAACATTACTCAAACAAAGAAACATTGAGCACTTGTTGGGGACTATTTTCAGCAGCAGACTAACATACTTTCAGTGCTCTAGTGAGTACCTAAGTACAAGGGTGTATTTGGGATTGAGGTGAACTACAGTGGCTGTGTTCATGGTCATTTAAGAACTATGTCACCAAGTTGATGTGTTTTTAATTGTGTTTTACAATACACACACGCAGTTGAATATCACCATATTTCCAACTTTGCCAAAAGGCTTTCGGTGTGTTTACTCAGAATCTTGATAAATCAATAACATCCTGGAACATTTTTGATAATCAAATTCACGCTGAAACTGCTGCAGTAAAAACATTTTCTTCAGCTGTTAAGCAATGATCATCCAACACAGGAATATTAATGATTAATT
This sequence comes from Enoplosus armatus, assembly GCF_043641665.1. Classification (NCBI taxonomy): domain Eukaryota; kingdom Metazoa; phylum Chordata; class Actinopteri; order Centrarchiformes; family Enoplosidae; genus Enoplosus; species Enoplosus armatus. The sequence goes on from NC_092180.1 coordinate 4,862,146, forward strand.
GCCGTTTATTCAAACTGGCCATTCATTTCCAAGATTAATTGGACACTCCCTCCCCAAAAGATGACAAGGGGACAACTGTCTGGCACTGAAAATTGTTCAGATGTTTCTATTGCCCAGAGACAAAAGTCATCTCCAAACCATATGTTTGTGTGTGTGGCCCACTGTGCAGTTTCAGCCATTAGACACGCTGAATATATGGCTGCACAAATTCCCATTCGCCACCCAGTAAAGACTGAACCCATACAGACACTGGCGTCAGACAAATGTCTTCTTGTAGTCTGCAAAGAGGATCCCATGATGTCTTGGTTACCGAGACAATACACAAGAATAAGTAGCTTATTTCTAATGCACTGCTGAAACTACATAAAAAATCTGCCGAAGCCATGATCATTTCACACGGATGTCTTCTTCCAAATTTGCCAGAATTTCATTAACATTCCTGCAGATGCTTTTCCCCTGAGTCACAGCGAGAGAGGAGTGAAGAAGTTACTATGGATCTGTACGAGTGTGTGTCCTTCAAAATGTCTTTGTGTCCCTGCCCCCCTCCCCTGGTTGTGCTCAGACAGCGAGTCTCCAGCCCTGCTTATCTTTCTGTCCTCTACAGCAGACCCCCGCTGAGACAGAGAACCAGAGTTTATTACAGTCTCCAATAATCTGCAACCCCCGAGGAACTGAGATTCATACACTACATGGCCTAAAAAACGACGAACGTCCCTTTCGATACCAAGCCTCCGCAGTGACGTGCCCTGAATTTCATGTCACAAAAAATTTACCAGTAGACAGTAACAGTATCACAGTACTTAGTATTTGTTGTACTGGTGATGTCATTTGACAAACTTGTTCCCTGTGGGCATATCTCTTGTGTTACCTGAGGTTTCAGATTCAGATTCTGAGAAAGTTTATGGTCAAAAAGCGATCTGACTTTTGTTGTTCTCAGCATTCAAACAAGTAATTTTCATTAAACTGAAACCAACTATTTTGTCATACATGTTTTAAAGGAAAATCTTGTGTCTGATGTCTCCATACAGCACATTGTCTCGCATTTACCCATTGACACTCACACATTGATGGCCAATTGTTCTGCCATTGGAAGCAATTTGGGGTTCAGCATCTTGCTCAAGGAAAGTTCGTCTACACCAGCTGGACAGGACGAGGTAAGAATCAAACAATCAACCCTACAACTACGATGTGAAGTTAGCTTGGAAGGCTAATTTTCATCTGTTGTCCCTAGCCAGATGTTGTGCATCTTTCTTTGGTCAAAGACCAAGGAGAAAAACTGCACTTTAAATCTCTCAAACATCCGGTCATTTAAATAACACACACAAACACACATAGGTGGCCTTGTAGTGTGTGAAAGGGCCAGAAAAAACAGTTCAGACACGGACTTCCACCAGTGGATCATTTCTGTTGCTACACCCACAACCTTTGCTCTCTGCACTGAGGGCTGCCAGTGGTTGACTTTGTTTGTTTGCTTGCTTGCTTGCTCACGTGCTCTCAAAGCAGACATCTGTGACATATATTAGCGCTGTGAACATAATTGAAATGGGCCCCGGGGCCGTGGCATCATGTTCTGAAATCAGAAACGACCCCAAAGACGAGAGCCCGCCCGGGGGTTTCTCGCAGAGGAGGCCGGCCTCGCAGGGAGAGAGCCAGGTGATTTATAGGTAGGTGGAGGAACATGAGGAGAGGAGAGGAGTGGGGGGGGGGGGGGTCTGAAGTCTGACATTTATCCATATGGGAATGTTGGAGGGGGGGGTTTCGAATCAAGTAATCATAGGTTACCGCCGCTGCTACCTTGGAGGTGCAATTCCATCCCCTCAGCAGAGACACACAAAGCACAGTGGGGGTATCAGATGGCCCAGTCTGCCTTCCCCTGGTGAAAGCAAAAGCCTGGCTGACACCAACCTAACCAGCTAGACCAGAGGAGGGCACACACACATTCACTCAGGATACAAAAATCACATACACTCATCCAACACAGCAGCTCCAGTCTCGGATCCATTAATGAAACTTTCACCCTTGTCCTCACCCTGAAGCCCCTTAATAGCTTCAGCCTTAACAGTCACCCGAGTGGAAGGTGCATATATGCCAAAACAATCAAACCCTGCCAGGAGTAAAGACAAAGGGGTCCCGTTTCATACACGTTGAGCCACGGCCACATCCTCCAAAACAACCTTTCCCTGTTGGAGAAAAGTATCGTCGCCTGCAGAGTGGAATCTGTACCAAAAACAACTCGTGGCGAGCAATAAATCTGTCTGTAGACTGAGTTATTCAGTAATATCAACATTGCAACACCATTAATACCAACACAATTACTCTGAGGACACTTAATCAAATGTGGCGTTGGAGCTATTTTGCAAGACAAAGTCATAAATTACCATTGTAATGCTTGCTGGGTACACAAAACCACGCCTGGAGGTTCTGTGAAAAGGCCAATAGTGAGAGTGTGTGTGAGTGTGTGTGTTAGTCCAGGATGAGGAGGGCGATGTCAGGGGACTAATCAATCCGATGAGGGGATACAGGCAGCAGGGAAGGGCACAAAGGCCGGCAGCAACTTGAACCACAGAGCAGGGCAGCACTCCCCACCTCCCCTTTTTAACCTGCTTTCTCCTCGCCTCTTTATGTTCCTCTGACTGCTACTGTACGCTGGTCTTACATCTGTGATTTTATGCTTTTAACTTCTTCTCTTCTCCTTCATATTTCCACTGAAATTAGTCGATTACCCAATTAGACAATTAACACCTTAAATAATCATGAAATTGTTTTGAAGAGTTGTTTTGCAATGTTATGTGTCAATGTCAATGAGCCAGAAGAAGAATTTTTCTTAATAAATTACAGCAAAATTATGATTAACATCAAAAACTGCCTGATTAAAGTACGAGTATGAATCTGACCAGATATTTGATGTGAAGAACTCAGAAAAGTAAATGGCGACCTAGACCACAGCCATTCAACAGCCATGCTCATTCAAATGAAACATTTGCTCTGCTATTTTTCCCTGAAGGTTAATGTTTTATATCAAAAGTGTAGCCTACTCATTTTTTAACATTCATGACGGCGCTCTTAATTTCAGGTGAGGTGATCCACCTCTGCTATAATACACAGCTGGAAACTCATTTTGGCCAAACATTCGCCTCTTTCAGCACCTCAAATGTGAGGAGGTGCTGCTTTCCTCTGTCTTATATCAATGTATAGAGAACTCCTTCGGGTTTTGGACTTTTAAGTTCTGGAAAACTGCAATGAACATTTTTCATGATGTAAATAATCACATGTTGCTGCTCACCTCTTTTCTTTCTATCTTACTGTCATCATCCCCATTCTTTTCTTCTTCTTTGTTTGGCTGCAGCAGCTAAAACCAACCAACCCCACTGGAGGAAGGAGGTTTTTTGGACAGTTGCCCAGCTGTCAGATTCATACAGCAGCACTGTCTCAGTTTAGTCCTGCTCACTTCTGCAGGAGAAGGATCATCATGAAAATTGAAAAATTTCATCCCATCCCCACTGGATTGCGGATTTATTGGTCAATGATGCTTTACCGTAAGTACAAATGTGATCTAATGAGCTGTGAGGTCTTCAGTGGAACAACACTAGAGGTTCTGAGTTAACCTGCGAGTCCAATCAATAGCTGATTAGTAAATGAGGAGGGTTTGGTGGGGATCACAGGAGTGGGTGAGGGGTCGTCCCGTCCCAGGCGACATCATTAAACTGTATAACACACTCTCCAACATGCCATTAGTCCAACTCAGCCCATTACTGCAAGGCCACTAGACTTGGCTTAGAAGGCATTTTGACCTCACACACATGTTGGAGACTGTCTGTCTCTCTCACACACACACACACACACACACACAGGCAGAGTAATAAATCGTAGCCCCGGGTCATCTACTGTCAACTCAGACTAGAGGCTGGCCTTTATAATGCCATTCACTGTATCCAGCACTTTATTCATCTTTCCATGAACCAATAATGTATATCTTACAATAAAAGAGTCAAGAACATAAACAGCTGATATGTCAGGGTTAGATTGACATATTACTTTGCCAATATTTGTGGCCAAAATGATAAACGGTAGCTTTATTTCATCAATTAATTGTTCAAAGATATATTTATCTATGTTGGTTTTTCATGTACCTTGGAGTTTCCCAACCACTGGATAGCTGTGGTATGAGATCCCGTCTTTAAGAGCCACTAGCCCTAAAGTAATGTCATTAGGGCGAGTCTGACTGTCCATGTCACATGAGGGTTTAAATGCTTTTTCAGAGGCTTTTCCACCCTGATAAAAATACAACTCTGAGAGGAAAATGTTATACATTATATATGGAAATCCTGGCATGAAAACTGTCAAATTTAAAAGATACTGAATTGGAATGAAACACCATCTATCAGCAGTTCAGCACAGAAAAAGGCACCGGCCTTGCAAAACCAGCATCAGTTGAGCTACATGTTGTGTGCCACGACGGAAAATGCCAACAGCAGCAGCTCACACTCATGCACAACAGACAACGATGTGTTTAAGACATGATACAGGCCCGGCAGACTTAATTGCTTTATGACAGAACAAGTCCATAATCAAACAAGCACGGCCCCCCGCCCCAGATAAAGAGGGGAGGAGGGGGAAAGCGTTGATAACTACATCTGAAAGGATGAAAGACCCAACTATAAATAGGATGTGGATCATCCAGAGGGGCTTTTGTTTTCAATTGGATATTGAATCTTATCTGGCTGACATTTTGGAGACAGTCTCCTGGTGACATTTAGGAGTCGCCACAATTACAGCAACCCCCTTTTGAGGTCCAACCAGCCAATTATAGATACAATTTTTTCTACACTGTTGGGCAAATCTTTTCATGTCATGTCAGAGGGCAAAGCACCAGTGTGTATGCATGACGCTTGGCCCGGTGTGTGTGTGTGTGTGTGTGTGTTTAGAAATAGCTTCCGTAGGGTCCTTGCATTCCAGCGGCTGTTCTAACATGTTGTAAATACAAGGTGTTAGAGAAAACATAGGAAGGGGGTGGTGGAAATCACTCAGAGCTATTACAAGTGCTGCTGGGGGGGTTGGCAGGATGTAGGTTATCACAGATAAACAACCCAGTTCACCTGCAACCACAATCGAGAGCAGCATGCTTGGTTCTTTTTTCTTTTCTTTTTTTTTTAAACTGAATGGAAAAGTCCACATCTACCAACATCGCTGTCATACCCCAAGGACTGGGTTTTGTTTCAATAGATCAATAGATCAATAGATCATTTGCATAACAGAGACAAGTGAAAAGTGCATTTTTAAGTAACTGTACAGAACTTTCTACCATCTCATAACCCATGCAAGAGCCCCAAGTCCATCACATATTCTCTTTCATACATTTCATGTCATGTCATCTCAACTTCGAGGCATCTATGACCAGACACATCTTAAAATAGCATTCAAACTGATTTAAGATTTGGGGTTTTATTATTATTTATTCCCATTCTCAGCCAGGACTGACGGCAATCTGCCTCAAGGTGGAGATCTGACAGGACATCAGGCATATGCATGCACTCCTCATATTGTAGTACATAAAGCTTAACCTGCACGTAACACCAAACATCACTTAAAACCTTCCATAAACACATATAACCCACAAAATCCACAGTTCAGTTATGTATACTTCAAAACAGCACGTATAGTTGGCTTACAGGAGAAGTAAGGTACACAGTATAAATAGAGCTACAAGACAACAAAACACTACAAGTCCAAAAAGTGAAAAATATCAAATCAAATGCAACATTTTCAGGAGTTAAATCAATAAAATAGGACGAAGTGCTGCAGATCTGAGAGCTCGGGCTGTCGCTTCAACACCAGCACAAGCATGTTGTCAAACAAGATTTAAAAAGAGAAGAAGAAGAAGAATGAACACTCACACTCAGGCACATTTTCCACTACAGTTTCTATTTTAACCACCTAAATTGCGCTCTTTAATAAGGGGGAAACTTGGCTGCTGAGTTTAGATGTCTGAATGTGCTGATAAGAAAAATGCTACTAACAAACACCGGCGGTGCAAAAAAATACCTCCATTCACCTCCTCCAAAACACGCTCACATGCAGTTTCAACTCCACTTGGCAGCGTTTTTAAACGGACATTTTCTTACCTGGACTCTGGCTGAGCAGCAAAGTTATCAGGGAGCCCAACAGCACCGCGGCCAGCTGCATCTTGTACCCCGCTTTTCTCTCGCTTCTCCGGGCTTCCCTTTCCCTTTTCCCTCTTCTTCTTCTTCTCTTCACAGTTAAATATCAACGGGCTTTAGTTACAAGAAGACGATCCGGCTTTCACGCTAACCTAATACCATGACTGACTTATTACCCCCCTTTCTCTCCCCGACCTCCTCCGCCTCCACTTGTGTGTGATAACGCGACAAAACCGGGATTAAAAAGTTAACTCTGAGGGGTACAGCTCGGCTACGGTCTCCAACATGTTGTGCTCCAGTTCCCTTCACTGTAGCTACCAAAAGGAGCTGTGGGCTGTACCAAATGCAAGCTAAGGGGGTGCTAGCTGTGTCTACCGCAGTACTTTTAAGCTAACTTGGTCGTAAATTAGTGACAATGACAATTATTTATTATGTTACTTGCTGTACAGTACAAAACAAAGACTAAATCTCACACTTTTTTGTGTATTTTACGTTGTATTTTTCCTCTTCCCTCTCCTTACTTCCCTATCCCGCAGGAATTTGGCTCGTCCAAAATCTCTGCTCTCGTTGTGTCATTTCTTAAATTACAACGTTTTTTAAAAAGAGGCTGGTGGTCAGCAAATCAAAGGATAAATTCAGACAACATCTGGAGGCATGAGTAAACTGTTTGTGCCTCTCCTCACAGCGCGGAAAAACTTCTTTCCCCCCTTCTCATTCTGCTTTGCTTTCTTAGACAATGTGGGTTAAAGAAGAGAGGAAGAAGAGGGAAAAAACCTCCTCTGTTGTCACTTAAATCAATGGAGGCAAATGACAGAGCAGTGGTTTCCACAGTGGGGTGTAATGACCATAAGATGAGGTCATTACACAGTCATTATTGAGCACCACAGATTTACAAAAAGTTACTGGAGGGAGATTACAGTTATATTAAAATGCAATTAAGTCCAAAAAGGTTACTGTGGACACATTATTTTTTCCCCAGGATTACAAGATGTTCCAGTAGAGATGATATACTTACACCACAAGTTTATATACATGCAGTTTAGTCCAAAAAGTCACTATGAACTCATTATTAATTATGAGACGCACATTGCAAAATCCTATAGGAATTGATGGTGATTCCATCAGACACAAAACAACTATTAAGTACAACAAAGTCATTACATTCACTAATTAAAACTAGAGACACACTACGAGCTCCCGTAGGAACAATAGATACTTTAAGCATAAAGTAAGCATAAACTAATTAAGGAATGAAGTACTGCTAGTATGAGGGTATGAGAGACCAAAAAGAATGCATTAGGTCCCATAAAGTCACACTTCAAGGCCTTGCAGGGGTCATCCAAGCATTTTTCATCATCAGTTTCATCAGATAGATAGATAGATAGATTGTCATTGGTGCTAATTGGCAGTTATTGATCGATATAATGGGTACATGTATTGTGAGACTGTTACAGTGAACTGATTTAGTTATAATATAATATAATTTTAAACATACCATCAAATTATTTGTCCTCAAATGACTGAATCTGGATCAGCAGCACGTGCACTGCTCCACAGTCTACATATTTATGTCCCTCGTCTTTCCCTGGAAAGGAGGCTTTAAACCCCACTTTCTAATTATAAGGCAGCTTTAGTTAGTATGTGAGGTCCCTCGTCTCTAAACAGGACATCATCATTCAGCGCACGCCTCTCCTCCACTCTCTAGTGGAACATCCATCAGAGTATTACATTTCATCCCAATAAAAGGGGTGTGCGCCATCACTTATTCTTGATTTGATACAGAGCATTTTAATGAACAATGCTTTGGACAAAGAACTGTAGCAGTCCTAACAAAAATCATAAAGACACTGAACAATTTCATGATTTATTATCTATTCTTTTTAATCATTATAACTTTACATCATATTCCTGCATGTACAATCCCATAAGTAGTGGGTACTCATACACATATTAAGCACAGTACAATAACACATTAAAATCTTCTTTTGGGAAAACTGTGAATAAATTATCAAGGAGTGACTATTATAACGTGTCATGAATACTTCATGAATAGGAAATATAAGGGAAAAAATAGTTTAAAGTTACAATTGTTGGTAACAGCAAGTGCGGTTTATTAATACAGGCCCCAGAGTTAACTTCTTAATCACACATGTATCAGCCACCGGGGGCTGCAAGCACACCTTGAGAAGCTACTTGGTCAGAATTGCAACAGGAGAAGTCCTGTGTCTGTTTACAGCACAGCCAAACACACCATGGGCTGAGAGCATTCATAGCATCACATTATATCAATAAAAGAGATAGTCAACAATGTCGTCTAATAGTGTGAAAAATGAAAAAATGAATTGTTTGTTTAAATCCTAAAGACCTGAGTATGCTTCAAACAAAATGCATTTCTTACCATCTAACAGCATCTGAAATTGCCTTTCACGCGGTGGAATTGTCCGACGACTTTCAGGCAATCCCACAATCATGCCCACTTTGTGCAGTGATTGTCCAGGTGTGCAGTAAGGCAGCGTTTGAACTACTCTCTCGGCCTCTATTTTTCATTCATACTACAAAGACGCGCAAAACACAGAGTTCTTGGGCCCGATTGATGCAGCCAGGAGGAGGCTATGACAGCAGGCTTTTTGCCTTTAGTGTTGCCATTAAAAACAGGAGTAAACACTTTTGCCTTTAGATGTAGAGGGACGACACGTATGAACTAGTTTGTTTAAAGCATACAGAGGTGTTAATAAGATGCAGAGTCAAGCACCACAGACACAACATAACTATACTACTAAGAAATATTATATTGGTACCATAACAGTTACAGATACCATTAAAATGCACTTTAAGTACCTCCTATGAGAATATTGTGATGTATTTAAATATATGCTCATGAAAGCCAACTGAGCCCAGACTGAAGCTTTAGGAGAATGAAAATAATGACAGGATGAGTTTTACATATTTCCCCTCTGTGCAATACGCTGCCGGTTTGCGGTGACTGAGCAGTGAGCTGATCCAAGATCAGGACCCGGACGGGTTGAACTCTGGGCGGCCGGCCTGGCTGCAGTGTGAGCAGGTAGCAGCTGTGGCCCCTTTCAGCTCCCATCTTGTCTCTGGGTGAAGAGATGGAGACATTTAATTATAACCTGTGATTAATGTGTCCACAGCGGGCCAGGAGCCTGTCTGCACAGCACCGAGGGCTTTCGTTCGGGTCTCAGACTTGTCTCACACACACTGAGAATGAATTTGTATGCTCTAGTACACATTGTTTCAAGAATCTTACTGAATTACACTGCTGCTCCTCTGACTTTCGTATTCTCCACTTCTATCTAACACCTTTTGGCCAGTTCAACATATGGCTGTCAGAATAACTGTGTGTGTGTGTGTGTGTGTGTGTGTGTGTGTGTGTGTGTGTGTTTGTAGGTGCTGCCTGGGAGAACAGCTGTTGGCTTATCACTTTAGCTTCCGCTGATAAATAAAGAAGTGTGCTGGGAGAGGAGGAGGTTGCCACAGATAGAAGATCAGGCAGGTGTTGGAAGTTTATTTTTATCTTTTATGTGTAGTATGTGTGTGTGTGTGTGTGTGTGTGTGTGTGTGTGTGTGTGTGTGTGTGTGTAAAACATAGCTATGACCTTCCCTCTCCAACACTTGCTTATATAAACATTCTTCTCTGAGATTAACACAGGATCTGATGAATTTCCTGAGCATCTTTCTTTCTCACACATACACTCACACCCTCTTACACATAAATACAAGTTAATGGACATTTATAGCACTGTAGTAACTAGAAACAGGAGTCACATGTTTGCATGAAATAGACACTCAGTTATGCCAAAGTAACCCCACCAGTTTTATGGAGCCATATTGTGGTTTTGCATGATTTAACCCATTAACTACAAATCATTTTTACTTCACATTATTACCGGCCAAGCTTTTAGACTGACTTACATTCCATACAGCCATTTGTTTCCATTCATTTCACTGCATTATGAAAATCAACTCGCAGAGAAAGTTGTTTGGAGTAGGTTATCTATCAATGTGAACAATTTGTTGTATTTACTTTTAGCAAAAGTTAGATTAACATTGTGTAAAACCCAATTGTTAAAAGCATTCTCATTTTTGGTGCATTCAAGGACACTGACATCCGAGTGACTTGTTAGAAAGCATTGCATTCTCAAGCTGCTGCATTTTGAAAGGAGCCTGAACCTGGAAGATAAAAAAAATCGCAAAAATGGACATCAGGAAAAGCATAATGTCAATTTGGCTGCGATAAAAGGTTAATAATTCACAGCTTTTTCTTGAAAGTCTGTATTCAACAATTTCACATTGTATTGAATTAAGTGAACAAGCAATCGAATCAAACAATTTAGGGACGAAAATAGTTGGCTTGTTATGTGCAGTTAGATTTGGAGTTTTATAGTATTTTATTGAATCTAAATCCACAATTAATTCAGTTCAAATCTGAGCCCTTACAAAGTGCTTAAAAAATCTATTTACTAAATAATTTTAAATCCCCTGTGTAGAATTTGAAACTTTCCAACTTTGATGAAGACAATGTGCCAGACAGCAATTACAGAGAATGAGAACAGAGATATTAATTGATATTTTCATTATATTAATTACTAAACCTTCCAATTAGTAATTGATAGATAATTTAATTACATATTATTAAATGTTTTAATTAATATATCCCAAATAATCATGTGTGATACGAAAGGACTCCCTCAGTGATTAACTCGCAGGGAATTAGCAGCAAGTCTGCAGCTCTAAGAAGGTTTTGATCTTCTTTAGCTCTTTGGTCTGAAATCACATTTACTGTATGGTTCAGTCTCAGCACTCTCAACCTCATTTCCATTCGCAGAAGGTTTCAGCAAACAAGCTCTGATACACCCACTGTACGCTACCTGCTCAGGACCAAACAGCAGACAAAATGACATTCTCACAATGAAGAAAGTGTGACATCTAGCAGCTAAAGAGCCAGATATCTTTCCGACGAGTTGATGGAGACAGAGCTAAAAGGAGTCATCAGCTGAACAGAAACACGACTCCAAATGAATGCTAATGCTCTGTGTCTGCTGGATGTGTACATAGCTTATTGCTAACACATCACATGACAAATTTATATGGCGATGATGTGTCATGGCGGCGTGTCTGTCAGCTTGTTGTGAAGTTCTTCTGCCCCCAAGGGCCCAAAAAATATGAATGCAGAATGCAACTTTTTTAGCTAATTGACTGAATTAAACAAGCTAAACCACCAGAATTGTTGTTTAAACATTATAATTATTGCTGGTGGCAGATTTTCTCTATTTCCTGTCTCCCTCTTTCCTCTCTTTCTGTTTCTCCTGGCCATGATGTAACCAGAGACACCCTTATTAAATTTAGCAGGGGAACCCGACCACACCACAGTCCACATGGCCAGGGCTGGCTGCTGTGCCACAGTCATACCCACCACACACACACACACACACACACACACACACACACACACAAACAGTGCGTCCTGCTGTGGTGCGGTTCGGAGCCCAGCAGCCTGTTCTGTGGCCCGTCTAACTACAGGGCTTTTCTGTGTGAGGTTTATTTTCGTGGATGCTCCGCTCTCTCCATGTTCTCCTCATACAATGGGCTCGTTTACATGTGGCCAAAATCAAACACACACGCTGACATGGACGCAGGCTTTCGACTCGCTTCGTTGTTGGCGTTTCGAAGCATGGAGACTCGGGTTTTGACCACAGGCTTGTCCTCGGTCGCAATGAGAAGGGCCTTTATTCTCAAAAGCTGGTGTTATTTTAGATCCAATCACAACTTGTCCTTTTTGTGTCTTAAATGAGATTACTGGTATTATTTAGAGCTTACAGTCTATTTACTTCTGTCAATCAGGTTTTGTGATTTTTGGTTATTTTTTTTATCCCAACTTTTCCATGTCAAACCTACAGCATTTTGAACTGAACAGCTGTCCTGGTCAACAAAGATGCCCTGAATAAGAACTAATGTAAGAAGAATGTAATGCTTTCAGGGGCTTTTGACTCTATGGTTCACTTTGTTTCCTAAATGGGCAGATGTCAATGGACCACATTCATGTTCAAGTTCACCAAAGTTTAACTAAAGCGTAACAAACACGTAACAAAAGCTACGTGCAAATTGCTTTGCCTCCTTAACCACTGCTTGTGGTGATTACATTGCAATGAACAGAGTTTGGTCTGAAGTCAGCGAGGAGGTCAAGTGGGCGGTGATTTGGGCGACATGGTAGACCCCAAAGTACGTCTTGTCTTCAGTCAACTTTGGTTTATTCTAACCATTAAGCTGATCTTTCCCTGAATCTTACCCAAGTAGTTTTAGTCGCCCACTCGTAACCTAACCTTAAGATCAGAAACATGACTAATTTTCGAAACAGTCAAATGGGTCATTTTGGAAAGCACTGAAAAATGATTTTGTTGTTTAAATATGAGGACTTGCTGGTTTACTGGCATACTGAACAAGACTGAAGAGCAATAAAAGACTTGCTCTTAAGTCTGACATCTCCAGCTTTTACTGTGGGCACAAACAAGCATCCAAGCAAGTTGAACGTGGATCACTGGCAGTAACTCCTTCTGACAAAGCATCACTTTCACCAGTTAAAACACTCAGTCTGTCTTACTTGGGCTGGGTCGGTTTTCAATTAAGTTTTATACAAACACAACGACATTAAATATGTTTTACAGGAATCAGATTTCCGTTGGCATCTTTCAATATCAGTGATCCACGTCAACATCAGCAGCAGCCACAAGAGAGATTTAGACATGAATGCACATAATCAGCACCTACACAAGCGAACACACACTTGTTCCTGCAGGTGTACATAATTTGAATGAATCTGTGCGTTCACACGCAGGTAAAACACATGCACATTCCTCCCCAGCACAAAGTACACACACTGCAAAACCCACCTATACAGGCTCATGCACCTGGCCTGTTGGCATCAGGTCTTAAAACCTCATTAGAAAGCCATCAGATTTTCAATGACTCACAGTGCCGGAGGCGCCGCTGCTACCAAAGAGGCCCCAGCGCTGAGGCCTCATACCCAGAGGGAGCACACCAAGGCCTGGGTTGAGGAGAGGTGAAGCTAGTGTGGCTCTGGAGGCTCTGGATGGGGCAGAGCCAAGCTTTCTGTTAAAGCCACTGAAATGGAAACAGAGGCCAAGAGCTTTGATATGGCTTTGTGGGCAGAATTATCTCTGAGGGTGAGATTAAGATTTTAAAGTAGGATAAATTGCTGCTAATCATTCGATGCCTTCACAGTGTCATGCTGCACGCATACATAGATCTCATGCACACACACACACATACAGCGCTGTATCTGAAATGATGAATCCTCAGTGGTCCTGTGGGGAAACTGGATACCAATCAGAAATTAAGTTCAAATGTACCAGAGAGGGGTTTATAATTTGTATGAGATGTGATCTCAGTACAAGCATTCGAGGTACACAGTTAAAACTGGACTAAACTTGCTTGAAAAGTGAAAGTTTTAAAAATGTTACCCATTGTTTCAACAGCTATATATGACTATATTTCCATACAAGTCAGGTCCTGACTATGTGTTGAAATATTGTCATGATTATATGTAACCTAGACATGTAAAAGACACAACTAAGCCAGTTTTAATCTAGACACATACTGTGGAAGATGAGAATCAATGAAAACAATGACAGGAGTGTGCAGTATGAACAAATACGTAGCATGAAACATGAACATTATTACATTAATATTGTATGCGTAACGGTGTAAGAAATTAAAGAAAATATGAGAATATGGACACATACGAGAGGCCAAAATTGACAGGAAAATGGAAAATCTTTGGGGGGCCAAATGGAACATAGATAAATGATTAAGCATATTCAAGAACTCAGAAGGTAGAATTGAGAAGAAAAGTGAAAACAACCAGTAAAAAGTACGCAGGAAAAGGAAAAAATACATGTTCATGTCACTTTAGTGTAAGTTATATACAGTAAATTCTATGTATATTTACTTATTATAGAAATATTTAACAGTGGAAGAGAATTTGAAGACGGGGGTTTCGAACAACTGTCGCATTGAAACAACTTTTGCTTTTGCATTAGCTCAGATCACAAAGAGTCGTCTCTACTACAACAGTGTTTTTCATAACGGCTTGTGGTTTGGGGCAATAAGATAATAAGGCATTGTGTGTGCTATTGGAACGGGTATTTGGTTAATGCAGAGCAGCCTGTTTGTTCGCTGCTGGCTGGACAGCCTGTGGAGGGCTGCAGTACAAATCCAACTCTGGCTGAATGCGTCAGAGCCCCGACCACAAGGAATGGGACCAAATATTGACATCCAGCTCTGAAAGCCAGGGCTGCTATAAAGCTCGCATGTTTACCGTAGGACCGCTGGTGATTTAGTTTTCCTGCATCCACTGGACTCCACCCAGGAGAGCAGCTCGTCCTGCCTACCCAGCAGCCTCAGCTGGATCACAGTTCATCCCCTCAGCACTGCAGCATTGCATCAAACCCGCCAATGATCCACTTCACAACAAGGATGTTGACTAAACTGAGCCAATAGAGTTACAGTGTTTGTATGTATTCACAGAAATTCCCCCTTCACATTGTACATATACTGTCTTCAGTCTGTGATGTTTGACACATTCCAGGAGTTATTTTTGGAGATTTCATTTACCTTTGGCACCTCAGCAGGAACTTCAGTTTGTGATTTCCTACATTTCCCAAAACACCGTTCAGCAATATCCAGAGAAGGCTTTGTGATTACGTCCAGCTGGGTGTTATGGTGTGGACCGTGATAGCAATAGTGAAAGTTCAAACAAGAAGATTTAGCTGCTGTAATCTTTGTAGGATAAACATTCAGAATCAGAATCAGAATCAGAATCAGAAATACTTTATTGATCCCCGGGGGGGAATTGTACAGTACCGGTGCTCCCCTTCAAGAGTAGAAAGTAGCATAATTTAGAACTAAAAGTATGTACAAAATATAAAAAATAAGAAATAGAAAATAAAAAACATACACATTTACTGCCAATGGCTTCACACTGATCCACAGGTTACCATGGTCACTGCCAAGGAAACGCTGAGGTAAAGTGTGCCTTCTCTGGCTTCCACCTCAGACACTATTGTTTCAACTTCTTCAGACGTGAAATTATTTTGTTTTTGGCTTTAGGGGCCATGCTTCTCTTAACTTAACAACTTAACTACTTTCTCCATGAAACATGTCTAGGCAAACGTATTTCCTTATATAGAGAAATGGGTGCGTGGCAGTATGCTGATTGCAAATAGCGGGTACGAGCCTGTCAATTTAGAATTATTCTGATTCATTAACATCTGCGTAGTGGTAAGAACAGAATGGTCCCGTGCGCATATTTCATGAATCAGACGGTAATTTTGCGTGCACACTTATTTTGTGTGCAGAGTAAGAACATTTCTACGCATGTATTAGTGAATGAGACCATGAATATTCATACTCCTCTCTTTGGGGTGGCATTGCTGTCATCATCTGGTACGGAGTGGGGCTGAATGGATGGACTGTATTTACTATTCATTGTATTTTGTGTTTCAGTGTAGCTGATGACACAATCCCGGTTTTGATGCTGACATATCTCTCTGTTTCAGAAGCTTGCACTTGTACGTATAAAATATTTGCTTGAGGGTCAACCAATTGTTGCTACGCTGACACCCATTCCACCCAACTCACCATTTTTACTCATGTAGGCACCTGACAACAGCTTTTTTGGTTGTGTTCAGGCCATTCATTTCAATCAGTACTCAGAGTTATCCAGTATAAATGACTCATTTCTTTGCGTAACATACCGTGTTGGCCAATCAAACACATAGTACTGGAGAGAACAATTCAGTTTTCAAAAATCTTTCCATACTACAGTGACTGTCATGTTTAAATGTACTGACTCCGTAGAACTGTTTCTAAAAGCTCTATTTTCTGGGGTGGAAAAACATCCACTTTGTGTGGATGAAAGCTCAAAACAGAGAAAAAAAAGACAAAAGTATCTGCATTTTAGTGTGGACATGGCCTGTCTCTCTGTTGGTAAACGTGGAGTCAAGGTCACTGAACCCTCACAGATTTTCTTTGCATTTAAAAATCAATGCCTTGTGTGTAGAGATGTACACCAGTGTATGTGTGTCCTTCAAATCACAAACTGATTGATGTGTACTTGATTTAAACCCGTTTTCCTTCTGTTTGAAATTCTTTGCCATCGTTGATAACAAAGCTCTCGCAGAATCGCCCCCTTTCACGTTTCAACAAAATGATAGGTCAGACGCTTAACAGGGTGTAATTACGTGACAATTTCCCTCATCCACATGTTCCATCACAAACACAAAGCTGGCCGTCCGCTGTAAATGCCCAGGAGTTCACTATAAATAGACGTCTTTTCTATCGGCCCGTCCACCGCTGCCTTCTCTTTGTGCTCCTCCGAATGAAACTTGTAATTGTGTGCCGCTTCTTTTTTCAGTCAACGGCACTTTCCCTGCAACAGCTGGAGAAAGACAGTGCACACAAAGATCACACACCCATAATCAAAAACACACATACAGCATACACCAGTATGTATGCATGTGTGTGTGCAGGCATGCATGTGTACACAGAAAATCCTAATTTTCTGCTTACAAAAGCTCTGGATCCTCTGGGGCTTATATAGGCTTGTTAGGTTTTTGTCTGGCTTCTTCAGAATGTCTTCTACCCGCTTGGATTTTTTTTAAACCTTCAAAATAACAGATTGCGGTACATGCAGGCTTCCATGCAAGGTTCTTTTCTTTAGGCGATATGGGCAGAAGGTGGGGCTTGCAGCTGTGTCAATAGGCTACCGAGAAATCCTAAAGAAGCCTCAAAACCCTGCAAACTGCCTTTTATGTTGGCCTCCTGGCTAAAAGACGGGCCTGTTTACACTTTGCTCTTTATAGAAAGTCTTACACCTGTGTTTGGAGGAGGGGGGGGTGTCTACAGCTTGGTGTGAAGGTGTGTGCATGTACCTGTTGAGTGATGAGCAGCACCTGTTGTGTAAATGGACCTCGTGAACCTGGACAAGTTTTATCTCTGGCACAATTAATAAACTGTTAGAGTAATGATGGAGGAAGAGAAGAAGAGAAGGCTGTTGTAAACTGTTGCAGGTGTAGGATGATATTCCACATTATATTTTAATAATTTTTCACTTAAGGGTTTGCTCACCCAAATTTCAAAACAATATATATTTTCACACTTAACCTTGCTTCCAGGTTTTGAGAAAATTCTCATAAATGACTAAAAAATGTCAACAGCCATGGGGCATCCTGGTGGCCTGTATAGCAGTGTCCCAAGGGCCTGTTTCACCAAATTTGTCACATGCGAGCTGCGATTTGCAAAGTGGGATCATTTTCTCTCTCTCATTTTGACACGTTTCACTGATAAAAACAAACGGCATACTTGCTACACATGTATGATGATACCAGAGCCCTGTTGGACTCATATACTTATAAAGCTGCAGTTTGTGAGTAGCAATCATTTGTGAAATGCCCTGCTGTGATCTGCATTTTAGTGATGCTTGGATGGATGAACTTATAAGAATGTACATCATAAATGTAGAATTACATTTTGTTTTAGTCAAAATTATAACTATTTAGAACTGCATCAACAACACTTCATATTCAGTTTCAAGATTATGCATCAAGTGGTGGTTTGTGTTTAAACAATTATGTAAAAAGCTAAACCACAATCCTTGACTAAAGAGGTGAATATGTCAAGCCACCTTTAAAGATGTAATAAATATGTTCTGCTTAAATGTACAAGTGGCAGGGATGACTGTAGGGAAGTTATTTCAATGATTGTTAGTCACGAGTATGAACTTCTCAACCTAGACAAACAATCGATAAACAGTCATTAACGTTCGCCTTTTTTAATTTTAAGGCCCATTGACGTACATTTCTTCCATCCTTTTTCATTTTTATTCTAAGACAGGTGGTAGGCACTCCTAGTTCGGTTATAACTGAGCACACCAAGAATATAGAATATTGAAATGCAGACATATCGAGGGTTAGGGCCTGAAGACATAATAACCTGAAGTTTACGCTGACAGTATTCATTCAACACCAAGAGAAACAACTTAATAGCAAAAGCAAATAAGTGTCCTGGCACCGGCCCCAGCCATTGTGTTGGCACAGTCCAAATCCAGCTGGCCCGGCCTCTGGCCACAGAATTCATTTCATGCTTCATCTCTTGGCTTAAAGAGCCGAGACAGAAAAGGCCGCAGTGATAATTGTGCTGCTGAATCCGGCGTGAACAAAACATATTTTTTACAAGGAGGGGGCAAGAGGGGGAAGATGGGCGAGCATGCTGACACATCCATATCACACACACTCAAGATGTCAGACTTTTAATCAACAGTGACTATCTGACATTTCTCTCTGTGAAATGTAATGAGAGCGTTCTTCCCATTACATGAATTTGGCAAACATGTTTAGCCAAAGTAACAAACACACTCATTGGGGAGCTATTCCCACGCCAGGACATGACATGGGAATTGAACCATAAACCCTATCAACAACCCACTCTACCACCTGAGCTATAGCCGCCTGGGTTCTGTAACATCTGATATCTGACTGCAGATCATTTTGTTCTTTTCTTTTGGTTATTTGAATGAACTGACTCTTTTAAGCTAGCCTGATGTTTGTTTTTATAAAATATGTGTCTAGCGCACAAAATGCAAGAGGAACCTGTTTCGCTCCAAGGAAACTCTTGGTGGAGGTGAACCAACAAGAAACTGATCCCTGATGAACAGCAGTGTGCTAAGCAGCGATTTTGGCATTGTGGCCAAAGACACAACTACACCTCCATTACCAAAGAAGAAAAACTTCATCACACATCCAGAAACCACTCCACAAGTTGAACCATTAGGTTTAATAAGAACACTATTAAGATATTATATCAACAGTCCATGCAAGTCTGGCACTGAAAGTTTGACAAACTGTGTTTAAATCCAGGTCTTAGTCTTAAAAGTGAACATGCTGGAATTGAAATTGTCATTCGCAGTGCAAATTTCTGCTATTAAGCTATCTGTAATCAATATTCTTATATTAACAATGTCGCAAATGACAAGTTTGATGACAAAATTTTGGTTCACTCTCACCGCTCTCATAGTGTTGTTGTTGGCTGCAGCAGGCAGCTGCACACAGTTAGACTAACTGATGAACAAAGTGGAGCATTTAGCAGCTAAAGAGCCAGACATCTCCCTCAGGAGGTGGTGGAGACAATTCCAAATTAAAGGTCATGTTGCTCCGTAACTGCTGGGTGTATGAATGAGCAACTATTTGCTAACTAATTCGCCATATCACCTTAAAAGGTGATTATATGTCAATGTTGTATTCACAGCTGGTTTCCTCTGCCCCCAAGTGGCAAAAAACCCCAACTGTTATTGCAGGTTAAACCTTCTGCTTTCCTCTTTTAACAAAACAGTTTGCCAACCAAACAAAATGTCCACTGCTATTATAACACAATTCAATGCATGAAATAAGAACACGATCTTCACATAATTTATTTCAGCTTATCTGATAAGCAATAAATTAAGAGAATATAATAGGGTGTTGCAGCTGATTAGACCAATACAAACAGACGCACAAAGGCATACACCTGTTTAACAGCCAGACTGTGTCAAAATGTCTTTGAACTTGTTTTATCTAGGGAGCACAGGGGCAGGGAAGGTAAGGGAGGTCATTTTAGGTCACCCAAGTTTGATCCCTGAAGCTCTCCCTGTCCATGAGAAACTCTCGCTCTCTGGGTCGCAGGGGTGAAGAGTATCAGCTTAATGAAACATGAAGCTCTGCCGGCTCCAGTGTTGCTACTGCTGCTTCTCTGTAGACTCAGAGCTCTGTGAAATCCCTCAGAGGAATATTTAAAGTAATTACACACTGTCTGCGCTGTCTAATATTGCGAATGGGTGCTCTAAATTCCTGAAAAATTCATAAACATGCACTCTGGCCCACAGCATTTGTTTGGACTGTTTGCTTTCATATGGTATTGTTCAAGCCGCTGTGTGTTGAACACTTCGGACCGAAACAATTCTGTTCTCGAATTATAAGTGTGGTAGGGGTCTACTGAGCTGTCTGGCGCCATCGTCCTCCTAAACATGTCATTACTGTAACCACAAGGTCCGCTCGACACAACCCCGCACACACATCCTCTGAACTACAAATCAGTGCTGCCACTATATCAAAACATGAAAAACAATTCAACAAAACATGCCACAAATAAACCACAACGCTTGATGTCTCTCCAGCTACAGAGATATTAGGATGATGGTTAGGAATAATGACTTGTCATGTCTGCTGTGAATCTTTCTCTGGCAACAGCTCCTCATAGCCATCACGCAAACGGGAACACTCGTCACACATCATAATTGGAAAACTAATCAACAGAATAACCAATAATGGAAATAAAATAATCTGCATACCAGCGGCTCTAAAGCTCATTAATGAACATGTTATATCTTGTTTGTTTAATCTGTACAAAACCGGAAGTGTAAAAATGACAGATATGAGAGAGGTATTGAGTTTCTCATCTTACTCTTGGCAAGAAAATGAACAAGCTATTTCCCAAAATGTCCAACTATTCAGTTAACCAGACCTCAGCCATGGTGGCGGCTCAGAAAATGCCTCCAAAATGTCACAAAACAAGGATTACAGAATGAATATATGAAATAAATGAGAAGAAAGTCCTCACATTTGAGAGGCTGGAACCTGAAAATGTTTGGCATTTTTATGTGATAAATTACTTAAAGCAGTTAATCAATTATTAAATTTTCAACTGCAGCAAAAAAAGACAGCATCTAACCCAAAATCTCTAACCTTGTGGATTTGCACTGAAAATGTCATCAAGCGCAAATCAATTATTTATAGAAGTGATGAAATTAGACAGCATTGGCATTGTCAACAAAAACCAATCAACATTTCTCAGTAGCAGAATAGGGAGAAGGACACCAACCGAGGTAAATGTGCTGTCTTTAGAGTTTCATGGCACTCAAATTATGACATATTTGGGAGTGGCTTCCATGTGTGAGTGTGTGTGTGAACGGGTGAATGAGAGACAAATTTATAAAGCACTTTGTCCGTTAACCGCTATATAAATGCAGTCCATTTACAACATTTTGGATTGCGGAGCAGCTGCTTTTTCTTGCTGCAGGGCAAACATCCATTCGAAATAAAGCCAGTGGCACCTACAGTAACACCCTCTGTGTTTGTACCAATTCTTAACAATGTCTCCTGGGCGAGTGTGTGGCCTCTGAGGCGAGGAGGAAGAAGAGCACAGTTTTCCTTACAGGAGCAATAGTTTACCCTGCAGATCTTAAGGGTACTGCTGGCAGTGATTGAATGCTAATCCCCGCTCTGTCAGGATGGTGGTTGTGAGAGTGTGAAGGGGTTATTTTGTTCTGGAGACCGGAACCATGAAAAAGGAGGAAGAGGAGGAGAACCTCATAGATCCAAGCTTTGGAAGAGAGAGGGACACAGCTAGCTGCTCTGTGGTCTCCAATCCCCCAGAGCCTCATTTAGCCTTATTTCTCCTCGCTACTCCCCCCGTCCCGTCCACTCCTGCTCCCACCGTCCGCCCTGACAGATTGGAGGAAATAAACGTCTGCAAATTGGCCTCAGTGGCGAGGCGGGGGCGACTCCAAGACCACGTTGGCTCTGTTTTCAAACCAGCTAGCTTGCGGTCTCTCGCCCAGCTCCTCTGTCTCTGTCTCCTGTATTAAATTAGCATCAGAAAGCAGCCTGTTTGGACGTATGGCTGATTATGGTCTTTGGGCTTTGTGTTTATATTGGACCATGTAAGAGTGCTTATTAGTGGTTAATAATAATGGAGTACCATGTGAAAGGCTGCAATGTGAACTAGTTCATGTCTTAAGCAGCCTCAGGCTGAGTGTGTGTGTGTGCTTCTGACTTTATGTGTTTATTTCAGAAGGCCTCGAAGCAGAAGTGTTTTAATGAAGTGTTTGTACAGGTTTCTAAATGATAAACAAGCAGTCTGATGATCCCTTCACTCCAGACCACTCAGTACTGAGTCAACATTTCATTTCTTGTCCCTATGCTGTTTCATTACATTTCTTTTACAATAAGCCCAGTCGTCACAGAAACACAGGTTTAACAATACTTTAGACTTATGTTATGACTATTAATTGTAAATGTTTCAGCTTTGTTTCTGATGATTGAAACAGGAGAGTTTGATGTATTTCCTTACGTTGGAAATACTTGAACAGTCAGTCACCTCACATTTTAACAGTAAAAAAAGGTCTTCAAGAACCTCTTCTGTCTGTTGATTTTGGTGATCGAGAACTGGGATTTCGACACGTTCATGCTTTCTTTCACACTGTTGGACTGTGTTCATGTGTTGCATTCACTTGCTATTTTGATGTAAATAATTATACATGACCTGCAGAGGTTTATCATTATCATTCTTCCTATCAGACTTCCCGAACGAATAAAAGTTAATTACTCATGATGACATGGAATAAAACATTTACCTGCTTATCAGTTCTTACATGAAACACTACTGTCTCATCTGAGACAGCTGTTGGATACACGAAGGTTTTCAAAATCATCCCGAAGATAAGCAGATTACAGATCACTGTCACTGTCACTGTAAAATGTGTTCAAACTCTCATCTCTTTTGGAAAAACTGGTGAATTACCACCATTTCATTTGCACTTCATACGCATCCGTGTCATATCAATGTCATACTCGTTGTATGACATTGATATGATACGGAATGTGAAACTGAGAGCATGCCTGCAGGACAGCCTCACCCTTAGATGTGGAATAACAACCACGCTAGCGGCTCTATGAGGCTGTATTTAGGCACAGCTAACGTGTTGATGTTTAGAGGTATAATGTTGACCATGTTCAACATCTTAGGTTAGCGTGTTAGCATGCTAATATTTGCAAATTAGCACAAAACACACATGTACAACCAAGGCTGATGGGAGTGCCAATGGTTTTTCAGGTATTTGGTCATAAACCTAGACCATAGACCTGATGATGGCTCTCGAGGAACAGCACGAACATCATGAATATCAGACATCCAATAGTTGAAAAGTCAGGGGATCACTTAAATAATCAAGAATATCTGTACAAATTTTCAAGGAAATCCAACCAATGGTTGTTGAGATATTTCAGTCTGGACCCAAGTGGTGACCAACCGCCTGGCTGCCTGCCATATACAGCCATGCTGCTATGGCTAAAAATGTATAGCAGACCATGCCAGGCAGTCAGTAACTTCTGAGCTTTAGCATCAACAAAATGTTTTTTTATTCACAATCTAATGTTTCCTTTGTTCATTCCAAACACAGAGCAAGAATGAGAAGGCAAAAAAACCCAGTGTCTTTTGCACTTTGATCATGTGTGATTCTTGATTTGTTAAGCTCTGTATCCTGAAAACAGAAGCCCTGACATTAGAAATTCTCACTTTCCTCCCTCGCTCTGTTCTTCTCTCTTTCTGTCTTTCTTTCTTGTTGGCCGGGCCCCCTCTTGCCCTGTAGGAGTAGGATTAAGTTTACTGCTGCCAGTTTTTTTCTGAAGGTGGAAACTCACAAAAGCCTCAAAAGCCCTGCAGGCTAGTTTTCTCCCACTGCTGATGGATTTCATGTTGCAACTTTTACCACTACACACACCCACCTACACACACACGCACACACACACACACACATACTATACACACAAATTATCACACACTCTCTCTTGCCAGCAGTCCCTTAATAGTCGATGATTGTCCCACACACGGGGGACAGCTCTGCTAGAAGCTGCACAAAACCTGAGTCTGAACCTGCCTCGACGGAGCGATTTGCTGCAGAAGAGGAACAAGCAGAAAGAGAGAAAGCGATATTGAGCTGTATTCAGGACTCATAAATCCACATTGTGAGCTGAGCTGTGAGGCACATCAAAGAAACAAGAAGCAATCATCCCTTGATCTGTTCAATTATGCACTTTTTATGCACTTTAAAGGTTAATAAATTACATCAAATGGACTTTGATCGTATTCACAGCTATTATCTTTGACAGAACATTTTACTGGATGTCTGCTGTATGTGATTTTGTATGATACGTAACTGGTTATTATAATGATAATGGTGATGTATCTCAGTGAGTCACTCTGCAGGCTGCTTTGTGCTTCTTCATAAGATAATGAATGTTACAAATGCTATAATGGACGTTTTGTTGCTTTCATTTATAAAATTTAAAACTGGTGCGTTTTGCAAATATTTGACAATGCTCAAGCCTGAATCCTGTATTCCCACAGTAATCTACCTTGATCAAATTGTATTTCTACAATAATCAGAATTACCACTTTGTGTCACTTTTCTGTCGCTATTTTCTATATAATATAGCTATGTAGGAAAATGGCGTACTCACTCTTTATCCCACCCACAAACCTCTGACTGGTCAACTGTGGATTGTTGACTGTGGATTTTACTGTGAAGCTGCTGCTCATGTTCAAGTTTGAAGCAGGTTAATATTGCATAGAATTAAAGATATAGAGATAATCAGCAGAATGTACTGACTGGCAATAAAGGTCGGCCAGTCAGTCAACCACTTCAGTCCCTGTGTGTGTGAGTGCGTGTGAGAGAGAGACAGACAGACAGACAGAGAGACAGACAGTGTGTGAGAGAGAGATCAAGGTTTTGGCACTTGATATCATAAGTATGACAAAGGCAGTGATTATGTAAATATTCTACAAATTTCTTTATTCTTATTATAGCTGTGCCATGTAGCAGCAACCACATCCAGTACAACACTACTGCTAAAAACAGAACAGCTTCCATGTTTGAACAAGGGCAGCCTTTCATTACTTCATCTAGAAATATTCACTTCAACCAGACCAATATTCCACCCAAGCCTAAATACACACCACATATACACCACGAGGGCTTCTATGTCAGAGTGGCGTTTCACGTCAGTGACTCTATGTTCTTGTTCTTGTTGTTGTTTGTCTTTTTTTGACTTGTGTTCATCTGAACAGGCCACACATCCTGGTGTTATTTGAGACTTTTCTTTTGAGACAATCTTTTTCAAAATTTTCGACATGGCACACATTAATGTGAGTGACATTACTTGTCAAGGTCCTATTTCATGGGTACACTTCAGTATATTTCTACAGACACGTTGCAGGGTGTTTCCCATTCACTTCAATACTGCCCAGATCTGGGCGCCATTTGAGGAACTGAATCTGGAGGCAGTTTTGTATTGGCTGCACCTTTCATCAGTAGGTTCTTCCTGATTACATGCACCACTGTATGGAGTAAAACAAGGACTACATAATACTGATTGGCATGGAGGGTGTGCATTGAGCCTGGTAATCAGACTGAATTGCCATTTATTTTCAATTGATTCAGTCAGCCTGATATTGTTCGTGATATCCAATTTCCTGTTTGGAGGGGAGTTTCATATTTTGATTTTACCCGAACCAGTCAGTGCCCAATGACAAATCCATCTGATGTCATTTTTAACACGAAAGCTGAGGTAGCGGCTGCTGGGAGCAGAACCGCACCAGACCTGTATGCATTTCTGAACAAATCTGAGATGTGGGCGGTGATGCAGAGGTCTGGAACCAGACTTGGTGTGCTTTATCTCAAATTACCACATGGCTCTGAAGTGGCTGCTTCCCTTTTCTACACTGCCAAAGGTCCTCTGCCTCACTACACTACACCTTCACCTGTTGGATGGAGCAGTAAGATAACTTTCATTTCAAGTCTGAAGAAAGTTGTGCCCACCACCCACAGTGGAGGCTATTATCCCCTGATACAAAGCTGCTGCATATGGGAGCAAATTACAAAATCCAAACATCACTGGTCATTTGATCATTCAATTGGCTAATTAATCAATCATCTGATAGCACATGCCTGACTGCGAGGTGTATCCACACAGAGTTTGGCGAAGGGAAGTTAATATAATTTTCCCAGTTTCACCAATTGCATTCACCAAAGGGAAAAAAAAACATTTGGGAACTTGATGATGATTTCTGTATCTCCTAATTATGACTTATGAGATTCATTTCATGATCATAAGACCTTTATCTTGTATTTTATAAGATCGCTTTCTCATAATTGCCGGATGCCAGATACCAGAGGTCATAATTATAAGATACAGAAGTCATAATAAAAATATTTATTTATTTATTCATTTATTTCTTAATATTTAAACCCTTATGGTTGATTTATTAGTATCAAGTGGTTTGTTGTTTTGAAATGCACCCAGTCAAGAATGGAGTAGCTTTATAATGAAACAACTGGTGAGAATTTGGCCAAAACTGATCAGGATGATGAGAAAGATCTTACAATAGGGTCCACGCGAAGAGTGGCTGCAGTTCTGCTTTTAAAAAAAATCCCATTTGAATGTATCCCAACAAAAATTACCTCCCTCAACAACAACCTCCTCCCTCGCAAACAAATATACACCCCCTCCTTCATGTAATTTATGTGGGTTTTCAAATCCTGCAAGCGTTCAGCAGTGAGGGTGCTAATGGACGGGGAAACCCTCTTTGTGGATTATAGATGAGGGTTGGTGACCTGCTTCCGTGACTGAATCTGTGATGAGGCGATAGAAGCAGCATCAGGCTGTTTAAAGTCTGAATTATTCAGAAATTGCCTCCGGCCGCCAAGAAGTTGCGCTCCTTGCACATTTTGATTGAGAAATAACACATTGAGACAAATTTCATGATGGGAAAACATTTTCAAGTTAATTTTACACAGCAGCAGGCAAACCAGTGGTGTGTAAACCTGTAAGGGTTTTGGAAATAGTATCCACATTAAGGAAGCCAATTTCACCCTCAGATCATTTTTATGCTGCTGAATCTGATCCGTCTTTGTGTTCGACACATGCCAAGAGTTATTTTTTTCTGATGAAGAGTGGACAGTTACATTTTTCAACCTGCTACTTCTACTACCACTTAGTGATTTTCCAGAGAGTCTTTTGACAATGCCAACCAAGGGGCGTAAACGTGCTCAGCTGTAGATTCAGTATATACAGTACATCAAGGCTTTGTGCTTGGTGAGCCCTTCAGAAGACCTGAAGGCTGAATCTGAGCCTTCTTTCCAAATAAGACGTGCCAGCCTGAGACCAAAACTAAAAATGTGTTTTGGCGTCAAGTGATGTTTCCTGACTTTGTAATTTGACAAGGACCACTTAAATGCACAAGTAAACACAGGACTGGTCCACAATGGCAATTGCATTTCTGAGCCACATTGGAGATTCTTTGAAATGGGACAGGCCATGTCAAAACATTGGGATGCAGCAATGGCTAACACTGACAAAGACAGACTGATATCATCTTGTTACTTTCAGTCCAGATGGAGTGCACCGAGGACAGCATCATCCCAAAGGTTGACTGTGACCCGCCTCTGACCTATTGGACCAAAACAGGTGCCAGTACCCGATATACATTTCCAGTTTGTACATACATTTGGTTAAAAAACATTCTATGTAGATATTGATGCAAATCAAACTGTACACAAGTATAATATGGCATAAATGCTAGAATAAAACCAACTGAAAAAATGGCATGTGTCACATCAAATGTCACCTTGAAGTTCGAATCAACATGAAGTCAGTATTACTGAAAACCAGATACAAACTCCTTATTAACTGAGTCAATATGGGATTTTATGGAACGTAACTGCCAGCCAGTTACATAGATTAGCCTGCTACACTTTTTGGGGGGAGATCCACTGCATATCTCCTGCTTCTTGAGCTCTCATGTCACAATGTTCCATTTCTGATATCTGTTTTTATGCTGTTGGGATAAAAATGTTGAATGTTGCTGCAAAATGGCATCTTTAGGTCAAATCTATCATTCCGACAGACTGACATTTTAACCTGACATTTAAGGCAAACATTCAAAAACATTGAACATTTGCTGTTACCAAACTCAACCGTAGCTTCTGACGTTTGTGTTTTACAGTGGATCTTCCCTTCATGAGGCCTGTAAAGGCCTTTAGCACTGTGTTGGAGCGATGAAAGATGATTACAGGTGGAAGCGCCCAGGAGCTCCAGAGGGAGATGGACGAAGAGGCACTAAAAGATGTTGACAGTGGAAAGTTAAGCATCTCTTTCT
The DNA here is from genome assembly GCF_043641665.1 of Enoplosus armatus. Classification (NCBI taxonomy): domain Eukaryota; kingdom Metazoa; phylum Chordata; class Actinopteri; order Centrarchiformes; family Enoplosidae; genus Enoplosus; species Enoplosus armatus. The sequence continues at coordinate 4,890,369 of NC_092180.1, forward strand.
CTCCAGTATATTTGTCATCACTGTTACTGCTGACATGTTTAGTCCAGGCATGCTGTGATCTGTTTATGGTATCCCACAGCTAACAATTCAGCATATAGCATAGTTACAGTATACGTGATAGTAAATGTACAGCAGGTTTTGTCTGTGTGTGAATGCATATAATTGCCAGCTTCTTACATCAAATGCTTTTCAATCTGCACTTCATTATTGCTGCACTCAGGTGTGTTTACGTGAGTTATGTGTGGGTGTGTGTGAGTGTGTGTGTGTGTGTGTGTGTGTGTGTGTGAGAGTGTGTTGGTTTGTGAATGTAACCTGCGGCTGTTAAGTGCCGTGAGCCTTAGGAAAACATTTCCACTTCTCTACAGCTATGACTGCTCGCTCTAAATCACCAATAAATCTCCCACGCACTCCGCCCTCTGTAGTCCATGAATTACAAGCTCTCTCACACTCACTCACTCACACACACACAAACACACACCACTGTGTAAAAAAAAAAAAATAGAATATCTCTTTGCTGCAACACTTAATCCCTATGAAGTGTTTAATTATGGTAATAATGTTTTCACATCTCTGGAAATTTATGTCATAGCAGAATGAGGGTTTAAAGGGAAAATCCTCCCAAAAACACTTCAACACTGTGGTGAAAAGCTGCTACTGGTGATGCATCGTGCATTTCCCTGTATAATATAACACAAAGGTAAAGATTTCACAGCAGTGACCCAGAATGCAATTCTTCATAGCAATTCATCCAGCTTGGCCGCATTTGCTGGTGGGAAGCCGGTGAGGGATCATGTCCTTGTCACTGCATTAGTGAGTCTTATGAAAGGGTGAAGCAGGCAGTCTAGATCTGGGAGAAAACAGGCTAAAGCTAATTTTCACTTTACTTGATTTGTCCAAATGTTACTGCTGGAGTGTTTTTGCAGTTTGTTTTTTATTTGCCAGAAACATGTTAGCCATGTTAGCTGTAGCTGTTAGCCTGCTACAGCCTTGTCTTACAGTGAGTAAGATTCTTTTTGTACCCATTTACAACTTTCTGTTAACTTAGTGTGCAATAATGCTACTTCAAATTGATTTATGTTCAAACAGAACTAGTTTGTAAGACATAGTGGTATAGTGGTTCCAAATGGCCACACTTGACTTGCGGAGTGAAAAACTGGCTGTGATAAATGTTTAAATATGGTGATAATGGCACACATTTTTAGACAGTCTTTCCTGTTGTTCATATATATAAAATGTATAAAAATGAATAAAGACATAAGTTCAAGCCCTGGCTCCTTTCTTACTGGCCAATAGTGGCGTGAAGTGGGTGTGAATGTCGGATTGTTGGTTTTCGTAAAGTTACAGAAATGGTCGGACACAGCTCCACATGCACCGTAGGGGGCAGATATCTGAGTCTTTGCCACCTTAAAGAATATAATCTCCACTGTTTTGAAAAACCATCAAATCCGAAACAACCTGACAGTAGTTGAAACAAAACAACACCTGGCAGAAAATCCCACCTTGAAACTGGGGTTCCTACCCTCCTCAGGATGGGTTCCCTCCCTTTTGAGATGGCACAGATGTTTATTTAGGATTTTGAAGCGACACCATCAGATTACTTACCTGTCAGGTGTCACATGTTCAGACACAGCAGGTTTCACATTGCAGCAAATATGGGTTGTTCACATTTGGTGTTTTTCTTTTTCAGAGGATCATTTCATGGCTGTGAACTGTAACCAATCACAGCTAATAGAGTCTGTAGCTGTCAGAGATAGAGACGGCCCGAGAAACAGAGCGAGATAGGGGACGACGTCTGTTGGGGAAAACAGACAGGGAGTCAAGGAGAGAGAGGGAGGCAGCTGAGGAGATAAAATTAGAGAAAGGCAGGGGGAGAGATTGGCTCGACGCAGCCGTTTGCTGTGAAATTACAAAGCCATTATTTGATGGAGGCTTAAACGTCTCGTGCCTCCTCCGCCTGCCTGTCCGCCTGCCTGTAAGCCCGTCGTGAACCCACACGCTGAGGAAACTATTTCCAGGTGTGAAATGGATCCACCGTGGCACTGCTTTAGGGATTTCAGAGGGAAGGAAAATGGAAACTTCAATTTGATGAAGACTTCAGCTCAGACAGACTTCCTCTACCTTTGCCTAGGCCTCTGTGGCTTAGCCATGGAGCCATTATGACCTGCTCTGACTGGGTGGATGGGGAAAAAACATCCTGCAATATACCACAACCCCCATTATCCAATAACAGTAATATAGCTATACACCTCAATGTCAACCACCTGAATCTGGTGATAAAGACATACCATACATATAAAGACATGATGAAGCTGGACACCCATGATAACTACGGTTCAATGGGTTTATGGAAGCCCACACGTATATTTTCAAATTAAGTCTGACAATAACAGAGGGACACAGAAGATAAAGATGATTTTTATTTAAAATGATTTAATAGTGTTTTCCTGTTATCACATGAAATTGACTTCATATCAAACCTGCCATGAATATTTTCTGACCATGGGTGATCTCAAAATTACTTTTTTCATGTGACCATGGAATAAATAAGTCAAGTAAGTCAAAAACATAACACCAGAAGGTTTTCTCATGATCATTGACTTATATATTGGCAATTTTGCAACATTTGCGTGTATTATACATATCATAACACATTGTCATGTGTAGGAATTAAATATATTTGAGAGGAAGGGGAGAGAGGTGAGGGGAAGAAATGTTTTCTGTTGCCCGAGGCCAACGGTATGCAGTACAGGGCTAATTTAGACAGATACAGTGAACAATACACTTTAGCTAATGACAGGCTGATATACCAAAGCTAACATCTTTTAGGAACATTTCACCTTAGTTGGTATTTTTCTTCCCATGCCTACTCCACTTGCACATCAAATCAGTCGATAAATACATGTACATATATAAAACTGGTGTTATGGCCATGTCTATAAAGTAAAAGTTGTGTCTCTTAGTTTCATGATGTCCCACATATTAACATATTCATGAGGTATGAACACATTCCAAAAGGCTTTGCAAATATTGAACGAGGTAGAAAATACATTTTTGTTAAGGAACATGTAGGAACATGTACTAAAGGTGAGTCCTAGTGAGGCGCTTAACATTTTAATTGCATTGGTACATATTTACTAAAGAGCCACGCTGAGCTATACATAGCTAAAAACTGCATGCTTGGTTCAATGCAAAACATATTTTAAGGTGCTCCTATTTGAGGGTGCAAAACAGGATGTTTAAACAAATAACCAATGAACTTGATATATTTATAATTTAATCCACCTGATTATGTTAACGCAGGCTTCCAGCAGACCTTCATACAACCTGCATCATGTCACTTTTCTTCAGTTTTAGTAACAGGATGTTTTAAAGCAGCAGGACAGCAGCTTCTGCAGCTTCAGAGCATCCATATTCATCACTGCTCGGATGTGTCCACCCTCACAACAGTTTGCGCTTTGTCCTCCTCAGTCAGGTGGACTCACCTTGTAGGGGGCCACCACACCTCAATGCTCCGCCTCCCCAAACAGTGCATGCATTAGCCTTGAGTCAGGGACAGCAAGGACAGCAAACTGACTTCCAAAGGAAAACACACAAACACAAAAGTGTAGTTTATGTGTATTTAAGGTTTCCGCATGGGATCTTGAAAGCTGATAATAACAGCATTACTTTGCTGCTGGAAACGTTTCTTGGACAGTAAAAGTCCACCAACCCCCAGACTGCTGAAATCATTTTAGGGTTAGCAACTCTTTCAGACATGGTGACGCCATCTGTGTCGAGGAAACCTTCAATTTACAGAACAAAATGACATTTCACTGCAGGTATTTTACTGTAGGTCAGGCAGGAACTTCCATCATTTAATAAAAGACCAATATCAGCCTGGTACATTAGCCTAACCTTGGTGGATGTTTTATGTGCATCACAGTTCACACCGGAAATAAATAGTACAGACATTTACAAAGGCAGGATGTTCCTGTCTGGGGGAAATATTTGACAAAAACTGTGTGTTAATACTGTCTAATTATTCACTTTGTTACCTTAAACTAAAAGGGTGCCCTCAAAATGACTCTATTGTTCCATTAAATGACTTAATTCATTCCCCTCAATTAATAGCATTAAGATATCACCTTCATCTAATTTGTCTTTGTCCCCTTGGTACACTCACTGTGGACCACTTAGCTTTAATAAAATGTTAATTTCATCTTGGAATTTACTTTAATGAAGTTTAAATTAAATTTAGATTGCAGACCGTATACTTTTGAATATTTTTCCATTGGTGTGTGGTTGTGTTTACTTAAATCAAGGATTTGAATACATTTTCCACCACTGATGAGTCTAATGTGTAATGCTAAGCATAAATGATAACTTTTGCTCCGGTAAAAATGACAAGAACAGTTCATGGCGCCTGTTAACGACAAAAAATGTAAAATTATACAATAGAGAGGACTTGACGTGATAATCAGAGTGGAGAAAAACAGAAACAGAATAAAGACTAAAACATTACCATGCTCGACACTGAAATAACAAAACTGCTTTGGCATTTGCATTTTTGGCTTGAGAACAAAATACGTTGCGCCAGTTGAAGAGTTTTTATTCCAAAACAGATTTCAAGCCAGAAAGTGCCTTTTGAAAGCCAGAAATGTCAGCACCACTCTGAAAACCTGCTGCAGACTTGTTTTTAGCTATTTTTAACAAAATTGTTCTTGATTCTCCTTTAATCTTCCACCAGCTTCTTGCAGATCATGTACGACAAGCCGCTGCATCTCTGACATTTTCAAACTTGCAGACCACACTCTGTGACATTTCATATTTCCACTTCGACAAGGACATGGTAAAGTCATCTGAAAGGACAGGAGGAGGGATTCTGCTTCTTCTGCTGTTCAGACAGGCATCAAAAGCCTCAGGCCTGCTGCTCTCCTGACGGATGAAGGCTGCAGGATGTTTAGTCATATCACCGTTAGCCTCATTAAAGCTCACCCTTGGGTGCTGTAAACAGAGAGAGGACGATTAGTCTGTGTTAAGGGCACAGTTTAGCTTCAATCTTCACTCTCAGCAGGGGAGGAGCCACTACAGACGGATACTCATCAGCTTGTCCTCTGTAGTTTGGCCTGGATAAAATTGAAAGAATTTGGAGCTGCATTTATCAGTGTTTTTTATATTAACGATGGATCGGTTATTTTGAAAGGGGCTACTCATGACAAATCCACAGTTATCATCGAACTCCTTTTAGCCTCTTTTAGGTTACTGTTTTGGTTTTTCTAGTGAACATAGTGGACAATGCTAAGAGCCAAATATTTTGTGTTCAGGAGTTGGTGGAGACCAAATCAGAGGTAGAAGTGAATACTAACTTCATAGGATGGACACAAAGTGTTTTTAAAAAAAAAATCTTCTGCCCCCAAATGGTCAAAAAACATTAATAATAAATAAATTGATTAAATTAAAATAAATTGCATGGGCACATTCATGCTCCCCAGAGGACGAATCCTATTGATTCCAGACACTGCATGAGGTTTCCTCGGGTGGAATTTGCAGAACAAAATGTCAACAAGATATCAACTAATCAAATGAAAATGATGGCAAGTCGATCCGAAACATCCACGGGGCTCTTGTCAGTGCTGCAGTGATTGATGTACGTACAAATGTTGATGGAGCAGATTGTCAGACATCCTGAGATAAAGGAAATCAATTTCTTTGTCAGTTTCCATCATCTGTCTGACAAGTGAGCATACGCCTCGGATCTCCGTTGTTCCCTTTGTTCTGAGGGGATGTGCTAGCCTCTTTCTCTCTATCCTTCCTGCCTTCCTCTCAAAGTTATATATAACATTTCTTTCCCCAAAATATCTGAACAAACAAAAAGTGACACCCACTGTGTCACTTTTGCTGAATTGGTTCAGGTGTTTTCACGTGACCTAAAGATGGATGCACAATATGAAATACATTATAATAATAAATCTAACTCACCAATAACCATTTAAGCAATTAGATTGTGTTGGTCGTTTTGTATTGAGTATTGGGTGTTTTTACATTATCGCAGTAGTTCTGTCCAAAAATGTAATATCTGTACTGATTTTATCAGATAAATTCACTAGTCTGAATCCAACTTACAACTATCACCCGTTGAGAACTTGTGTATTAACCACTGTGCTGTACATGAAAAACCTATGAAAACAAATAGAAGATTCTCATGTAAATTTCAAAACTGTGAACTTCCCCAGTACAAATACAGAACAATATTACATTAGCAGCACTGCAGGTAATTTTAATTTCACAGCTGTAAAGTGCATTACATTTAAACTGAATATGACAATTTTATCTTAAAGTGATCATTACGTAAAGTTATATAGTTAACAGTGCAAACAGAAGTCCTATATCAGTCAGAAACGTGTTTGATTTCCACAGGCGTCGACTCCTGCATCGGATCTGACCTCTGCAGGAGTCTGTGACCTCATCAGTGCGGCACGGAGCGACGTCGGGGGACGCGAGCCGGCGCGTCTGGTTGTTGTGAATGTCGAGTGTGATGTGACGTTGATCAGAGCGCAGGCAGCGAGAGGTAGAGGGAGGAAACTTCTTTAAGAATCCCGTCACTTCCCCAGTTGCTGCCCTCGTGCCAAAGTCAATGTTGTCTTAAAGTCCCGGGCCCAATTTCAGGAGGTGAAAAAAGCCTATTCACGCTGAAAGGATCCAGAGAAAAAACAAGGTTGAAGCCCGCAGCTCAAATTAAAATATCACTTGGGTAAACAGACTGGGTTTCCTCCTGTGGTTACACACCCTCGTCACCCTTGTCGCCTCTTTCTGCCTGTCACTTCTCACCCCTCTGCTTCTGATCGCCCTCATACCGCTCGGCAGCCAGCTGTGGTTGCGTGCACAAGAGCCATTCACAGAGCGGATGGCCTTATTAGGCTGTATTACATGGAATTAAGGTTCATTCACGAGTGCCATATACAGCATATGACCTCACAAAACATAACATATTATAATTAATTCATAACTAGTGCTATAAAGACAGTTTTACTGTTGGGCGTAACCTTGATCACAACATTTTTTGGGGCATAATTTCCACTAAAGACGTGTGTCCTGTTTTTGTACCCCTCACTTTTATTGTTTCAGGTTCATTTTCTTACCAAAGACTCTCTTAACATTGTTCTCTCACTCTCACCATATGCCAGATGATGAAGAGGAAGAAGATCTGAGCTGATAAAAATGCTGATACTCTCATCTGAGTTGCCCTCAGTATTACCCTGTGCACACAGCAATTAAGCTTTACAAGCAGCAACGACTAATTTGCTGACTTTTTGGCCACAAATTTTGCCTCTCAGGCAACATACAAGCTGCCACAAGCTGGTGGAGCTTGTTGGGGCTGTCTCATCTTTTCAAATACAGTAACACAATTACTTCACAGAGCTATAGCTTGTTGCCAGATGTACTTTGGTCAGAAGGACTTCTAAGTGAAACAGAGAAATCGCAGTTGAGTTTTCTAATTTTCATTTTTGGCTCAAAACTGCAGCAAAACAGTCTGATTGACCAAATGGGACAGAAAGGTACAGTGGGATTGATAGCTGCGTTGGTTGGAGACTTAGCGTACAGACAAAGACTTTTGTCCAACAAGTAACAGTTTTCCAGTTCACATTATGTAGAAAAAACTAATTTAGCTTTTGGAATTAATGCTAAGATCAACTGGATCAGCTGGCTCTGAGCTGACTAACAAGCTACTGAAGGACATTAATATGTTAGCTAATTTGGCCTGTCTGCAGGATATACTGTTGAGCAATGTTATCTTGTACCAAAGTCAATATGATTTGAAGTTGTTTTTTTACTTTTATTTATTCACATTTCATGAAACCAGTGGGTCATCGTCACACACACACGGCCATGTTTTTCCAACAGTTTATGGCTTTTTCACATGACAGACAAAAACAGTAAAACACAGTTGTTGGAAACAAAGGCTCGGTGCTGTCAAATGAAGTAAATTGAATGCAATATGAATTTTATATGAGTGCATTAATTTCCATATAGTCACCTCTGCACTCTGATTTGGCTGCCAGCGTCTTTGATGTCCAGCTGGATTTCAGCCTCTCGCGTTGGAAATTGGAGCCATAACTAACAATGTCTTGACACCACTGGCTGTTTCATTTAAGCTGTTTCAACACGGTGAGTATGTGTAGTGTGTGCTCTATATGTGTGTGTTTAGCCTGAGGCTAAGAGTCTTGATTGACAGGGAGTCCAGTCCAGTGATCCCAGAGGTAGCAGGTCTCCACTGAGGTTTGACCCTCCTGCTTCCCCTCATCATCATCATCATCATCTCACTCCGCCTGCTCAGGTGTGGATTTTCCAGAGGCACCTTTTATACTTCACTTTAAAGGTTACTGGTGTTTTTAATTGTGTTGTTTTTGTGGTTGGTTTCAGTGGCCTATTTCCACTCTTGTGCCCCCCAGTTAAGCATTCGCTCAGAGCGTTTTGATGTGTTTATTTCACAGCTATTGTTTGCTGCAGCAAATGTCAGAATGTTTACATTCTAACGCGAAAATTTTTTTTGAATGATAAAAAAATATATATTTCAAAGCTGTATGAATCACTTTTTGATGACTTTTTGGCCACTAGGTATCAGAAATAAGACAGACAGCTGGTGCTAGAGGTGTGATGACATAGTGGCTGCTCACAGGGCTGGTTGGTGAACTACTGTAGCTGGGGAGCTAACAGTAACACGCTAGAAAGTGGGGAACATGCTAGCGCTACTCAGTCACCATAGTTCTCCTCGAAGGCCTCGAGGTGGACCGTGAGGCAGTATACTGAACTTTTACGTGAAAATGTTCTTTGTCATGTAAGTGCTGCTACCATTGAGACATTCAAAATTGAACTCACATTTCTGCTACGATGTAGTCTTCAAAAAGACCAAAGGCAGATTGCGCCATGTGCCTGGGGCTGTGGCCTAAGTGTTGCAACTCTGCACCTTGTGCCAGAAAAGTTCAAACTAAAGACAACCCTAACATGTTGCACTATGGGGAGTGTATACCATGTGTGCTGGACCACAGGAAAACAAAGCTCTTGCAGACACTATGTTTTAAGTGACACATTTTGGTGTGACTGTGCAAGATCATACAATAGAAAAGAAAATAAAGAAGAGAAGATAATTGCAGGACTTTGGGATTCATGCAATGAAAACAAAAGCAGCGATGGTACAACAAGAGGCTCGTGGGATTGTTCCTGTTCCTTGACTTTTAAAGAAACAACTCAACATGTTTCACAATAAATCAGTCAGATACCAGGAAGCTATAGACAATGAAAACAGTATGAATTGTAAGGGCTCTCAGAAAATATGAGGATATAAAAATAAACTGACAGACAATTTAAAAGCAAAGGAAGAAAAATAGCATCAGTGAATTTTCTTAAACAGCAGGAGAGCTACGTGTGAATTGAGAGTTTGTCGGATCAGGAAGTTACTAATTTTTTTTTTAATTCACTGATGGAAAACAAAGAGGACTCTTGTTTGTTGACCTCGAACTGTGAACAGAACTATGATCCTTTAGGCAATCCGATATGCTGTTTGGAAGCAAGCTGCGCGAGGCCTTTACAAAACAAGTTCCAGGATGTTAAAATCAATGCTAAAAGAAAAAGGAAGCCAGTGTGAGGTGGCCAAGACAGGTGTGATGTGTTCATTGTCTTTTGTCCTAGTCAGCACTCTGGCAGAGGCATTCAGCACAAGCTGTGCTCTGTCTATTGTCTTCTTTTAGTAGACCGGTGAAAACTGCATTAGAGTGTTCAAGACGGGAGAATAGAAAAGCACAAGCCAGCTTTTCTTTTGCGTCATCCAATAGCAAGAAATAAAAAAGTCTCCACCTGCAGTATTGAGATGGACGATTTGATTACATAATCAGGATGAAATTAAAATAACGTCACTATGATTGATTTTATTTTTATTGACTAAGCCTCATTATATATACATATTTATTCTTTCAATTGTATCTCTGGTCTCGAAAGCTTACTTGTTCTATTACAAACATTCTGAAAATACTTCATAGCCATTTACACAAACTACTACATAGTTTTTCATATTATGTTTTGGGGGACAAGTAATTGCAGCGTGGTTTGCTGGCAAGATCTTTTTCCATTCCACAAAGTGCTGCATTCTTGTACTGAACAGAAGTCGTGGGGAGGTGGTCGGTGGAGGACATTACTGGTAGGACATACTATCCAGCTAGCATAATCTTATCACGCAGCTCAATTGTTGTATCAGTAGATGAAATGATTAGCAACATGACACAATTGATATAGCAAGTTTTGCTAACTAATATCATAAACGTTGTCTTTAATCACATAAACAGGGATTTCTTTTGTTCACGACAACCTGTCCCTAACACTGACTGAGTGTTTTTAGTAGCCTAAACATAACCATGAAAAGGTTAATCACGCTTTAGTTGCCATGAGTGGACATTGCAGGAAAAACAAATGAAATACACCACAAAAGTGTCCTCATCGTGTTGATAAAAAAAAAAATCCAATTCGGATTATATTCGTGTCACAAATGTATTCATTCTTGACAAAACAATCTGACCACAGGTCCACTAAGAAGTTGTTTTGGGGCTTTTGAGCAGATCACAAGCTTCCTCAGCAAATGTTGCTGCCCAGTTGAATGAAATTGTAGAATTTGTAGATTTCTGAGCACTGAGAACTGATTTTGGTTTTTGATTTGTTTTTGGCTGTTTGGCGCTGAACAGACAGAGTTAGAGTTAATCAAACCATTAAAGTAAAACCAAAACAATGACCAACTCCACAGAGAGCAGAGAGGAACTACAGACTCTCTTTAGTTTGGAGTGTTTTAGTGTCATCACTACGAGTGACTTTCACATTACACTTACTCATTTGATCCATTGTTAAAATAAAAATATTAATTAAAGCAGCTTTAAGAATATGTTGGCTTAAAAGTTGAGATTGAAAGTTCATTTCTGTTGCAAGTTAGTAGTAGAAATGTCACCTCAGCCAGACATGAGCAGCTTTAGCTGGTGTGTTAACCTCTCTTCTAGACAGCCTGAAACCTGTTCTTCAGGCCACAGAAAGATGGCAATTAAGAGTAAACTGGATCACCTGTTGCCTCACTCGTCTCTGTTTCCAAGTGGTGTCAAACCTGAAACAGATGTTCAGTTACACTATTTCTCTGCTGCTTAGTGATGGATGGGAAATTTAATGTGGAAAAAATACAAAACGAGTGTCCTTTTTCTTGCACCTGATCGTGCGCACCACACCAGAGAAGTTTCCAGTTCTCCGTTCAGCCCCGAGGAAAGAATGTTTAGGAACACAATGAGATTTATTGTCTTTCTTTACTTTGTGGCCGAAGCTTGGCAAACACGCGACCGGAGTAAAGTGATGGATTATACTGTATACTGGGGAGGAGCAACTCTGATCCCAAATCTTCTCAAGACTCCCACACAGCAGCCATCAGTCATCATTAACCAATCAATGTGACCCATTTGTTGGAGATGTGAGCAGACACAGATGAAAATCCAGCAGCAGCCTCTGAGTCAGTGAAAGGGGGCAGAGGGAGAGTTATAGGTGAATAAATGCAAGTACGTTAAAGGTTCAGTTCACCAAAATTACAATAAAAACAGATGTTCTCACTTACCTCGACTGGTGTCTGTCCATGCAGATAGTTTGTTTTAGTTATCTGTCTCTGAGGTTTCTGCCACCATCACAATATTCAAAGTATTGGGTGCTTCTTCGTGTGATTTACACTCACTTGCCAGTTTTAATCATGTATTCTTCAATTTCTCATATCAAATCTAAATTTTGTCTCTTGATAAAATGATAAAACATCTCAAACTTCCATTTCTTCTTCTTTCATAGTGTGTATTCGGAATGACTTCACTTCCATGTCCTCCATTGTTAACAAAACGTCTCCAGCCTGACTCAGTTTGTTTTTCTCTGTCCCCTCTCTCTGCTGATGCTCAGTGTGACTTTGGTTGGTATCAGCTCTCTCTCTCATGCACACACAAACACACACACACTGAACTCCAGGAAGTATCATCTTCCTCCGAGCAGTGGAACATAAATGAAAGCGGGGGGGTGAATCACTGGTTTACTTTCCCTGCTGTTTGGCTAATGGCAGGTTTAAAAACGGAAACTAGGGATTCAAAGGAGCAGCCTGAAAGCCAACGCCGGGATGACATCATGAACTCCAAAAACGACATGTAGCTAAAAATGGACGAGGGCCTTTGAAGAACAACAGGCTTCAGTAAAGCTGATTACCTCCCTGTCAGCTGCGATTTAAAGCTGGCTGTCTCCACTTCAATGACTCACGGTCAAATAGTAGCGAGGAGAGGCTGAAATCCTGCCACGATTTGCCCATCTTTACAATACAGAAAGGTGTGTAATGACCTCCAGTGGATGTCCAATATCTCCCTCTTACGTCTCTGTTTACTTGCTGCTCACCTTTTATGTGAATATATTACGTTTGTTTATCTGCAGGCAAGCTCTAGTTTGGGAACCAATTGGGCCAAGCACAACCTTTTATTTAATATGGGACGGGTTGGATACGATTTCCTAAACAACCAAGACGGCTGCCGCTGATGTTCTGAATCCTCTATCGGGTCAGTATTAAACGAACTGGACGGTAGTTCACGGCGTACAAATAGTAAGTGTCGGCCTCTAAATCATGTCATGCCAAACATCTATAGGTATATGAATTGGATGTTGGAACTAGCTACCCAGCCTAGCAGCTTACCGCTACGTCACACGTTTCGCTGCTCTGATTGGTTGTAGTGTCTAGCGGCATTTCGATCTGCGCCTGTTGATAACATCCATTGGAAAAGAAGGTAATGAGAATGTAATACCAGACTAATTTGCATTTGCAAAATTTTGGTCCTGCCCTCATACAAAACGACTGTAGAGTGAATTGATCATATCCACCCTCACTTTATATTACTTTGATATTCATAAATTCAAATTTTTGAACAAAAAGCCAATCCATGTCTTCTGTATCTGAATTTACAAACAAAAAAGTTTAAATAGAGTTAAAAACAAAAATAAAAAAGCAGCCCAACACAAAGCCTTGGGCCAAATCACTGTAGTTGTGGAGAGGAATTCATGACTTACATGTGTTAACACGAGTCTAACCAGTCTCTGTTCTGTTGACACAGTTCATCTGTGTGAATGACCTCATTGGTTACTGCCTTGTTTGTGCCTCGGGGAATGTTTCTCTGATTTCTCATTGTCAGTGCGAGATGTAATGAAACCCAATGTGTTTATAGATTCAATAAAGCTTTCTCTGTTTTCCCACATCTCTCTCTGCCTCTTTGCAGACTTGAGTCTCCAGCTCTTATATTTCTTCTTTGGTCCTGCAGCAGCAGATTGCTCTCCGGCGTGTTGGGTGGTTCTCATGAGATGGGTGGGTTGCAGGGGGGGGGCACAACCATATCTTCACCATCTGGAAGCTGAGAGGTGAGGTGAGGGCCAATGAGAGACAGCTGTCTGACTGCAACAGGCTATTGCTAACAGGATGGGAGAAACTTCTAGTGCGGATCAATGACACATCAACACCCAAAACATGCTCTTAACACACTCGCACAGAAGGAATGGACCTGTATCATATGGCTGTGATCTCAAAAGATACTTGCTATGATCACACTGCGTCTTTCTTTCTGTTTTCAACAACTTGATCTTGTCAACAGGTTTGGACGTGGTGTGTTCAGTGGTCCCGGTGTTTTCAACCAACAAACATGGGAGATACATTTGCAGCGTGGATACGCCTGCAATGAGCTTTCTGAAAATATTAGCATATGTCATTTAATCGTGTTCCATTTTTCAATAACTTTTTTAAAAGGTCTGTCTGTTTCTTGGATAGATGGATGACCCTGAAATGAATCTATGCCGACACAGTATTCAGTGGCGCTTCCAGCTTGGCCGTACACAGACGTGACAATGTACCCTGGTGGGAAGCTGGTGAGCGATCATACCTTTATCGATGCACTAGTGACTTCTTCTGGTTGTCATGGATGCCTGGATGGAGTGGAGTTGGATCTGAGGGGGAAGACAGCGTGAAGGTAATGTGAAAGACAGTGACTAGTGACACCAGTGAAAGCTTCCTCTGGCTTCTCCTAAAAACTGCTGTTGAGTGTTTTTAATCAACACAATGTGAACTATTCTTACAAACATTCACTGTAAACATATTTAATTTGATGCCCCTACAATAACCGCTCCTGGAATATAAAATATGATTAGTGTTTGATAAATGTTATGGAAAGATTGTGGTCTCGGTTACATTTTGAAGAAATTCAACGCTGACTTTAAGCATCAGATGTGAAATTTTTACTTCTAAATATTGAACCAAAATCAGGATCTTTCCCTCATCCCAACAGAGTGTAGAACCCAAAACCAAACATCAATTGGGATGCAAGAAGTCATGTGGTTTGTTCTACCAGCCATCCTCTTTACTATGACTGTGCTGTTTCAGAAACGTCACACTTCCTGCACTGGAAATAATGTTGCCAGTCACTGTAGTCCAGACAGCAATTAAGTTTCCTCTAAAACATATCTGGCAAAGTAAATGAATAGTATATAAACATTTAACAGCAGCAAGATCGGTAGTACACATAAGGAACTGACCACTACTCTACACTACTGTACATGTATGTGGGAGAAAAGGGGAATGAAAATAAGTCTCAGGCTGTAAAAGAAAATAAACAAAACATAATTTATTTAATTAAACTTAGCTGCAACTTGGAAATTGCAGCCTCCATCTCTGAAAGAAGCACTGTAAACAGAGATAAAGAGACAGGAAGCGGCAGGATAAGAGCACAATTAGATTAGTTCGGTCAGAGGGGGAAAGTGGCTTCGTTGTCCCCAGACTCATCATCTCAGAGATGGCTGGAAGATTAGATAACTCCAGTGGAACAGCAATTGGACAAGTTCCTTCTGTATCCCTCAATTAATTCTATCATCCCAGTTTGACAGAGGGGAAAAGTGGGCATCAAGTACACCGAATGCAACTCGGAAGAAGTTTTCAGTTTGGGCCAAAGCCAAAGATGTAGAGCTCTCGTGAAAACAGTTGGAGCAGTTACAGGAGACAGTCATCATTATGCTATAAAGCTTTTTGTACAGTTTTGGGTTGAGATGCAGAGAATGTTCACATTAAGGAAACGTTTAAAAAATAGCGTCTCTCTGTGTGTGTTCTTGT
Source organism: Enoplosus armatus (assembly GCF_043641665.1). Classification (NCBI taxonomy): domain Eukaryota; kingdom Metazoa; phylum Chordata; class Actinopteri; order Centrarchiformes; family Enoplosidae; genus Enoplosus; species Enoplosus armatus. The sequence goes on from NC_092180.1 coordinate 4,905,529, forward strand.
TATAGGTGTTATAAAATGATAAAAAGGGTTTTATAGGTACAATAAGCAGGGCTGTGCTGAAAAGCTGTAAACACTCTGCAGCCATGACTCAATCATCCTCCTCTCTTCTTGGGCCAGCCTGTTTCAATGAATCACCACACACACGCACACACACACACACACACACACACAAAACAACACTTGTAGTAACACCATTTATACCTCGACTCTCCCTCTTCCCTCATAACTCACATTCATAACGACACAGCAGGGACTGACAGGGACTATGGCTGTGTTCTCCACTGAAGGAGGTTAAGATTAATTGTTGACTTTTAGTTTTAGTCCATTTTTGAGACTAAAATGGTTTGTTTACAAACAGCCAAAGGGTTGTAAACATTACTTCTCATGGACTGACGGGTAATTCGACGCATCATCAGCATTTCATGGACCTGTGGGGGAAAATCACAGTGTGTTCTGGAGACCAACAACTCGTTATGATGCTATTAACTGCACTTGGTGCTTTTATTTATTTTCTATTGCTCACAAATAGCTCACCTGAGAAATACCCACAGGAGGAGTCTGGTGATATTCTATATTTTTATTTCTTACTGTCAGCAAAATCCCATGATCCTACAAACAAGTATTGCCTATGAAGCCCAAGCCTGAAAAAGCTTATTCCTCAGTGCCATACAGCTCTACTGTTGCTAGAAATGTGCCCATTTGTTTTAGGATATTATCTTGCCTTTTTCAAAGAAACATCATTTGTGACGTCTTTACAGATTTACGTCTTTAGTAGGAACAAATAGATTTGAGGTGAGCGCCACAGACAGGCTGGGGAGGTCAGAAAGTATTGAGAGACAGACTTACACATTGTTGGTTTTGTTGACAATAAGAAAAATACAGATAGAAAAGTATGGAAAAGCCCTGATATAATCAAAATGACACAGTGTTGACAGATGATTGGACTTGCAAACGTGGACAGACCCTGGTGGGTATGTGAACAAGGACAGGATCATTTGCACTGGATATGTGAGTATTGATTAAATCTGTGTGATGTTAACAAAGAGCAGAGACACAATCAGAGGAAGAAGATGACGCATTCTTTAGTGCAACGTGATGGGAAAATGCCACCGAATCAGGCTTCTTCATTGAACTCAACCAAACTGCACCAGAGAGCAAAGTAAGACCTTTTCAAGTGTGAACCAAAGAACTAGACTGGTAGTGATCTCAACAAACTAAATGAATGAGAATAAACTGAGAAACTCAAAACCATGCAAGGAACTTGGAAATTCACACTTCCTGTCGTCTCTCTACTGTCATCTATCTCATGTAGGCATAAATTGCCACCAAAAAACAAATAGAATAAAAAAATGGCCAAGAATAAATGGCAAGTTTGTTTTTGTTTGGCTTTCCAAACCAAAAATGAGTGACTCGTTCCTTAGCTCATGGCCTGACTTTCCACCAAATTTCACTGAAATAATTTGTGGGGTATTCTGCTATCCAGCAGACATCTTCCCAATTTCCACGTTTTGTAATCATATGACTGTAATTTAATTCCAGATGGTCTTTTGCCCCCTGTAACGTTCTCCAGGAACAAAAACAAACCTTGAAACCAGAGGAAAGCTGGCAGCCAAGTAAGGGATCTGCTCAGTGTTTCAGCCAGATCAATATTTTTACTGTAATTCCATCAACCGCCATTACAGCTACAGCTCCTCGGGCGGAGGGTGTTTGTGAGGACAGAAGGACGGAGAAATAGGAGAGTGACAAAGATTAGTTGCAGAGCAGTTCAAGAGAATTTACAGACAAGCTGGGAGATGGAATAAAAACTAACAAAAGGGCAGATTTGGCTTTTCTTTCGTGGAGAAGTTTAGTTTATTGAAGTTTGTACTTGTTCCGTTTAATTTCACACACTTCAGTTACAAGCCAGCCGGGACCTGTAAACAGCAGTTACGTGGACTAACAGGTAGCTTGTTTATTGGACAGGTTTTGATGACCTTTTACCTTGAGAGTTTACTGATTCTGGCAACAGGATAAGGCCTCCACACTTCAGTTTGTTCAGCTCGGTTTTCCGTGTGTCAACATCTAACTTATGAGAGAATTGTACCAACTGCTGCGATCTGACGACTTACAGGTCAAAAGACATTTTGATGTCAGGGTTAGACATTCATATCATAAGTGAATCAGGTCCTATCTACTCATTAAAATATTGCTGTTTATACGATGGTTATCACAATATCTAAATTTTTATATCAATCAAATTTAGTTTTAACTTGAGAGACTTGACTTTAAGATTTCTTTTGGGGAGCCAATGATCTAGCAATGTAACCATGTCCCAAGATGTCAACAACTGGTAAGTAAAATGTAGTCATATGGTAAGCATCGTGTCACAAATAAAACTTAAGTGAGCTCTGATTGCAGTGTGCGCATACCTTTCTGTTGTACCCTCTGCTGCTACGACTCTCAGGTCTGTCATCACAACCTGGAAACTTCAAAGATCTAATAAGCGGCCCATAACTTGCTGGGTGTGAAATCTATGTGGGCCCGCTGCCTTCATTTTCAGCCCCTCGACGCTGTAAACAGCCTCATACGTTGTTTGGATTTTATTCGGAAACTCTGCATTCCACTTAGAGAAATTTGACCTTCATTGGTTTTGGCAAGAAGCAGTGCCATTGCTAAATCAGACCCTGCAGCCTGTAAAATAAAGGGAATAAAGAGGCTGGGATGGCAATGAAAACACTCACCGGGTTTTATGATCCACTCATAACACGCGGAGCGGCTCTGGTCGTTGTGATGTGGGACGCCGACAGACAGACAGAGACACACACAGACGGAAAAGAGAGGAGCTCATCAGCAGATAAATATGTGGCGATTCATCTGGAATTATGACGTTAAGATTTACCTGCATGGCCGTACCCATACCTGAGGCACATAGCAGATTGTATTTGGACATCAACAACTTTCATTGTGACAAGTTGAGTGTTTCATACTGTTTCAGTGCTGCATTACATTGTGCTCTGCTTCAAGGTGCGCCTGGCCCGGGAATGAAGCGCTTAAAAGCACCGGTGCCAGCATCAGAAGAGAGGGGCTTCTGGCGTGGGGACTGCTGGTCTTCCTGCATCTAAGCCTGGGATTTTGTGTGGATTTTGTGTTTTGACTTTGTGTTTTTTGGTAGCCTTAGTGTCTTGGTTGTTTTTATGTCTTTGTGTCAATAAATCCCATGGCTTTCGTTGTTTTAAAGGTGTTTCTCTGTGGTTGATTTGGGTCAGTAGTGGCGTGTTTGTTTGTCCCATACGGGGGAATATTACAAAATGTAATAAACCTCCACTGTTGGTTAACTGGTTGACAATAGGAAAAATATAGAATATCACCAGACTAATGCTTTAAAATCACATGGCATGCATGTATTTCTATTTAACGATGTCTTTGTTAGCCAGGACAGAAAGTCAATATCATGTTCCTGCCATGTTGGGACTGAGAAAGTGATGCCAACCAGAGACAGTAACAGTGTTAAAAAGATCTAAATACACACTGTTCCATACGTATGTATTGTAAAATAGTAAATGAGCTGTAACTCTACATGACACTGGTATTTGATGATCATTGGATTGTTTTTCCTCTTGTGGGAAAATAAGAGCATTGACAATAAAAGTTATTTCATCGATCAAACACTGAAGACGGTGCAATCTATTTGTAACAGCAGCATCACTTCCACAAGCTTCAGTTCGAGCATGAGCATCATAATTATGTGGAAAGGCACGTAGTTGTCTCCTGCAATCAGAAACATATTTGTGAAGACGCTTTCAGCTTGTCTGTGAGGCCAAACATCCACTCGATGTTTTTGTTAGCTTGTCATGATGGCAGTGATGGCATGAAAACTTGATTATACATCCAGGAGTTTGTATTAAATGTGTGTTTGAGGTCTGCAGTTTTTGTGCAGAGGCGAAAATAGCAGGCAGACTTATAATGGCATCTATCACCGCTCTTAGAAAGAGAACATGAAAAGATTCCACAACAACAAACGTGGAGCATCAAATGTACGGCTAGACATCACGCAACACTAGGACAGCAGTACATGGGGCACATAAAGCACCAGTTTGTGCCTCTCATGTTTCACAGACATTTAAATGTCTACAATTGCATTTGAGTCTCAGAGAAGAGCGTTGCCTTTTGTCAAAAACAAATCAAAGCAAACACAAGACACACAGCAGGTTGTTAATGCATTTCTTTGTCAGGTAATCGAGATGCTGCCTGTTGAAAACGTGTAGTTCATTGTACCCCAGTAAACAAAAGAAGTTCTTTGAAAGTCTTCTCACCAAACTGAACTCACAAGTCGAGCCAATGGAACAGATGACAGCCAAAATGCAAATAAAGATTTCTACAAAGATAGACTCCAGTTTTAAAACACTAGAAGATCAGACACAGGCTGTTGTTTTTCTTTAAGCTACATTTATCAATATTTTTTAGAATGTCATGTTAGTAAAAGATCAAATGACTATGTGTAATGTGAAAGGGGTCACTTCATAAGGTGATATGTCAGATGTTGTGTTTTCAGGATGTTCTGCTGCCCCCAAACGGCCAAAAAAGATCAATTACTGCAGCTTTAAGGACAACCGTGCAACTGATTTAATTGTTTAAAAAACAAGTTTTTATTTTGCTTTCTGAATAGACAGTAAAAAAAAAAAAAGAAGCATTGCGTTCGTTCTGGCAGAGAAGGCTGATTGGCATCAGCTGTTGGCAATGTGCTTCTCCGTGATTGGCACATTCACAGCTGTGTGGCTGTAACATCCAATCATATTCATGCAGGTGTTCAGTGTGGACCTGACACCTATCACTGTTAATTAATGCCAACGTCGTTTGCTGCCGCAGTTCCCTTCACCACCCCAATATGTGGAGTTTTGTGTTGCTGATTAAACTAAGATTTATGTCCATGGGATTAGCTCTCTCAGCAGAATCCTTGTCGCGCTTGGATTCTTTGAGAGCTCCCACAGGCCTTTTCCGACAAATCCAACTGTACAAGCATTTGCTATAAATGTCTCTGACTGAAATCTATTAGCACGATAAAAGAATTCAAATTTGCTTTTACTTCGGCGACAGCAAACATGTTGCTGGTTACCCCAAAAACCTACTGATTGAGATGTTCTGTACAGAGGTATGAAAATGGTATTAACATTATCAGCAGCATCCAACAGCCCATCATCATCATCAGCCATCATCGTCGACAATATGCTCCCATGAGTTACTTTTATTGTAATCATAACATCATAATATTGGCCTATTTACATGTTTCCATTTGTAGCACAGATTGTGCCTTTGACCTAGATACAAAATAAAGTATGATTGAAGGCGAGAGGCCTGTTCTCACCTCATATTTATTCAGAAATGTATTCCAGAGGATAGATACTGCATATAGCATCTAATAAATCCTGTATAATAGCTCGTGTATATGCAATGGAAATGTATTTTTTTGCAGGTATTAAAAACATCACAAATGCCATATTTTACTCAGAATAAGTGTGCAGTTGCGTCGCCTGCCTGAAAGAGAGAGGAGGACTTGTGTGCGGGCATCGAATCAAAAATAAAAGAGGCTGTCTTCATTTCTGTGTGTGACAATCACTGCGATTGACAGCTGAGAGGGAAGTGGCCACATTCCATATCGTATTGATTTTAGCTTAGAAAGGCTGCTGTGTGTGGACGGGGGGATGGAAGGAAGAAATAGGGCAGAGATTGCTGATGGTGGTGGTGATGATGATGATGATGATGATGGTGGTGGTGGTGGGTGGGGTAAAGAAACACAGAGCGCTGTGATTGACGTGGTGAATGAAAGAGTGCAGCAGAAGAAAAGTGCACAAGGGAGATGTTTAGTGAAATGTGTTGATATATTTCAATACCATAAATGCTGCAATTTGTCATAATAAGTACAGAGGGAAAGAGGTGGGACTGATATTTTCAGTGGTTACATACCAGTGCTGCTGCCTCCAAGTAAGGCCACCCACAGCCTCCCACATTTTCAGTGAATTGATCAATGTTTGACTGGACTGAAAACCGCTCACTCTAATCACTCTCTCAGTAATCAAAAGGAACCAAATCCAGAAGTCAGAGCACTAACCACTGATCTCCATTCACATGTACAAAAAGCCATTGTTTTGTGTGTTTTAGGATTTAGCTGCTGCTGCTGCCAGTTTAGAATTCAGCATGTTAGTAATATTCAAAAATGAAATCAAGTGTTTTTAGCAGTCTAGTTTTGTCATTTGGTAAATGTTTTGGAGCATCACATATATGTAACAAAGGGTGAAAGATTTTATAGAGCTGGATGGATTGCCATGAAATTTGTATCCTATCGACTTTTTTTCCCTCCAGAACCATGCTGACCGCATTTGTGGTTTTGAGTGAAATGTCTTTCCAAAACTATTGGATGGATTTTCACGGGATTTGGCACAGATATTCATGTTCCCCTCCAAATGAACTGAACTTTGATCCCCTGCCCTTTGATCTAGCGCCACCATCAGGTCAAACATTTCTCCGATACTTTGGTTAAGGTCAACAGCATTCCCATCAGTCTCAGTTGTACTTCGTGTTTAGTGCTAATGTAGCAAACACCAGCATGCTAACACACTGTAGCCTATATTTGCTATTTATCCCTACATCATTCTGTCCCTAAATACATTTTTACTGATAAATCTGTGCACAGTATGTCATTTGGTGAGGTAAGGCAAGTTGAAAGCATACTTTTTCATTTCACTGTGGTGTGATGGTGTCTTTTCAAACAGGAGTCCAGAGCTCAGAGTGAGTGAGAGTTTTCTGTTTGATTGGCAGAAGGTTATTGAACCTTGAAGCATTCAGCTGAGCTTCATCCCAGTGTAATAACTGACCTGAAATGTACTCCTGAAAAGACCTGAAAATATCCACTGAACCAACCTGAACACCACACACAATCAGCCTCCAGTTCAGTGCCAACAACACAGCTACTGAGGAGCAATTTATCACATCTGTGCAGATCATACACGGTATAAAAGAAGTGGACGTAGCCACTGTGACGTTACAGGTTGGTTTGTGGACTACCGTTTCGAAGCCTCGAGTTCGGCACTTTGGCCGTTTTTTGGAGCCAGAGGTGATCATATTTGGATGAGTGGGTGGAGATGGCGATCTGAGTACCAGAGGACACTATGCACACCCACCTATACCAGCAACCTGACTGCACTTGGCTCCTGGCTACACCTGTGAAGTGGCTGCTAAGCAAGCAAATAAGTATTGAACATATCAACATATTTCTGATGGGGCTACTGACATGAACTTTTCACCAGATGTCGGTAACAACCCAAGTAATCCACACATACAAAGAAATCAAAACAAATGAGTCCATAAATTAAGTTATGTGTAATAAAGTGGAATGAGACGGGGAAAAAGTATTGGACACTTAAATGTATTTAATACTTAGTAGAAAAGCCTTTGTTGGTAATGACAGCTTCAAGACGCCTCCTGTATGAAGAAACTAGTCGCATGCATTGCTCAGGTGTGATTTTTGCACATTCTTCCACACAAACTGTCTTCAAATCTTGAAGGTTCCAGCCTCTTCTATGAATTCTGATCTTCAGTTCTTTCCATAGATTTTCAATTGGATTCAAGTCGGGTGACTGACTGGGCCGTTCTAGCAGCTTTATTTTCTTTCTCTGAAACCAATTGAGAGTTTCCTTGGCTGTGTGTTTGGGATCATTGTCTTGCTGAAATGTCCACCCTCGTTTCATCTTCAGCATCCTGGTAGATGGCAGCAGACTCTTATCAAGAATGTCTCGGCACATTTCTCCATTCGTCCTCCCTTCAATTATATGAAGTCTGCCAGTATCATATGCTGAAAAACAGCCCCACACCATGATGTTCCCACCTCCAAACTTCACTGTTGGTATGGTGTTTTTAGTGGGATGTGCAGTGCCATTTCTCCTCCAAACACGGTGTGTGCTATGACATCCAAAGAGTTCAATTTTGCTCTCACCTGACCGGACTATATTCTCCCAGTATTTCATAGGCTTGTCCAAATGTTGTGCAGCAAACTTCAATCGAGCTTCAACATGAGTGCATGACTTATTGTTATTATTTCTTTGAAACAACTGTACCTGCTAATTCCAGGTCTTTCTGAAGCTCTCCGCGAGTGGTCCTTGGTTCTTGGACAACTCTTCTGATTATTCTTTTGAGTCCTCTGTCAGAAATGTTGTGAAGAGCACCTGGTCGTGGCCGGTTGAGAGAGCTCATTGCTTTTACCCATCGTGAGATGCTTCTTGTGTGGCACCTTGGTAATGAGAAACCTTTGTATAGGCCATCAATTAGGACTAAACCAGCTGATATGAATTTGCACTGATGGGGGCAGGATTGCTTCCTAAATTCTGACAGATTTCAGCTGGTTTCTTGGCTTCCCGTGCCTTTTTGCACCTCCTTTTCTTCATGTGTTCAATATTTATTCCCCGTGTCATTCCACTTTATTACACACAACTTAATTTATGGACATAAATGTTTTGATTTCTTTGTATGTGTGGATTACTTGGGTTGTTACCGACATCTGGTGAAAATTATTTCATGTCAATAGCCCCATCAGAAATATATTTACTGAGAAAAATGTTGATGTGTTCAATACTTATTTCCCCCCCTGTAAATGTACTTACCAGAAAAAAAGATGGTGCGGCTCGAGTGAGTGTATCCAGACATTAACCTTAACCATTAACTGAAACCAGAATCCAGACTCCTTCTCTTAAACAGGACGTACACTAAAAACAGCAGGTCCGTCTGCCTGTCCGTAATTCAATGAAATGTAGTTCTAGGTGTCACTCTACTTTCAAACACAGGTTTAGTTCTCTCTGATGTACCCCTTCCCTAATCACTACTGAAATCTATGAATTTATTTTCTGCATCACGACTCCTTTAAATATAGATTGCTTCCTATTTTCTTATGCCTTTTCTGTTGCTTGTTTACCAAATTTCCTCTTTGCTTTTCAAACTTTTGTTTGGCCTTGAGGCTCATTTCCACAGCGCTGCTAATTTCTAATTTTCCTCAGTAACTTTTCAGATCAGTCAAGGACGCAGGAGTTCTTTGAGACGAAAACAGAAAGCAGAAGGTGTGAGTATTGATTGGCTAGAACAAATTTAAGGGAATAACATGTCAGATTTGTTTTTAACTTATTGCCCCAAGTGGCCAAAGTAAGTGTAAGTAAGTAATGCAGCTTTAAAATTTAATAGTTTTAATGTTTTAAAGTTAAAGTTGCTGTGGACTTGACATTTGTCTTCCACCCAAGGTTTGGTGGCTCGTCTACAACAACAACGGGGTAGAGAAGAGCCTCTATCTCTGTCAAACTTTCTCTCTCCCACGCTTCCTGTTACACTTTTTTCTTCTTGTTCGCCTGTTTTTTTCCTCCCCGTAACTCCCACAGCTTCTCGGCTACGTCTCCAGCAGCGCAGCACTGCGACACTTCATTAGCTTCCATCATGCCAGGCAGCTATGAACCTAAAAAAAAGTGACACTGTGTGAAAGATATTTTCTTCCTGCGTGGGGCCAGTCACACCAAGCAAAACCAAAAGTATTCCTAAACAGGCAGAAAGGATGTAATGTCCCCTGTTTTGCTCGATTCCCTTTGTGTGCAGTTTGCTTGGATTATTAATCTCTAATGCTTTGCAGATGTGTCCTGATTGGATTTAAGTCAAACATTACATGCAGTTTGGCACACACATGTTCATATGTACAGTACATGTACACACAGTATACACACACCGACTGATGCTGCAACATTAAAGGAAATCATATGAGAGAGGGATGACAGTGGCAGCGGAGGGAGGAACGGGTCGAAGGCAGGATGAAGGAAAAGAGAAGGGCATTAGAGGGAGGGAGGGGTGGTTTATCTCAGGACAGTGTTTCATTATGTTGTGTGTGTTGTTATATCACAAACCCACTTATTATGTGCCAGCAATTTCTTCCGCGTTTTTGCTAAGAAAACACAATTATCTGTGCATAACGGAATTCAACTCAAACACAAAACATCTTGCTGCAGAACCAACAAGGAGGGCTCTTTCCATTTTCTGCCTGTACCATGTGGTTCTTGGAAGTTGCTTTTTTTTTTTTTTTTTGTAGCTCAAATGCCTGAAAGTACTGAGGGCAGGAGGACAGAGTGCAGGTCTTTTTCTTCTCTGTTCAGTTTGAGTTTGCTCAGCCAGCGATAGGACCTGAGATAAACATATGAGCTACATTTCCTCTGGGTTTGCAGAGCCTGGGTTCTAATTTTTGTTTTGGCTCTCCCCTCTCCGTTAAAGTGAATCAGAGTAATTGGATCAATACTTGTGACCGTGAAAGATTGTCTTCCAAAACTAGGAGCCGAACAACCAGGCCTCTACTAATGGAGAGTTTTCTGGAGCATTGATAATCAATAATACACCGACTTCAAGGATGTGTGGGAAGCTTGTTTGAGCTGATTTCTTTGTAGAGCCAGAAACTGTGTTCATATTGACAGAAAACATAGTGGCACAGCGTCTGTTAGTTCAGTTTATAATTCTCTGTCGATGGAGAAGCGCCAGAAAGGGTCTCCTGATGATACTGAGGATCAGAGGATTGACTGACTCCTGTTTTTTAATGGGAGGATCTTCACTTTTATGTGGGAACACTGTGATAGATCAATACATAACCAGTAGTTTAGTGTTCACTTTAATACCATTATATGGCTTCATGAAGTCGTAGCTGTAAAACACGTCTCAGAAAAGCAGTTAACTATTTTAACGACTTATTTAAAAGACTCTGTTTTATACAACATCTATATCAGTTTGACACATTTACTGTGACGTGTGCTGTGAATTAATCTCATACACTTTAATTTCAGTCTAACAGAGATTGGTAGACTTACATTCCTTGTAATCTACTAAAGTAATTTGAAGTAAATATGAGAGATATTTTGTCTATGTTTGCTAATTCTCCCTCCTAACACACACCTACACTCAGTTACCACTTAATTAGGTACACTTAGCTAATATTTTGTCCACCACATTTATATCAATGAGGGTACGATACATTAAACATCTCTCAGTATAACATAATACAGCTCAACGACACAACAAACTTCCAAAATAAACATGAAGACGAATCAACATCTCTGTAAACTGTTTCCAGACCTGCAAACTCAAGTGGGATGAAAAAGGTGACCTCTCTCCCCCTCTGTGCTGCACTCGAGAGTGGCTGTCAGTGAAACTCCACTGACCACATCGTGTAGTCGAGAGTATGAATGTCTGTTCCAGATTTTGTGAACAATGCCATCTTGTAGATGTCGAAATATTTCACAGGATAAGTGAAAAACTTGACCTGTTGTTGGTGCAAAATCATGAATGTCTGTATGAATCTTCATGGTAATTAATCCAATATTTGTGGAGCCATTTCACTTGTCGTCTTTAGTGCTATGTCAGTGTGGCTAAACTTCCATTTGATGTCCCTCTATTTCAAAATCACATTCCTTTTACCTCCTAGAATTTCATTATTTCAAAGAATCCAGATTTGTGACAGCTGAAGAATATGAAGCAAGCATTTTTGCAGCTATGAGCAGTCTCTAACTGTTATGTCCTGCCTTAACATGCTGATTCAATCAGAAATATATGAATCACAGAAGCATGAAACCATCGAAATCCCTGTGACTTTAAAATTTGAAGGACAGGGGTTTTGTTCTCTCTGTGCACCTCGTTTGTCTTCCTCTCTCTCTCCCTGTGTCTCACCACCTCCTGTCAGCTACTGAGGACATGCAGATGACTAGTGATGAATAGTGATGAACATATGGGACAAATATGTGTGTATGTATGTGTGTGCATGTTCAGAGTTGTTAACGCAAGACCTGCAGCCCTCCCTAGTCTGTAACAGCCTGACACTCCTGCCTCCCTCTGGGAGAAGACATCCTGATTCTGTCAACAACGCCAACTGGAAGCAGCTTTACCTGGAGGCCCAGCCCCGCCTCCGAGGAGGTGAAGCACGCTGGGGGAGAGAAGGGTATCCGAAGACGGAGGAGGAGGAGAAAGATAAACTGATACAGAGATTTGGCAAAGGAATAAAAGAAATACAATTAGATCCAGAGTATGTAGAGAGCAGAAAAGCCAAAGTGAAGCTGGAAATATTCAGAACATCTTCTATCCTGGTTTCCTCTGTAGTTAAACACGTTGTTCGTTATCAACCTTCAGGGGGATTTGTTTTCCATAAGCTGCTCATTGCTGCTGTGGTTTTCAGTAAACAGTGTCAGTGCAGCTCTCCACTGATAAACAGATTTCTGTGAGGCTCTTTTAGGTCCAAACATTTCGCTTTTAGGATAACACTGCCTTATAAAGTCTTGTCTGTGAGGAGATGGGTTGAGTAACAGCTCAAGTGCAGCTGGTGGTTTCGCAGCTCTGAGTGGGGAGAGGATTATATCATGAAATACATAAATCCACCTGGTAAAATATGCATCTACAAGTATCTGTGTGTGGAGTTAGCTTATTTGGTATAGCCCTGTATCACAGGGTCTAAATTAGCTTTACATGCGCAAACATCAACAGAACTCAGGAGGTCAGGAGGAAAATCTCCCCCCAAAACAAAAAATTCAAACTCAAAAATAATCCCTCTCTCCACAGACGGCTGAGAGTGGCATCCATCATTTTATTGTGAAAAGAATTCATTGGGGAAAAATGTGTTTTTTTATCGAGACAAATGATTAAAGAAAAGTAAATTCATGTTCGAGAACATATACCATTACAGCCAAAAAAGACTATCAGAAAATATGGAATGAATAAAAAACAGTCAGTCAAGCGTTATTGAAGCCTGGAGCTGATAAGGTTAGTGGATTAATTGACTATTTGATTTATAGACCATCGATTAATCAAGAATGTCATTTTCAGATTCATTGAAAATGAAGGCTACAATTAGAGAAGAAACACTAAGTAATTTACTAGAAGTCTAAAAGTAGGTTTTAGTAATAGGTAAACTGGATTTAAGTCCAAGATCAGAGTAATAAACCTAAAATCAGTTCTTTACTATTCCAATGCTAAGCCTCCCTCTCTCTGTGTGAGCAGTAACTTCATCGTGCTCCAGGCTCTACATGCAGGACTAGTCATACTGGATTAAGCCCAAGGCTCAGATATCATTAGTATCCAGTCACAGAGAAGATTTTTGTATCAACAGCACTCACATTACATAAGCACAGTGAAGGCTTTCCAACTGAGAGGCGCTTTGTTTTGAATCGTAAGCTCGCTTGATTATAAGTGAATCCATTAAGCCCCCATATGGACGTGTTGATCATCAGCCCAAATCAAATGCCTCAATTAAATGGTTTAGCGTTTCTCAGCGGGCCCCTTGTTCCGGTAAGCAGGACAGTCATACCTTTGTTTGCCTGGAATATTAAGTTTGTATATATATCTGGATTCTCAACATTGTTGAACTTTTCTTTTGTAATAGGATAACCGCTGCTGGAGCACAGCTGCTCCACCACTGGTTGTGTTTACACAGTGATTTACAAGATGTACTAGAACTTGGTGATAAACCAACAAATTTATGATACTGACATTGGGATTAACTTTTTCCAGAGCTGCTCACTTAATTACAGGAATCCTCCTCCAAAACCTTTGTTTTGAATGTAGAACACTCACCTCCTGTGCACTTGAAAGGTGGCTCTGAAAATGTTGTAGCTTGCTCCTTGTCGAGGACAGCAGCTTAGATTCACAGCAGAACAATGGACGGCAAACACAGTTTTGCAGGTGCAAAATGTCCATAGAAAATGTGACAAACCACCTCTGCAGCTTCATCAACTATCAATATGTTGCAAAAACAATTACATGAAAAAAATGTGGGTACGGAGCTAACCGGAGATAAAGAGAAACTGTGTATTTAGCCATGTTCATTGATAAAAACATGAGTGTTTGGAACATACTACAGAGAGCTGAGAGAAAAACAAAAATGTGTAATTACAATACACAGCAATTTAGAAATGGAAAAACAAAGACAATACAATGAACATTTTAGTTTTGCTAGGTGGCTAGCAGATAAGCTACACTACCTATTATCAGGAGCCACTTAAGTACAAAAAGAGAGCTGTTCCCTCAATTATATGAATCCCCCTTTCAAAACGTTTTTAATACTTATAATACACAATTTCACAGGGAAAAGTGTTCAGTTGCAAACACCAAAACTGTTTTTTTTTTTTAGCAAAATCTGGCTAAATACACAGCTTGTGGTTGTTGCTACTGTAGTTAGCTTTTAAAGTTTGTTCTTAGCAATGTTGCGTGGGACAAAGTTAAACAGCTAACTGGCAACAAACAAAAACTGTGTATTTAGCCATATGTTTTGGTGTTGGAACATTTTTAGCTTTGCTTTAGCTAAGCTACTTTAGCTATTTTTAACAACCTTTTAAATAGAAAGAATAACATGTTGTTACATCCCTGTCTATACAAACACATGTTTACATAAAAAACGTATAATAGTTTTTTCTCTCTCGCTTCTGTTTGACTCACTGTTGATCTTTGTGGACACTTTTGAAGCCGCCACCCCTCGTTTGTCACACACATTCAGAAATTCGTCAGTGCTGCTGTCTACAACAGACTAAAACAAAAATAAACAGTCTACAGTAAATTCACTTCAGCATAGTGACTCGTTTCTGCTGGTTAGCACGTCAGCTCGTTTTGGTTAAGTCTTGACTGCCAGCTTGTGTTTCATGCTAAAGCTCGGCGTCTGCATGCAGTGTCTTAATTTCCTGGTCAGTGTCTAACGCACTCGGGCCTGTATAAATGACCACCAATATTTCTTTTGGCACTGGTCGTTACTTGCCCCTGTCACAGTCATTCACAAGTTCCCTCGTACAACAGAAAACTTCAAAAATAAACAGTCCATGGTGAGACTCGCTGCAGCACAGGGGCTCAGTTCTGTTGGACAGAGTTGTTATTTTCTCTGAAGATATGTGTTTAAACAGCAAATGACAGGTCACGTCCTTACACCCAACTGGCATCACATCATAGCCAAAGCCATTTGTTTTTTTTAGATTTTGATATTCACAAGATCAACAAAAAGCCTAAAACTTGTTACAGCCCAGAATGCACCTTCACTGGTAAATTATTTCTCTTTGCATTTTGCATTTTGAAACCATGAGGTTTTATATTTGCAAAAAGGTTCCCAGATCCTAGAAAATATATTTTTATGTTTATGTTTTTTTGTGTTTGGGGGGGTGAGCAATTTTCATTGAAATGAATGGGCACCATCTTTGAGTCTGGTATCTAGTTCTTATAATACATCCTACATGCATACATACATACATGTTGACTTGTCATAGTAGGAAAAGCGTGGGTGTTACTAATAACATTAATGATTCACTGGTGTAGGTTACTGGAACCTGTACAGAACAGAGCCGTCCGTAATGGTATTAGCCAGATTCCCTGCAGAAAAAAGTCTAGTGATGCGGCTGCTGCAGACAAACTTTTACCTGCTTCTGCACCTTTCATATCCAGGTCTCTCGATAGAGTATGTTCACAACACTGTGAGTGGCTACGGAGTGAAATCAAATGAAGTATAGTGGTTAAGCTAGCTCCCCAGTTGGATATAAATAGATGATTCTGTCATCTGTACTTTTTCTTTTTTACTTACAGAGGGATTCTGATGCATAACCGTTAGCTCGTTTGCATTTTCTCCATCACTTTCTATAACTGGAAAGTGCTCTGAGCTGTGCTTTTCTCACAAGGGGCTACAGTATTAGCGTGATGCTTGGGTGTGTGGGGACATCAAATCTGGGTAAAAATCTGTTTAAATTGATGTGCTCTTTTAAAACAAATATGGACATGACAATGAGACCCCCAAAGGATAAGCCATATACATGATGAGATCTTTTTTCCTCTACAATTTGTGGCTGAGTCAAAACTGCCATCTGGCTATATTAAGGGTAGGAGCTAAAAACCAGCATGTAAAGGCTGTAGTGTCACACGGACCGTCTGTTAATCATGTCACTGAAGACACTTTTCAGCAAGTCTTTGGCAACATTTCAGAAGACACACAGATGACTGCTCAAGGAGTTTACATTTAGTATAACAGAAGAAGAATTAATTCAGTACTATACACTAATTACACAGGTTGAAAACATTAACAAAAGGCATTAAGTGGCCATAACGTCCTCGCTAAGCTGTAAAATGGAAAACTGGAGAGGAAATATTTGGGCCCAACTATTGTCTTGGACTCAAGGATGCTTCTTGCATAACTCAAAACACTTCTTGGTTGTCTTTGCTGTCCTCACCTGCAGTGACTGTGATGAAAGATGGCAATGAGATGCTACCCATATATCAGCAGGAAAGCAATATGTCCGTAAGGGAAGAACGGCCTCAAACCACCAAATAGCTACTTCGTGGGTTGCCAGATATTTACTGCAGGACAAAACTTTAACTCATCCTGAGTGCTGGACGTGACAGGTTGGCTCCTGCTGAAGAGGCAACCTCAGGTTCAGGATGTGGTCAAGAATTACAATCCCGGATCTGAGCATTTATTGTACTTGTGGGACAGACTGAACTCTGCACAGACAAAAGGGTCAAACAGTTTGTGTAAAACAAGTGAATGCTGGGTAGGGTTTCTTTTAAAGGAGACTACCAATGTTGTTTAGAAACATACAACATTTTTTTCTGTCTCTATCTAGTTTACATTTTCCTCAGTGCACTGTGATGCATTTGCAATAGCTTCTCCTGTCTGCATTTGATTCCTTTGCCATATTTGATTGTTTCCTTGGTGCAAATGTTTTTTAACACTACTGTTTGGCATATATTTGAGAGTTATTGATGTATTTGTTTTATTATAATGGGTTTATAATGGATTCCCTCTGTAGGAAAAATATGCAACAAAGACAATTGACAAAAATGACAATAAAAACCACAAGGCAACACTTATTTCCTGGTAATAGGCTTCCTTTTACAATGAAATCCCAGAAAAAAAAACTACCTTTGTTAAGCTTTTTCTTTCTTTTTCAATTTAATCTATTCTCAGCCTGTAATTTGGTGTATTGTGTTATATTTTAAAATGTTCCAAATGATTTTGTCCTGACTGTAATTGGACTGACATGAAAAAACGTATGAAAGAAGGATGAAACTGAAATATGTGTTTCCTGTGACTGATTATTTCACTTTGTGGATGTTGTTTTTCATCCTGATCAAGAGTAAAAATAGCCTTTTCTCAAACAGGGAAAAAAACAGTCCTGATATCTGTAGAAGGAACCAGAACCGTTGACAATAACTTAAAAACCAGTACACCAGTATTACCCTTTAGAAAGAGTCGGTGCTTTAAGCTCAGTGATCCATGACATGATATGACATGACATTTTCTCTCCCTCCCAAATAAAAGCTCCTCAGTGTTTCGTTACAGGTCAGTCCACACTTAAATAATCCACTTCCAGAGGAGATCCACCTTCTCGCCCTCCCTGTTCCTCTCGGGCGAAGAAAAACTACTAACTAAGCTCGAGAGGCTCTTTGACAGCAACCGCAGCCACTTCTTTTCAAATCGAGCGTCCTAATTAGTGCCTTTAAGTGAATGCAGATCCTTATGCACAGCGCCATATGCAGGCCTGAATATTCATGCGGGCACTGGGCTGGCTGTCCCTGCTCCGGCCCAAATGCTGCGTTTCTCTTGCCCTCATTATTCTGACGCGCTGACAAAGAGCAACAAAGCAAAGAACAAGGAGGAGAGAGCAAAGTCAGTCTCTGGCAAAAGTTCACTCACAAACTTCACGACACTGGGAAACAGAAAGGAAGGAGAAATGAAATACTTTTACAATGTGCTTCAAGCTAGTGATGTCAATGTTTTACTGATGTCAAATCCCAAAGTGATGTTAAATTAAAGCCAACACGCATCTCACTTGATTCTTGGGGAATTTGTCCTCGTATTCAGATGTAATCGCTGACGGATAACCGGAGGTTTTCATGTTTCAGCTCATCATGTACCAATTGTGAGTATTTGACTGTTTTCCAAAGCGAACGTATTAAGATGGATTTCCTATCCTAAACGCTTCCCCTCATAAGCAGTGGGAATTAAAAATACAGCTTCCCTTCTTTTAATTCTAATAATTCCAAATTTCCCCTCTGAGGGATTAATAAAGGATTATCTTATTTTATAAAGAAGACTGAAAGCCACTTAAGAAATAAAAAATATATATATTTTTAGTATCAATATCTGCTAAATGACAATAGTGCATCATACCCAAAAAGAAAAGGAAGCCATTATTATTCTTATGGGTAATGACAACGACGTACACACCCAGTTTAGGGCTGAGATCTGGAAATGTGGCAACATTGCTAAAAAAAGAAACACAAGCAGTCAGACAATCACACCACCAAGTCAGTCAAACTTATTTGGAAGAGAAAACGAAGGTGAGCCATAAAATTATTACCCAAACCGTCAGTTGTAAACATCATACCGTAGTTGTGCACACAATGAGGGATTCTTACCAACATTTCTGGTGTTCTCACTTTGAGTTTGACCTCCAAATTACAAGCGTTTTACATAATCTGGCTAAACTGTTGGCTTTATTTCAACCTGCCTGATTGTTAGTGGCTGTTGATGGTTCGATCTCAGCTCCTCCTCCTGCCAAATGTATAGTAATACCTTACAACTGCATCACCACATCAAGAAACAAACAGATAAAGACGACTAAACATTTACTGTGGTGGATCACTTTATGTGTGTTTTATGATTTCTAATGAATGAAAGTAAAAGGAAAATAGTGGCTGCCCAGGACATTTATATGAATTACTCCAATTACTGTGGAATACCTTGTAAAGTGTTTGGCAGAATATATCAAAAAGTACTGGGGCATTTTGTTGTTACTTTGGGACACCAGCCTGATAAGATAATCTTTATAAATGAATGGTTTTGTATATGGCTATGTCACACCTCTCTTTATTATCGGGCAAATAATGAGAACCTCCTCCCATCCTGACACAATTATCACAGAAGAGGGTGCAGCGTATGACAGGCATTTTAATTGGTACTCAGGAAGTAAAGTGTGTTCTTTAGTGAAATAGCTGCGGTTGGCACTTTCTCTCACAAACTGTGAACGTTTGTTTTAGGAGTCAGAATGGCAGCGTCAACAGAACAGCGGTGTCACGGCAAGTCATGGAGAAGCAGCGGTAACAAGCGGGCGCACGTGTACGTCTCTATGTGTGGGTGAATGTGGAGTCAAAATAATTTGATGAGTGCCTCTAGAGGAGGAGGAATGTGAGGTGAAGAATGAAGAGCCGAGCCGCTCCAGCGTTGACAGTGCTGCCCGTCCTTCACCTCGCTGCTCCGCTGAAGCTTCAACACCTCCAGCAGCCTCTCGCTTGGACGAACTCCAAGTGCCGCCAAGGTCAGGAGAGCACTGTCATTCAACACCACTGTGTGTCTGCGTGTGTGTGTGTGTGTGATGTGGGGGAGGGGAGGGGCGAGGGCAGGGGGTACAGACATGTGTGCAAGAGCAAACACGAGCCTTGACGTGTGTGTTTGTGTATTAGTTGCTGTGGTAACTGCAAGTAACAATGGCAACGGTGGTGGGGTTTGTACTGTATTTCTTGTGTGTGTGTGTGTGTGTGTGTGTGTGTAACAGTCACGTCAGAGTACCCACCGGCTCTGACAGTCCCTCTACGGATCTGGATCATGGATATGTCAAAACACCATGCCAGTATCCTGAGAAACAGCCTCCCTGACATTCAAATACAATGAAATAATCACATGAAACACATTTATTAATGTGAGAAAATAAGCTCCGTAGCAAATATGAGAATTAAAGATGTGTTAACATTTGTCAGAAAATAAAATAAAATAAGACAGACAAGATTAAACAGTAAATTCTGTAAATAAAAAACTTGAGCTTTCTATCAGGTTTTACCGTCTATTTCTTTTAGCGGTATCTTCTGCAGAATGAACCTGTCTGACTATGCTGTTAGCTTAGCTCAAAAAAACTAAGTACATTCACAGTGCTGCACTATATAGAATTTTTACTTTACTTGAGTAGTCCCATTTTATGCTACATTAAACATTGTGCTTTTTATTCAACTATTGAGTCACAACGTATGATTCGTTTGTTAAATCTGATGCACTTTTTAAACTGCCAACAGTAGAGAAACTGATGGCTGCTCACTTCAGTACACTGTCACTTGTGTTTCTATATGATGGTATAAGAAAAAGATCTAGTTCTTGCTGGTGTTGAAAGGCCTTAATGATTTGGGAAATTATGTAGACCTTCAAAATGTTTGTAACCCACTGAGAAGCTGCTCACTATTTCTTTCTTATTACTATCTGTTAAGTTCTCCAGGTTCCCACCAGAACCCTAATATAAAATAATATGGAAAACAACATAAACGTATCCTTTGGTCGGTGTATCACAGGAAATTATAAGTGAGGCATTTTTAGATTATGTGGACCGTAGTAAAAGAATTAGAAATCTGGAAAAAGAACCCATGACTCAAATGTTTCCAGGCTTTAGAACTACAAATTGTAAAGTTTTATATCATCTGACAAAGTGCTGACAACCAAGTGTTGCTTGACGAGTTGTTTTCTGTTTGTCTGTAGACCATGTAACCCTGGAGCTAATCCTAACCCAGACACCAAATATTTAGTCTGTTTCTTCACAAGTATTGCACCATCTGAAACTGAGCATCCACTCGACTGTCCAAAAGACGTCTGATCTGTAAATGAAATGCACTTTGGAACGAGCTAAATCTAATCATGACTGTAAGTCTTTCCGTTTGTGAGTCCATCTGTCCCAGATAAGACGCCTCCTACTGTTGGGGATCCTTCCAGCTAAACACAAAGTCTCTTTTCTCCGTCTCCGTTTCGGTCTCCACCGTGAACCGTCTGCCGTCTACAGTGAGAGTGTGAGGAGACAGTGGTTTGGCAGTGAGAAGTGATCCTTCTGATGTCGGTCATCCTGCTCTCCTCCCCTCCTGTCATCACACAGGAGGGTCTCCGGGTGAAGTTTAAAGAGCACTCACTCACTTCCCCTGTCCCTTTTGATACTCTTTCCTTCTGACTTCGTCCCCTCGCTCTTTAATCGCCACTCATACATATTCACTTCACTGCAATGAGTGCCACTCGTCGATGGCTCTGCTGAATACAAGGGACTCTGTTTAAATTGAGTGTTGCCTGTATGCTGGGGTTTATTTCTTGTTTAGTGAGAGTGTCCTCTGTACATCTCTGGAGCTTTTCATTCAGAGAGAGTGATGACGTGGATGCATCCAGCCGTCCATGTTTTATTCCTCTCTCAAACTTCCTCTCCAATCTGCCTGAGAAGTTTGTCTGACCTCCCTCTCTCTTTTCTGTTTCTTCCTGGCCCGACAGGAAACGTCTGCCCCTGCGGTGGTTTTTACAATCTGATTGAGTAATGAGAGGAAATTAGAGTTCATCTGCTTCAGAGGCAGACAGGGAGGAGAAGAGTCAAACTTCCGAGCAGGAAAACAAAGCGTATTTTAGCCATTTCTGGGGGCTGCAGACAGATTACCACTAATGAATGCATGGATCGTTCTACGGTGAAGCTCTGCTGCTTCCATGCAGAGAAATACAAAACTCTAATTAGTGTTTCCATCAGTTGAGGTGAGGAAATAGTGAAGGCAGGGAGAGAAAACATTACTTCTGAATCCACATCCATTGCAGGGTCTTTATCAGCATTGCATAATCATTTTACAGACAGTCTGACAGACTTTCTGCACAAACAGTTGTGTTCTGGCCCCGAGTGGACCATGTGTGACGCTGCTGCCATATTTGGCAACTTTTAAATGCGTGGACTCATGTTAGCAGCACTTAAAGGCTGGTGTTAGATCGCAAAACCAGGCGAGTGTGCCTGAGCCTATTCTGACACATAGTTTATTGGCTAGGCCACTATTTGGCCAAATCATTTGGGCTTCTTGGCTACAACAGCGTGATGTTAATCACCATGAAACATTTCAAACGTGTGCACCAGCCTTCTACCACGCCATGTGAAGTTGATTAGGCATCAGGGTCCAAATTCAATGAAAAAGGAAATTATGAAAACGTGTATGGTGTTTGCTGGTACTGCGTGTTAAAGGGAAAATACGCGACAAGTTCGACCTTCTGTGATTGCAAGAACACTTCCTGTATCCCTGTTTCTCTTTGTGAAGGGAGACGCTCCATAGACAAATAGATAGCAAGCAATAACATGTATCTATCAAGACAGGCAGTGTTGTGATAATGTGTGCTAACGAGTGTGGGTTGGACTCGTGTTATCTTAAACGGGCCAGCACACTGAATAGATGATAGATTTATTAAGTAGAATTGTGCTCAGGACTTCGTCTCCCTGTCGTTTTGGGAGCATCTGTTCAGTGCATGGGCACCTTTAACTTCATATAGTGAGGTGAACACACTACATACACTATACAGTTTGATTAGAAATAGTAATTTAAACGTTTGTGTTACGTTCTTTTCATCCCTACAGTTGCTTTATGCTTGATCTCTGCTTTCCCCACTCTCACTATCAGTAATTAAAGTAATGGATAACACTAATAGAAGATATGCAGGAGAAAATGTCAAAATAATTAGAAGACTATGTGGTTTAGACTGTCAGCATTGTGTTTGTGTCATTTGTAGAGGATGTGCCCAGTCTGTAAATCAATTTCATGCTCTGAGAGTCACATATGAGAATCTGTAATGAAGAAATGAAGCAGGGATTAAAGTGGCTTTCAAAATCTGATCAAGTAGAGGTTAAGTTTGCATAAATATTTATGAATACACAGCGGTACGACCCCTGTCCCTGCACGACTGTCACCTTTATTCACTCCTCAGATAGCTTGACTTACTCCGTATTTCATGATTGCTTTCGTTGACCGTTTTCATGTTTCTCCCTGGAGTACATTTCTTTTGTTACACGATCTTTCTTGTGACAATTCAGAACTTTTCACCCACAGAACAACCTTAAAAACCCAGTGGCCATAAATTAATTTGAACAATAATGAATGTGTAACACACAAATACTCGTACAGAAATTCAGCTTTTGTCGCTTTACAAAAGGGACCAATAAGGGACAAATGGAGGCACATTAGCATTGAGTGAATGCTCAAACAAACTCCACTGGCCCCATGTGGTGGGTTTACACTAATAGAATAAGTGACTGATTTCATGCATAACATAGGCCTAATGTAATGCCTGCTCTTACTTTGATTATAAGAATAATTCAATTCATGTATTTACTTGCACAGCTAAAGAATGCTCTCTTAATATTTCCAATTTCATGCGCTCTTGCATAAGGTGATAATTGATTGAATGCATATGCGTCCCTTGTAAGTGGCTGCACTCAAAGCCCCTGCTGTTATAAATTTATTTTATTATTAGTCCCATGATATTTACGTTCCCTGCGTGCAACTCCCACATTATCATTCCAGAGAGGTAAACCATGAAAACAAAGGTAATAGCTGTAAAAATGAACATCCTATGGTTCGTTAAGCAAATGTAGTAACTTGTTAAATCTCTGAGGAGCAGGCGTGCCGCCCGTGTGACGTTTAAATGTCCAAACACTCAGTAAATGCAGCACAGTTGGCAGTGTGTCACATCCTAATTGTGCATTATTAAAGTGAATATGATCTGAAAACAGTTCTTACAAACACAGTTTTGTTCAAACTGAATATGTGGATATATATATATGGATTGCCCTTTAAACTATAGCCAGTGTGTCAGCTGGAGCTGAGCACGCTGATTTGTGGGTATTTCCAGGGATGTAACCTGAGGAAGAGGTTAGGAAATCAATATATGAAATATGTCATGAGAGCCAACAGGAACATGAAGCTTCAATATTGTGTTTGTATTTCCAAGATGATGACATTTCAGGACTATATGTGAGTTTAAACAGGGACTCTTTTCTTAACCTATCTCACTACCTCATTTCTCAGTGCTACTGTACGCCACAGAGTGCTCCTGCTTTCAACATGTAGAGAAATGTAATATTCATTTACGCTTAATATTTTGTATTCGTTTTGTTTTATTGATATTTATGTATGTACGACCATACAGAATTATGCTTTTCGCTGAAGAACCCCAACAACTCAAACAAAACTGTGATTTTGAACTCTTAACTCTCTCAGCGGTGGGGGTGCAGGACATTTTGAGTCTCTTCTGTTCAAATATAATCAAATATTGGGCAGGGCCTTTATTTACTTTATTATTGACCTCAGTTTGCTCACCAGGCCTTTGTTTAAGACAGTGTTTTACGTCTAACTCTGTAAATCTATTTTCCCATGCTTTAGTTATAAGTCTCTCATTTTTCTGGTCTGCCACCATTAATCCTGATAATTTGCTGTTGCTGCTGTTTGCTGTTAATGCTAACTCAACACTTCCTGCATCTGTTTCACATTAAAAGCCTTCCATCAGTTCAGGGTGCATATTTCCCTACTGAATCCTGTTAGTGCTGCTGTATAGTGTATAGTGTACAGCTGCATGTGGTCTCTGGTATTTATATACAGCTTATTTGTTTCTTCATTTGATTTTCTTACGTGGTTTGTTTGTGTGTGTGTGTGTGTGTGTGTGTTTGTGAATGTAGTGGCACACATACAGGTCTTTAACTTTTCATTAGATTTTGCTTGATTTAATTCTGCTGTATTATACATATTGACAGAATGTTGTAAATTTGGTTTGTACCATAAATCAACCATAACCCCGTCTCCCAGAATTTGCTTCTAATTCATTTTGCTATTATTTTTTTTCAGTGAATGAAGTGCTTCTTTCTTGTGCTACACAAAGGTCATAAGTAGGCGGTCTGGTTGGAAGGTGGGCATACAAAAAACAAGACAAGAAATGTAGACACAATGCGTTTTATATCTGAAGTCACTGTTGATTTTTACAATATTTTACAATATTTTACCAAGACCTTAACCAGGTGCTTTGATTGCAAGAGCAGATATTGTGTCAGTGAACATTAAGCATATACATTCAGAATCTATTCTTCCCAATTACAGGTCTTTTGGGGGGAGATTTGTCCTTATTTGAACCAGGAATCAAAGTAAGGGGGTTTTGTATGCTGTACAGATTGTAATGCCCTTTAAAGCGAGTATGGGATTGTTCCGAATATCATCCCATGCT
Organism: Enoplosus armatus; assembly: GCF_043641665.1. Lineage (NCBI taxonomy): Eukaryota > Metazoa > Chordata > Actinopteri > Centrarchiformes > Enoplosidae > Enoplosus > Enoplosus armatus. The sequence continues at coordinate 4,930,556 of NC_092180.1, forward strand.
GTACAGCATATCCACTATTTCAGTGTAATATATGTCTGACACAAATATACATACAAAGGACATTATATATTAATGCAAAGCAGAAAAATTAGATATTAATGTGCTACCAAATGTATTATTGATCACAGAGGAGGAAAGTATCCACAGCCTCAGGACATGTGATGACATGACACCTGCCCAATTTGACAGATCAGTTTCCGAATGGTTCAGAGGTTTTCTTCTTCTTCTGCTTCTTCTGCTCTCCTCTCCTCAATGTCATTCATTGCCCAATTTTCAGCGTGAGAGGTAAGCCCAGTGGACTGTAGAGCAGTCCGTCACAGAATCAGCTCTAAACAACAATATCCTGTTCATCACAGCTCTGTGCAGCCCCCGGCTGTCAGCCCATCATCCGGAGAGAATGAATAAATAAGTAATGGTGGGGGGCGTGTTTGCACCGTAGGCTGAGATGCTTGCTGCCTTAACAAAGCCTTGGGGCATCGAGCAAACCCAACCTGCTCTGGACTTATCCCTAATCAGCCGCTGTCCATCATGGCTGCCCCCGCTCTGCTGCTGCTGCTGAGTCGACCGATCCGGAGAAAAGGTAACCGCCCACTCGCGTCCACCGGTGCAGCCGCCGCCAAACTGCTATCTCTAAATATACACAAATTAACTGCGTTAGAGAGGCATGCTCCGGGGCATCATTTAATTGGCAGATACTGAATGACATCCTCCGCTCTGTTTCTTCTTCATCTGGCAGCGAGAGAGAAAAGTACAAACCCAGGCAGAGGCAGAGATTTTGGAAGTCACCTTGGCTCAAACCGCAGGCTTTAACCTCCCTGTTTCCCATCCAACGCCACATATTCCTGCATATTATTTTCATGTATTTTGCATTCATGCGCTGCACTTCATTCACGTGCTCTGTTCAGCATATCTATTCCCTGCAACAACCCATAAGAAATGTATGTTGCACTCTCACTCATGTATTTCAAGGTTCAGTGTCCGAGCTTCCTGCTGGTTGGTATCCCTGACTGACTTATTGATTGTATATGCTGTTTCCTAATATTTAGTGTGGCAATGTCAAGCAGAAATCCTCAAGCCTTAAGCTTGCAGTTATTCTAACGGCCAGTAGGTGCTGGCCTAGAGAAAACTCACACTGTATTGAGGTCAGTTGAAATGTTTTCTCTAAATACAATGTACTTTTTTAAAGGAGATTTTAAGGTTTAAAAAGAATTTTTTTTGGTGTGTTTGCTTGACTGACAGATATCCAAGCCTTTAATAGTCAGCCATGGTATTTACCACTTGCTCTTCACACCTCAGGCTTCCATAACCAGCAAAAATGGCAGCAGAAGCCCAGAAACCCGTGGCTGATGTTACAGGCATTACAGTTGTGCAACTGCACCTTCAGAAACTGGATGAAATTTCCCGTATTTTCACTGTAATGACACAAAACAATTTTATTATTTGTGTGAAACAGGCTGAAATGCTAGTGTGACATAACTTGTTTGGCCTTCCGAAGCTACAGCTAGTAGTTTCTTGGCTACTTCAAGCAACGTGATGCACCAAGAAGACAATCAATCTCCAGCTTCAAGTGAAAATGATTCATTGTGATCTGTGATTGTTGTGATTTTGTACACGTCTGCAGCTTTCACAGGACAACAGTAGTGTTTGTAGAGACAATGACTGCCATACATAGAGAACCTGCAGATGTTCAGACAGTTTGATCTTTTTTTTAAATCTTTCATTACCTGTGTTAAGATTTTGAACCAATAGTTTTGGCCTTTCAAAAAACCACAGCCACCCCTTTTTCTCACAACTGTCAGCTGTTCTGGCTAATTTGTGCTCAGCGCAGCCTTTTGTATTTGTGTCTTGTTAAGAAAACATCGATGTAGACAACACCATTCTTTCTAAATTGGCACTGCAATGGGGGACAACCATGGGGATTTCAGATGACGTCTTTATGAGCCTCTGCCTTTGGGAAGAAAAGAGAAAAGAAAAACAGAAAAACAATGAATGAAGGTGAACTGTTAACCACTTGAGAACTGCACCTGGTCCACAACTACCATGATCAAGATTTAGCCATTCATAGACATGCCTGGACATAACCTGTAATTTTGTATGGCTAAAGTGTAACCACCTGTCAAGCTTTGATGAGCTAATTAAGAGGCAGTTAGCTGATTGTGGGAGCCGCAGAGTTGATGTGCAGCCAGATCAGGGGATGTGAGTGCTCTGCTATTAGCCATTAAGGGTTCACGCTGGGCTGACTTTCCACAATGTGGACGGGGACGGAGCTGTCTTTTATACAGAGAGAGGAAAAGCCACATTAATGGAGGTGGAGGATTCTCATTCTCTCTGTCCTTCCATCCCTCTGTCCCTCACTCATTACCCGTCTGTGGAGTCCCTCGTTTGTTTCACATGCTCTTCATAAGAAACAATAAGCTGACCCCCTTCCCCTCACCCTGAGGTGCTTCCTTTGGGGAGACAGAGGGGCCTCTGAAAGACAGAGAGTGCAAGTGTGTGTGACGCATTGTGTGAGAGTGTATTAGTGTGAGGGTCTGAGTAATTAAGTGTGTGATATTGTGTGTGTGTGTGTGTGCGTGTGTGTGTGTGTGATGGCCTGCGTGTGGGTTCACCCATCTGTGTGCGTGATTGCGCGAGTAAATGTGATCACAAGTGTGAGTGTGTGTGATCTGTTTCCAATTAGCCCTCTTGTGTCCCTGGTAGCCCGGAGGCATGACTAATGTCTTGGTGGACTGAAGCCCCAGCTGATGTCGCTGAAAGGGCCCCCATCTGCTGCGAGAACATCACAATGAGGAGCTGGGCAGTCTCAGACAGAGGAGCGCGACGGGGACTAAAGGCGACGAGCATCATGGGAATGACGGCGAGGGGGGAATAAGCTATTAGGGACAAATTGTGCTTGGGGGGCCACCTTCAGATACAGGGTGAAGAATGCCATTAGCACTGTCCAGCACGCAACAGCTAGAGCACAATCAGAAGGATGCACACACACACACACACACACACACAAGCAGACACAAATACATATGTGCAGGTTTCTGAGTAATCCAGATATCAGCGTTTTTCTACTTCAGAAGTAAAATTTGTTTCAGAATGAAAACGGTTTCCACCGAGGGAAAAAATCCATCACAGAAGACAAAGAAAACTTTCTGTTTCATGCAGAGCGTTTTTTTTTTTTATTGTAGACCTGCTTCATGTTGTGCTCTGATCCCTGTCAACCATCTCACACCCACAGGACCAAGTCTCATTTTTCAAAATAAGTTGAATAAGTTATTCATTTGTTATCTAGGACAGAAGCTCAGTTTTAGCTACTGTCTGACACAAGTATCACAGACAATTGTACTACGTAGACAAAGAAAACACCAACAATCCTGTAAGGTGGACTGACAGGGTTCACACACTAGACATTAAAGATCTAACATTGATGAGTCCCGTTCAGTTCAGTTTCTGGTTGGACTGCCTATCAGGAAACAGATTAATAGTTCACTCTTGGGTTTGTAGTGATTGTGAAGTACAGGTGACTCAGACTCGCTCATCTATAGGCCTGCGTATATCAAGAGATTCTGCTTCAGGAAGAAAAGAAAACAGCATTGCATGTATGTTTTGATAACGGATTTACAAAAGAAAACTTACTAGATAATTAAGTCTTTTTTTAGGCTGTACAGTGTGTGCTGTTTTCACAACACCTTGTTTCCAAGCAACTGTGCAACAACTGTAGAATCTCTCCAACACTCTGTCAATGTCTGTGACTTTGGAGGATTGTGTTTGCACAGAAAGAAAAAGGTTTGGTTGGCGGAGTCTGTTCCACACATTGAGATGTAGTCACTCAGTCATGAAACACACACACACACACACACACACACACACACACACACACAGTGTAATCTAATCAGTGATTTGTTATTATAACTGTTGATGAATTACGAGACGCTTGGGAAGAGCCTCGGACACAAACTGAATGTACAGCCGGTGTCATTCAGATGGGATAAAACCCTTTGTCTTCACAGCATGGTGGCAGAGCGAGGTGGGGGTGGGGGATAATTAAGAAAAGGAAAGGTGTGTCATCCAGAATACACTTTTCCTTTTTACATTTCCAAGACGGACTAGCCAGCTATAATAACATTTACTCAACTTCATTGCTGAAATCTGGAGATGCACAGCATTTCTAGAAGGGAATTTAAGGTAAACAGCATGCAGTCAAACAAACAGGTTGTTAGTTAATCCACAGTTTAGTCACATGATCTAAACCAAATTACTGCGAGTGAAAATAGCGTTTTTAATGTGAGAATGTACGACTGCATGACAGCACCAAGTACAGTGGCTCAAACATTCGGTCACTGTTGTTTGGGGAACTGGTTTAAACTGTATATTTGTTAATCTGTAATGTTGCTGCTTCCTCATATCTCAGCGCTCACTGTGTGTTGATGAGTAAACTAACGTCGCATCTGATAGGAATGATTGACAAAATGAAAATAATATTCCTGTGAAGCAGGTCTCCCGAGGACAGTCTGCCGAAACAGTCCATGAACAAAGTCTGAAGCTGTGAATCAGCACATCTGAGGTTTACACGTTTTACCTGCACACAATGTGTGTGTGTGTGTGTGTGTGTCAGTGAGGAGGCTAGCAGCTCATTGACAGTGATAGATGGATGCCCTCCAAAGCTGCTGATTGTTAGTGATAAGGAACATAAACAACACACACACACAGAAATCCAATATATACTAAGCAGCCAGACAAACATTGTTCTTGAAGTGTTTTTCTATATAATTGGCAACAGCAGAGCACGTGTGAATGTGTATAGTATACATTGGTAGACCAGATTAAATACAGATTTAAATTAAAGGAAAAAAAAAAAGTCCCACCACAAGCCTCGAGAATAGCTTCAGCGCTCTTTGCCATAGACTCTCCAAATCTGAACACAGCTAATGATGGTTGTGCAGAGCGTTGTCTAACACGTCACTCCAAAATCTCCCATAGGTCTTCATTTATAATTTTCTCACTCTATAATTTATGTTGTGTTTGCTGTGTTATCTTTCTCCATTCATTTATTCAGGTTGTTTTCCCTTTAAGTTGCTAATATTGGGCAGAATTGAAGAACTCTCACTTTTCCAGTGTTACAAACAATAACTTCATAATTCACAATTCATAACATCACCTTTTTATCTTGTCATTTTACCAGACGTTTCTATAACCCAGTGTGTGAACCCAGTGTCTCTTTTGATGAAAAATGATTAATTTTAGAGTTTTAGCAACAGCTAATGTGAGAATAAACATAATGAATCAATGAATTGATTGAATTTATATCATTTATTTATTTGCCTTGTTCCAGTGTGAAGTGAGCTGGGTGGAATATTATGGATTCGGGGGTGCTATTGGGTGCAAGAACAACATCAGGGAGTGTATCTGTAAAGAAAGTGGAGTGGGAAATGAAAGGGGAAGATGAGCAGAGGAATGATAATAGAACTGGTTGGACCACAGAGACACCTCTGGCCTTGAGACTCAGAGAGAGGAGCTGAGAAAGGTAGGCTTTGTCTTTGCAGAGTCTTTGTGTTTGTCCTGGTGACTCGGGGGGCGTCGTGTCTGTCTCTGTGTTTGAACTTCCAGCAGCTTGAATCTGCCTCCCAGGTGTCGAGCAGCAGGACAAAACTACCCATCTTCATGCTGCAGCCGGCTGCCACTGCAGCACAGCTCCCGCTGAGCTGAGAGACACACAGAGTTTACAAGAGAAAGAGAAAACAGTCACAAAACGGAGAAGAAAAGTACGCCAGAAACAGAAGGAGAGGTAGTTGAAAGAGACTGCTAAAACACTTACAGTGATTTTTATTTTCTTTGTAGGTTTGTCTTTGTGGTTCACGTGGGACAGCTCCTTTCATTTCATGTTGCCATCGTGCTTATGAGCGTGAGTGTGTGTGTGTGTGTGTGTGTGCGCGCCTGTGTTGAATAAAACACACTGTGTGCTTTGGCTCAGACTGTCCTTGGCACTAAACCTTTCAGTGTCCAACACTGAAGCTTTATTTAAAGTCCTCTTCAAGGTGTCAAACATTATGCAGTGCTTTCACTGATTCCTGATGTCAGTCATCACTCACATACATTCCTGATCAGTTTTCACTGTGGAATCACATGTACACAGCAAGTTGAAAAACTTCAAAAGACCTTGAGCTGTACCATAAACCCCTGAGTTTTGTGTACACACACACACACACACACACACACAGACGCTGCTGATGGATTCTCTTCGCTTATGCAACAAACTGTAAATTGTTGAAACCACGCAGAGGAATGAATGGATATCCCAGCTGTAAAAGCAGATTTATGGTGAGGAAAAGGCTTGTGGACACATCTCAGACTCTACTAAACACGATTATGGATGGATGGATGGCTGAAGGGAGGGTTATTCATTCTCTGGAGGACAGAAATGAGGCTCGAGTGGACGAGCTTTCCCAGTCACGTTACAGAGTGCACATCCTGCTGCTGGTCGCCTGAGAACCTTAAAAAACAGCCAAGAAATATGATGTTAGGGATTTGCTGGAACCTAAATTGTCAGCAGTGAACTGTGAAACCCATTTACCCCAGTGTAGCATTACAGTTCATGCTGCGCTGCCTGAAGTGAGTGTGTGTGTGTGTGTGTTAGATGGTGTCTTCCATACTCAGTGCTAATATTGTCAACGTTGTCCGTGTTTAGTGACTGTTTTGGTGTATCTGTTTTTGTATTTATTCATCTTGATGACAATCATCAACTGGGAGAAATCCACCGGAGAAGGCAGAGAGATGCTTTTTCACATCAACAGGACTGAAAATACCAGGATGCAATGCAGCCAAAAGAAAGGTTCAAGCTGCTACGATCAAATATTTGATATTACCAACAGATCAAATGACTACATGTAGGTGAAACGGGGCGCTCACAGTGACAAATCTACAGAGAATTATCACTCGACTCATAAAACCTATTGTGCGCAACCTGCCCGGCACCAATCAGCAGACAGGCCAAGTTAGCGAACTAGCTTGTGAACACAGTGAAGCATTTAGCAACTAAAGAGCCGGATATTTCCATCAGGAGAAACCAAAACAGAACCAAAGGGAGAGGGAATCGGACTTACAGTACATGGCCAGATACATATGGTTACATATAAATGAATGCTAATGTTGCTCCACGCTCGATGTGTAAATAAGCCACCAGGTCAGTGCTGTGTTTACAGCTTGTTTCTGCTGCCCCCAAGTGGCCAGAACATCAGTTAAAGCAGGTTTAAGCTGAACTGACAGTGTTGTTTATGTTTTTTATTTTACTGACAGAATAGCACACATATTACATGACATAATACAGAACAATACATCGTGCTAGGCTACCTCCTGAATTCCAAGAGGACACAAATTCTTGCACGTGACATTACCAACAAAGAAATGGAAATCCATTAATTAACTAATGCTCATCGTACTTAATTCTCTTTCATTCACTGTGATAGACTTCGGTGGTCGCAGTGAGCAGCAAGTTTGCAGTAGTTTCTTCGACATCCTTGACATTGTCTTCACTCTCAACAATCTCTACGGATATCAAACTTGAACTATAAATCCCCCTTCGTACAAAATTGAATGGTGGAACGCGACTAAGATAATTGTTTCCTTTGTTGTGTTGTTAAATGGTGAGAATTTGTGTCAAAGTTAACCAAGGTTGAATTTGAGCAGATTTATTTTGCTGCATCATTTCATTCATGAATTGATTTCATAAACACACATAAAAAAAACAAACCTAAAGAGACAAGAGCAGAGATAAAATTGACACAGAAATTACACCTTGTGAGCCGTGAAACACTTGCCAGAGAACTTATGAAGCAATCTGTTTAAGAGAGCACACATTTTATGGCACTAGAGCGCTCAAAGAGGCACGAACGCACTTGCACACGCATATAGAAGTATAAAAGTGCACACACTTTAATGCACAAACACACTAACACACATTCAAAAAGACGAATAAGAGGCTCGTCACTGACTGTGGTACAAAGTGATGCTTCTCTAGTTGGTGTGCAGCAGCGTGGTGTGCAGTTTTGAACATTTTACCGTTTTTTGTTTTTGTGTGGTAAATTCGGTTCCACAGAATGGGCCAGCAAGTACCCTCTGACACACACACACACACACACCACCCCTCCATAATCCTCTTCCATCCGCCATCCGTCGGGTCGGGCCAATTACGGAGACCCCCCACTGTGGCGGCATCTTTTATCTCTCTGAGGAGGTGTCAGGACTGACAACATTTCGTATCAGAGCTATGGACATGTGGGATCGTTACGTTGCTTTAACTTTACACTTTAGAAACTTTTCAATACGTTGCAACTTCCACCAAAACTGGAGCACTAAATAATTAACAAAATATAGGACAAAAAATGAGGAGTGAGAACACAAAGTAACACACGCAGTTAGATCTGATAGAACTGTCAAGGTTCAGGGACCTTACAGTCTAAAAAGGTGGGAATTATTTATAACAAGCCGACCTTGGGTTGCCCCATTATCATAATATGTTGTTTTCATAAACAGCTAGATATTTCTAAACAGGCAGTGTGAAAATGTTGTGTTTACTTTGCACATGTCAATGCAGTTTGTTGTGCACAGTGAACACTTTTCAAAATCTCGAATGAAACTGCCGCTAAAAGGAGGATTATGGGTTGACTGGTTTTAGGATTTTCATTCACACTATTCCTTTAACTGGGAAAATGTTCTGCAGTGTTGTGCACACTCTAGTTCAGGAGCTCTATTTTTCAGTAACTGGCTTAAATGGCTAAGTGCATGAATCCATTGCTCACCTTGAAGAAGCCAACATTATATTGATATTAATCTTGCAGCACACATCCAGCAAACCTGTTAACAATAATTGGCCATATGAGGATGCTCTGATGAAAGGTCAACAATTTTAGCTCAAATGTCAGCTGTCAAACACCTGTGGTGCAACTGATGACACATTTTGGCACCGAGGATGTAACTCCTACACCTTACCGCACTGCTTGATGTCATCCCTGATTTATCTACGTGTTGTGCAGATCCTGAAAAGATCATAATAATATACTCATTTGACATTGGTGTCAGTCAATCAGGGATCAGAAATGCAGAAAGTAAATGTCTTACACCTTCTTGCCTTCTTTACTCCATTGTACACATTTATTTCCATGTTCCCTGTAATGTATACAGATACAGATGTGTATATTTGTGAGTGTGTAGTTGGCCTGGCAGCTTTGTAAACACAGATGTAACTCTGGTAAATACGCAGGGAAAGTTACAAGTCATAGTAAGCTCACTGTCCAGTGCTGGTCCACTCTGATTCACAACGACACACACTGTGTCTAATTACGTATACTAACACTGATATGCACTATGTACTAATGCAATGTGGATTAGTTTGGCAGTTAGTAAACTGTTGAAAGAAATCCCTTTACTTACTCTGTGTTGTGCTAACAGGAACAAGTTTGGGAAACTGCAATTTTGGAGAGTTTTACGGTATCATTTCGTTTCAGTATCAACATCAACACCACGCTCGAACTCGAGTGATTTCAGTGAATGTTGTCACTATGAAGTGTACTTCATATGGTCATATTTTAGAGTGAACATACAACATACTCAAATTACAGTTGGAATCAGTATCTATGCTGCAATTTTGGGAAATAAACTTAAAGTGTATCTTAGACTGTGTAACGTGGTCAGCAATGATTTGATGATCAGACTTCATCATCAACTTATTTGGAGCTGAGATATAAGATAAGTCACCTGTTCACCTCCCGCAACCTCCTGTAGTGAGTGGACGTATGTGTGTGTGTGTGTGTGTGTGTGTGTGTGTGTCTGTGTACGTGTGTCATGACTTTTGGTTTGCGGACTTTCCAACTGTGGCCTTCTGAAGCCCAGCTGACTCTATAAATACTGTGTGGAGCTTTACATAAGTGTGGTTGTCATTAATGTGGCAGGCTTTCCTCCCTCCCTCCTCCGCAGCACTAACACACACTCAGTGTCGCACACAAATAGCGGCTTCTCAAGTTACAGCCCATAGACTGTCGTTGTTGCTCACCAGTAATATTTTATTTAAAGAAGCACAATTATGGGAAATAAAATGTTCCAGTATTTACAGATCATAAATGCAGACACACATGGCTGTGTTTGAGGGTTACATTTAAAGTCTATAACATTTTTGAAAATCCACCACTGGTTTTCCAGGCACGTTCAGTCTAACTCCAGGTCGTGCATCAGAGCTGGAATTGGTCCTGATTCGATCTCTGAGGAAAAAGTTGCTGAAATCTGTCGAGTCAGGCCGGCTTGTGGCATTTTAACAGAAAATACTTCATTTGAATGTCAGGAGCAGGGTTCCCGAATTAGATACACATTTTCTCACTTTTCCTTAAATCTAAGAGGAAGAGGTGCTCGGAAAGAAGAGGAATTCAGGAAATGTGTCTGTAGTGACAAGAGAAGTATTTCTTTCTAAAGCATTGCCATTTTCTGATAACTGCGGCACCAAGCCAGTGTTGAAAATGCAAAAAAGAAATGGGTAAATCTAAGTGAAAACAACAGCACATGGGAGGAGTTAGTCTTCAGGCCTTTCTGCCAGAAAAGCTTTCTAACACGTGGTTGACGTTGTGAAAGGGTCTATTTAAACCCAAACCATGATCTTTTCCTTAACCTAACCAAGTAGTGGTTGGTGCCTAAATATAACCAAACTGTGACTGAAAACTGGAAAAAAAAAACTAAAATATTAAGTCAACTAAGTCAAAACTGACTTTAGGTTTCACCAGGACACAAACTCCTGGACTCCTGGGTGAAAGTCCTATGTTTGACTCATTCATCCACCACAACTTCCTCAGTGTATGGACAGAAGGCTTTCTGGCAGAAGGCCCTGGACTAACTTCTCCTGATACCAAATGAACACGGGGCAGCAACAGTCACTCAGAACCCCCCCCCCAACTTGCTTTTAACCTGATGGTGTGATCACTGCTTCTCATCACATGCACGTATACATCAACACAACGTTCATTCTGCGGTTGGAGCGTGCTGATGAATCGGACAGCGCAGGTGAAAGAGTGAAAGAAAGAAAGAAAAGGTGGAGCTGAGAGGGAGAAAGGCCCTGGAGGAAAGATACGGACGAACAGATATGTTCGTGATCATATCTTTTTGTGTGTAGTAATAAAACTAAACAATATGTTACTGGCATGAACAGTAAACAGAAAAAATATCTCTACAAGACGGTTGCAGCATTCATGGTCTGTCGTGTGGAGAAGGGCCTGGGCGGATGTTAGATTCCCAGCCTGACTTATTATCCCAGGGCGGCACAGCTGGATCAGCTGTTTGTTTAACTGCTCTGTAGTGACTTTGTTGCCTTGGAGTTTGTAAATGCACATGTGCAAAGGAAGGTTGTGTGTATCTTCACCAAATACTCCAGAATTAAGAGCACCGGAACGTCAATAATGACGACATACATCTACACTGAACTTCTAGCAAAGCTGACAGCTGAATTTAGATTGTCGCTCTACGATTCTTCTCTGGCCCAGTTTACAAACTGGTTCTGTGTAAATTAAGCAAAACCTCAGACATCAATACTATATCTCCTTAAACTGAAAAAAAAAAGATTATGATAACTTATTAACCTGCATGAAGTGATTTTTGTGGCCACTTGTGGGCTGTAAACACCACATTGATATCTGGCGAACATATTAGCAAACAGCTGCCTGTTTTCCACATTCAACAGACATGGAGCAACATTGTCATTCGATGTGTTTCTGGCCACCTGGCAGGTGTAAGTCAGCTCTGGTTTGGTACTTCAGCAGCTCAATGCTCCACTATGTTCACCAGCAAGTCCCTAACTTTGGACAGGTAGTGTACTGTGAGTTAATCAGAGTTTTTACGCTGGAAATGGTGCTGTTGAGAGTGGTGACACTGAACCAAAACAGTAAAGCTGCTGACCATAAAGCCAAAGCAACAAGCTAAAATGCTCAATAGAGCTGATGGGGACTGCAGAGGCAAAAAATATTGATTAGAGCAGCTTTAAAATCAATGAGTTGTCTGCTCTTAAAGGAACAGTTCACCTAAAACTACAAAACATCATGCAGACACCTGAGCATTATATGCACGGTGCCTCTCACACCCCACTGCCAGCTCTGACTCGGCGTGGCCATTTTACAGTTGAAAAGACCACAAAGTAAAGAAGAATAATAGGACACTGAGCACAGCAGGCGGCAGAAAGAAAAGAGCAAGAAGAGAGGAAAGAAAAAGTGAAAAGAAAGGGGAAACATCAAAAGAAGAAGAGGACATGATGGAGCAGGCCCGGGGGAGAGGCAATCAAACACCTCTCTCTCACACACACACACACACACACACACACACACGGCCTGCATGTCATTCATATGTCAGAGAGGAGGGCAAACCCCTGCTGGAGATTAATTACTCCGTGCCATTCACAGGGGGAATTTGGGGATTTTTCTCTCTTGTCCCATTTAGCGGACACACACCTCTGCCCCGGGGACGTTCGACTCTGTAGGTGCAGCGCTCCCAAAAAAGCTGCTCGCTCTTTTCACGATGACTGTGGGGCAAACGCTTACTGTGTCTATTAAAGTGTTAATGTGATGAGGAGAAAATAACAGGCTGAGCTCTGTTCGTTCTTTCTCTCTCTCACTTTGAACTTCAGCTTCCATGAAGAAAACTTATTGTTGACTTGATGACGCCGTCAAGGACAAACCAGGACAAACATTTGACTTCTTACAGTTTGTAATTTTGTGTCAAGGACAAAGTTATTTAGCTCCACTTTTTTTACTACACTTGTACTAATAATCCCATTGACCCAGTGGTGGGTCCATTCTTTACAAAGTGTTAACCTTAACCAGAGAACTTTGAATTCTGTTTTCTTAGATACCAAAATATATTTGGCTTTATTGTGACAAAATTTGTATAAAATGTCTCATTCACATTCACTTATTCATTCCATTTTGATTTGGTTGACCGAATTTTAATTTCAGTTTCAATATTTTATAAAATATTTTAGTTCGATTTTTATTTCAGAAAATGAATTAAATGTTTTTGTTGTGAATAGTTCCCTGTTCTCTCTGCTGGTTTGCCATGAAGATGTGGGAGGTGACCAGAATCACAGACTACAACAAGAAGCAATGGATAATATGTATAATGTAATATATGCACTAGATCTGAAATGAAACAGTGACTATAGGTTAATGTGTGGATCTTGGCTTTAAACTGAGGGTGTTTATATCCACATCAGATGGGCACTGTAGGAAATGGAACAATGGAATGAAACCACACACAGAGTGCAGAGGCAAGACAATGAAAAACACATCACTGTCCTAATGCTTTCTGACTGCACTGTATAAACAATACGAGCAACCACCCTCATTAATTCTGTTGCTTTGGCAGATATTGACTATTCACAGCAGCACAATTCCAGTAAAAACACAAAGTAGATGTTGCACTCCCCTTGTGGCTCCATGGTAACCTAAAAATATCTGGTGAAGATGAAAATCCACAAGAAGGAAATGAGCGTGCTATACCTGTAAGTGGGGGAAAAGCAACTGCAAGGGAGCCTCAGTCTGTATCTATATATACAAGTATGTAAAACAAGTGTAAAGCAGCAGAATTAGCTTAGAAACACGCTGTCTCCAGAGGTAGAAAGAAACTTTTACTCCGCTGCTGCACTTGAGTACAGTTTTGAGGTTCTGTTACTTTACTTGGGTATTCAATTTTTAATTTACATCTATCAACAGACCGCTATGGCCAGCAAAGCGAGGGTCACGTCACCGGGGTACAGCGGGGGTAGCTGCTCTGCCAGAAGTTTTACTGGTGACTACTATTGGCTGTATGAGATATTACTGTGTTACATCATAGACCACAGACTGTGGATATGACAATGTTTTCATGTCACGAAATGTTACAATGGGCACATTTCAGTAGAAACTGGTTATTGAAAATTACATTTCTTGCCTAATAATTATAATGGGATTGAACTGTGTCCTCTTCATTATCTGATGTTTCTCTAGAGATTGTGAGCAGAGCTGGTGGAAGTCTTTTTCTGGGTCACAGATGCACAATTTTGAGGGGAAATTCTGTGATAATAGAACTGTAACTGAGAAGCAAAATCTCTTTGCTTCTATCAATTCTTTCCTTCTTTTTTTATCACCTTTCTTTAGTTACTGTCTGTCTCTGTCTCTCTTTATCTCGCTGTCTTTCTTTCTAGCTGTGCTCTCTCTTCTTGTTTCTCCTTCCCAACAAAAATAGTGATGTGGGGTTTTTTTACCCAATAATGCTGTAACAGTACATTTTGGACTGGCAGTGATCAGCCTCTGATCTTTTTAAAGGCTGCAGAGTGCAGTGGCTGATGTGTGAAGGACAGGCATGAAGACAACAGCATGCACACACTCACACACACACACCTAGAGCAACACTATATCATGGCTCATCCTTCCTCCTCCTCCTCCTCGTCCTCCTCCTCTCGTCTCTCCTTATCTTTTGAAGTTCACACCTCCTCTCTGTACAGTAGAGAATCATTTACAGGTGATATTAAAACTGTCAGCCCATAACTCTGCACAATGGAGGTGGCTCAAGGCCAAACGTGCGTGTGTGTGTGTGTGTGTGTGTGTGTCTTTGTGTGTATGTGGTCGTTGCTTATAGGATAGGTAGCAGAGGATATGAGTCAGATCCAGTTCATTACAATGGTGCTTTGTGAGCGTGTCAGACAGGAATGTGTATGATGGGAAGGATGAGCTGTGCCAGATGCTGCTCTGTGTCAGTAGACTTCACTCTCACAACTCTGTTTTTCCACTTTCTTGTCTTTTCTTGCAATATTCTCAACTTTCCTTCTTCTTCTTCTTCTTCTTCTTCTTCTTTAACTATTCTCCTTTTCCTTTTCTTCCTCACGTGGGTGAATCCATTCACACGTCCTCAACCATCACAAAGGAATGTGACCCATGGAGAGTCAAAGTGATACTTTGGAGTATATGTTACAGCTTTGACATATATCCTCTCACAAGGGCATGCAAGGGTGGGGGGATCTATTGTGTTTAGGATTCTGTGAAAGCAACTTTCATCAAAGTCAGAGATCGGTGTGAGAGTCTGGGGGGGGGGGGGGGGTAAAACCTCTTAACCTCTAAAATCTGCCCTTCATTTCACCAAACAAAGCTCTAGTCTTATACTGTTGTGTCTTATTAGAGTTTAAAAGGGAATAAATGAGGAGGATAATCCACAGGAATTTGTTTTTAGATCAGTTTTAAGTTTCCGTAGGCCTCTGGGAAGCCATTATTATTATTATTATTATTATTATTTTCGTGTATAAACAGAGGCCTATGAGAACAAAATCACTGAAGGAATTCAACAGTTATTCTTTTGATGTTTTCTGTCCAGCGGAGCTTGACTGAACTGCTTCCTTGACAATGTATTGTTAAAAGATCACATAAAAAGACATGCTATCACCTGACAAGAGAAGGGGCCAATGTGTGGTACCCAGGATATCCTAATATAGTGGGGCAATGAGTAAAAAAGGCTCTTTTTCTGAACGCTGAACACAAATAAGATATTTTGTCGTAAGGTTTGGAGTATTTGTTGGTTTTGCCAGATAGATTGCAATGCAATATGCGTTGCCATCACCATCTCCACACGCAGATGCGACAACCAGTAGCTCCACCAAATGTTGCTACATTTTTGTTTTAATTTGTTCTTTATGTATGACAGAAACAATGGACCCTGGGATCCTGAGCCAGTCCAGCCGGAGAGAGAAGAGGGACAGGATAAGAGCTAAGCTAACCCAGCTTGGACCTAGGACTGCTCCACTACCCAGCCTCGTCCTGGCTAATGTCCAGTCGCAGGAAAATGGAATGAATGAAATGAGAGCCAGCAACGGGAAATCAGAGACTGTTGTGCCCACATCATACAGACCTGCAGGCCAGGTTCTGATCCATGTCTGTTCAAAATTTCATGGCAATCTATCCAATAAGTTCAGTCAGGACCAAAATGGAGGACTAACCGACGAACATTGTCTGCCCTAGATCGATGATGTTAACATGGCTTTCAAAAGAAAGATATAATAAGATTCTAGTTGAGATCCATAACACTGCTTCACGGTATTTTACCTCATCTAATCTAAAATGGGACCAGGTGTTGGAAGCCAACCCCACCTCATTCAGCTGACTCTCTCGCAGTCTTTGGAAAGCAAAAGGGCATGGCCTGCAGCACCTTCTGAAGGTTTGATTTACACCTTCATTCATGTTTGCGTCTTTGTTTGAGTGGGCGGCTCAGAAGTGCTTTTCAGAATGCAGCTTTTTCAGGGCACAGAGAGGCCTGGCAGATCTGCAAACATAAAGTGTATGTGCCAAACTACCAGAGACGCATGCAGGTGTTCATACACTTACTGTTGACTTCATGTTCACCGTGTTGTTTATGTGCCAGTGGGTTGTGCAATTCCAGCTCACCTCCATATTTTCATAGCTGGGTTTCAACATAGATGTCACCTCTTGTAAAACACGGGAGCAACATGATGTCAGCATGTCCCGACCTGAAACTGCTGCTTCCAACAACGTGGCCTGTTGAAGAAATTAACAGCCTTTCTGGGTAAGAACACTTGACGCTATTGATACAATGGAGGAGTACGATTACTGCGTGGCTTAGAGAAACAGGTGACAGGTTTTTTGTTTTTCTTTTTACCTGTGAGTGACCTCTCCATCAGATGCTGTTTTCCTGCTGCTTAAGACACGTTTGTTTAAGACTTTCTGACACGTAAGACAGTGTGAGTAGGGAGACTACATGTTCTGGGTTTATATAGCATGCTGTGTCCTTTTCGGTGTCTGGGTATTTGTGTGCAACCATATCTTCTACAAATTCTGTTCATATGCATACTTTTGGTTTTGCATTTACCAGTTACAATTTGGAATTGTGATGCCATCTAGAAATACTTTTACATTTACTGCCATTGTTTACGGCCATTGTTCTTAAGTTGTGTATATCTATCTACAATATCTAATTTTTGGCTTAAGTTCATCAGAATATTTTGCTTGGGGTCTCTGTAACAGCTCAAAAAAAAAATATCATTGTTATATCACCTTGATACGTCAGTACTTTTCCCACTTTCTTTTTTAAATATTGCTTATGAACATGAATTTGAACTGACCACGTTTCAAAAGTCCACTGCAGAAAATTACGCATCACTTCTGTTTGGGTTCTCAGTGGTCGGCTGTCAAACTTGATATCTGTGATTGGACACTACCCCTCCCAAATCCCAAATAAGTCTGTTAGGATTTCTGTTATTGGAGTTTTACAACAGTGTGTTCATAAATGGTCCAACAGGGAGTTGGACCTCTGTGGGGTCAAACTGACCCCAAACATAAGTAACATCACTAAGTAAGACATTATTTGGCAAACAAAATGAATATGGCCCATACAGCATATAAAAGATGACATTTATTAACAATGCTATGATGCCTGAAGTTTTCCATCCATCTTTATTATTTTGAACCAAAAAAAGGTGTTTCCCTTTTATGCCTATCCCAAAGTAAAATTTGTAATGTGAAGTAGTTGAATATAAAAATAATTTGGGTTTGTAGGCATGTGTACAAATATGTCTTTACACGACAGCTTGCTTTTAAAAGCCACTTGTGGAACAGTGTACAGGTCTACCATTTCCCTGTTTGAACAGTGTCTCTGCCTGACACCCACATACTGTACACAAACACACACACACACACACGCGCACACACACACACAGTTCTCACAAAGGAATTAAGCTGAGGATTTATTGTGTTGTATTCTGTTGGAAGAATTTACAAGAAAACGCTGTCAGCGCTGTGATCCTGGGATTCTTCAGGACACGTCCTCCCCGTCCGTCTCCTGCTATAATTCTCATAGAAGCAGGTGAGTCAGGTCAGTTTGCCTGCCATGTACTTCAAGTAACACACGTCGGGATACGCTCATCTTTTGCTCAGTATTTGAAACTTATCATATTACTATGATAACAGCTACAGTGTCTACAGCTTTTCAGTATGCCATAGAACAACCAAGTGGGAAGCATTATTTTGGCTGCTCATTTATTTGCGTAGACTTTGTTAGGCGACGGACAGTTGGAGCACTTCCAAGGCCTGGATGGACATAAAACTCTCCTAGTTTAATCATTAGTAAAATGATGAACATGTGTTTTAGATAATATCTGGTTCTTTGACATAAAGTCAATAAACCTGATAAAACATTCAGCAGTTTATATCAGTTCATTTTCAGATAATTGTGGATGAAATCTGCAACTATGGTGCAGCGTTTGGAAAATTACCTCCAGAACCAGTGGCCTCACTCACTTCGCAACTGTGTCGAAATGGTGTAAATGTCACAGTTTCCAAGTCAGTTGGTAGATTAGCAAGTTGTTGTGAAACTAAACCAACAGCTTAGCTTCTTTGTGCAACAGATGAAATTAGACATCTATCTGAAGTCTGACTTTTAGTTTGATCTAAGCCATAATCAAAGTAATATTTTTGTGAAACTGTCCACAGATGTTGGACTGCTGGTAGTTTTTTATTTACCACTTATAAAACCATGGATTAGTGCTTTACAAGGGAAACAAAACAAAACAAAACAAAAAAAAAAAATATATATATATATATATATATATATATATATATATATATATATAACACATATATTAAATCATACACTGTATGCATACAACATGAGAAAAGTAAACTGTAAAAATTTCAATTCATACATACAGTATCCCAACCTGCGTACAAACATAAATACACACATGCAGGCAAAAATCCCCCACATTAAAAGCCTTTCAATAAAGTTCTCCCTTACTATTCCAAATAGTTATTATCATTTCAGTATAGATATTTAATAATCGTCGTCATGTCTTATTTCGTTGTCCCTGTTTTCATTCAATATCTTAAAATAAGTGAAACCCTCTTGATTGTAGGGCTTCTAGGTGTCAACCAGTCTGTGGTGATTGAAGATAGTGTGCTCCCTCCTGCAGTCCACAGTCAGCGATCAATGAAGGCCCGATGAAGTTGGTGTCACTTGAAAAAAACTGTGAATGGACAGGATGCTGGGAAAGAGACAGAAGCCAGTATCACCGTGACCACACAACAAACAAGTTGTTTGGAAGTTAGCGACGTACTTTAAACGAAACAGCCGGGAGAGTTAGCTAGCTAACGTCAGTATGCCAGTTTAGCTTGCAGTGGAGGCTGGAGATGTTCTGTCAACTACGAGCTAGTTTAACACAAGCAGTTAGTGGGACATTAGCTGTAGGACATGGATGTGGACCATTCCGCCTACGTGAAGGAAAGGAGAATTGACTTCAGGGTTGATAAATGCATGTGTCTGTATAGTATACATTTTCTTCATTGAAGAATTCCTCAGTTGTTTTTATGATTAGGCAATTGATTGTTTAGTCTATAAAATCTCAGAAAATAGTGCAAATGCATCCCTGTTTCCCACAGCCCAATGTGATGTCTTCAGTCTTGTTTCGTCCGGCCAACAGTTCAAAACCCAAATATATTCAATTAACAATGATATAAAGCAGGTAAAGTAGCAAATCCTCAAATAAATAATAATTCGATTTAGATAATTTGGCACTTTTGCTACCCTGCCTCTCGCCCAGTGTCAGCTGAGATTGGCTCCAGCCCACCACGACCTGCAAAGGATGAGCCTTTATAGAGAATGGATGGATGGACGGCAGTGGATAAATGACACAAACAATTAATCCCTTATGAAAATTCTTATATTAGATTCTTTTTTATGATTTACTAATAATTTCAGCACTACTGACATACCAGAAAATACAGATGGAAATTATACAAACTATAATATTTGTATTAAAATTGGCATATTCATACATGTGTTGATTTGTACCTGAGGAAGAGAATTACACCAGACTTACCACACAGTGTACACATAGCTGTGTGTGTTCAGTTAATACTACTATGCATGGCCAGACTGCTGCCTCATTCAAATGGACACAGCAGGTATGAGACACCTGACATACAGATGGAGATGACTTGAAGGGCAGTGGGCCGGGAGGTGATGTCACCTGCCCTTGAGACTAGAACTAGTAGCTGCAGATCCAGAGTCAGTTGAAGAAAGGTTGACATAGGTGGGTTTGAATTTGAAGCGCAGGGCACACTTTCAGGGTTGGAAGACGTACTCAAATACTTAACCACATTTTATGATCTCATTTCATACTGTAAGTGACATCTGAATCTGCAAAGTAACTCCAGCCATCACTGGAGTCAAAAGTACAGTGTTTTCCTTTTTTAAAAAGTAATACTTAAGTAGAAGTTGATTAAAGTGGTGCTGAAGTCCAGCTCTTGCGTAAATGTGCTTGTTACTTCCCCCCCTGTGCACACTAATCACTTCAGTAGTGATTAGTTGTCCCAGAAAAGCATCCAACAATACTCTGCCTAGATTGATGTTTTGACTTGACCTCTTTTTGTTCGGCTTTTATTTTTGATTCCTGGAGAACAATGAATACATGCTGTTATCTTTGTCTATTTTCAGCACAAATGAGGGCACAAACACTTTACGCTGTGAGCTGCTTCTCTGTCTTGAGCTCTGTTTTAGCACACTCATGTTTCTGTGATTAAGACAGCAGATATTGAGAGCCTCCGTGCCCAAACCCCTTTTTCTTGTGTCTGTGACTCACATTTTGGGTGCATTGCTCGACCATGTACACTACTACTGGAGAAAAGTCTGTTTAATGTGAGCACAGAAGATATCTTAGAATTTGTAGTGTGTCTTGAGCTTTACTTTATATTATTTGCATGGACAGAGCTGCTCTGAAGGCAGAGTTAGTTTTAAATAATGTTGGATTCAAATTCAGTGAAGAAGAAGTCGAGAGAAGTGGTGTTTGTGATATAGTAAAGCACTCTTGCTATTTTATAGTTACAGCTAGTTAGTGAACACAAAGATGATCCTCTTAGAATAGACACATAACATCTTTCTACAGCCATCAATGATATTATTGTAGGCTAGTGCTTTGTCCACATGCAGTTATTTTTACAGTATTCCTGTAAATGCATTTTCCTTTGTCTGGAAAGTACTTTGTGCTTCTTGCCCGTATTATTAGAGGCTCTGTGTGCTTTGAGCGCCACCGTGTGGTGTGTGGAGAGTTTGTGAAGGCTGTATGTCCCATCCAGTATTTGGTACAGCCTATACAGTGCATCTTATTAAGTCATTTATATATATTATTGAGCCTAAGTCTAATTTCCTTAAAACGGGAAAAGATTTTTCAACATGTTTCCGATACAATTCAAGAAATCTAGAAATGAGTGTCTGTATCTTGACAGAATAAATCATCACAACACAGGAATGAAGAAAAATAACCCTTGATTATAAAAACATCTTGAAAAAAGTTGTTTGTTGTGTAAAACAAGATGAACTAATCTTACTAATCTTTTCCTTGAGATTTGTTGGCAATGCTGTCAAAAGTAGAAGTAGTTAAACAGCCAGTGAGCTAATTTTTCTGTAAGCTGATGTTGATCAAGTTAGATCCACAGGAGACACAAATATTTTATTTATAACAATCAGATTAAATGACGCCATCCAGTTGGTACAGTTGTGTATCAAAGGTAGACTTGACACTAGCACCCTCAAGTGGTACATGGCTAAACTGCACTTCATTGCATTAACCCCCCCCCCCCCCCCCCCCCCCCCCCCCTCTTTTCTAGCATTGGCTCTTGGCTCTTCAAACTGGGAGGCAGTGCTGCACTGTGTATTCAATAGCATCTTACTTTCTTCAGCTTTTGAGAAAGTGGTGTCTCGTGGCTCAAAAGTTACAAACACTGCCTTTGCCTGGAATGTGTTGCATTTAATCCCCTTACAAGCTCACGTTTTCTTAGAAACCTCTCTCTCGATTAAAGATGTGAAGGGTAAATAAATCACATTTTAGAAATTGTTGGTAACAGAGCATAACTACCTCTTCATTTGGCCTGTAAACAATAGGCCCTTTCCCTGTGTGTACTGTATGTCTTTGACAGGGTGAGTGCTAAGGTGGCAGGGTGCGCTGATGCGCCAGATGGTGGCAGTCTATGAATAATGGATCATTGCCTTCAGTAAGACAGGTCCAAGCTGATCTGAGGTCAGCTGAATGACACAGGTGGCAGCTGTGCGGATCCTGCTCAGCGGTGGAATGGGCCACCCAGGGGTGAGCTGGGCAGACTGGCTCTTGATATGCAATACCCATGTCTGGCTTAGGTACTGCAGATACAGCACAACATAAAAAAAAGTATTTTAGAGTCTAAGGCTCAGAAAATATTTCAAGATATTGTGCTTATTTTGAGTTTTGCAAAAGGTAAAAGCAAGCACAAAGTACTGACATGTGACCTGTTCTCTCTGAGGTGTGCAGTTGTTTTTCCTATTAATGCAAGACATTGACTCTCATATTGGGGTAATGATTTATATATGTAACGTAAATAGAATTTTTATACAAAATTAAATGAACAAGCCATCCTCATCCGCATAACAGTATAATACAGATCCAGATTAAATGCAGTTAGCAGTGAAGCTTCTGTTCCAGTTGATAATGAACAGTAGTGATGCAGGTAGCTAGAGGCTTCAACAAACTCACACCAAGAAAGAGGGAGCCACAAAGCCACTTCATGTGCGTTTACTAACCACCTGTTGTCATCACAACAGCAGGATGGATTTTGTTTTTCTCCAAACGGAGGGAGGTGCTGTGTATAGTTTCTGCATTCTGTTCACAATGTGGTCAGACAGGATGAGTAAACACAGTGTGGCTCTCCTCATTCTCATCCCTCTTGTGATTGGTGGAGGTCTATGTGTACCTGTGCTGAGCAGGTAGGTCTTCTTTACTTACTTCTGTATGTCTGTTCTCAGTTTTTCATAGATTCCAAAGCACAGTTTGTTCATCAGTTTCGAGTGACATTTGCAGTTTATTAAGCTGCAGTGGCTAATGCTAGGAGCAGTTAGCATTTTTAAACAACAATTGAAGAAATATAAAGTAATGTAATAACATGTCTCTGCTAGCCGTGGCCACGCAACTTGCCACTTTACATTACTTTACATTTATTTGGCAGAAGATGCTTTTGTCCAAAGCGACAAATTCTGCTGCATTTTTTTGAAATATGCTGGGGGGGGGGGTTCTAGCAGAATTTGAGTGTGTAGTTCTGCTTTAAAGTTCCTATGAAAGGGCTAGCAGAGTGCTATTTGCATATGCTGTAAAAACATGAAGCTAAAAAGGGACTTGTTGCGGATATTGATTGGCCTTTACAGCTAATTAGCTAATGGCAGCTACAGTTAGCAGCCGTTAGCAGTTACTTTAGCAACAAGTAAAAGCTATGTGTCCATCAGGAAACTCCGTATTCCCCGCTTATTAGCATTTATCAGATTGTTGTCCATAATTGAATTATGATGTGCATGTAAACACAGACATTAGTTTGACTGTCCGATGTCGTCCACCTCTGCAGTGTGATGGTGGTGCTGTCATCTTGTTTTTCTTCTCGTGCCGTTTCTTCCTCTAGCAGAGCTGATGAAGGTACAGCAGAGTTAGAACTGCTCTTTGACCCCGGCCTCCTCAAACAGCATGTTAGCCTCACTGATGGTAAGACAGCCGTATGTCAGTTTATTGAGGTTGCTTAACAACTCATGATCTTTGAATTATGTGGTGCTCTTTCAAGACAAACACTGAACAAAAGCAACACTGATAAAACAAAGAGGACAATGTGGTATTTTAGACAAGAAACATTTATTGGATACTTTGATCCATCTGATCGTGTTAATGCGTTGCTGCAGATTACGGTGAGAGGCCCCTCCCTCCTCCTCTTCCCCCCGACACTGAATGTCCTTATCAACCCAACCTGGACGATGAGTACTACTAACAGAAACACTAAGCTGATGGGTCCTGCATGGAGTATCACCTCGAGCAAAAACAGCATGTTAAAATAAAAACAGGAAAAATCAAGGCTTCTTGTTTGTCATGTCTCTCATGGATTTGGTCCTTTTGAGGACAATACAATAGAAAATCAACCTCTTTTCATACACACACATAACACACTGCTGCTGCGCCATGGATTTAATTTATAAATAACAACAGTAGTGTTATTTTTGATTGTTGCTTACGGATAATGATGATATGACGTCATCTCCAACCTGGCAGTGTGTGGTTTTTAATTTTTTTTTATTTTACTGGAAGTTCTTCATATTGTTATATATTTCCATGAATTTTCCCAGTGAAATGTCCTTCTTACTGTTGAATTTTTCCAGGGGTTAAATATTTTCTTCTGGAGTGAAGAGAGCTGATGCGGTATGATGCTCAGTCAGTCCTGTCTTTTAGTTTGAAAAATGTATCCAGAATTCATAGTTAATTTGTCCCACTAAAGACATGGGCTGTTTTTGAAACCGCTGACTGTACTAGCAGTTTGTACTGATGTGATGCAAACAGCATGCAAACAAAAGCAGAATATGCAGTATGTCATGTATGACACTGGCATGTCGTACTGATTTGAATCCAATATGCATCAGACCCGTCTACCTCGCCTACTGTGTCCCACAATGCAAAGCGCTGGCAGTGGATTGCCATTAACGTTACGTAAACTTTCACTGATTTCACCTCAGCAGTCCACCAAAATCTGTTTCTGAACAAATTTGAGGCGCAAAATAAGTGACCCAGTTACTGAATGTTCACTCATATTAGATCTACAAGGCCTCATTTAAAAGTTAGTTCTGACTTTTGGCAGGGGTATAATACCTGCATGATTATTGCTTCTGCTTTCCAAAACAGAAACTGGCCAAGCCTGGCCGGGCATACTGCAGAATAAATTGATTTGACAGTTTCGTACTGCAGAGTTGGAGTCGGGCAGCAGCATGTCAGCTGATCAGATGAAAATAAACACCAGGACCTCACAAGTACAGTAATAAGTAAATGTGCTTGTGTATATATTTGTGCAAGTGATGCCAAACTTAATAATGACAGGACACCGTGAGATCTGCATTAAAATTTTTAAATAAAGAATAATTCACACCTAAAAAAAAATTCCAAAATAAAGAGAAATTTCACATACTACATGTCAATACAATGTAATATTTATAATTACAGATATTAAATTATTTATTTATATATGGCATGTCTATACACCCTTTGTATAGCCCCCACTACTTTACATTTTCTCCTGTCTGCCTGATTGGCTCTTGAGAAGGGAACTCATATAAAAGTCAGTATTGATCTCTTGATGTGAACACGATGGCTTTGATCAGCAACAGCAGACGACTCGATTTTTTTTTAAAGGAACAAACTGTGGGGACTAGTGAGATGGCTGAATTGACAATTTCCACATCCTTCAATTGATGAATCTTTCTTTTACAGACATTTTATCTTCTGTTAAATATAGATCACATAAAACAATCTGTTACAAATTAGTGTTAGTGATAAATGATGACGGAAGCTCACGTTCTGTTTGTCTTTCACTGCAGAACAACTGTGCTGTAGCCGTGCTGGACCCTAGATGATGATGATGGTGATGATGATGAAAACAATATGGCAATCCTTTGGTTTTCTGTTACGATCATTTAGGCCCTCGGTCAGAACACATCTTAAAAACAGAGTTTAATCTAAAGATTGACAGTTTGACTGGTGGCGAAAAATATTATTAAAATTAAAATTATCAAAAGAGTGGCCAATCACCTTTCTGTTAATAGACTAATCGATAAATCGACTACTTGTTTCAGCTCTACTAAAGTCAATAGTCAAGTCACAAGTATTCATTAGCACACTGCAAGTCTTTCAGGTGCGGGCCAATAAAATGTCATTATGGCGAGTGTGTATCTGCGTATAGTATTTTACATAGCTGGGACAGTCCTTACAATACCTGTGCTGAATAATAACATGTTCATGGTGTGTGCCTGTTGCTGTCTTTTTACTTTTTTTTATGGTTTTGTAGAGCCTGCTGCGAGTGACATGATACAATGGCTATGAAATATAATGTGAGAGTCGTAATCTTAGAGTAAATAATTGTTTGTTTAGGTTGTTTGCCAATTTCACTTATTGAAATTTGCTGCTGTATAGGCTGTAAAAATAATACAACAATCAAAGGCGTATCATGGATGTATTAACAGAATGGAATTAGATATTTTGGGCACATGAGCGTTTACCTCCTACATACTTGTAGTCTGTTGATCAGAGAACTTTCTTGGTTTCTTTCGGTCTTGTCTGTTTAACTTCTTCAGGTAACAGACAGGTAAACTCTGTATTAACAATTTCAATGTAACTGTCACTGTCCTGAAACCAATATGAGCTGTGACAGCACAGGTACAGCACAGCACAGCACATTTAGTGCAGTGGAAAAAAGCTCAAGTCACATCAAACATACTCCTACATCGCAATTTGCATTCAAACTCTTAAACTCAACACACACTCAATGGCAATCCCTTCAAATGTAGTGATAATGTTTACTGAGGAAGGTCACAATGATCTGATGGAAAAAGAGGCACTACTAGTAAAGATATGAAGACACCAGAGTTAGCTTTTGCTCTCTTGTCAGCACCTGTACCGACTGTACCGAGGATCAGCCTCATTATCTCACCACCGCCACACTGAGAGCATTTAATGTTTCTGATGCGGGAACTATGAGGAGCACGTTTCTGGAACACCACGTGAAGGAGATTCTGTATGTCGGACCTCGTCTTGTACCACCAAAGAGCCTACAGGCAGATGTTGTGTTTTCTTTCCTAGTATTAAACGTCTTTGTCACTGATTTCATGCCTAGTTAGAACACACAGTAAAGAAGCGCAGTGTGTCTGGCATTAGACTAGGAATTAAGGACTAAGGCTTTACTGGGCAAATGGTGGGGGCTGTTTAGCTTAGCACTACAGTACCAATAGAAGCCGCTAATAGTTTGAAAGGAAAAATCCACACTCGTACACCCTCACACTGTTTTTATTTTTTATCATGGACAAGTGATGCTAAGTGCATTTCAGGAGTTAATTGTGATCCAGTGTTTTTTTTTTTAGCTACTCCTATTTCAACCCTACAGAAAACCAACAGATCTGCTGGTAACTGAAACTGCGGTACTGCTTTCTCGTCTATTGCCTGCCGTTTTGCAAGCCACTAATGATTATTTTCATTATCAATTCATCATTTGTTCCATAAAAAGTAAAAGAAAAAAAAGAAAAAAAATACCAGTAACAATTTCTCAAAGCCCAAGTTACAACATTCAATAGATATTAACAAATGTTCACATTTGAGAGGCAGAAACCAGTGAATTTTTGGCATTTTTGATTAAAAATGACTCAAAATACTAAGCAAACTAACTTTCTGTGGATCACCTAATCGATTAATCAACTAACAATAATTTCAGCTCTGATCTGGCCCTTACCTTTCTTTGTGCCAAACTGAAATGCACTGTTTTTGCGGAGCTTGTTTTTTTTTTTTCTGGGACTTTCCTGCTACTTGGTGCACACTGATGAAAGGCGACACAAACCTCTGCTACACTTGTGCCTCTGCACTGTATTGTGAGCCCCACCTCGCAGTGTGCACAGCTCATACTGGCCATCACATTGTCTGGATTTGAGGTTTGGGCCCCCAACATTAAACGTTTAAATAGGGACCAAAAAATGCAAAGAACATCACCTATAGCTGGTTTTCTAATAGTGTTTTAGGGCAGATTTTTTTGTTGCCACTGAAGAATGTGGATATCACCTTCATGGTGTGCTAAAAGGATCAAATTTACTGTTTCTACATGGATTTGTGTCACTTGGTGATCACATTTTCAGTGTGAGGATGTTATTTAGCAAATATACACCTCCCTCATCATCAGACCCTAAATATGTAGTGTCAAAGCAAACTCATCACGTGTTCATTTTCCCAAAGCTCAGCTGCTGTTTTTCTTTTGTCAAGTGCAAGAACAAGCTGGTGCAGTCCAGTTCGGCTCCTGGGCTTTCAGTGTTGCACCTGCTGAGACGACGCTGCAGGCTAACTAGCGCTGCCAAGGCTGCGGTGATACAATGTTTGTGCTTTCCATGGACAGCCTGTGATCAACCACCTCATCACCGACTCCATTTTGCATATTTTCTTTTCCCAAGACACTTCTCCTTTGGCTCATTTTCATCTCCTCTCGCTGCACAAAGGTTTCACCACAGTTCCAATACTTGATCCTTCTTCTCCTGCTTGTTTGTCAGATGTGGTAATTTTTTCATTTTTCTTTTTTCTTTTGTATTTTAGATATGTCTGTCCCTCATGCAACATTATGTTATGATACAGTGTACTGTACAGGGCTGTGGTTGAAGGCAGAGCATTGCTATTCCAGGTAGATGTCCTCTGTAGGGCACGAGACCTCCACAAACTCTTTATAGTACAACTGGAAGGCTTTCCTGAAAGACAAAGACATATACTTCAGTTACGCCTAGACTTCACTAAATCCTAAAAAACCCATCTCGAGGTTAGCTTCTGTTCATGTTCTAAGAATTTAAGCTCCACTGGACAGTAGGGCTGCACAATTAATCAAATATTAATCACGATTTTGGCTTCCCACAATTAAGTGAACATGATTGCGACGTTTAAAATGCGCGCCCTGCTCATAGAAAACTCGGCTGCACATCATATCAAGCGCTTCCTAAACTAACAGCCAGCCACCAGGAAACGATCGAGATGTTTTGGTTTCACTTTTGGGGTAGTCTTGTATAGCCAGGCCTATCACCACACTTTGTTTAGCACTGTACAAAAGTACAGGCTTTGCTTTTGGAGAGTTGTCATGCCGCAGTGTGCCCGCCCTGCAGCGGCAGCCTGTGCTAAAATGTCCTGGAGGTTGCGGCTGCAGTCCAAAGTAGAAGAGTAAAATACAACAGAGAGCAGACGGGCAAAACGAAACGTGTGGAGCAGAAGGCCAAGAGCTAGTCCCTCGAAACTGTGCAATAAAAACATTTTGTCCCTAAAATCAATGACTAATCGTGATAAATAATCATGATCTCAGTATTAGTGATTATCATTTTGGCCATAACTGTGAAGCCCTACTGGACAGTAGAACTTGATCAGCTCACCATTTCTGCCAAAAAACAACAAATAGGCTATTTTTTTTTAAACAGAAATTGCAGTTAGGGATTCATCTCCATATTTGAAATGTGAAAAAGTCCATAGAGATTTTTAAACACATCTTCTTTCCACACAGCCTCTCATCCAGTTTTGTGACTACAGAAACATCAGACCACGGCTGGAGTCAAGATGCAGCCAGCATTGAGCTGCGTTAGTCATGCTGCCAGATCTGTGACAACAGTGACTGCAGTGTCATGTCCTTGTTGGCAATCTCTACAAGATGAGTTGTAATGTAAAGTGATCTAAGCAGTTCTGCCATTCTGTCAGGGAGAGAGATCTGTTCTGGATTGGCCGCAGATCCTGTTTTGAAAGATCTAATGAAATTTAATACCTTGAATACTGTATGTATGTATATATATATGTGTGTCTGCCAAGACTGCACAATCCTGTCCTATATAAAATTAATCTGCATATGGATCTCATAATAAGGGAGAAATGATTTCATACATGAATTCAAAAAGGAGGAGCATTGAGCATAGCAGCATGAGAGAAGAGTGAATCTTACTTGGGACAGACAAAACAAAAAAAGACAGGACTTGAGTTTCCAAGAAAAAATCTGTCATCTAATACAGATCAGCTGTTTCTAATCTCATTCAATCACCCAAAGAAGTCCAGATTGGAGCGTCCCTAAACCAGCATCTGTATGTGTCGGCAGACATTAAGTAAATGCACACACCTCCTCCATGCAAAGAATGAATATCCAAGAGCTAATGCAGAAGAAACTCACCCTACTGACTCTGCAAGAGGTTTGGTGGAGTTCTCAGACACAAACACGTGGCAGGCAAATCTCTGGTCTGCTGGGTGCTTAGTAATGAAACCAAAATACCTGCAAAGAAGGAAATAATAATAATAATAAACTGCTGTTTCACGTTTGATCGGTTAGCAGTCAAGAGGTCCAGTCTATGTCTGAAGCCTGGTACATTTGTTGGTTTCTAGCGAGTTATTGTTTGGTCTATCACGTTTTTAATCTCTGCTAATGTTTGTCTGCAGTGTTTTTTTTTTATTCTAGTACAACAACAGTACAACAACATTGACTGCAGTGCCTGATTGAAAGTCCTGCTTTGGGTTTGCTGCCTTTACTTACTTGCTGTTTTTGGGGTGATAGCCACAGAAGGAGACGTTCTTTAACTGGAAGAAGTGATTGCACTCGTTACTCTGTGAAGACAGAAAAAGAGAGAATAAATGTCTTAGGTTAACATCAAGGAAGCTGCTTGCTCTACACTTTTACTGTGTTCTTTTTTTACTCATTATCACATTATTATTACTCTATTATTAAGCTGTACGCAGCACTTGAAAGTTGTAGATTGTCCAGGTAGTGCTACATCAAACTACTATTTTGTGTTTTATATAATTACTTAAGGGTTGTACTTTAAATGTCTTTCATCTTTGATCATTTCTGGATGGATGATTACAAAAGATGAGTTGTGTTTTTTGTGTCAGATGTTATTTGAAGAGTTTGGGATTGGAGGCAAAGTTCCTTGTTGTTTTTTCATGTAAGAAGCTCTTTTCTAACAAATGATGCTTCACCACAATAATGTATTTTGTGTCTTATAAGCCTACTGTATGTAGAGTGGGGAAGTGCGTGTGCATACATAACATCTCAACATTTATCATGTTCATGAAAAGTAAGAAGTGACTACAGCTGTCAAATAAATGTAGTGGGAGAAAAGAATGTTATGTTTCTCCCTGAAAAGTTGAGGAATAGAAGTTTAAAGGTGCTCAAAATGGGAATATTCAAATAAGATCTTCCCCTTTAAGAAAACACTTCCCTTGCATCCCCTACGCCTCTGCCTGCAGTCCCTATCAGCAGCCACATGGGGGTGCCATGTCTCAACTGTTCAATGGCATTCTGGCGTGAAGGTGAGCTTTTATTTGACAAACCCTCACGAAGCTGCACTCAATTTAGTTTACATTAGAAAGACAAGGGGACAGTAAGAGTCTTACTCTGTCACAGGCATAATAATCCTCTTGAACTGCTAGCTTGATGCCTTTCACACTGATCTCCAGGTTGCAGGAGGAAGGCGGGTTGTACTTGACTGTCATCCTTCTGTTGGTGGCAATCTAGAAAACAAATGTAAAAGATGACGTGAAATATAAAAATACTCAAAACCCTTAAAAAGAGACTTTTAACCTGTAAACCAATGCTATACTAGATGATAATACAAAGTTTGAAAACTAGTATACTACTGTTAGCTACTGTATACTACTGTTTTTTCCAGCGCAGACACACAGTTATGAATGGTTTATAACATACAAATGGGATTTTTTGCATTATGCCACGTGTCTTCCTACCAAGGTTTTCGGGGACAATAGCTGATGCATTCCTTAATGTTGTTTTACTGTAGTACTAAAATGCTTTACACACTCAAACACAAATGTGCACAACACGGGCCTCGTACCTTCTGCATAGCTGCACACAGAACATCGTTTCCTTTGTGGAAGGGCACTTGAACTGAGCCCAGGAACTTCAGCCGGTATCTATCCATCCATTCACTGCTCTTCACTGCACAGGAAAGAAAGAAACACATGGAATAAGAGCAAATATCCAGGAAATAATATAACATAACATAGAAGAGGTAGCAGTCGTTTATTTAAGCACTAAGGTGAAATTTTAGTAGTTCCTTTTTTAAAAGAGACAAAATAGGTTTAGGGTTACGAGGCAGATGACCGCCCACCCAGAGTCCGGTTCTGTTCAAGTTTTCTGCCTGTTAAACGGGAGTTTTTCCTTGCCACTGTCGCCAAGTGCTTGCTCATGGTGGGAATTGTTGGGTCTCTGTGATAATATTATAGAGAGTACTGTCTAGGCCTGCTCTATATGAAAAGTGCCATGACATAACTTCTGTTATGATTTGGCGCTATATAAATAAAATTGAATTAAATTGATGAACGACTGTTTCATCACATCAGACAATCAGCTTTGGTTCCACCAGATGGGACAGTTGACTTACAAGCATTTCTATTCTTCCTATTCCCTCCCCTGAGCCTTTACTCTTTGCAGCAGATTCATCTCTAAATACAAATGGATGAACAAACAGACTTAACTCTCTCTGTATCCTCTTTGCTGCTGCTTTTCTGTATGACTTCTCGCTCCTTCTTCTCTCTTTTTAAAAGAATGTTCTGAATATAAATAACGTCTAAATTTAGATTGCTTTCAGCTACTCTGGCACGACTCAAAGAGGCATCACTGTACGTGGCACGCCATGTTTATTATTTAAGCATTTAGCCACCACCAATCTCTCCATTGGATCTGTTCCAATGAGCTAACTTACTTGTGTTCATTCTTTATTTTATTGAATATTATATGCCACTGTAACTCAAGCGGTTAAGAGAGCTGAACCAGTGAATACAGAGCCAAAGTCCTGACACACTTCTAGGTGAACTGAATTTCCACTAGCTTTCCAAAAATCTTTTTTAGAAACGCTGAAACATGATATTGTAGTTTTCAGTTCAAATTAAAATATAAATGAGAAGCTGTGGCCGTTATTATAATGACATTTTAACACTTCATTATTTTAACAAATATAAAAGATTATTTTGTTAGCATTCAACAACTACAACTCCCACTGAATGCTAACAAAAGGTTTTATCTTTGTTGAAATTAGGTGTTTGAGTTTTACTTGCCATTACAGTAGCAGACATTTATCTCAGAATATGGACAGAAAACATAATATTTTAGAAAGTAACTGAGAAAATACTGTTTATTGTTTGGCCGAGGCTAGAGGAACACATGCTAGCTGAAATGGAGTAGCACGCTATAGTACAGGAATAGACGAGTTGTATCACTGCTGACGTTCACCAGTAGAAGCTAATGACAACACCAATAATGACACAATTCTATAATAAAAAAAACTGAAAAACTGACTCATTCAATGGTCTTGTGCACAGTTTCAGTCAGTGTTTCAAGTCACACCGTAAAAAAGGCATCTTTACTAACTTCCACAGTCAGCCCTCTCTAATGAATAACCGTGACAGTGACTGTACCTTTGTAGCTCTCTGGGTCCTTGGTCACCTCTGTAGCGTAGTAAGCTGGGAAGATCCCACGGGCACCAGTTCGCATGTTGTAGCCTTCGTACCAGTAATCCTCTGACTGGACCTCCACCAGCAACGGATCATCCACCTCCAGCTCCAACTCATCGTCATGTCGAGGGACAAACCTGTCGAGACAGATGTAGTCATGCAGAGGATCTGAGGGAGCTCACAGGCTGGATGACCACCTTACACAGTATCTGCACCACACACACATTTCAGGTTGTCTGTCTACCTGGACGTTTTAAAGAATACTCTGAAAACCTGTGTTTTGAGTATCAAACATTCGCCCTCGGTAAGCTTGAAAAGTGTCTCTGAAAAACGCCATGGAGGACAGCGCTGTGGATACGCAACTGTAACTAACTGTAGTTAGCTTTGATTCATAAAGTCACAATAGATTCTAATGGCAAACTAGTTTCATGGCAAAATAAAGTCTCACCACAAGATACTAATTCTAAAGTTAATCTTTTTTACTGTCCATTTGCCTTGAGTATGGTCCAAATACTTAAATATTTAAATACATAGCTTCCTTTTGTTGTTAGCACAGTTGTTTACATTGGCAATAAATAAATGTAATACATTTGTGAATTCAAGCTAACTACAGCTACCATGTTAATACTCAAAACAAAGGTTTTCAGTATCAACTCTCTATAGAAGAAGAAGAAACCTTGTTTTCAGGTTGACCAATAGGTTTCCTTGAGCAAGGTTTGAAATGGTTTCATAAGTCAGAGACAGAGATTCAACCTCTAATACTTCAGCTGAAGATGAACACAAAGCTGTGAACCTAGCTAACCAGCCTGGTGCTGACCAGTCAGATGTGATGCTACTGGCTATAGAGGCACTACAAAACTATAGAATATTATACACATACAAACTAGAAACC
The DNA here is from genome assembly GCF_043641665.1 of Enoplosus armatus. NCBI lineage: Eukaryota > Metazoa > Chordata > Actinopteri > Centrarchiformes > Enoplosidae > Enoplosus > Enoplosus armatus. Next base: position 4,964,491 of record NC_092180.1, read on the forward strand.
CATGAAGTTAAGGGAACACTGTAACAAGCCCCTTGCTTCCAGCTATACATGGATGGTGTCCCACAGCATCACATGATCTGAGTGCACAGAGATGCTGCTGTTCACATGACTGCATTGCTGTTGTTTTTGTCCTCCTCTCCTTTGCATTTATCAGCCGGAGGTCTCTAACAGCAGCTGTAACTCTACGCTGCCAACTGGAGTGTGACTGTTACTGTGGAAACATGAAGAAATGGGAGCGTTTTCTGCTCCAACAACTACAAAAAAGACAGAAACATGACTGATGGAGATGAGCATGTAAAAGGATAACTACACCCTCAGATTCTGCTAGAACCCTCCCTCCCTGCATATTTGTGTGCAACAGAGGAGTGAGGGAGCAACAACTGAAGCAGGTGTGGCTACTTAGTGTGTGACATAGGGGTCAGGGGACATGGGGGAGACGGAGATCTGGGAAGTATCCACATCGGCAGTTTAACCCACTAGACTGTTATTGCCAGCAACTTCTTAAAAACATACTTCGACTGATGATCTATCACCAATAACACATTGAAATAGACCAACAACGAGAAGCAGAGCTGTGCGCACAAGAACTTCAGGTGCTTTAAGGTGGCAACTACAGGCCAAATTTAATGGTGGTTGAGTTAATTGCTGAGATCTGGGGACGTGACATCACTAAAAAGAAGTCTGACAGGGTTTTGTTTGAATTTAAGAATGTAAGCATAATGACCTAAGTATTATTTAAACCATCTATGTTTAAAATAATTTTGTTATTACAGTTAAAGTTATGTAAGAATTAGGTGCCTTTTTGACTAATGCTCTACCTTTGTGTAAGTCATTTATGTTGTCATTTATTCCTACTGGGTTCTGCTATGATTGCGTTGTATATTGAGTTTGTGCTCCACACGGTGGAACAATGGTCTTCAGTGAATAAATTTGAATCTCTGACTGCTTGTGTGATGTGTTGAGTTGAATTGTTTTCATATTCAATAAGAATGATGCCTAAAACTACATATGTTTTCAGTCATGGTGCAACATTTAGTATGGATGTACTGTAGGGATGATAATGTTGATGTTAGTGATGGTGATGAAGATGGTGTAGTTCTTCCTCACCTGTAGACGGCTCTGTGGCTCTGATCCCTCTCCTCTCCATTTATGACACAAGAGTATAAACCAAAGGACTCAGCACCTTGAAAACCAGAGAAGAAGAGAAGCGATGAGGGAAAACAAATAATAAGGCAATAATACAGCGCGGAGTGCCGCCTTCTGTATTCGGCTCGCAAAAAGATGAATGACCGACTTCAAATCGCAATAAAAGTCCATCATATTCAAACAGAAAACACAATTAGGGCACATTGTGTTTACTTTAAAGCACATGTGCATTCTTTAGGACCCATGAATCACACTTTAATTAGGCGTGAAACAGATGAGCTTTGTGTATTTCTACCTACATTCCCCAGAGACATCCGCTACCCCCTCCTTTCTAATGAGTCTGTAAAACATATGGACGGCATCCAAGAGGACAGAGAGTACTAGCGAGAAAATGACCACACATACATTATAGACAAATCTCTCCTTCTCGGTCTGTCTCTTTCATACGAATCCCACCTCCTGCCCATTACGGCTGGCTGCTTTACACATATGCACACCGTGACGTGGGTCAGTGTATGACTGGTGATGTTACCCATCCTTTTCCCCAGGTGAGAATCAGCCTAATGAAGGTAAATCCTACAGTCCTCAATCAAAGGACCCTCATCTGCCTTGTTCTATCTCTTCCAGTCGGAGACCACAAAGACACCGATATTGAAGGTCCCCAGATTACTTCTAATTTTAGTGACTTGCTGATCTTTCCTCAGCCCCCTCATGAATGGCATATTTTGATTTGTAAAACCCGTCTCTTAGTATTACAAACTGCTGAGCAGCATTTAGGCATCTGACAAGCCTCCAAACTCATTACTTGAACTGGATTTCTTGGATTGTATTTTATCTTCTTAACTACACCTTTAGCACGCACTCACCAACAAAGCCACAAGCATATTTTAACAACTGTTTTCCGTCTGAACGCCTGTTTAGTCTTCAAGTTAGAATCCTTGAGGTTTCAGTCCTGGTTTATTTGGTGACGCCTGCGGTGACAACAGCAAGTGTGTGTTAAAGAAAAGGATTTTACACAGTCGCTTTACATTTCTTGGGGAGTACCACTGCTCATCTTTTAAAAAATTGTATGTATTGTGCAAAATCTGATAAATTGCCTCACAATTGAGGCTGAAGACTACAAGTTTGAAAATGAAAAAAAGCTTGAAGCTAGTGGCTTTAGTTTATATAAGCTGCTGCTAATATAACTGTCGCGGTCGAGTTGCATTATAGGTAATGTAGGTGCCAGGTTTTGAGAAGGAAGATGAATGCGCAGAATAGAAAGAGATGATGTCTCTGGTTTTGCTGCATATATTTTGATTCCTATCCTTATAGGTGCACAGTGCTAAATTGGTGGAGTACTCTTTTAATGTTACAACTCCCAGAGTCCTGCTTGAAAAGACTGTATCAAACACTGGGGGCAGCAACACACCTTGAGCTGCAACTCAAAAACAGAGGATGAGCAACTTGTGTATCTGTTTACACTACAGCTTTTGAGAATTCACCAGGTCGTGTTTAAATACAGATCACTAAAGGAGACAGTGAACAATGCTGACCAACAAAATGGGGTCTGAAAATCTTTAGGATTATAACTTGGTGTTGACAAAATATTTAGCAGATTTAGCTGAATAAAAATGCATGTTAATAGAATTTCTAAAGCCACTGACTGCCACCTGTCATTGCTTATTTCCTTCTTCAGTCCTTCCACACACCTTCTCTAGGACTGCCATTGTTTTAAAAGGACTTGTTTTTGAAGATGGGATTGGTCTGGACAACGGGGGAAGAGAGAGAGTCTGGAGGCAAATCCAGGAAACTGCAAGCTGCTTTTGGCTCAGTGTCCCTTCACCCAGTAGGCCATCTAAATGTCCAGCTGGGTTTCTGCCCTGAACGTGCTGCTGTCAGAATACTGATAACGATATCAACAAAGCAGCAAAAACTGCAGCTTTCATTTATAAGACTTACACGCTGAGCTGGGTAATGTGGCATAAATTAATGTAACTTTCATGTAAATCACATGTTCAAACTGTTTGTTTTTAAGCCGCTGGTATAACAAAAGGGTTAGGGTACGTATGTACTATTCCTCGACCAGTTTCTACACAATGTTTCAATCATAAATAGTCCTTTATGTCTTTGGATAAAAGTTACCACAAAATCTCTCGCCACCATTATAATTTCTGCCATTTTCAGCATCACAAAGTTAAATCTGACTCAGTGCAGACAGACAGTCACAATATCCAGAGTTACATGTCATGTGGATGATGATCTGTGCTGCACGAGAATATTCCAGCTCCCGAATATCTCTGTGGCTTTGCTTTATCAGCCACATCGCTTTAAGCCTTTCCCACCACGCTGCCAATTCGGCTAGACAGCATTCACTGCTGTGTTGCTGTATGTTTAAAAGGGACTTACACAGAACAACAGCCTGCTGGGCTGATGTGCTTCCCGGTTGTTTCACAACATTCTGGGGAGAATTTAAAGTCTTGTATAAAGAAATATCCATGGTCTCAAAATGTAAAACCAAGTCGGCCACAAAGAGGAGGGTGAGATGTTACTGTGAGCCATCTACCCCTTATGAAAACAAGGAGTGTCTTAGTTTGCATGTCTTTGCAGACTGTATGTCTGTCTAGTTACAACAACAAAAAAACAAACCCAAACACTTTCCATTCTCATCACTTACACTTTTGATTATTCTCTTGACCCTGTAAACAAACTGAGACAATTTCCATTTACAGTCTTATTAAGCAGTTTCATAATTATGGCTAAAAACAAAACAAATACCAAATGGAAAAATCTTTATCACCAAAATCAAATCTTTGGTTTCCTCACGAGAGAGTGAGGAATTAAATATGAATTTAAATGTTTTAATATTAATCTTTTTGACATGGTGTTGTTTTATGACATGTTTGGCTGAGCAATATAGCTGACAGTTACCGCTATCCTGGTATGTCACATGTCACATGACATAAACAAAACACTCACACTGATGTTTATGCAAAGACTTTTTGTTTTTTTTGCATTAGACACAACTTGATATATTAAAGAAAAGCTTCAATTGTGCATTTTGTCAGTTTTTAATTAGAGTTTGGTTATAATTATGAATTTAAACAACTAAATTTTTCTAAAGTCATAACACAATGTGATCACGCCATCATTTCCACTAAAGATTTATACATTATATTATTGAATTATTGCCCAGCTCTAAACATGTGACAGTTCCCCTTCAATGATGTCATAATGTTTAATGGATTCTGCCTTAACCCTTTATCAGGCACTCATTGAAATACTTACAACTTGGTTCCTTGCCGGATAAAGTTAAACAGATCTTTTCAAATGGTGTTGAGACTTCCTGATGATACGATCGTTCTGAACATGAAATATTGTTGGAAAAACTCATCGTTACAATAGAAATGACTTACTGGAGGAGCGAGAGCGTCCATTCATGAAGACGTTGAGGAACTTCTTGGAGAAGTGCAGGTCGACCTCTGGAGTGGAGTCTTCAGACAGACAGGCTGTGGCCTCTCTCCTCACTCCTCCTATCCGAGCACTGTCCTCCTCCTCCTCCTCCTCCTCATCTTCCTCCTCGTACTCCTCCCCGATGGCCGACTCGTAGGGAGAAGAGACGCAGTTGTCATAGACGGTGGCCGAGTCGCTGTCGTCACTGTAGCCTTGGTAACACTGCCGGAGACTGACCAGTTCTAGCTGAGCGTGCTCATCCACCACCAGTGTGTATTTGACAGAGTCGTACGAAAGGCCACTGGCCTCCGAGCTCATGGAAGTCCTTAGTGGGACTCTGCTGCCACCACCATCCCCCATTCCTCCCCCCTTACTCATCCTTCCGTCCATTATTATCCTGTCCACATCCTCATCCTCCCCACAATAGCTTTCATCTGTGGCGTCCACATACTCCACCGATGATCCAGCTCTCAGCATGACCCCGGCCCCCGTTCCCGCCCCCTTCAGGCTGAGGTCCAGCGCTAGGGAGGAGCGAGCTGAGAGAGCCATGCTGGGTGGCGTGATGAGAGACTCTACGCAGGAAGCATATGAAGGTGGGGGGATATAGACCTCGTCCTCCTCATAGATGGAGGGGTTTGTCCGGTCTGGGAGGGGCTGGTAGGGAGGCGGGCCCTCTGTGTCGGAGCTGATGGACATGCGGCCCTGCTCAGTCTGCTGCGAGAGGAAAGGCCGGTCCTGCGCGTTGTTGGGCTCCAAGGGGTCGGCCGAGCGCTGCACAGGGGTCAGATAGATCTCCTCTGTGGGCTCTAGATGAACGTCTGTGTGGTAGCGGATCCTCTCCCGGTGGTGCCCGCCTCCATCCGCCTTCCCCGCCGGGTATAGAGGAGCCGGCGTATAGTTCTGTGGTGGCGGGGGCGCGGGAGGCTTCTCCTGAAGCTTGGAGCGCGTCGCGGCCGCTGTAGATGAGCAGTGCGAGTGTCCAGAGGTGTGGCTGCGTCTGCAGGGGGCGTCGGTGGAAGTCCCACGGTCTTTGGTCTGCGCTCCCCCGCCCTGCACCTTGTCCTCGTCGCTCAGACAGCTGTGCTCACGTGGAGGGGTGAGCTCACCTGGAGGCAGAGCAGACGCAAACAACAGGCAGACAGCCGCACAAACATACACGCAGACACACAAGCACGCACAAAGGCCAGTCACACACACAGAGTAAATGTACATGATGCAGACACGCAGACATGACCGACAAACAAATACACAAACGGACATGAAGGCAGACATGGCAGCGAATGCACAGATAGATAAAGAGAATAAACAGGAAGAGAGAAAAGTGGAAATGGTTAGGTAATGCATGTCAGGATTACGCAGCCAAATCCCCATTACTCATCAAACTCAGAGTGCAGGCATGACGTGTTATGTCATAATCCATTGCCAGGAAATCAAGGCATGATATTTTCACTGTGGATGATGCAGCACTGACATCTGACGCCAGGTAAGTGCTGAGCAAGTATTTAAATAAACAGGGAGGCCAATTCAGGACAATACTGACACACCTCAGTCTTGTCTCTCCTTAAAAAGACACTAAGATCTGAAATGAACCATCTTATCGTATTCAAAAAGAAAAAACACAAATTCCTGGTGGTTGATTAGAAGTTAAAACAAGCTTCGCTTAACTCAAAATGAGTCTTTGGTGCTTGTGATGTCATTTTCTAGTTTGCATATGAATTGTACCAGTTGTATTGATGAACAAATCTGCAGGTTTTATCACAAACAAGTCTGAGAATTCTTAGTGTGAGTAAAAAAGAACACAGATTTTGGATATTTTTAGGATAAATATATTGCAGTTTGGACGAATCACAAGACATTATCGTGTCTTATCATTTTAAGTTAAGAGTTTGTTAAGCTAATAATTAACTTGATTTACACCACCTGTGTAAGGGAGGGATAAGTTGTCCTCATATATGGAGGCCGAGTGTCAAATGATCAGATAAAATATATTATAAAAATATGATCAATAATATATATGATATACAAGCTGCTCGTTGCATTGTTGTTATTGTTGTTATATCGCACATTATAACAGTAATATACTGTTTCGCCTTTTCCAACAGTGGTGAGTTTGCTTACCTCACATGGGGCTCTGAGAAGAGCTGTAGCAATGAGCTATGACAGCTACCAGCTAGCTAAGCCCCGAGCTGGCTACCACACACACACACACACACACACACACACACACACACACACACACACACACACACACACACACACACACAGTGTGTAGCATTGCCTCAGCTAGCTACACTTAGCTCAGCAAAGCTAATCCAAGCCTTAACACTGTCCCCTGGGGATCAGAGACACGCACTGCCTGCCAGACTCAATGCAAATCACGCGTTCAGCTGCTGTGTTAGTAGCACAAGGGTGAATAGTAACAGACGTGCGATGATAACCGCACATCCCGGTTAAAATGAGAAAACTCATACCGTTAAACTACAATATGAACTCTGTAGTCTGAAGATCTGGTGGGAAAGAAAAGCTCACCTGTTTTAAGAGGCGAGGACGAGCCTGAAACCTTCTCCTGCCAGCTGTATTTCTTCCCAAAGGAGTTGTTGTTTAATGTGTCCTGTGGAAATGCAGAAAAAGAGGAAGAGAAGAAGAAGAAGAAGAAGAAGAAGAAGCAGGAAGTGGTGAGAAAGAGCAAAATAGATGGAAGATGGAGGGTACAGAGAAGAAGAAGAGAGAGAAGTTCGATCACTGAGTTCTGGATCCTGACACTCAATGTACACAACTTTTTGTCTCTCTCTCTCTCTCTCTCTCTCTCTCTCTCTCTCTCTCACACACTCACACTCACACTCACACACACACACACACACACACACACACACACACACACACACACAAACACTCACACTCACACTCACACTCACACTCACACTCACACTCACACAAGCCTTTTATTCTGGTGAATGAGCAGGGATTCTTTTGTTTGTGCTCCGTGGTGTGCATTTAAAGGGAACCAGACCCTTTACCAAAGCTACTGGGAACACACGCGCACACACACGCGCACACACACACACACACACACACACACACACACACACTTTTGAGAAAGCCTTTTATAGAAACCATGATACTTTTCAAGCGCCTTTTTCCTTCTTTCAAATTCTACTTAAATAGTCGGTTCACCCAAATCACAAAAAAAACTCATTTTTTTTCTTTTTTGGTTGCCTCATTTGAAAAATAAATGCAGAACTGTTTCATCTCTCCTATTCTTTTTTTCTTTTTTTTTTTTTACAAAAACAGGTAAGAGAGAAAAATATCCAGAAATTGAATCACTGAATAAAATTATTTAAAGAGCAACCCAGAACCAGTTGTTTTTGCTGACCTCGACTAGCTTAACTTTTGACCGCGATGCAGTGATGTAGAAGAGTACCACAGGGTGTGGTCAGCACACAGTGACATCACTGCTGAGTGTGGTTACAGGTGCACACTTGTGGTGGGGGGACATTTAATCATATTTATAATGAAATGGTCTTGTCTCTGAACCTACAGAGACTTATCACCCAAATCTGTGACTCCCATCGGCTTATTGAGCTTTATAGCGAATTTCAGCACATTGTTTGGCTGTCCAGTCCGCAACTTTACTGTTTTGGTTCACTCTCACACTGTACACTCAAACGTGATGATATGTTGTGTTCACAACTTGTTTTAAAAACTGCCAAAGCAAACAAAATTACAAATCTACAAACCAACATTTGATGCCAGCTTTTGGCATCTGACACTGACTATGTGACTCTGTGAAACAGACATTTCAGTCGGTACCGGCAGAGTACTGAGATTTGATACTGAGCCCTGAATGAGAGAAGAGAACACAGTAGAGGGAAACAGATGGAAGGAGAACTGGAAACTCCTGTGACGAAGACATGTCGACCAAAATAAGATCATGTCCTCCCCCTCTGTCCACCCACCACCACGCATGACTCACTTCCCATCTACGTGTACCAGGCGGAGACAGTGCTGTTGCCGTGGTAACAAGTGAATCAGCAGGTGGGAGACAGCAGCATCGACCTGAGGAGCAAATGTTTGACAAAAAGACCATCGCTCAGGGCAGTGACTCACATATAGAGTGAGTGTGTGTGTATTAGTGACTACAAGGAAGTGACTCTGATAACACATGACGCTGTCGACTGGACGTCTGAGTCTGCAACAGCTCACACAACAGTTACGTAGGTACACTTACATATCACATACTGGCAAACACACACATGTACTTCAACATAAGGAGCATTCCGTCGCCAGGTGAGAGATTAGAGATTGACTGGGATTAAGAGGGAGGAATCCTTTCTGAGATGGATGTTTTCTGTCTGTTGAATCATTTTACTCAAGCAGCTTGAGACAACCTGTGAAATAAAATCTCATTTCATTGTTTGTGTTTCGATTTCTTAGGCTGATCTTCCCTTTTGATGCCCTTGCATGACGTTAAATTGAGTATGTAGTGTGTTCCAACTGCATAGTATAGGATTTTAAATAGAATTCCCTGTTGCCAGTAATGTGATGATGTTTTCTTGTACCAGTAAGATGTCTGGCGGCTGAATAGTTGAAGTCTTCCAACTGAATGTTTTGATAATCCAGTGAAAAGATCACTGCAGTAATCTAATGATGATCTTGTAATATTTGATATGTGCTTTTTGAAGTTAAGGTCAGTGTCCAGGATGACACCCAGATTTCTCACCTGCTCACTGGCTTTTAGAGTGCGTGATAAAAGGTATGAAGCTGGGCAATAGCGGTAAAATCATTACGAATGATGGCGAGTGAACGGGGAACAGAAACTACTCAGGACATTAAGGTACAGTAAAGATCAACACGGGAGCTCACATATGTAAGGTACTGTGGAAAACATTTAAAAAAGGTAATAATTTCAATTTGCCTTAAAATGATACTGGACAATATTAAATGTAGTGGAAGAGGCTACGTAGATTTACATTTGTGATAAACAATTTTCCTTCATTGATCAGTGGTCAGAGCTGCGTTTGTTCAACCACAGAACTCACTGTCAAATGATGCAGAGCTAAATGTACATTTTGCATTTTTACTGATCCACTGACCTGGAAACAGTCACACAGTGCGCTGTCTCTCTCTCTCTCTCTCTCTCTCTTCTTACAGTACTCTGTTGGAGGAAAACTGCCTGGAGATCATCAGCACTCATCTCTCTCATCTCATTTGAGTTTTGTCTGCGCCGCCTGACTGTTTTCACTGTCAGCTGTAGCTGGTAGAGCTGTTGAAGTGTCTCAATTGTAGGTGTGCTGGAGAGAAATCATCCAACATAAAACACTTGATGTGGTGTACATTTCAGCTTCTGTGTAAGGGTGAGTGATGTGGTTATTTTATATTTTCATAAGGTTTTTCAAATGTGTGCATTTTGTCTGTCTATTTTAGACATGGAGTGATGGCTTTTTTGCACAAATCAGATAAAACAGTGGTAAATATGTGAGGCTGAAAGAAAACTCCCTTCCTTTGCTTATGTGAGAAAAGAGTAAACAGAGAGAGAGACTTTCTACACCCACAGGAGCAAGAAATAGACCAGCATGTACTGCAGACGGATTGTGCAGATCAGTCATCAGGGGTGTGTTTAGTACAAAAGCCTTGTCAACAGCTTTTTTTGTAATGTTTCTTTCTTCCCACTCATCTTTTCTTGACTTGCAAAGCTTTGTGTACGTCATCCACAGCAGAGCCACTTCATTCCCCAGCCACTGGGGTTGTCAGCTGAGTCTGATTGAGAGAAAGCTGGTTCAACAAAGAGCAAACTACAACACTCCATCTCCTGGCATGTGCTGAATCTGCTTGGTACTTTATTTGATTGGTTTTATTTGACTAAAACACAGTATAATTCTGCACTGTGGTCCTCTAACGTACCTGATGTGACCTTTGTGGGAACTGCAGCTGAAAAAGAAATGTGATCTATCCACCAAACTCCTTACACATAACATCTCACACGTACCTCTAATCAAAACTGTCCTCATTTCATACATAATCAACAAGTTAATATAGTTGACCCCATGCAATATTAATAATAATATAATAATATAATACGATTCCCCAGATAAGATTCCTGAATCAAATATCAAATGTCCATAAATGCTTTTCTGACCACCAGCTCGTTCAGTTAGTTTGAGCTTTTGAGCCTGTGAGTGAAAAACTGAAGGTAATGATTTATAGATGAAGGTCACAGCACATAGCATCCAACTAGATCCTCACATTAAACTCATTATCAAACACTAAAACATTATCTGTACGGCTGAGCTACGCCAGACACAATAAAGTCAGTCCAGACATCTGAATGACCACAAGATCTGCTGCTGATGGATGTTATGTTAACGAGATGTGGTCTGTTGCTTCATGTCTTCATGGTTCATGCAAAGGTTGCTTTCAGGAAACCGTCATCCATTTAACATTGAAATATATAAATCAGGTTTTTTTTTCCCCTAGTTGCAGTATGAAGAGAGTGAACAATGTCCCAGGAGACAGGAAGACTTCCCAAGAATAAAAACCTTTCAGAGCAATTATTTCCTTTATAAATGTTACTTTCCAGTTCTGACAGCTCAAACACACACACACACACACACACACACACACACACACACGAACAAAGGCACAGCAGCAAGTACAGTAGGCTTGTTTCCACCTCATGGAAACTGGGCAAAGAACAAAGCACAGACAAATATAGAGCTGCTTGGTTGATCATGTTGACAGCCTGCACTGTGGAGGTGTGTGTGCATGTTAGAGACACAGGCAAACTCACTAACATGTACATTACTGTAGATGTTGCATAACAAGAGTATCACAGAGCCTGGCAGGCATCAAAGAGTATATTTTTTGAAAATGTGCACAATGTGTACAAATGATTATCAAAAATTGTAATACACACTCGAAAATCGTAGCAACTGCAGACACAGATTGGGTCAGTTTGGGAGGTTCTCCTGGGGTCTCGGCAGCAGGCTAGCAGCTTTATTTTAGTGTTGATTTGTCAGTTTGTAAAGTGACTGAATTAATTTTTTGAATGAACAATCGGTCAAATGGCTACATGTAAGGTGAAAGGGTTGCTCACAGTGAAGAACTCACAGAGAATTATCACCAACTCCGCAGTTCTGCTGAGCTTTTTAGCCTCTTTTAGCACATAGTTCACTTCACATTTACTGTATGGTTTACTCTCACCTCTCTCATCAGTTCAGCATTAGGCAGCTGTTTTGACCTAATACATTCTGATAAACCCAGTGTACACCACCTGCTCAGCAGCAAACGGCAGACAGACCAAGTATAACGATTACCTGACACTGAAAGTGGAACATCTAGCAGCTAAAAAGCCAGATATGACGTTTCAGCAAGTGCCTCAAACGCCTTGGTAATTGTGAAAGGAGCAAAGGAGGAAATCAGGTGACATTGTTATAGGAGCAACAAAGCATGACCACGATCATCATCAAATAGATGTTTTAACCCAAATTATGGACTTTCCTAAAACAGTGATTTGTGAAGGTACAGAAGGCACAGACAAATGATGTCGTCCTGCAGGTAGGGGCGTCAGATCAGAAAAGGCTTTTACGTGTCTTGTTGGAACTGCGTTTTTAATACAGACTAACACACACACACACACACACACACACACACACACACACACACACACAGCAGTACTGTGTCCATTTGTGTGTCCAGGAAAACATGTACCAGCTGCATAACCAGGAGGTGGACGGACACACATGAATTCAACAGACAGTGATTAACACTCAGGCATACCTACACAGTCACACGCACACACAGCTCATGTTTGTATGTCTATACTTCTGAGGACCCTTATTGATGCTGTACATTCTGCAGCTAGTCGCGTAAACCTCAACCTAATTCTAACCTTAAGCCTAAAGGTAACCCTCAAACAGCCCTTTGTAGACAAAATGTCTTCCCTCCTGAGGTTTAAAGCTGACATCGGTCCTCACAAAGACTGAAGCACAAGAACACACACACAGTCACGAGCTCTGGCAGCATTCAAACACAAACAGAGACGGGCACCAAGGGAAAAAAAAAACTCTGTGTCTTGACAATTGAGGCTATTGTTCAATCCAGTAAACACATCCTGTCAGAGAAACAATTGTCATCAATCCATTGGTGATGTCACGCAGGTTGTCCACTCATATTTCCATTTTTTAAATCATATTTGTATGTGAGGTGGAACCCAGACAGGCAGACACACACACACACACACACACACACACACACACACACACACACACACAGACAGTTAGAAAAAAACCTTCACTGAAACTCCACTCCTCCCGCTGATCAATATTCACTCATCTGCCACAAACTGTGTGTGTGTGTGTGTGTGTGTGTGTGTGTGTGTGTGTGGATAAGGTTAATTCAGACTCTACCTGTGTGCGCGGCACGATTGGGAAGAGGTTAAGGGTCGTGGGTCTCTTGGGCCGGTAGGTATCCATGGTAACAGGTGCTGCAGGGTCCTTGGTGACTGGCGGGGGTGCGATGGCGGACGCCTTCGAGGACTCTTTGTCACCACGGTAACTGTCAGCACCGTCGATGAGTTCCAAATGCAGCATCTCTGCCTGAAGCTGGCCGACGGCGCCCAGCTCAGCCCTCCCCGACATGCTATTGGTTCCTCGCCTCACATGGCCCTGCAGGGATTGGAGGAAACACACCGTCAGTCGAGGAAGAGAAAAAGAGAGCAAGAAAGAGAGACAGAGTGTGTGTGTGTGTGAGGATGGGATGAGGAGATTGAGCCGGCCAATTAGAAACCGCTCTGTCTCCAGCCTGTAACACTCTCACTGCCAACACTGAGCTGAGACAGGGACTATTCCCAGCATCAGCGTCTCCACATGACAGTGTTTACCTACAGTAATGAAGTGAGGATTAAAACTCCCTGCGCTCTGCTAACCAGTGTTCACAGCTTTTCTAATTTTAGTCTCTGCCTTATGATGAAGGCAGCTGTTAAATTTCATTTTCTTTGAGTTCTCATTCAGTCCGATGATCAGACTGATCTGCCACTTCATTTTCACTTCACTGTTCAGTCTGACAGCGTGTAATAATGTGTGTGTTCATGTTGTAAATGAGCTGAGTTTGTCTCATCGATTCATTCAACTAGCTTGGCAAGGTTAGACACATCATTTAAGTTAATTCATCCTAAAGCTTAAGAGCTACTAGATGCTCTCATGTTCTCAGCTTTAGGATAACACCAGTTGCCAAGTGTTAGCATGTATCCCAGTCAGGGCTAAGACACAAAGAAGTGATCTAGATGACAATCTTCTCTTTAAATATTCCACAAGGCGACTTCTTGGCCAAAAACTCAAACTAATCAGAGCCGTCGTTTCCTTTTGTGATGAGATTCACTTTGACTGTCTTTTACATTGCTGCTGAAATCAAAGCAAGTGACAAACACAAACGTTATCTGAGAGGCAGTAAGTCAAAGGCCACTGGGACAGTACAGTCTGCTTCACTCACCATCACTATCCCTGCAGCTAAACACACACACACACACACACACACACACACACACACACACACACAGCATATGGGAACTCCTCCTGTCGGCTGATGTAGATGCTTTGACATGGACACCAGAGTCACCGTTAAGCCTATTACAGTCTTTAGCTCCACATGTATAAACAGACCCACCCAAAACACACAAACATGCAGACATAGTAATGCTCACACACATATGCACAACATGAAGTCTTAAGCTGTCAACCTGATGAGACCTACAACACAAGCAGAATGTAAAATTAAATAAAATCTGACAGAATGATGCATCAGAGTCACTTTGACTTAGAAAGCTTCTAAACCTGAAATGTTTTCACTCATCTGATTTTAGTAGCTTATTACTGTTTGGGAGTACCCCCACCCCAAAGAAAACAAATGTAAGACTTTTACAACATTTGTACAAAATGAGTATAATCCAACCATATCAGCCCATACCAGTGTCCAAAACCACAGTACAGATGGGTTGCGCACACTAAATTAATTATGCTACATTGAGCATTATCTCTACAATATATATCAATATGTTATGATACTGAGTAATTTAAGTAATTAATCACATAGTAAACTCATATTTATCCAATTTTGCCAAATCAGTTTTTATAGACGATCATATTTTCTTTAATCCAATAAACCCAACCAAAATATATATAATGTACAGAAATTAATGTAAAATATTTATGAATAATATATATGTTCCTGAGCTCCAAGTCAGTGAGGATCAGGGTTCAAAGTAATGTGGGAAAATAAAACCGAACCAGAGCTGATCCAGAGGCGGGAGGACAACAATGTAACAGCTGTGTTAATACTCAGCCGCCATGAAAACAACATTCACCACAGTCACAGTGGACTCTTTCAGGAGAGAAGAGCAGAGCAGAGCTGTGAGGTCAACCAAACTCCTTTGACAGTAATCCACATGTTACATTTATTCATTGAACAGCATCCACATCCTCAGTAATAACCATTTCCAGGAACGTAGCTAAAGTCACGTGTAAAGTATTTAAATCTTATAATTTAAATACCTCCATGCTGACTGTACGTTGGTGAATGACTTACAGATTATTATATGTGTTTTCCTTTGCAAATAAAGCAGAGTGGGTAGTAATGTGTGTGTGAGCAGTTGCAGACAGTAATCTAGCTCACAGTTGGTGAATGGAATGGAGGTTAATCCAATTCCACTGGCTAAGTGTTGCCTTCAAGCACATTTGTATGCAGCGATCACAGATATCCAGAGGTCTCTCTCCCTCAAGAAAGAAAGAGGCTTGTGTGTATTCGAGAGAGGGCTGCTGTATTGATTCGCTAAAAAGCCAGAAACCTTTGAATTGGGACTAAAATGGGTGTTTGTGTAGCTGCATTCCTATTCAGGGACGGCCTCCTCGAAGGTCCACATTTTTGTACTTAATACCACAACAAAAGATGTCCCCTTTCAAATGTTTCTCCAGATGTAGACGGGGAATCCAGGTAGCTTTTAATGCTGCATTCAGTCAGTCTTTGTCAAACGGTAACATCCGGAAATATCACATGACCACGTTGTATTTACCAGTGTTTTGCTGAGATGGTCATCAGTCACGGGCAGATACTTCATATAATGTTCACCATTGAAAACCCACACTGGAGGGTGTAAATAATGGAAGCTGGGCATAAAGAAAATGAAGCAGAAAAAAGCCATCTCAAAAATACAGACAAGCAGAAATGATGTGTACATGGAGTTCACAGCTACTGCTGTTTGGCTAGTCTCCTCACTCTTCAGACTTTTACACACCTACATGATTTTGTGAGTAAGTTTTCTTTTACTGCACCAGTTTTAACACCTTTGATGTTACACTGCAGGACCAATGCAACAGTCCAGGGCTTATTTTCACACTGGATGATTCTGTAGGATATGAAAGGATTTACACCAAACGCCAACATTAAGTATCAATACAATATATAATGTGCCAATTATGAAGGTACAGTAGAATGTTTCACTTTGTGTCTCCCCTCAGACCAACAATCAATGTATGGCGGCCTTTTTGCCCTTGCAAATTTAGTTTTTAGTAGTTTGCATGGATATTGTAAGAAAGATCAATTTTCAAAAATAAGTCATTGACCATAATCTCGAGTTTTGCAAAAACGCCCGGTATCCCTCCTCTGTTTGGTGAGTGGGTTCAACGCAATTCAGTTATTTGCTTCCACCATACATCCATCCAATCCTGTCCATCCATCCATTCGTGGTCCATCTATCAGCCGTCCATCCACCGTCCACTTATCATCCATCCATGCATACATCTATCAATCATCCATCCATCCTGCCCATAGATCAATCATCCATCATCTATCAGTCAGTCATGCATCCATCCATCTATCAATCAATCATGCATCCATCCCATAAATCACTCCCTATCTGATGAGCTGTCAGAAGATGCTTGTGCCCCCCCCCCCCCCCCCCCCTCCTCCTCCTCCTGTATTTTCAGCTCAGTCACATCACGCCACTGTCTGTCTCTGCCTATAATCACAGCACAGCCACTCTCCCGCCGTCATTTTTCTCTCTTTTTTCTCTTTCTTCTCTTCTGTTCACCTGCTGAAGATCGATACCTGCTAATGCAGTAGCCCTCTCATGTTTTATGACCTCAAATGATGATCGGCCCCTTTAATAGAGCCACGGCCCCTGTTGCTAGGAGACAAGGGGCTCTCTGACGATGAGGAGGCTGAGGAGATGCTGCTGCCCCCGAAGATGCTGTGATGCTCGGCTCTCGTCCAATCAGAGCAGCCCGAGCAGGGCAATCACACAGCCAACAGGTCAGATACAACAACACAAAAATCACTCAAACCCTGCTGCTGAGTTCAGTCTGGTTGTAAACAAATGCAAAACCAATACAGGTGTGGGTTTCTTTCTATTCTGTAACCAAACAACATGGTGACCCGCTGCATCTGGAATGACTCTTAAAGCTGCACTCATCACTGTTTTTATAACAGTGGATAAAATGACTTTGCGCAACATGAAATGGGCCACAAAACCACAAAGAAATATCACAGATACTGCCGTTCCCCTCAGCTCTACGGAGTATTAAGCCCATTACAGCTTGTTGTTTTTGGTTTCCACGTCAATGGTCTCATCAGCATCTTTTCTAGCAGCGACAGGTAGTATTGAAAAAGCTTTGATGAACCCCTCTGTTCACCCGTCCAGCACCAAACATCAGAAAGTCAGTGACTCGCTCGGGAAGAAAGGGAACATCTAGCTGCTGAAAAGCGTGGTGGAAAAGAGTTGGTGGAGACCAAAGCAGAGCTGAAAGGGGAGTGAACACTGGACTTCAATTCATGAGCTGGACAAAACTCCAATGACAATTGGACAATGACTCCAAATTAATGCTAATGTTGCTAATGCTAATCATTTTGTAATTTGAATTGTTTGCTAACACATAATTCTATAAGATCATATTTAAATGAATCCATTCAAATCAGAACAAAGAAAAAACTCCCATTACGCCAAAACCACTGCTGCTGATCAAACTGATCACTCCCAGTAAACAGGCTGCAAGTGTCCATGGAAACAGCTGAATATCAGTAAACAACAACAAATACGATGGACAGGACCAGAGACACAAAGGGCTTCTCCTGTCTCTGTGTGAGGCAGCTTCCTCTCTGCTGTTACCTTGTGTGCAGGAGATGACGTGAGCGGTATCCATGGGGGTTGTGTGTGTGTGTGTGTGTGTGTGAGCATGCCAACACTGTATTGCATGTATTTTCAGCTCTGACACATGCAGTACGTGAGAGAAACACTGTTGCCATGGTAATAGGTCTCCTTCTCCTCTTGTAAGGGTTTTGGTGGACCCTCTCTCTCTCACTGTCTCTCTCTCTTTGCTCTCTCTTGTTCTGTTGCCTCCCCTCTCTCTCTCTCTCTCTCTCTCTCGCTCTGTCTGTATATCTCCCTCCCTCTTCCTCTCTGAGTTAGTTATGAGATCTGTTTTCACTGATGTAGAGTTCAGTGTAATGAATCATTTTTATTGGTATAAGGTTCTAAAATAATATTCCTAAAGCCATGAAGTACATCAGAAATATCAATAATTTAACAATAAGCATATATTATATATATATATTATATAACATATCGAAAGGATGATTTACGTGCACAAAAATAAATTTGAAGAGTTGAATTAGTTACATTGCCAACAACATAAGTTCTGATTACATTTCTTAATCGACATGAAGCTCAGAGCTACACTTTTTTCTTTTTAGAATCAGAAAATAAAGAACATCAAATGTTTTCAAAAATGATGTATTTGTCATATACCTTAAAAATTGTGTTTAATTGTGGACAAAGTTCAGTTGTTTTGAATAACTTGTATTTATGGTGATTTATAAATCACAGGACTAAACGTGGACTACACGTAAGGAAAGGAAGGAGGAGGGAAACAACCTCAGATGCCACCCTGAAGAAGGCAAAACAACCAGAAACATTCGGGGAATAAATCACGGTATGTGGGGGAAGAAGTGTGTGATGCGTTTGATTTCAGTGGACTCAGACTGCACAGTCAACGAAAAGTCATGCTGGATTTCATAATCCCCCACATACCATCATCCAGTGACTGAACATTTGCACGACTGTCTCTGCCTCACTGGCTGCTGGCCTATACTTACTCACCACTTCCACACTACACACACTTACCTGCACTATATATGCTTTCACATACCCATATAATATCTCACTATTGCCATTATTGCACTATATATTTTGCCTGCTGCTGCACATATTCATATAGTATATTCATTTCACACTGTTTATACTGTTAATACTGGTCATACTGTATATATCCTTAACTACCCCTTTGTGTTTATTCTATTTATTGCCCCTACACATACAGTGCTTAACAAATTTATTAGACCACCACCCAGTGTGAGGTGTTTGCCACCGCTGCCCTAAATTAACAGTATTGCTGATTACCAAAATATTTTATGTTTCCGTAATGGTTAATCCACCAGTATGTGCAAGCCAAGCTCTTTAATCAAAATGATATCTTTAATGCTAAAATATAATTACTGTTGTTATCTATGAATTCTCAAATTTGATTGAGATGCCAAATTACAGTTATTTACTTGCATTCCTGACCAGAAAAATTTGTTTTGTGGTTGCAAGAATGCAAGCTGTTATCAGGGCCAAAGGAGGTCATATACACATAAATATTAAGATTAAGATAAGGACTATTTAGTTGTTCCAGTTTGTTATTTGCCTAATAAATAACAATACAATTTTTAGTTTGAAACAAGTTTTTGACAGATTTCTAAAATATTTGAGTTTTCTCATTTTTATGACAGGTGGTCTAATAAATTTGTTAAGCACTGTATATCTGCACTTTACTGCTTTTTGAACTTCTTTATTGCAATGAAAATAAAGTTGAATGTAATCTAATAATCTTGTCTAATGACAATAACATTTCAATCTAACATTTACTTTTACACTGCTTTTTCTATGTCTCTCTGTCACAACACAATGTGACAATAGAGGGCAGTCTAGACAGAATAACAAGCCTCTGACTCTTCTCATAGTATAGTATTCACTTAATGTTATTGCCCATTTTATCTGACCCCACCCCGACATATGACTTTTTCAACCTCCCAAACATGACAAAATGACTGCTAATCAAATAGATTCACCCTGCACACATGCATGGAAGCATTCTCCACTCTCTCTCTCTCTCTCTCTCTCACACACACACACACACACACACACACACACACACACACACACACACACACACAGAGTGGTGGTGATAATGCATGTTGTCATTTCATGTCTCTGAGGAATACCAAATCTCTTTATGCTTCGTGCTGGACTTGAGCTGCTCCACATTAACCCTTCATAACTACGGCCATGTGCACACTAATTCAGACACATTTGGAAATCCATCTTTTCTGTCCACAACAGATGAGCCTGTTCAACCAGGAACTAAACTCTGGTCCCTTTAGCGTGTTCATGTTTGTGTTTACACCACATCTGAGGATCTGAGAAGCTGCAAAGGTCAGGTAAATGTAAACTGAAACAACAGCTTTGTTTGAGAAGCGAGGTTTGAGACAGTAACACAGGAGTAAATTGTAATTTACTGGTTTTGATACTATAATATTCGAATAGATGTTGCACATGGAATTTAATGACATGGAGCTGGAAATTGAAAATGCCTGAAAGGTGAGATGCTTGTCTGCATACGTGGTGCTGATCGGCTGAGTGTTTTCAGGTAATGTTTCTGCATAAGTTCGTAACACAAATTAAACAATTAGCAAATAAAGCTGCGTTTCATTTGAGTCAATCTTTCTTGCTATCTGTTTGGGAAGTCTACTGGCAACCTGTTCTTGCTTACTTTGTGAATGAATCCTGTAGCTGTTGCATCATTGAGGTTTGTGTTCGACCAACCAGTGCAGTTCAGCACTGCTAACTCTGCCCTACTAGTTGCTTGGCTGTAGGAAAGTACTACCCCCGGAGCAGGGCTACAAACTTAATTTAGAACCTGGTTGCAATTTTAAGCTCCTTATGTCCTCCTGCAGCTAAATCTTACAGGGGTATTAGTAAACGATGTTTAATTCTGCAAACTACTCACTTGACGGGGTCTTTGGGAAGTACTTGGAAACATTTTTGCGGTTGAAAAAGACAAGTTTGTGTTTTCCACCGCTGAAAACAATCTGAAAATGCTAATGTGATTTGACCTGCAACACAATTTCAAATGTCTGCATCAGTTTGGACACGCCCTCTGACCTTCCCTATAAACCCCTGAACCCCCCCTCCCCGCTGAGGCAGACGCCTGTCTGGGGTGAGTGATGCTCCTTCCATGTGACCGTCCATTATTGATGAGACAAGATGCATCCCAGCTCCCCTGAGAGGATGAGCTCACTGATGAGGTCACCTCTCTGTGAGTGAATACAGTGAGGGCTCTGCATGAAGAGCTCACAGTTCACAACCCCACCCACCCCGTTCTGCAGCTGCACCGCCTCCTCCTACATTTTTTAACAGGCCAGGGTGTCCATCAAACGCTGTGCACTTTTAAATAGAAAAGGAACGATTGCGCTGAGTCTCTAAGGTCCGTGATGACAGCTGATATGTGATAGAGAAGCAGAAAGAAATTCAGTCTGTCTGACATTCGCTATTCCTCACCTCTGTTCTCCATTTCTAAACAATCTGTGACTATGTTTCACATGTTGAATTTGCAAGACAAACTCAGAAAAACCAAGAAAAGAAAAAGAAACTCACAGAATGTGTTAGCAACAGCTGTCTATTGACACATCCAGCAGACACAGAGCAAGATTGACATCCCATTGATGCTGTGTTTGTGTCTACCTTAAATCCAATGCTCACTCTCCTTTGGAGCTTTGGTTTAGTCTCCACCAACTCTTAAGTGAATAGCGGGTTATCAGTTTTATGTTGCAGACGAGAGCTGTGAGACTGGACCAGCTATGTGCAGCTAGAGAAGCAAAACTATGAGTTAAAAGAGGCTAAAGGCTGCGTACAGCTGCACAGTGGGTGTAGAGCTGCAAGCGATATTTTTGTGAGACGGGAATTATTTCATTAAATGTGTGTCTAAAATATTGCTTAGCTTTGTGGACGTTTAAAAACCTGAATGAAAACAGCAGCAATTAAAAACACTGTGATGTAATTTGTTGTGGCATTTGACTCTTTTACTATAAGCGCCTCCATCTGGTTTGGATTAAACGCTAATGAAACAGTCCTCTAGTCAAGTAATTTCTTCTGTAAAAACAACACCACAGCCAACTATCTCACACACTACTCAGAGATATTAGATTAACAGGCAGCATTTAACACTGTTAAAGAACCACCACTGAGGCAGCAGTGGATTACCCAAAAATAAAACAAACAAAAAGACACAGAAAGCGTGTTTAGAAGTGTTTTTAACGGCCGTCACTAACCCGCCTCATGGAACAGATACACTCCCATGTTATTAAATGCATCAGTCCACACTGACTCAGAGAAACGTGTCACCCCGGGACCTCCCACATTTTTTATGTGTAGAGTTTGTGTCAGTTTAGCATCTGTCTGAGGCTAATCTGTTGCTGATACAACATTATAATGTAGATAACTGTTAATATACTGTTGGCCTCACTCTTGATGTTTTTTGGACTCATGTTTCAGTTTACTAGATGAATTACTGGGTTGTGCTACCTTCACTGGATTATCTGCACAGTACCCTCAGTTATTACCTGGCTTCTAAACTGATTTGAGGGGCAATGCAACTAATTTAACACTTACCTACTTTTATGAATCCTGTTTCTTTGTTACTGTACAAATGTCTTTTTATGTCTTTGATCCAACTCTTGTTTACGGTACTATGTCCCTTTTATCCAACACCGTCTTCACAGTCACTTCCAGTCAAATACTTCAAATTCCAACTGCTGTCTTCAACCTTTATTGGAAGCGTGTTTAGCTCGCTGCATATCCGTGCACCCGCACGCATAGTCAGGGCAGAAGAGATATTGTCTGTGTCTGATGGGCAAGTAAACTAACAGAGGGAGGCACTCCACAATCAACAAACAGGGAAAATGACATGAGACTGAGAGATGGAGGGAAAACACATTATTGAGACCAACCAGCAGAGCCTGCTCTTTCCCTACAAAACGATACTATAAAACATCCTCAGCTGAAACGTTTCCAACACTCTCTACATACACAGTTAGTTTCATGTCCTGAGAGTGACGACACTCAGTGACACGTGTGGTTTGTTGTTGTTGCCATCGTCTCATGTTTGCCAGTCAAGGAGCCATTTTGGATTCTGATCTTTGTGAGGCCCCTGCAAGGGGATGAGTCATCAATGTCCACACACACACACACACACACACACACACACACACACACACACACACACACACACACACACACACACACCTCCAGCAGCAAGCTCTCACATTCAATAATCTGGGCTATAATTAGCTCCCTGGATAGGAAGACAAGACGAGAGAGAGAGAGAGAGAGAGAGAGAGAGAGAGAGAGAGAACTGGCTTTTAAACCTAAAAATATTCCCAGCTCTCCGGAATATCGGATTTTCTCATCTGTCAGGTCACCGGCTCACTAAAACAATCAAATACGAGTCTCAGAAGAAAAAAATCTTTCATCTGCTCATATAAATGACACTAAAAAAAGCCCCTCGACCCTCCTGTTGCCTTGGTTACGGAAGCAGAGCTGAATGGAGGAGGAGGTGATGATGGTTTCACTGGGAACAGAGCTGGAGAGATCTGACAGAATAATAAATTTACCTCTGCTTATTTTCTCCCTGTGTACCACTCCACATCTCTCTCTCTCTCGTAGTAGCTCTTCACAGCGCTCCAGTTCTCATAATGACCCACTCCTTTCTATGCCAATAAAAAATTTGAAAACGAGGGTGCTAGTGCCCAAAAGTTTCTTCACAAAAATATGAAGTTTCATAGGACTTGCAGTAAACAGTTCAGATTGAATTATTTAGATAACCAGGATGCAGCGGGGTGATCATATGTGATCAGACTCAAGGTTTTTACAGAGCGTCTCTGTCGCCGTCTGTCAGGCTGCTCTGCCTCTGGCCTCTTTCCTCTGCTGGCAGGAAGCTGAATGCAGCAGCTGTTCAGGACAAAATGCCACGGAGAGGAGAGTCCGACCCCTCGCCGAGCTCAAACTTCACCAGAGAGTGTCACTGAACAATGGCAAGACACCTCTCATACAATTTGATGAAATGAGCATTTGCAATAAGAATGGAGATTATTTTAAATCGGGGAATTTATTATTTTGTATTGTATGAAATAGTATTTAAAAAATCATGTGAAAGTTTCACTTCAAAAATAGCATCTGCAGCAACACTATAATCCAGTTTTGTTTCATACACTAAATACTTCGGATTTTGGTGTAAAATCAGCATCTCCACTGTGTTTATTCCCCGTTCTCCCACTTTATATTACTGAATGCATTTTCTGAGCCGTCAATATTGCAAGAGGACCCCATTAATTGTAAACTGCAGTGGACAGTGTCCTCTTGCAGCTTGGAAAAAGAACTGTTGTGGGTGGGGACATAAATTCTAAGGGTACTTTTAAAAAAAATTAGAAAATCAGTAACACCAGAATGATGGGTTTAACAGGATTTCTTCTTTTCTTTGGGGGCCAGCAGTCAGCCCAGCAGAGCCAGAGACAGACACTATGTCCCCATACACGTGACATGAGTCAAGACCAGCAGCGGCTTTGTGAAACATTGTCTTCCTCTGGAGAGAGCGAAGACGCTAAACCTGCAGCAGCATACCTGGGTTGTTCTGCACCTCTTGCTCCTTGCACCTTGCTGCTGCGCTCAATATCAACAACAACTTTGACCCTGTTGTCAGCGATCTTTCCAAGTGCAACCAATGAGATGACATATGTCCGTGATGTAACTTGAGAGCAATCCATGAAGGCCCTAATCCCTAGTCCCCAAAATTTTACAACACCACCTCAAAATCGTGTCACAATCATAGCAGGAGGGCTACAGCATGTTTGAATGACAGCAGTCAAATTGGGCCACCAGATTTGTGAATGGGCAGATTGTAAACAAAGGCACGATCCGCTACACCTCTGTGTATTAACACCAGAGAAGTAAACTGTAAAACTTAAAAATAATGAGCTGTTTGGATACCTCCCATGTTTAATAGATCCAAGGACACAATCCTTTCCTGATATGGGAAACGGCTCTCACCTGTCCAGCATGTGGGCAAAAGACAATGTCTAACATTACTGGTGATTTTAGTACTTTACCTACTTGTGAAGTAATATGAGGAATGGACAAACTCACTCCAGAGACACTGACTAAAAACACTCAATGTGGAAGTAAACTATGCAGATGTTGCACTTGCTCTAACTGAACACTCCTCTGGTGTAGCTCCCAATCAGAGCAGCAGATAATTTTGAGAAGCTGCTGATTTAAAATGATTTTTCTCTGCTCACTTGTAGCTGGGAAAGAAGCAGCATGACGTCTACCATTGGTGAGAACCAGCTCTTTGTGGAGGCAGCTTACCTTTATATCCGGGCCATTGCAGTTGAGGCTCATCCCGCACTCGTCTGTGATCTCTGTAATCTCCGACAGGTCGTCATCTTCAAACTCATCCAGACTGATGTCATGGGTCAACCTGGTTGAAGGGGAGGATTAGGGTGAGAAGGGGAAGGGGAAAATCAATGTTAATCCTTCAGCACTCATCCGCAGCCGCAGTACATCTCAAAATCTCTTGGTGACCGAATTATCTGTACTGACGGGATGGCAACTCCAAGCCAAAATCCAAGCCCACACATTGAGCCCACTACTTCCTACCCCCGACTTCAGACGCCCTTGCTCGGACCACACCAGTCTTTAAACTCTGCCTTCATTTTGATCTCATCTACACACTTGTAAAGTTTCGTGACTACATCTCGCACGGTTGACATACAAACACCACACGCAGGCTCGCAGGCTGTCGCGGCTGGTAACCAGTGTTATATCCCAGGTTAGTGACAACAACTGATATATGACTGGTGGGGGATGAATGTGCCGACGTTTTTTTTGGCTACACACCAACAGTGATGAGAAGAGAAGACTGAATCACAGTGAAAGTGGAGTGGAAGGGAAATGCATCATCACAGATGGCAGCTGAGTCTATGAGCATAGTGTAAGTAAAATCATGACAAGCTTTTCCAGAGACATAGTTCAAAATAATCATCTCTCTCCTGTAACGCAAACAGTTGGGATATAGAGTTCAATATGCAAATGTGTATGAATCAACATACATCAACAGGACTAAAAGTCATTTTAGCAGCCTGTAGATGCCACAATGTCCATTCAGGATTCAGCATGGAATAACTCAAAAAGCATACTTTTACCGCTTTTGGAGCGATGCATAATGGCACCAAAATATTTAGTTTGGCACTAGAAGAAAAGTTCATGGGATGATTAACATTATCATTAAGTTGTCCATCCTCTGAGGAGCATGAGTGTTCAGAAATCTTCACAGCAATCCACCTAGACTGTGAACAACAGCATCTTATGGGTACAGATGAAATTTTTGTCCTGAGACTGGCTCTAGAGCAAAGCTCAAGGCATCCAAAATCAGAGAGGTTCATCCTCGGGGGAGCATGAATGTGCTCCTGATTTGGTTTAAAAGGGGCAGTGGTGCTGGATATTGGGCCAGGGTGACCAAAAACATTAGGAGTCATTCATCTGGGGACCAGTAATGTTCACTGTAAATGTAACGACAATCAGGCCCATTGTTGTTGATATATCTGACCAACTGACCGACCCTATTGGAACAACTTTTAAGTCAACAAAACAGCTAATCACATAACTTCAATAACTTCAAGTCAATCCTCTCATTACAAAGCATCAGCCTCTGCACCAGTTTCCTACCTACGATACAGTGGGGCAGGTCTGGCTGTCAAGAGAACATGGAGGCTCATATCCAAATGTGCATGGACATTAAAATCTTGCAGGGAAGAATATAAGGTCTTGATCACTCTTGCAGCAACCCTGGACATCACTCCAGTGTCGGGCAGGGAAACATGCTGTCCTGCTGTCTGTGGTAGGATTCAATTAGCTTCCAGTAAACAATGCTTCAGTTTTCCCCATCTGTAATTATGTCCGCCTTTTATCTCTTTACCCTGCAGCCTCCTGGGCGTAACAGACAGGAAAATGTTATTAGACGGAGGAAAGAGAAGATGACAGCGATCACACAGAGCATGAGAACAAGCTGTCAGAGAGACCTGGTGAACTTGGAGAGCTGTTGCTGCATGATGCTAAAGTCATTTCTGGCTACATCGACACTTCAGCTGTCTCCTTTTTCAAAAGTAGGCACAGCTGTGGCCGTCTTTAGCTGTCACGTGTCGGAGGGTGGGTATGGGAGTTAAATAGCCCATGTAGAAGCATCTGTTTACCTCTATAATGAGGCCCTGAAGGAGGCAGAAGAGAAGGGCTGAAGGATGGAAAGGGAGAAAGAGAAAGAAAGAGAGGAAGGCAGAGAGAGAGTATATGAATCCAGCAATCTATTGTTAGGGAGTACAGGATCTCAGATGGGAATATATGTACACCTGATGGAAAGAAAGAGACTGAGGGAGAAAGAGAAAGAGACATTCAGAAGTGACCCAGTGGAATCATCCACCTTCACTGAACAACTCTCCAACTAGCAAAGCTGCTGCATCACTAAAATTTAGGTTAGTTTTTATTTCATGCCATAGGGTTGATATTCTAAAATGGCACCTAAACTCAAAGATGTGTAGCGGCTGACTTGCGAGGTGGAAAAAGCTGATTGCTCCTGCTATTGGAATTAAATGGCTTTGTAGTTTCATGAAAGCATAAGGCAAGCAATATTCTGTATTTTTCTCATTGTCAACAAATCCCATAAAAAGACCACAACCAACAATGAATTGATCCTATTAACAAATATTAGCCAAAGCCTGGTGTACCTTCATTCCCTTTGCTAAAGACCTCTATTGTTGACCAAAGAACTATTAAAAACACATCAATTTGTACTGGGCGACATGTTCCTTCATTATAAAGCATTATAGTTTACACCATCCTGTTGCTGCAAATACTCACTTGAGCACCAAATGTGTATTAATCTGCAGCTGAAAATAGTTCAACAAATTCACCATTTACTCTAGATTGAGTAGTTTCCTAAAAACTACAGGGCCCTGCTGTTTGTTGTATGGTATCTGTGTGTTTAACGTTTGCTGAGATCAAAACTCCAGCATCACTTCTAGTATAAAGAACTTTATTTATGAAGGCCACTCATGAATATTTTATTTTTTATTATTAAAGTACATTTGTTTTTCAAGGTCCATGTCTTCCATAACAATAAGTGCCACATACAAGGTAAGGAAGACAGAAAGAATTATGAGACAGACTAAAGCATTGCTGGTTTTTGCCTTTCTATGGGATTTATTGACAGGCAAAATATAGAGTGGCACCCGCATTATGCTAAATTCTTTATTTCAATTTTTCCAATTAGAAAACTAAATTTGGTTAATTCTACAGCACAAGCAACTTATTGTAAGTTAAATGCCTCACATTGCATGATAGCATGGTTATCATTCAGCTCTTCTTGTCGTTACCCACTCGACATGACCAGCACTGTGCAACAACATGTGGCTGAAAGCGTCATATGAACTTTTCTTTTGTCCCAACCGAATTGCATTGATCAGCTTCGGTCTGAGGACACAGCTCTGCTTTTGAATAACAAAAACTGTAAGCTTATCAGTTCACTACAAATGTAATTTATTACAATACAGACAGATGTCTGGGAAAGGAACAAAATCAATATGCTCCAGAGTGTCCCTCTGTTATCAGCATCACTTACAGGTGGAGGAGAGGAAAGGAGAGTTAAAGAAAGGAAAGACTGCGAACATGATGCATGAATGCCAATCAGAGCCAATCAGCCATAAGTATGTCATTTATTTTGACCCTGAATTGCAGGTTTTGACCTATAATTGGGGCTTTACAAGGACAAAAAGAGGAGGGGAGTCTGAAGAGTGGTGAACAAGAGGTGAGAGGAAACGATGTCGTGACTGTAGATCAAACCCAGAGGAAAGTGCATATAGAGGCAGCGGGCAGTGAAAGGATGGAGAGAGTCATGGGAACAAAATGAATGGGGGGGGGGTAAATTAAGTGCCGGGAGATAAACCACCTGGACAGGACAGGGTGACCCCTTTGCTGCGCTGAATTGTGGGTAAGGAGGGCTGCAGACAGCAGAGAAAACCAACAGAGTGTACAATACAGAGCAAATTACGTTGTCACACATCAAGGGTTCAGACATTACAGGGCAGCATGCAGGGCGTACAATGTCGAGCACGCTCACATCAAACAGGCTGAACAGTCACATCACAGTCGCGTTGTGAAAACCTCCTGTCGCAAACGTTGGTGATTGCTTTTCTTCTTTATTTACATAAATGATTACGGGGTTCCTCTGGGGGTCTGATCTCTCAGGTCCACAATAGCAAAGAATAATAGTAGTAAGAACAACATGCTCAAGCAATACGGGTGTATGTGTATGGAATTAAAGATGACCTTGTCAGCTGTCCATATCATAGCAAACACCTGTTTAATAAGAACTGCTATTTAAAATGGTCATTTATATTTCGTGTATTTTCTTTTTAAAAGAAAAGAGGAAATAAAGAAAGAAAAATACATCACAAACATTTTAATAAAATCCACACAGTCACAAAAAGCATCTGTAAGTCTGAAACTTGCAAACTAGTCTGCCCTTAATAAAATAATAGAAATACCCGTCAATACATGTGCACTCTTCTGATAGTAAACAGTCTATCTTTGGGGTGTTTGGACAAAACAAAATGTCACCTTGGTGATGGGAATTTTCACTATTTTCTGACATTTTATTGACCAAACCTTTAATCAAGTAATCGAGAAAATAATCAGCAGACTAATCCGTAATGAAAATAATCGTTAACTCCAGTCCTATACACATTGCACTCACACCGCATAGAATGACAGATGATGTTAATGTGACATTTTTAACAGATCACATTATTCATCTTACAGCGTGTAGAACGACTGGCTTTCACATCTGGTTTGGACTCTAAGAGTAAAGACCACCAGAGCTGGCTGGAGGAGAATCCAAGACTGACATTTTGAGGTGGTGCAGAGATGCTGTTGTGGACCCCACCTCAGTTCAACAGTAACGTTCATACCTCCACAAAGGTTCCAAACTCTCAGAACAAACTGCCTCAGGTGTGGAATTGCGTGATTTCTTTTTGGACTTTACCACTGCAAGCATGTCCTCCTAAAACTCTAATTTAATTCTAGTTTTTGGGCATTTTTCCTGTAGTTGTGATAGTATACAATAAAGATATGGACCGGAAATGTGGGAAAGTAGAGAGGGGGATGACATCTAACAAAGCTCCATAGCAGTAACATGATACACCTGACCTGTAGGCCACCGAGACCCCCCAAATCGCTCACACTTTTGCACATACTTATGCAAACAGTCAGCACACATTCATCCTGTATGCACACACTTAAGTAATAATATTCCTTCCAATATCCCTGAATGAACACTAAATGGACCTGTGAATAACCGAGAATACCCAGAACCCTAAATATCCTTGTTAGTTTCCTCCCGGATTGTATTCTTGTGCGATGTATACCCATCATCTCACTCACACACTCACAACACCCTCAGTGATCGATGCAGGCTGACTCAGCAGACTGGCTGGGCTGCACAGGTCAGAAATCCCTGTGACACATCTACTGTGTCATCATCACTGAAAGTGAGACCCAGCAAATCAGTTGGACCATAGTAACAACAGGCTGACACCCACATCATCACTGTGACACGGTTACCTCACAGGACCCCATGGACTGTCTAGGCAACTCCGGGGAACGGATAGTTATCATATCGCATCCTGATATAGTTTTTTACTCGTTACGTTTCCAAGTGTTATGTTACGGCTTGTTGAAAAGATGTCAAGAATTGTGAAATCTGTAGGAGCAGCTCAGTCTCCTAAAAAAAACCACCTTTATACTATTTATTTGCTCTGACAATAAAAGTTGGTTGAAAAAAAGAAGGTTGGAGTAGATGTTTGGACGCACAAAGCTCAGAACCATGTGTTACATTACCACTGGTTATGTCTGGAGGAGGATGGTTTTGGTTGATTATCAAACAACTCGACTTCTGCCTTCTCATGCTTCAAGTCAGCGTTGACTTTTTCAAAAATAAACCATGATCGTGATCTGTGATTCAGGTGTCTTACAAACATGAAAATGTTAATGACGCTTTAGCTGAAACGAGTGGATAACGTCAAAGGATCAGCTGGGTGCAAACCAGCAACTTATAAGGACAGGACTTGAGATGCTACATGCTACTGTGCTCAGCTGTTGTTGTTCAGCACATACCTCCAATGTGGAACCTAACAATGCCTCATTTTCTATTTCTACATCTGTTGAATACACACATACAGCAAATAAGACAACATAAACCAGTATTGCAGCTTATAGTTTTACAATTGTTTTGGCAGAGGTTTATACTCAAAGTGCCTTTTAATGCAGCATGCATGCTGAAGCCACTGCAGATGCAGCTTAGGATGTAGTTCTCTAATAGACATTCCTTAAAATATAAATTATTTTCCACAAGATGTCGGAGTCTCATTGGTTAATGTTACTTCTAATGTGTCTAATAAGCCTTGAGTTCACCTCTCCGGGGTGATTTAAATATTTCATGTGCTAATCAGGGATTCTGATCCCATTCTCAGCATGTATGATCTCTCTCCCACTAACCTAGTATTAATAACAGTAGCTTTGATTTTTAATTGGGCTCTGTGATCCCCTGATTATGTAAACTCCTGTTCAAAACACAGGGTGTTCAGACACATACAATGATGCTATAAAGGCTTGAAGAGAGGTAAGTATGAGTGTTGATTGTTTGCCTTGACTGACACGAGTCTTGGGTTTTAAAACTCAGCTGTGGTCATTGCTACTCATTCATTTCTCAGCTACAATCTACTGCCCAAATTCAGATTTTTTTTGCATCCACATAACTGCCAAAACAACAGCGGGTGGATAAAGTCCAGGTTTCAAAACATCCCTTCAGAAACATCACAGAATCAATGTCCACAGTTTATGTTGTAAAATGGCATCAGAGGGCAACAGCACTGCAGGATGGATGTTTCAGCTTGTTTCAGATAAACTCCTGCGTTATTCTGACAGTGGGGGGGTGACAGGGCAGCCTTCTGGGGTGTTTGTGCCTTCTCAGCCTGCCTCTCTGCTTGTGTTAATGAAGGACAGCATGACCTCGCGCTCAGGCCATGATGGGCCCGGCCAGCTCATTAGTCTTTATCTGAATCCTGCTATGACCCTGATACCAACTGCACAGTATTTACCTACTGCTTGCTTGCAAATGTTGACTGCAGTTTTTGTTCACAAGTAGCACACAATGCCAAAATACAGGGGTCATCGATTTTTGTTTAAAAAGTAGCAGATCAGTTCATCCCGATTTCACCAGGATTTTTGGTCCCTACAGACCCACAAGTTGCTATATTTCCTGCTGCCAAAAAGACCCATTTTGTTTACTGTTTACAGTAGAAAAAGGTGGTGCTGTGGTGAAGACAGATACGAAAAATGCTTCTGGTATTAAAAAGTGAGGATAAAAATGTGGGGAAAATGTAAATGACCTGCTAATCATGGAACACAATTCTCCTAGTTAAAAGAAAAAATAAAATAGTGAGAAACTGGATCTGATTTCCCCAGTATTTGTATTATTTATTCATCTATTGCAATATTTGCTAATTCATCAGTGGACGCAGGACAGTCACAGTACCCATACAACTGTGGATATTTTACACTCGCATCTCTTGTCATGTTACAGTCTCATAGGACTAGCATCCCTGATCTGCTCTTATGATTCAATCACCTCACACTCCATACACATTAAGCCCAGCGTTAAGTCGTCACAGCAGATGCATGTATACCCCCCCCCGCCCATCTCTCCCCAATAATTCACATTTATGCTCCCACTGAGAGATTACAAGGCTGCGCGCTGTCGGTCATTCATCAGCTTCGTCCTCTTGCAAGGACAGGACAAGGATCAGGACCATCCCGTCAGACCCCCCCCCACCCCCCACCCCCCCCCCCAACAAACTCTGAAGACACAAATTCATTCACACAGTGCTTCTCCCACATTGGCATTGCTGTCATAATAGACACACACCAACAAAAAGTGTGATGTGTGTTCTCCTGTGTTGCTTCTCAGCTCCTATTTTTGGTCAATAGAAACCAGCAACCTCTGCTTCATGCTCTGCCTCTCGTCTTTAGACACAAACATACACACAGCCATATGCATCCGCGCTCCCTCAAGGACATGCCTGCCCTGAGCTTTAAGATGCAGGGAGGCGACATATAGCAAGAAAAAGGCAGTTAGCAGTTACACACTCACAAGGTCACACACAGCCATGTTGCTGCATGCCAGTAAAAAAAGAAAAAAAAAAAAAAACACAGAGAAGGAGAGAGATGCCCTACCATTTCTCCCACTGGTCCTCCATCCAACCCTCTTCTCCTTCCCCTCCCGAGTCCATACTGTAAGTGAGGAGGGCATCCACAACCGAGAGGAGAGGAGGAGGAGAAGGAGCAAGAGGGTTAGAAAGTGAAGGCGGGAGGGCGGGAGAGAGAGGGAGGAGCGAGCAGGAAGAGAGCCAGAGGAGAGGGAGGAGGGGTGCAGCTCGTCCGGGTCGATGGGAGAGGCGTCCGATTCAGAGCCCTGCTGCTGCTGCTGCTTCTCCGGAGGAGAGAGAGGTAGAAGGGGGAATTATTTAAAGCAGAAGAGCTGAATCTGCCACAGAGGAGTAGTGTTATATAATCTACTCCTCTCTCTCTCTCTCTCTCTCTCTCTGATGTTTACTCTGTCCTGTGTGCATCAGATTTACTACGCCACTGCAGGAAAGTGCTGGTGTTAGCAGAACATCCAACGCCACGGCAAGAACAAGAGAAACATCAGCACAAGAGGACACTCTCTCTCTCTCTCTCTCTCTCTGCACAACACTGTTGTGTTCAATTATTCATGAGGCCCATTGGTCCTAAGACTCCTAATTTCCCCTCGTCTCTCTTACGCTCCATTCATCCTCTTAAAAGGACGATTCAGGTTCATTACATTTGGGTCTTATTCATGTACTTTTGGCCATCATCTCTATCAGTTAAGATAGTATTGCACTCTCCCAAGGTAATTGCTGAAGTCTGGCAACACAGCAACATTGACAAAAATACGCCTGACAGGGCATAAAACACAGGCAGTCAGATGACCAGACAGGTTGTAAGCAAGCCAAAAGTTCATCACAGATTATCGAAGCCACTTATTTTTTTTAAATAAATCCATTTAAAATGTAATAATCCGTCATTATGCAGTAAAACTGAATGCTCACAACTACGGTGATGGTGGTGATGGTGGTTGAACCAGGAAGTTAGTTGTACACTGTGATGGATGTTTACAACAGACGCTGTTTGTAATGATTTTCCTGTTTGCATTTGTTTTCTTTTACAAATACGTTTGGCTTATGTTTGGGGTTTGTTTACAACCTGCCTGATCCTCTAACCACTCATGTTCCTTGCCCTGTTGTGAGTCCAACAGATTTCAGCCATTAACCTGATGAATACAAAATTATTATTGTGGACGGAAATGATGGCCAGACCTACAAAAATAAGGTAAAAGTCGTAATAAACTGGAATTATCCATCAACCTGTGCTGGTCTTTGCTTGTTTGGCTTAGCTCTCAAAAAATCAATGTGTCTGTGCTGAATTGTGTGCACGCCCCTGGGCAGTGAACTGTACAGTCAATTAACCCTGTCAACCGTGCTGACCTCAAAACCTCCTGCCAGCATCTCATAGGCCAAAGCATATGCACTGTATGTCGGCTATAACGCTGTACATAGGAGCACCGTGCTGATTTTAGCCACCAAAGGCTTCAGGAAATAGAAGCAAAGAGGTGTATCACAGTTTACTAATGTGGCTGAGAACAATAGAGTGTGAGAGAGATAGATTACGTTAATGAAACTCAGCCACTGAGCTTTAATGAGACTGTTAAAGCTGCAATAATCAATATCTTGAAGAAGAAAGTGGAACATTAAGCTGCTAAAGGGCTGAATCTTTTTCTTGGGAGGTGGAGG
Source organism: Enoplosus armatus (assembly GCF_043641665.1). Lineage (NCBI taxonomy): Eukaryota > Metazoa > Chordata > Actinopteri > Centrarchiformes > Enoplosidae > Enoplosus > Enoplosus armatus. The sequence continues at coordinate 4,999,183 of NC_092180.1, forward strand.
AGACCAAACCAGAGCTAAAAGAGAGAGAATACTGAACTTACATTCGAGAGATGAACAAAACAAATGTAACTTAATGTGATGATTATCTTGCTGTGTGTTACTGCAGCTCCAAATGACAGCATATTCACATTTGCCTCATCCATTACAAATCATCACAGGTGCATATAGGCAAAAATAAGATAAAAATCAAACCCCAGGATTCACACATTCCTTCAGAAAGGTCAAAGACACTCAAACCCCCCCCCCCTACATTTTGAGCTGCCAACATGCAGCCATATGGCCATACAGTATGACTTTGGCATCTGGCCAGAACCTATGGAGCTCCCACACATACACACACACACACACACACACACACCAGAAGAGTGTCAAACACTTCCCCCTACACATGTGGAAAAACACTTGCTGAAGGAACAAAAAAAGGGCTATAAAACACACTGAAAAATATTCTTATGAAGAAAATCCAATATGCAATTTGAAGATGACACTTTGACCATTTGTCCTCCCATTGTGACACTGACATAATTCATTAAATGATTACAGAAAAATCAGTAGAATAACTGATAATATAAATAATCATTGGTTGCAGTCTGACATAACAAAATTACATTCAAATCGAACCACCACATTTAGATCTTTGTTTTCTCAAATTCTGGTACTTCAGGTGTCTCAACTGCAGGGAGAACCAGCCCTATATATTTTTAAACAGGCCTATATTAGAGACCGGCCTGTTCCCTATATTTTTTTTTTATCATATTTCAGTACAACATCTGTCTTTCACCTGATATGTTCCTGTTTTTACTTGCTGTTAATGCAAACTCAATACTTCCTCCATATCCACCTGTTGTCTTGACAAATTCAGCATAAAGCGGATCTCCATCTGAGTTTCAGTTGGTCCTTCTTTGCTGGTTTTTCATTTGCTTGTAAGCTACTGAAAATGTAACTCGACACATCCTGCACAGGCATTTCACATTAAAAGCCTTCCAGCAGCTCCTAGGATATAATTCCTCCCTTTCCTGGTAGGCTTTTAATGTGAAACATCTGCAGGATGAACACTAACTGAAAAAAATATTGACAGCACATGTCCTAGCAACACCGACTCTCATTGTCAATTAACCGTGGGGAACATCCACTCTATGCTTAGACGCCGTTTTCACAAATATGTCAAAAAATAGTCAAAATTGCCTGAAAATTTGACAAACATGCTCAATCATTTATATATCCACACACAAAATGTGAGGAGAGTTCAAATTTCAGTTAATCTTCAAGCAGCATCTCCCAGCAAAGTACAATGACAGCAGATCAGAATCCAGGGAAGGGTCTCACTAAAATAAAATATCTAAAATAACACAAATAGGAATCAGAATAAAGGCCTGGTAAATGCAGCCAATGTTAGAGAATGATCGTAAATATTATTCTGTTGAGGCTGTAAAATGTATAATTGCTCCATTGTTGGGTTTCAGAGAGAGAGAGCAAGAGAGAGAGAGCGAGAGAGAGAGAGAGAGAGAGAGAGTGTATAAGCAGAGGGGAGGTGCCATTAGGTGGAACGTGCCATGTCAGCAGAATTGAGTGACAGCAGTAAATAATTAGCGTGGGGGGGAACTGCAACCAGAGCAATAGCTGTCCACTCTGTCAGGGTGAAATTCAAATCTGCTCAATTTGAATGGTCTGTCTGTCTGTCTGTCTGACTGTCTGTCTGACTGTCTGTCTGTCTCTCTGAGGATGAAGGCAGCTGAAAAACATACAAGCTAATCCTGTTGAAAAAGCCTGAAATCAAGCTTTTTCCTTTACTCAAGAAAACATCAAAGCCCATGAAAGACGGATGAAGTGATTCAGGGAAACTGACACTTCAAAACCTGCTTAACCTCCCTCGTGTCTCTCTCTCTCTCTCTGTCTCTCTCTCTCTCTCACACATCCCACACCCTGTGAATCCATCTGCCTGAGCAGATCTTGTCAGCAGAGTCATGTCAGTGTGGAAGCTGCAGTGAAAAGATGAAAGAAAAGAAAGAGGGTATGCCAATGAATAAGTGAGAGAGAGAGAGAGAGAGAGAGAGAGAGAGAGATCGTGAACACTTCTGCGCTTTCATTTTGATTATTCAGTGATCTGTACATTTTAAAACTTCAGACAAAAAAAATCTGATTTATTTTCTTTATCTATTTTCTGAATACAATGACAAAATTCATGCTAAATGCAGATCATGTTGAAAAATAACGTCTGATCATGCTCTCCTCACGCTGCAGGAATATGGAATAATTCAAAAGATTTCAGAAGTGATTCAGGGAGAATTAAATGTACAGCCTCTCATGTGGCACTATTAGTATTTTAGTTTAGTTTATATGACATTATGCAACCCTGTCTCCCAGAAATTACATACATATTACTAAATTGTTTTCCCAATTACGTCGTGCTTTTAAACGTGATGGCTGATTATGTTCGCTGGCAATGTTTTGGTGGTTGGAGTGTGGTGGTGGTCGTAGAAAGCAGAGGACTGCATCCAGTCCAGAGTTCCGCCTTTGTTCAGGTTTAGGAAACAAAAGCACTTTGGTTGAGGTTAGGGAGAGGCCGCGGTTTCTGTTAAATGTTAACAATCACATTGTGTCTCGTGATTCAAGTCCCTGCGGACTTTTGACTGAAAGGAGATATGTTGTCAATGAACATTTTACTGATACATTCAGTATGAACATTTTAACAATTTGCCAATTGATAACAATTTGATACGTTATATGGTAATAATGGTAATAGAACCAGTCAGAATGACATTTCCTTCCAACCCGTTCATAGGTTGTTGTTGTTCCTTCCTCTAAAATGTATTTTCTATTGCAAATTAGTTGTGTATAAATGTCAGTTCTGGGCGACAACTACAAACAAATGTAAAAGTTCAGACAACCTGCTGGCTGTCAACAGCGGATATTGCATCAAATCACTTCAACAACACCTTGACACGGTCTTGACACACAGCAATCAAAACAAAACAGAACAGAAAAGTAGCAACAGCAAAATCTAAGTTGCCATGAATGAATGTATTAATTAATTCATTCATTGCTGTTCACGTTTACCTGTTTGGGGTGACAGACATTAATGGGATAAAAGAGGGATTAGTTTTCCCTAAAGAGGGATCTCTGGTTTCATGTCACAGATGCCTTCATGAGTTCCCCATTCTCCAGAGTATTTGTTTTCCCATAATGCACTACAGAATGGACCACATGGTCTTGTTGCTCCATACATGCTGCATTACACACACACACACACACACACACACATAAACACTGAGCTAATGTGAAAGAATCTCCTGCTACGCCCTCTCGTGCCACAGACGATCAATGCAGTGCAGGAGAATTTAAAGGTACAGTTCACCTACATATGAGTCTTTATCTCATATTAAATATTATAGGATAGCTGCACTGTTTAGTAAAAATGAGTAAATCTGATCAGTTTAGACATTTTTGAGAAAATACAGAAGATACCGTTGTTTAATCTGTGAGGAAATGATTGTCAGTGTGGATTTGTTGTTGTCTGAAGGTTTGAACAGCCTCTCTTCATCTTCATCCCAATACTGATGTTCAAATGCAGTTTTAAAGCCAACCGCAATTTTCCAGGTGTGATGAACGAACCTGAGAAATGTCGTACGCACAGTATTTTTAACTCTGCCGTCAGTGTGAATATCATTAACAGCACATGCTGGCTGCTGTTGACCTGATGGTAATGCATTTGGTTTGTAAACACATATCTAGGCTGTGAAACAGGAAAAGGTTTCAGTGTTTTAACAGAGAGCGATGGGTTCAGTGACCAAGTGATGAGAGATGAATGAGCATTAAAGTTACTCAAAGTACCCCTCCACTCAAAAATGTGTTTTGCTTACTGTTACTTCTCTTTTGGACTTACTGTTACTCGGTTTTGGACCCTCTGTGCTACTTACTAAAAACCAACTGGCTTTACTTTCATGAGCCGTTAGTAGAAATCTGCCAAAATATAAAAGGATCTGTGCTTCAGATTTAAATAATCCATCATCATTTCTGTAAAATCAGTTTGTTGCTACGTCCATAAAATACAGAAACATGTTGTACTCAACCTCATATGACAACTTCACAAATCTCTATTGACGAGTCATAAATATTTTACGGGCCTCAAAATGAGGTCACAGGCTTGAAAAGCTGAAGAAACTGTGGACTGAATCTAGAAGTGAAGGTGAGCTGCTCCTGTATCTCAGTCACTGAATATCTCCACACAAATAGCTGCACAGACGGTCCGACTGTCTGTTCTCCAGCAGCAGCAGGTTGGGGAAAGACGGAGGATTCGACCACAGTGTGTGGAGGCAGGGAGGATGACGGAGGAAAACATGCCAACATATGGCTGCTCTGGGACCGGGCCAACCCCGAGGTTGTGGATTATCTGGCTTCCTTTCTCTTGTCAACTACAACTCTGAAATATCAATTAATGCGGTTCAGTCTCCTATAACATGTGATGTTTGTTGTTTTCTTAATTGTCTTTCTTTTAAACAGCTGACAGCATTTTTTAAAACGTTTTTATTGCTTTTTGTATCTTTATTATTGTCTTGTTTTTGAGTCATTACCATTTTATTTTGCTGACTGCCAATGTGTTTTATGATTAACTGTTATTTTGAAGGCCCAAACTGTATTTTTACCATGTAACTTACAGAACTTTAAACATAAATAAGTGAGTTTGACTTACAGCTAATCCTTTACAACACGAATGATTAAATACCCTCGCTGCACTGTTTAGTGTCTTGTGTCTTTGAATGTTGCAGATACAACACTTCAGTTTACATTTGGATCACAGATGTGTCTTTAATTCGTCGTGCTACAGAAACTGCTTGTTTTCCCCTGACAATTTGATTGTTGTTCTGTGAGACTTTGAGGCACTTTTTTATTTAATTTTATTTATATATTTTTACATCAGGCAAATCAAACGCTGCTGGAGAGACTCTGATGCCACTGCGATGAAAAACTGAAGAAAGATGGTTGTGGAGCCGCCTGTTTGTAGCCCCGCTAATGAGACAGGGACAGACTGAGCCTGAGGGTGTGTGTGTGTGTGTGTGTGTGTGTGTTGCAACTTGATGTCGCACTGGGGAATATTGATCACAGGCCGCCATCCACTCAGTAATGCCACTGAAGAATTGCAGCTTCTCTGCAAGCAACACTGTAAGGGCCTCTGGGTAGTCACACCACTGTGTTTGTGACTGTGTGTGTGTGTGTGTGTGTGTGTGTGTGTGAGTGACACAAGTATAAAAGCATGTCAACAGCATGCAGCTAATCCCTCTTACATGCTGAACTGTTCTGCTGGTCGAATTAGCTCTGACTGCTCACCTGCTTGACGAAATTATACAATCAAAACCATTAATTTATAAGACAAATACGCAGCTTCTATTATACAAAAAATACCCCTAAAGCTAAAAAAAAAACACAGTAGCTAAGACAGGTTTTTTTTGTTTTGCTTCTAAACCTGATGTTGGCCTATTATACAAAGAACCTCAAAGTTCCCTGCTAAAAGGCTACATCCAAACTAAACAGCCTAGATGAGAAAAAAAACAACACAAAACAGAGACGAGGTGCTACTACAGCTCTGATAAGGTTGCTGTAAACTCAGTCCTGCACACTCAACATGAGTTCCTCTAAGAGCCTATAATAGTGACAGGAGATTAATGTGTCACTAAAATCACTAATGTGCGCCACAAACACATCAAGTCACTGCTCGGGTTGCAACGAGTAGTAACTACAGGGATATCACACCAATGAAACAGTATTTTGTGTCAAATCAAGCTAAAAATAGGCTGCCATAAAGCAGGCAATAAGGCCGATATGAACTCAACTCGTAAAGCCGCTGTACAGGTAATGTGGGGGCTTTTGGTTGGAGCAGATTACCAAAAAAGTATTTAAGACATATTTAAAAATGCATGGTTAGGAGATGGCGGGAGCACACAGCTCGTCTCGGTCCTCCGGGAGCAGACACGCCCAAACACAAAACATGCGACTCAACAACACATTGCGACTTCAATCCGCAAAGCTGAGCGGAGACACACGCAGCTGCGGCGGCTCCGCTCAGCCAGCATCAGCACCTCCAGCTCTGCAGAGCCGCGCTGGCTCATCGCTCATTCACAGCCTCCAGGGGGGGCAGCTCGGCCCCCCTCCCCAGGCTCTCTCCGCCGGGGCTCTTACCTGAAGCTTGCCGGGGAGTTCACCTGGATGTTGCGGCCAGGCGGCGGGCTGGCTTTCCTCTTCTCTCTGTCCGCCATGCCGCCACGTTACATTTCCTCCATTAACTCCGCCGTGCGGCCGCCGAGCGGAGACACCTGAGAGGTCCGGCGATGCTGCGATAGGGTGTTGCCTTCGGGGACTGTAGGAAAAATGGCAACTCAGCTGAACTGTGCAAGAATGGCTAAATAATATTGGTAACTTTGCAGGATTTGGAAAATGTGTTGTTGTTTTTTAATCCCCATGCATGTCATTTATTGGTCCTTCTAAGCAACAACAGGCCCGCTAACACAAAATAGCTAAGATGATATGTTTTTATTAGCCTACAATAAAAAGAGCCCATACAACATTTTAATTTATAAAAAATTGCTAACAGGGCTAAGTATTTAGCAGCAGGTCGTGTATCTGTATAAATGCTTAAATTGCCAGGCAATAGATTTACATTGTTAATAACAGACCTGCTATAGACACAGTTCAGTCAAAGTGTATAAATATGGTTCTTTTGGATCTAAATTGTTTTCTCATGTGGGGGTCAGAACTTGGAGCTTACAAGATCACACGAGATACTTGTCTAAATCGATTGCAGTCTTTAACGACAGATGTAAAATGTTGACATTAAAAGGAAATGAAAAGAGGAGGCATGGGCGAACATACTTCGTATTCTTTCTACTATTTGCATTATGAGTAATACCGCAATTCAATTTGCATGTCATATCTGTAATGTAGCAGAGACAGTGACTTTGTCGTTATCAGGCAGCCAGGACCACAACAAGTTATATTAACTATGTCATGCTTCAGTTTTATGCATGACACACCTTGTTTGTACTACATGCCATTTATAGTTTGCTTCATTTCATTTCATTTTTTCATTGTTTTGTGCTTATTTAGACAAGATGTTATGTGTAGGTTGTTTGTGACACATTCAAATCAAGTCCCTTGTTGCCAAAACGTGACATTTAGGGGTGAAGAGGGAGGCTATGGCTTATGTGTAACTATGTACGCAGTTGTAAAATCATCTTTTCCACGTTGTTTAACAATATATGTTCTGTATGAGCTTATTCAAGATCTTTATTGAAGCTATGATGTTTACATGTGAGTGAAATATTCAAACCCAAGATGTAATAATGGCTGCATCATTTTAAAATGTGAGGGAACCTGAACTTTCCACTGCATCATTTATAAATAGGTACAGTAGTTTAATCTGAACCAGGAAGTGTAGCTCTGCAAAATGTGCATGTACAACGTACAGTTTGGTATGAAATAAATGTTCAGTTGTGTTTTAACTTTTATGTAAGATGTTTAAACACTGATTAAATCACAGGGACTGGCCTGGTATGCAGAAGCTACTTCTTGACATTATAACACTGAGTTAGCTCCTGAGCTCTTTTTCCCACCTCCAAATAAGAATTGTATGTAAGTTGGGGAAATATTTTGTTCTTACCCACTGTAGCACTTCCTGGTCTGGACAAATGGACCCGAGCACAGGACCAAGCTCGTCTTTGTAAGTGCCTGAGTGGGGCTCCCAGGTGTAAGTAACCATACCTGACCTGTTTTTCAGCCTAATGAAGGGTTTTTGTTTAGATACATTTAACACATTTACATTTAATGTTCATGTTGAATATGTTTTATTTTTCTTGATGCATTTTAATTTGTGGCAATCTTTTCGTGTCAGTTACTGTATGTCATCGCTTAATCAGTTAGCGTGATCCAGAGGGAGAGGCCAACCATGTGTGGAAGTGTGGTGCTGAGCAGATTAGTCCACTGATGGACTCATTTTTTATGATGCATAGAAATTTTAAATGGATGACATTGCCATTTTTCCTTTTTAGTGACGTTTTAGTTCACATTTTGGGGGTTAAAGATAGACTAAGTCTGCTTAGCCAGCCATATTTTGCACATCAGACAAACATTTTTACAGTTGGTACTAATTCAATTTTATAATAATTTGATAACTAATCATTTCACATCACATTACGTGCATGATTATGAACACCAAAACGTGGAGTTTACAAGGAGACCATGAAGGCAGCAGGAGCTCTCGCAGAGAAGAGCGGGCTAGGAACTAGATGAAAAACTCAGATGAGGAAAAACAGAGGTGGATACCAGCAAGATGGATGTCAGTGGTCAGTATCAGATTGGCTTCATTTGAAATATCTGACCTTTAACAAATCTGAACGACTGGTCTGCATGTAACAGGTGTAATGTCTCCTGCAGATCTACATAGCCTTCTAACAGTAGCTTGTTAATCCAGACAGACAATCCCTAACAGAGTTGAGAATGGAAGCAGTCACACTGGAGACCGGGGGGGTTGCTTCCTATAGGGGAAGGGGAAGCTTGCCAAGAGCCAAGTTGCCATGTTCCTGAGGCGATTAAGGTGTCATGTCAGAGAGAAACCAGCAGAGGGGGATACAGTACACAGAATCACCGCATGTTGGGGTCAGAAATACAGGAAGTCAGTATAACAGTATAAAAACAGAAAGAAAAAAATAGAAGAAGATCATTCCTTCTTTCTTCCTTCTTTGCCCCTCTTCTGATTTTTCCTTTTTCTTTTCTTTATTTCCTGCCCTCATAAGTGACATCTGCATCACTTGATGAGTTGAAGTGGAGGAAACTCGTAATTGGGATATTTTTGACAGCACTTGAAGGCAACTTAAAACAGGAATAGGATCCCTGGGATTTGTTGAACCAATGATAAAAGTTAAAAAAAGAATAATAATAATAATAATAATAATAATAATAATAATAATCCTATTAGTAATGCAATTTAGTACAAGCACCACTTTCTGAGACACCAAAGAGAGGTGAAAAAGAAATGACCGTGCTGCCACAAACTTTTATCACATTCATTGTTTTTCCCAAGAATCACAAGATTAAGTCAGTTTGCTCAGTTTAACATGGTTTAGAATGAAATCACTCAGTTCTTCCAGTAGAATAATACCTGACATAAAAAACAGAACACATTTCAATGAAGGTGTCATATCAACATGAGAATTTTCAGTAATACTTAAATAAAGTGTACAGTCCTTAAAAACTGGCTTACCATGTTGGGAACTTTCTTCTAGTGCAACACGCGTATGCTCCATCGCTTCGTAACTTTTTGGCAAGATGCTCTCAAAACACAGAAACACACTATCTGATTGAAACCACATCAAAATATGACTTTTGAGTTTTGCAATAACCCTAACCCTAACTCTCAGTCCCTGTGCAGTCAGTGCATCCAGAACCTAAAAGGAAGTTTAAAGGCGGATGTGAAAGAACATTTAAATAGAAGAATTTATGAACATTTATTTACACAAGAATATTGTTGATGTTATGGCTGTGAAGTTGTGCTTTACTTAAAATACAAAAAACTTTAGAGAAAATAATTGTATCAATACACACATTATTTAAAAATAACGACAAAAATAAAAAAACATATCAAACGAAAATAAGACCTTTGAAATAATATAATAATCCATCAATTAATCAGTACCTGCAGATTGTTTTCAAAAAGGCAATCCAGCTCATCCAGCTGGTCCATAAAGAGAGAGTTTCCCTCCAGCTTTTGCTTCTGGTGTTTTAAAGCTGTCAACATGGTTTTGACTTTCTCCTCGATGTCTTTCTTCTTCTCCCTCACCTCCTCCTGGTCTCTGCACTCATCGCAGTGTGTTTCCACCAGCAGGACCACTGAGTCTGGCACACGCAACTGTATGTTGTTTATCCAGAGCCACAGTTGGTCTACAGTGCTGTAGCTGACTGAAAATCTAAATCAAATGATTTCATCATGGGCTCATTTCAAAATACTCAAAAGATAAAGCGGTGTTTTTGTTACTTGTGCACAACTGTCGCGGCAGGAAATCCACAGAAGTAATTGATAATATTAATAATGGCTGCATTCCATTTATATGTGTCCAGCACAGACATGGAGCCTTTATTAATGTTATTGTATTGCCATGCTCAAACATTTGAATGGAAAACATTAAGCTGCCTCAGTGTCAGGGTCCTAGTATTGTGCATGCTGGCTCACACTCACACTGTCATTACTTGAATAGAACACAGTCACTTGAATAGAAGGGAAAACATTGTTATTAACACCTACTCATGGTCTCAAAATGATTTACCACAAATGAACCTTCCCAACGTCACTGCAAATTAGTCTGTATCAGAAAAATTAAGCACAGAAAAGAAAACAAATATCCCTGTGTTCCGCCCAATCAGGATCTTACATTGGCCAGTTACTAGGTAAAAAAAGATCACCAGTGTAAAAAAAAAGATACAGAGCAAAGAAATAGTTCATCTGCTTTAATGAGTATAGTGTCAAAAACAAGTAACATGAATATATTTTCCAAAGAGTCTTTATTGCTGCTGCCTCAGAATAGTTTATTCCTTGCTTCTATGCTATTTAGCATAGTGAAGTCATTTTAGTTGAATGGTAACTCGTATTACTTCTTTAGGGACGAGAGGAAGTGTGCACTGTTACTGTTAAGTGTGTAATAGCGCCATGAATGTAGCACTGCATTGCTTCATTGCACTATTTTGCATCACTATGAACATTAGGGCAAGGGACTTGGGTAAATCATCATGTGAATCAGTGGCATTAGACACATGGTACACACAGGATGCTGTGTTTGTGCCATAATTCAATGCAAGCACCAGTTCAGTGGTAAATTTAAATATATGCCACCATGCAAAATAAATCCCATAGCAAACATTATGTTGTGCCATCATAGATCTACAGCAGCAAAAGACTCAACTCTAGTGAATTGCAATTAACCATACGTCATTGTTTGGTATGTGTCCCACAGCCGTGCTGAGAAAGGCAACGTTGAATCACAAACAGCTTTTAAGAGCATTGTATATGTTTTGTAATTATATGAAGCATGTATACACAGAGCGACTGCTCATTTCATCCAACAAAGTGTGTATATTGCTCAGTAGTTCAGTTGTATTTAGTTGATTAGCTTAATGTCTTGAGAATTTAAAGGGGCACTGCACCACTTTTACACATCAGGCTGTTTAGTCATAGGGAGAAACACTAAAACACAGCCCGCGTTTGAACTGTTGGATGTGGAGTTTGAAAGATGTTGTGTTTATTGAGGTGCATTATGGGAAGTGTAGGATCCAGTGTTTAGTGGATTTGGAGCTGGATCCCATTCTAGGGACTAAAACTCATTTAAAAACTTCCTTCTTTTAAATCTAGTTCTATCTAAGTGCAGCACTATATTGCTGGAGTGCCCCTGTAAACCAGCTGCTTCTGTTTCTTGCTTTTGTAAGCCATGTTTCCATAAGAGACATATAAATCAAACACATCATTACCTTAGGAAAAATACCAAACCACAGTGTATGCTAGCAGTAGCCATTCAAGTATTTATTAAAAAACAAAAACAAATGCTTTATAATGATTTATAAAATAATTTATGAACAAACACTTCAAAACAATATGAGGCCACAAATAAAGTGATATTCTCTAAACATATATTCTGCTAAGATCACATGTATCACATATATTAAAGCAATGAGTAAAATGCTTGTTTTGTTCATTGTGTCAAAAAGCACAATGTGTCCAGTTACAGAATTGATAGAGGACCCACACAAAAAGAACTAGCTCAGAGTCACCACAGTGCTGGCTTTATACTGTACCAAAATGAAGGCAAGAGTCTTTATGTTTTTTTAATGTTTTTCCCAGAAGTTCACAATCAGGTTCCATTCTATTTGGCAGGCTGGTCTGAGTCCATTGAGGTCTTCAGGAATCTTTGGGGCTCACGAGTTTCCTGTCGCACAAGTACCTCTGGACCCATCCACTGGGATTGAAATCAAGGTGCAGGAAGTTCTGCAGCCACGGACTCCTCTGAGCCCCCTGGACAAACTCATCCAGTGTAATCTGACCTGCAGCACAAGCAGAATAGCTTTGAATGGCTATGGCTAAATATTGAGGAAATGTACTTTTTTTTAGGGATTTGTTTGAGGATTTTGTTGGTTTTGAGTATGCAGTCAACATACCATCATTGTTCACATCGACCTCCTGAAAGATGCGCTCACACACCTGCTCAGCAGTGAGGCTCACTGTTCCTGTTTCATCAAACACAGAGCCTTTCTTTATCTTGTAGATTATCTGAAAGACAAATCAAGCAATTAGACTGTCTCTCACTTTGATCCCGACTGAAATAACTCACCAACTATTTGATGGATTACCGTAAACATTTTGCAATATCCGATATAACATCAACATATCTATATAACATGTCCATTAATTATCATAAACAACTCTGCCTCTAGCCGAACAGTTTGCTGGTATTTAATCAAGCCTACATCAAAAACACCACAACATCTACATTTGAGATCACATTTGAATTATTTTTTTTAAGAAAAATCATCTTTTAACAATACATAATTGCATGATTTGCTACTTAAATGTACAGTTAATAAAATGGTATTTGAAAACATAAGGATTGTGATTATATGAAAGCAACACTGTTTACCTTAACAATCTTCCGTAGCTCACATCTGTCCAGACGGCCGTTGTCATCACTGTCAAACACCTTGAAAGACCACCGCAGCTTATCTTCAAGTTTTCCTCTCAGAACAAGATTAAGTGCGGCCACATACTCTATGAAATCCATTGTGTTGTCCTGAAAACAGGGAAACCTTATTGTCGAAACACCATCAAGGAAAGTATGCTTGGATTTATTAAGGGAAGGGATTTGTGCTTTTGATTATAAGGACAGATATTTTAAAACGTTTTCAAGAACACAAATTATTGTTGCTCATAGCTTTGTAACTCACGTGATTCATGTCAAATGCTCGGAAGATGCTGTCCATGTATTCTGATTCAGGTGTACCATTGTGTACTCCAAACATCCTCTTGAACTCGTGTAGGTACAAAGATCCACTCGGGCACTCCATGATGAACGACTTGTAGAGGTCCTGGATGCTGTTTAACTCCAGTTCTTCTTCCTGTGTCTGTATCTGCTGATTTTGACCCATGCTCAATCCAAATCCTACCACCTAGCACAAACTCAGAATTTCTTATTTTGTATGAGAAAGAAATAAATACAAATATTTTAACAAAGTAATACCCTTGCCCGCAATGAATAGTTCAGTGTCTGCTTCATGGCTGCCGTTGAAAGTCTCTCTAACAGCTCAGGGGTCTAGCACTGAGTGGAGTGTAATAATTCATGTGATGCTTGACCCCAACCAAGAGGCTTATTTTTAGCCAAAGTCTTTGGCAAGCTGAGTTTAAAGCAGTAATCCTCATGCTTGATCCCATCTTGAACCTTTAGTGCCCCAAGGTCACTGGTGCGATTTACGCTGCTCCTTAGTAAAATGACAACTCATAATACTGACCAGAGGTCATTTTCCTATGTGTGGATATATATGTGCGGTTTAAATTACATCTCTGCAGGTTAATTGTGCTGTAGCTGTTCAGATTGTCAGGTTACTAGTCTCGTGGATAGTGATTTAATTCACTTCTACACCTAAAACAATCTTTAATTATCTTGCCTCTATTTTGTCAGATGCTCACTCTATAGGCCAGGTCGTGGTATAGTGCTTTATTAAGTGCTTAACCCGAACCCATTTGTTTGTTTGTTTGTTTGTGCTTCAGGGAGTTCAGCTAAATGGATTTCAGCCATCATTAGCGTTACTATTTAAACCTGTGCCGTGACGTGTCTGCTGTGAAAAAGGCCTATCAGCTGTTGCAACCCTGTCATCTAGAAATTAAGTTTATACACAACTAATTTGTTCTTACTGTTTAATGAAAGAGTTAAAAAAAACAAAACACTTCAATTTTGACTCAAGGTGTGACTTGATGGCGGAGCTTAAGTTTGCCTTTAGATGGAGCCAGTGAGCCTTACAACAGAATCCACAGTATGACTGACATGGTGACACTCAGGTAAACCTGTAGAGCTAAAATAACTCAGTCAATCCCAGGGATTTATGGGTGTGACTGACTGGGGGGGGGGGGGGGGGGGTACAGTGGATGCCTTTGACAACAGTAATCAGGTAAAACAACATTACTTTACAGAATGGACTTTATTTCAATATGCACAATAAGAATGTAATTGTATCTGAGTAGTGTTATTATTTGCTTAAAAACAACATTAAAAACAGTAAAAACAGTTAAAAAAAAAACATAATAGAAAAGCATTATAATCATTCACCATTCACTATTTACATATTGACACACGAGAAGGCTGTGACTTGAGTTAGCAAGTAATATATGTGCATTTAAAATGACAGGAAATTGTTGCTTGACGAGTATTTAAAGATGATGTAATTAAGCTTAAGCATTATTATAGTTTTAACAATGAAAAGAGAGAATAATGCATACAAAGGAAGAAGTAGTAATTATAAATTTGTCTGGCATTTTAAGTGCTAGCGTTTCTTTTACTAAAAGCCAAACGATGGCCAGTTCTGAACAACTTCTTTCACAGTCTGTGAATATGAAACTGCGTATACTGACTGGTATCCAAAGTGAATCTCGATTTCAGTTGTAAGATGTGTGTTTGATACGTTTTGTAGATATAAGGCCTATGTGCTTTGACGTCTCAGAAGTGGGCGCTCTTTCTCCTCTGCTCCAGCACCCATCCAGCAGGGTTCATGTCCAACTTCAACATGTTGAGCACCCAGGGGTCCTGCTGTGCGCCTCTGATGAACTCTTCCATGTTAATATTACCTGTGGAACAAAAAAAGTTGAGGCAGGATTAATATTATCTGCTGATGCAACAAAGTGTTCCCTTTGTCTGTTGTCACTCCAAAAGTGCTTTCACTGCATCGTGAAAGTGACATGTGACTGAATGCTTACCATCTCCATCACTATCGACGGCCTGCAATATTCGATCCACAACCTCATCTACTGTAAGCTGTGAGTCACTCACATCTGTCTTTGTGCCTTTCTTTATCCGATAGAGACTCTAGATGGAAGAAAGAAAAAGAAATGTTATATTTCACGATATTAACCATTTTAGCATAAACTGACACACAATGACTGATCCAGATTCAATTTCCTTTAGAACAATGATGTAACTGGATAACTGATTGTCTTTACTGCAGCATTATGGTCACTTTGGCTTTATATCTATTGACACATATAAATGCAGAATATATTTGACCGTCATGAGCACTGTTTGATTTAACTGTTAATACTGCGCGATTTCACCTATTGACATATTGACAGTCTTCAAACCAGTTTGCAAATTTCTGGCTTTGCATTGTGTTTTGCTTTAAATGAAGAATAATCAATCAGAAAAGATACAGATTCACATGTTCACAGTTAAAATACACGATAATAAACCAGGTTAATGTTGGTCATTTTCTTATGTGCATATTTTAATACACTGCTTTTATCTCAGTGAAAAAAACAAAAACAATGGTAAAGTGAGGATTTGGAATCCAGCAGAGAAGCAATGGAGGCAATGTGAATATTTTGTTTCAGACTTGAATCTGGGACACTGCATAGCTTATATGCATATTTTGTTTTCATAGAACACTGTTGGATTATGATGCATTCATTCAAATTAGATTCATATCGGACATGTCATAGAAGGAAAAGCGCAGGTCTATATGATAGAATTAATGGCTGAATTCAGTTTCAGGGTCCTAGTAGATGAAGATGTTGTATGTCATATAGATACACTGACATTGTGATTTGCTTGTGACTTGAAACTTAATCACAAGCTGTAAAAGGGGAACTAACTGTAAGGGTTTCAAGTTAAGTATTTCAGTTGCATCCAACACCCACAAGACATTTTGTTGTAGTTGATTTATAGGTAGACTTACATCAATTATTGACCGTAGTTCCTCCCTGTCCACATAGCCATTGTTGTCTTTGTCATACACCTTGAATGACCAGCGCAGTTTATGCTCCAGGTCTCCGCGGAAAACAAGATTCAGTGCTGCCACAAACTCAAGGAAATCAATTGTATTGTCCTGAAAGGCAGGTTGAATAAGAACAACTTGGTCACTTTGTCACATTTTGGTAAAGATGTACAGTATGCCAGGCTGTGTCAGCTTTTACTCTCTCACCCCATTTCTGTCAAAAGCTCGAAACATGTTCTCCGCATAATCAGACGCTTCCCCTGTTGGATCCACACCAAAGAAACGCTTGAACTCATGCAGGAAAAGCAGTCCACTTGGGCACTCCATGACAAACCTTTTATACATATCCTGAATTGCTTTGACATCAAACTTCTCACTGTTCTCAGTTTGCTGTGTCTGCCCCATGGCTGGCTTGTAATTTAACAGTCCATAGTCCTGTGGCCATATATTCTGCGATGGAGTGGCCAGACTCGAAATGGTTATCTACTCTTAGGTGTTTTTTATAACCCTGTGGAATCCCAAGCTCCACTTTGTGTATGTGACAGGTGATTAGAGTGGCCTCAGGATTACTATGGTATTACGCTGGTGGGGTTTCCTCTGTCAGTTCATTAGGTTTGCAGCTAAATGTGGTTCTAAGCCAAACTTGTCAAGTATTTTTCGAACATACAAATTAAAGGTACATGCATTCCAGTAGTATGGCATACAGTATATTATTGCCACTGCTGAAAAAAATGAGAACCAGACCCCCAGTGATTATTAAGGAAGTCATGAAAGGCAATACATATATAACTAGAAATGCCCAGTTTGGGGAGAGTGTGAATCAAAAGGAGACTTGGATGTTACGTATGTTAGTATAAATGTTACTTGCTTTCAGTATAATCGCATTGCTTTTAACGTACAAAAGGTAAAATGTTAAAATATATGGTTAGTCCTGTTTATTTGTTGACTACTACAGCTGCATTCATTGATGAGGTAATCATTATACCTGCTTGGCATCAGCATGTTAGCATTGTTATTGGGAGCATATTAACATGCTAATGTTAGCATTTTGCTCAAAGCAACGTTGTGCCTACATACAGCCTCACAGAGCCGCTAGCATGGCTGTAGACTTAGTCTTGTTTATTGAACTTGTGAAAAACCAACTTGGCAGCTTCAACTGATTGAGATAGCTCTAACACATTTAAGCACAGGGCCTTCATCAGGCTTCTTTTTACTTAATTTTTAACATTAAAACTGTTTTAACCTTAAATAGTTGACTTTTTTTAGTTTTAGGGTTCTTATACAGACACGTAGCCTCTTGTCCGTGAATTATCTGCCAAATGGCTGATGTCCAAGCCTATTGCTGTCCTTAATCAGTCATAGTGTTGTTTTTCTTTTCAGTAGAGACTAAGTCGCTCTAGGTCATGCTAACTTGGAATTGGTATATCAATCTCTTTTAATTAGATTGCATTAGCTCTACGGATAGGCTAGGGAGGCAAATCCTACGGAAGGTATGGATTAAGAGGATCCCTCAGTGTGTACAAATGAACCTCGAGTGTCATGAGAACAACGTTTTGAGAATACCTGATGGTTACTTATTGGTTGCTGCATAATTTTGCCAAATTGTCCAACACTCAAACCTATTAAGACATGGACAACAGTAACTACATAGCATCCAGTAACTTAGTACCATACAGTGAGTATGAATTACTAGTAGCTATGTTTTTAAGTATTTCTGTTTCTGAGGTTGCAGAGTTTGCAATTCTTTAGCTGGAGGGCAGAAGTGTAGTTACTCACTGTAAAGAATCAGATTTACAGTACATTACCTTTTACACTTTCAGATGGTTTGTTGAATACAGTGCCTGCGGCAAGCACAGACTGCTCATTGTTTTTAGACGACTGTAGACAGTAAAACTGTAGAAAGACAAAAATATTTTTTCTAGAAAGGAAAGAAAACAGTGATTTTTACTTACAGTGAAAGTGTCCTTGAGCAAGGCATCAGGAGGAGATGCTCAGTCTAAAACACTAATTCTGCTGAGTTAAACAGTTCTCCCAGAAATATTCTGTATGTTGTTTTTGTTTACCTGTGGAGTTGCACAAAGGCTAAAAAGCAAGCCCTCTAGCCAATCAAATGAAATAAATGAATTATTGTACAGTGGCCAGCTGAAGTGTTGCAGCCTCTATGATGTTGGTAAGCAATGTTTAACAGCTGATTTCTTGCCCACAAGATCGTTGTACCCTGCCATTTAGGATGAGTTGGTACAAAAAAATCTGTGTTCTATTTAATAAGCCCAGATGTAAAGTTTGGGATGCCTTTCATGCTGACGTCTAATAGGTTACAGGGCACTGTATTAACAGTGTGATCCACATTGAAATCTCTGAGAGGTAATGAGAGGTTAGTAAGATTAACACACAACAGGAGGTCCACTGGGATGATGTCTGTAAAATGCATTTGAACAACCTGTTATGAATTGTACACCGTGTTTCTTGTCCGTCATGCTCATGTATTTGATATTCACAATATAAATTCTGGAATTTGCAATGAGGAATAAACCTTTTGTTGCTTTATCTTCTTTGGCAGCGTATCCATGCAGAATTAATTTGATGGCGGTAGGTAGCCAGCTGCACAGCTTTTAACAAATGAACAGTGAACCATAGTGTGGCAACAACCTGCTGCTCCTCCTTCTGCACATTTTGAGTTCATAGTTCACCACTTTGTTTTGTGCTGTAACTTTAAAGAGCCCCGTTACTTTTCCTTTTGTTGATCTGACAAATGTTCGTAAATCTTATTGCACTGAGATTGGTATGTTTCAGTCTGACTCCCAAAGTGCAGCAGAAGCAGTCTCTGGCACCAGGGTGCATTTCAGGATCCCCACCTACCCAAAAATGGCTCCTTTACGCCAACATATCCATGTCACAAAATGGACAATGGGTCATTTGAACCTCTTTGAAAAAAAAGAATTGCCTCCAGCATTCGTTGAAATGCATGAAAATACTGATACCCAAATATATAGTACACTACGAGTGACCAAAAGTGTACTCAGGGAAAATGGTCCAATTGTTAGGTCATGTTGCCAAAATTTGGATTGATCAGTTCCCCCAATTATTGTGCCACAAACTCATATGCAAGTGCCTCTTCTCTTAATCTGGACATTGCCAAACTACAGTCTGCTTTTTGATCCACCATAAACTTGTTTTAAATGTTGGTAAAACAACAAGTTTACAAGTTTGCTATTTTTGAGAACACTGAATCTTGGCAACTCACCGTATTCAAACCCTCCGGAGTCCTCAAATTAAAATTGTTGAATGCGTCACTTTCAAGAACCATGTGGAACACTTGATTATCAAATTGAAGATCCAAATTTCTGTACGGAACAAATTGTCTTTTTGTTCTGCTCAGAGGACCATTGTTCAATCTACCATTCTGTCTGCGCTTGATTATGGTAATATTGTATATATGTATGCCTCTCCCTCCACCTTAAAGCCTCTGGACTCTGTAGCACAGTGCATCAAGCTTTATACCAGGTCATAAATTCTTCACTCACCATGGTGTCTTGTACGAACAGGTGGGGTCGTCTTCTTTTATGGAGCTGACAGAAGGGAATTGCACTATGCATTATTTACCCATAAAGCTCTATTGCAAAGACTGACTGTCTCCACTCTCTGATCACTTCTGAATACAGTCATTATAGTGTCAGGTCACAGAACATTTTGACTTTATCTATTACGCAGGTTCAAACAGAGAGCTGGCTTTAATGACTACTTGCTATGTAACTCTTCTTCCACACGTATACAGACGTCATATGAAATGATATGTAGCCAGTGGAGAACACTTTGCATATCCTGTTTGATTTATTCCAGACATGCAAACCAACTGTATTTTGGCGACTGGCTTTTACAGTTATTACATTGCTACTTGTTCTAAACAGTATGCATTACATTGTATAAGGTCTTATTGTTCAACAATTTGAATTAGATTTACAGGACATATTATTTTACTTTACACTTAATATAATGCGTGTTACAGCCTGTCAAAAAACAGCAAAAAGCAGGGCAAAATACCTGTGGTCTTGAATGGATACAAGGCCAACCTTTAAGGTGGATCTAAAATTAGCAGCTCCATCGTGGCCAAGGTTAGAGAAGATTTTACTCAGTGTGACTCAGAGAGGATTTAATGAAAGGCATCACAGGTTCTACTATTCATGTCTTTATTCACTTGCCAAGAAAAAAACAGAAGACAAGAGGAAAGAAAACAAGATGGCTTGTTAATTGCAATGTTATATGATATTATAACAAAGCCCCCATGTTCCTGCTCAACTCCTGCTGCTACAATTATTATTATTATTGCTATTATTACTTTTATTTATATTATTATCACTTCCATTAGCTCTCTCTCTGTGAAAGCAAATTGTTAATTCCACTGCAACATCAGAGGCTTAATGATGCCAGTAAAACGTCCAGTGCCATACAAAAGTAAATCATTTATTTTGATTCACAAGAATCAATACATAGATACCAAAATCAACACCAGCATTTTGAAAATGAAAGTAAAGTAAAAAGTCTGGTCACACTCGTTAAGGTTAATTTGGTCTGAGTTGAAGTTTATGGTTTGTTGGTACTCTCCTTCAATTATGTTTAATATAACAGGGTCAAACAAGCTTAACAAGACGAGGCTCTTGATGCAGGGATTCTCCTCACAACACCAAAATAGTTGCAAAAGTAAAATAACTTCCACAAGTTATCCACAAGCTTCCACTTCATTACAAGCAGATTGACTAATATAATGTTGGCTTGCTTTGATTTTGCTGTGTTAAAAAAAAAAAAATAGATTTTGAAGATCAACTGATGATTAAAAAACCTTTCAGGGTGAACCTCTACAGAAGTACTGTATATTCACCGTGTCAGAATATGTCCACTAGATGGTGTTGTTGGCTTACTGTTGGAGCTTTTCGGCTGCACACTGTGGGTGCAGTATGATTACATGATACAGGTTATTTTGAAACTATTCTAATTATTATAGAAATGAATACATCACAACTATCAATTACTAAATAATAAAAGTATTTCAAGTGCCACCACATTAAAATGTTGAAATTTGTAATTCAGAATGTAGGTGATGTAGATGATCAATGTTGCTCTGAAAATACTCACCAGCATCAGTAGCACATAATAAATAATATTTCTCATTTCACACAAAATTCAACTTAAATTGAATCAATTCTAATGGATTTTATTACTCTCAGATGCATTTATCGACATGCTATTGCCATAAACCTTTCTCTTAGCATTATTATACATTATATATATATATATATATATATATATATATATATATATATAATATTCTCTTACTCAGCATTACCATAATACCAAAGGAATTGATTGATTGACATTCTGCAGTGCAACCTATCATGACACATTTAGTTGACAAGGTATATTTACTGAGGTACAGTAAGGACTGTCGTCTCACTGCTTTGTTTTAGTCATTGATGATGATAAAACTATTTTTGAAAACAAAAAAAAAACCCATCTAAGATGCTTTTTTTGTATGTGGTACCAAGGAGTTTAAACATGTGTGTATTATTCATGTCTGCCTTACAGTTTCACCAAAATGACAATGTTCGGTGTGTATCACACTGCAGGCTAATTAATACATTATTGCATGCATGGCTAAGCCCAGTTTTTATATTACAGATCCAGTGGTTAAAGCAACCAAGTACATTTAGTACTGTACAATTTCAAGCTACTTGTACTTCCGTTTACTTTATTCATTGCGACATATTTTACTGCTTGATACTTGTACTCCACTACATTTCAGAGGAAAATGTTGTACTTTTTACTTCACTACATTTATTACTGCAAATGTCTGTATTTGAAACATATTTAAAACTGCTCACTAACCCATCTGAAGCTTTCAACCACATCCACAACACAGCCTTTCTCAGCGGACGAGATTGCTCATTTGCCATCAGTTTACATTAGTACGGAACTTCTGTCATGCGTTACCAGCGATGTTTGACAGATGTATGAAAACCAAGCATCTTGAATACAATCGTTATGTTAAGAGGTAATTGCAAAGAGAAACAAAGACAAAATGGAAATGCTGAAAGCGGGCTAACACGTCAGTGAAAAACACCTACAAAGACTCAGCTGAACACTTGAATGGCTTTTTGCAAGATGCTGTTGTTAAATTCCAGACTGTGATCACAGATCTAAATCACCATTCTGGCTAATATTTTTTGTGGTATTTCGTGTGGACTGCACTTGAATGTCCACTGGGTGGTGAAAAAAGATCACAACAACAGCAGCACCAAAGCTCCATTAATCATACCTTTTTCATCTATTACTCATATCTTATAGGAGTGTTCTGTACTTGCTAGTGTTACTTCCTCCATCTGTTACCTTCTGTCAATATGGGGGGAAGCTCTTTTCTTTTTTTTATTCCAAAGCTTCGGATGACAAATAGTGGGCTGTAATGTTTTACACATGTAAGCCTTCAATATGTTGTAAAGAGCAAACTTTTCTTACCATCCCCAATGTGTATCATAAAATGATGCTTAATTTCAAATATAACTTAAATATGACTACAGCACGCACCCAGTAATGTCAAACCTGTTCTCTTCCCGAGTTACAGAGCTTCATAAGCATATCATGAGCATCAAAAAATCCATCTCTTTGGATTTATGGGGATAGGTTGATAAAACTACCAACTAGAGACCATGTTGCGATGGGATCACACCAGCTGACTTATGAGTATTCAGTAGTCATTACTACATTATTACCAGCCACGTGCGGCGTGTGGCTGGTATTGTTTTCACCTTGTGAGTCTGTGTCATCAAGGCAAAACGTGGTCCTGGAGGCACCTACTGCAGCAGGAACTACCACAGAAGCGGTTGTGTTTATATGTCTGTCTGTCTGTCTGTGGACAGATTTTGTCAACGCGATAGCATCACAACCATTCAAGATGCTGTCACAAAACTTCTGGTCTCACGACTCTTATGGATCCTGTATTCAGCAACATTAGTCAGCTTTGACCAGAAAGGTCTGAAAAAGTGCACGCTACCTGCCCAGCAGAATATATCACACAGTAAAAGTTAGCAACAAGCTGGTGAACTATGGAGTTCTTCTGCCTGCACCATCATACTCTATTGTCAGAAAGTTTCCATTGTTCGGACATAGAAGAGAGTTATAATCCCATTTACACTAATTGTCCTTGAAACGGACATCCTGAAATGACAAAGAACAGGTGTTTAAACTTTAAAGGATGAGACTTTTGATTAGTTTTATGGTTTGGTTTCTATAGAGATTAATGTTGATTTCTCAGTTAACGGCCAGTTTCATCAGTCGTTTAATGGATAAAATCAAGTGTTTCTTGGGGATTTTGTCCTCCCTGGCATCTCATGATGAACAATCTGTAGAGGTCAATGGTCAACACTGCTTGTGATGAAAGAGAAAAATAGCACGGATGATAGGACGACACATTGATTTTTAATTTCTCTCTGCACAGCACTCAGTCAACATAAGGTCCTAATGCTTCCTTATTCCCATTCCTTATCTTAGTGACACACACACACACACACACACACACACACACACACACCACACACATCAATCTAAGGTATTCCAAGGACAGGGCCCATGAATTTTCTTGCTGGTTTCACAACAGAGGTCCCTTGGTCCTTCCTGCCTTCTATCACATACCCATTCCTCATGTGTAATGAATAGCAGTCGGAATGGGTGACATTGAACAATAAACGTAATAAACTTCAGACTTTATAGAGACTTGAGTTCTCCTGAGATGGCTTGGGTAATTTACCATCTAAATAGGACATTTCCTACCTGTTCTTGAAAGAAAAAGAAAATCACTGTATAAATTATAGGCTCAGACATAAAGCACTCAATGAATGTAATGGCCAACTGGGGAGATTATTAGACTCTACTGTCCATTCTGGGTATATGACAAAATAGCTGTCCCAAGGTAGCCTGATGGTGGGATTTCTTTCTCAAGGGAGAATGAATGAGTGTGCACACAATGGTTTGTGTCATTATGAGTAATGTACGGAAACCTTGAGAGGCAAGTGAGAAACCAAAAATCTGGTGATCCACCTGATCTAAATTGTTTCATCGCCTGTGTTTATGACTTAAGAACAGGTGAAAGAAAGGATAATCTTTCTAAGTATATCTTCTAGCCAAAAGAAAGGCATGACAGTAATGTTACAGAACTTGCTAACACACAATATACAGTAAGTACCTTGTGTTTAAAGTGCATGGTGAAATTAAAACTCAATTGGAGGAAAACATGAATGATTAAAGGCCTATTAGAACATGGGGTAATGGTGCACTTCATCCTCTTGTGGCCAAAATTACAACAACAAAGAAATATTTTTCACTTGCCAAAACCTTGTTTTTTTTTTTTTTTTTGGCCACACAGATAGTTTTGGATTTGTGTGCCAAGATTTTGAGATATCTGCCTTCAAAACTTCTGATGCCTCCCCAATACAATGAAGAAGAATGAAATTGACTGTTAACTGCTAAACCCAATCCTGAACAATGACTGTCCAATCATAGTTTAGCAACAGTATCTAGGCACAGCAGGCTTGTCAAGCTTTGGATTTCTTCAAAAGGCAAAATGGTTTGCATGGGGCTCTAGTGATGGTATCCACAAAAACAACAAATATAGATTAAGATAACACAGCTTACTGCACATTCTTGCTCTCCAGCAACTTCCATTTTCGGACAGTGTTTCTAGTGCGAGCACCTTTGATACCTTCTAAATAGTGAATGCTGTTATTTTAGGGTGTTCTTGAGTGCCTGAGAGTGTGTTAGTGTGTGTTTATGGGGTTATTTTTTGGGGTGTTGTGGTGATAAGAGGCACGGTTTGGGTTAAGAGCTATAGGAAATTTTTAATCATTTATACAGTTTTATCTCAGCAGCACTGCTGAGCTAAAGCAGAAAAAATCATCCATGGGTACGTGGAAGAAGCTACAGAGAGACAAATACTACTAAAAAAACACCAGAGTAGAAACATTGGCCATATATCACATCATGCTGTTACGCTCAAAGACAGCATTTCCATCGCTTACATTTGAGTTAAATTGATTTAATTTCCTGAAACGCCTCCTCAGAATTTGGAATCATCTTTATCTATGTTAGTCACTCATAGCCACATATATTTTTGTCTAATGGCAGAAATCCCAGATTAGCACCAAACTTTAATGAGTTGTTTCTTACCCCAAGGCTTATATGTCTACCAAATTTCACTGAAATACAGTCAAATGTTTGCAAGATATTACATTGACAGATGGGGACTAATTAAATTGGTAGAAGCAAAACCCCCTTGCCAGAGGTAAATCTTAGAAATGTAGGATTGTGCTCAAACCCTCAAGATAATTATCTGGGAGTTTAAAAGTTTACTCAGAAACAACAACACATCAATGTGGATATATTGAAGTTCTGTAGAAATGTTAATTGGAGAAGCCTGTGTTTGTTTCCTGTATATCCCCTCAGTGTCTCTGTGTGTATTTATTCCAATCAGGAGAAACCTAATTACAAAAATGCATAAAGAATAATAAAATACATTTATTGACATTGTGCACAATAGGAAGGTTGAAGAAAATGTGTTTGACAATTAGACCTCATCGTGACATAGGGGGATGTGATGCTGTGAGCTGTTCAGGAATGAAGAGCAATGGAAGATCTGGATGGATGAAATGTTAAGGTGGATTTCTAATGGGTTTGCTGGAAGGACAAACTGGGAAGACTGGTTGTGAAACTGGTGGTGAATGAGGTGGAGGAGGGTTGCTGACAGCAGCAGAGAAAGGAACAGTTTTTAAACTTTGACAGCAACGAGATGATTGGCTCACAGAGGTTGTGGCAAAATCTGATCGGTTTAACTGAACAACTGGTCAGCTAATTAGTTGGAAGTGGGAAAAGACACAGAGAAGATTAAATAATGAACAGAGTAAGCATGAAGATAGTCAGTCTTCACGATTTAATTTACACTAAGCTTCATGTGCGTTGAAATATGTGTTGATAAAATAGTCCCATTATTCTCTACAAGAATAGTGAAAGTCTTGTGGCCATCATTTATATCCCATTTATATGATACTTACATACTGTCCACACCAGACGAAATCCAGCAAATTCTTTTAGTCATCCATCTTTTTTCCACTCCTTTACAGTACAGTTTTGATCTTCCTTAGTCTACTGGAGACGCGCTTTTGATATCCCATCTGATACCAGTCCAGTTTTTGTAAACCCCTTGACAGTTTCTGAGTAAAAGGCCCAAGGTGAGTGTCGATTTGAGGGCGCCAGAATCTGCTTGCTCATCATGCCATGATCAAGTTATTCTCACACCGAACACTAACTGACGCTAGAAAACTGATTTATATCATACACTGCTTTTATGTGACCGACTGTATGACTATATGGAAAGTACAACTTGCGAGAAGGCGGAAGTGCCTAATAAACTAGGAGCTCACTATATATGTCCAGGTGATTTGTTTGTTTGAAAGGCATTAGTGTTGTTTGAGATTGTGAAGGAATTTTCCTTCTTTAGGCTAAAAGTAGCAGTAGGACATGATCTGTTAGAGCAATAGTTACACTCTCTGTCTACAAGGACAGGCTGGTCATGGTGCACCTGTCCTGATAAGGCGAGGCTGTCTCCATTGTCTAGGAGACCAAGGTCGTGGGCGAAAGGCTGCCGCCTGAGCTCAGACTCCACATTGATAGACTGTCTCCTTCTTTTCTCAAGATATGCACTGAATGTGACCTGAAGTGACATACGAGACTTACGTTAACTTAGGTAAGCATAGTTCCTTGTTCGGAATCTAATACCCAATAGAATCTGCACACATCTTTGGCTGAGTGAAAAATAGCCTTATTTGGATGTGTAGTGAATTTCTTATGTCAAGGAAATGGTTCAATGCTCCCCGCTCCGAAGTAACCTTCAGAATTGGGTGACATTACAATGTGTTCAGTTGTGCTGCTGATCTCTATTCTCCTCAGCAGAGCTTCAATAAATGCTTCTGCATAAGACATCCAAGTCTCCTGAAAACCTTCTTCAATCACTCTTTTTCCATCACAGAGATTTTGCTCCCTTTTCCAGGGAAAAATACATGCGGGAATTCTGGATTTTTAGCATATATGTGCACCTGTTTGTTTTTGTACTGAAGATTTTACTGAAACAAACATGCCCTCTTCAAACCTCATTAACGCTCCCGCAGAACTTCAGCTATATTATGACCTTACAATATTGTTATTACGGTAATATAACTGGATCAACTTGCACATTTCAGCTGGCAGCTCACAGACCAGCTGTGGGATTAAATATTGTTTAGAATCCATGGCTGCCAGCTCTCCTTCTTTTGGCGTGAGACACCCACTTTCGGGCTCTGACGAGGTCAAGCTTCCCAGACAAATCACGACACATAACAGGAAGCCAATTCTTAATGAGAAATAATAATGCTATATAGGCTTCCTCCACACACAGGACAACGTCTGAACATCAGGCTTTTTTCCACATATCGTCACCAAGATTGTTCCATAAACATTACAGAGAGCACACACACATTCTTCTCCAAAATTACAAAAGCTTGCATGTATGTTGAATTTTGCCTCGTGTCTTCTTTCCGTCTATTCACAAACATACTTACTATATAACTTTCAAGTCTTACTAATAATGTAGCTTGTCAGAGTGTAATCACGGCTTTGCAGAAACATGATGACCACCTGATGTTTTTCTACGACTGGGTGTGTTTAGGATTCTGTGCTTTGAGTTCATTAGCTACCTGTAGGCATCACACAGCAGCAGGAAACTTCTAAACACCAGACAGTGATAACATTTGTAATACTGCTGCCGTCATCAGGATAAGTCTCAAGCTCCATCAAAGCTGTCAGGACATAAGCAGATTGGCAATGTGTTTTTCCACATTAAAGATATTCTACTTTTAAGAGGAGCTGTTGTTCTCCTACCACATAAACTAATAAATATGGAAGGAAAAACATCAGAAAATTATAATGAATTATCATTTTATAATTAATGACCCACAAAAACACATTTTATTTATAGTGAAGAATCCTGGGAATCCTAGAAAAAGGGCAGTAATCATTTTAAAATCATTTCGACTCCCTGAGGCCATGTTCAGACTGATATTAGCACCGTGTGAAAGGCAGCCCACTCATTAATTTCAAAGAAGCCGCTGTGTTGTCGCAGCAGGGTGCCGGCTCAATTTTTTGGCACACCACAATTCAACATCATCTGCATCTGGCCACACATGAATGAACACAAACAAAAATTTGTGCAAAATTAAATGCATCATTTTACTGTTTACCTTGCGATTGTCATGACAAAAGAAGTATAAAATGTGTAAAAGATGTGGACTTATGGTGGACAAGTTGTTTCAAAAAGTCAAAGTCCTGAACGGTCAGATGAATTTCCTTTTTAAAAACCTTTTAGGCCTGTGCTGAGATCTGTCTCACAATTGGTTGCTTGAGAGTTAAGAAAACAGTCATTGTCACTATGCTCACTGTGGGGCGCCCAGTGGAAGGAGGCCAAGGTCAGCAAATTACCTAATGAGTTAAACTGAGGCAGAGCAAAGACTTCTTATAAGTGGAAGATTTTCCTTTCTATCGCTTGAAGAATTACAGACATTGAGTGTGGCCATGCCACACGGTTTTGCGTGACCAGCTGTTGATGTGTTATTTTCTCTCTTGCTCTCTATCTCGCTAATCTACGCTCTCCATGAGTAAATTGCACAAAGCCATGAGCCAAATGTAAGCCTTTGTTGATGTCTGTGGAGTAGAAAAAATGATTTTCTGCTGCTAGTTTCTCTTTGGTGGAAAGAGGATTAAAGGCATCAGGGCTTCCAACTGGAGTCTGCTTTCACTGAAGTCCTGGAGTCATTAACATAGAACAGAGATATCACAGGTAGGCGTATCTATATACCTATTCAGTAGCTATCCAGTGTACACGCAGCAAAATTTCCTCTGAAGTTTAACAACCTGTCAGAAGTTGCCTATAGTTGAACTTCCCATGTTTTACTTTAAAAGACTGCAGGAATAAATGTCTCGAATTGTTGCATCCTTTTGTTAGATTTAAATGTTGGGCTGGCTGTAAACCAGTAAAGGAATCATAATGGTTCTTTACATATTGAAGTGAACGGCCATTATCAGTGGTTCTCAGCCTCCTACATGTGGGTTACACACATCCATGCCAGGTGACGTAGTATAAAGAGCGACAAAGTCCATGTAGGGAGGGGGGGGTTTGTGCCCTGTGTGAAAAGTCAACATCGACTTATTTAAAGTTTTAATGCGTTAACACATAACGTAACATACTCATTTTAACCCAAACCTGGATCTTTTCCTACACCTAAGTGTGTCTGCATGAGACGCTGAGGGGCGTGACAAAGCAGCATTGGTATATGCTGATGAGTCCTATGAACAGATGATATGATGTGGGTGTAGCAGGCCCCTTCTGATAACTGGCTGATAACCACGATAACCACCGAAGTAGAGTAGCGTAACTTTCTCCTTTAAACAAAAGCGTTGTGTAGCTGTAGCTTCAGTACTTGTGGCTTTATGAGCTACAGTTCAAAAGTAGCTTCCCCAACACCGCCAACATCTCAGCAATGAACTTGATAAGTACATTGTTTTTGGCACAGATAGGAATGATTGGAAAAATCAAACTAAGACCCAAGTTACAATAAACAATTACCCTTTAACAGTTGGCATAATCAACATAAAGACTGACTTCTACAGATTATATTCATGAATAAGCTTTGTGTTCAAATTTTTGTCATTAACACATTTTCAAAGAACAAAGTAAACTCTCTATGATCTAGAAAAGAATTATTGCAGCCAAACACGCAGACAAGAGAGAGGACAATCAAGTCAAACAGCCCAGATACTGTTTGCCTAATGAGAAATTATATGGTCCGAGCTACAGTTTATCGCAGACATTTTAGGGAAATCCTCACACACACACACACACACACACAGACTCTGTACATCAATTATTGTCCCTGTTTAGCTCTCCGTGGTGTATTGCCTGTTTTCCTCTCCAGTCAAAATGGGCACAAACTGCACGCAGGGGAGGGAGGTTTTGCCCTTTACCCCATCATTAACCTTTGTCTCCCTTCCCCAGACACAATGACATGCACCAGTGAATATCGACCACATGGCTAAGCAGACAGGGAGGGCAGTAGTGTGTGTGTGTGTGTCTGTGCGCCCATGGTGGTTATCTGTAAATCATGTCCTTTGTCTCTAGAAACAGTCCCTGGGTCAATGATCAAGGTCACAGACACAGTCCTACTTCAGTTTCCTGGAAATACTGACCATTCAACTCCACGATGGAATTCAGTTAAAAACAAAGCCCGGGGGAAACGGGGGAGAACTGTCGTACCTATCAGTATTATTATCGGCAGTAACCCGTGTGCATGTAGGAACATTGACCATATTGATTTAGCTCCCATCCAATGGTTTCCACTGAGTCAGACAATGTTTATCATTTCACCCACTACAGTTGTTGCACAGGATGTATTAAGTTCCATGAAATATATAAAATTTCCATGAAATGTATGCAAGGACTAATCAGTAACGACATCCTGTCATCACATTCTCTGAAAGTTACCAATACAATATTTTACTCGTACTCTCTCATTTCAGATATTTTAATGATACTTTTCAGATTTTTTACTCATGTTTCTGTTTTTGAGGATATTTAAAAAAATTCTTGCCGTTTTTTTACGATATGTTTGTCAGACATTTTGTCATTTGCCAATGTTTTACTGATACTTACTTTTTAACTTTATGAATTGAAGTATTTGACACAGACTTTTAATTGTAATAACATGTATGGCTTTCTTTTTAATTAATGTCTTATTGGTCACAGCTTTTTACGAAGGCTTTCACGAGGTCTTTGCCCATTACTCAACAGTTGTGCCGACAATCTCAAACAAAAACTTTCATCTCCATTGACTTTGTTGGCTTCTTTTTGGTCAGCTGAACATTTCATAAACTGCATTTTATTTACCAATCAGGGAAAATGTCCAGGAATGTGACTTGGTGTCATTTAGGTTTGAAGAAAGACAATTTGTGTGATTTAATATCCACACCGAGTGATTTGTGTGATATACTGTTTAATGGAGGTCATTCTGTTCCTGTCAACTGCCTTGCCAGGGAAAGTCAGGGTGTGAAAGAGGTTAATCCTGACCATTATGCAGTCCAGAACCCTTTCCTTATCTGCAGCTGTCCAGAAGCTTTGAGGCTCCAAAAGCATTCTGTTTTTGTAATTACTGCCATGTGAAATTGGTCCAGAAGGAGCTAAGGAGGGGAGGATGAAAAGGTAACAATGAGCAGAGAGGCTAGAAGGCTTGTGTTATCACATACAGAAATGAAAATGGCTATTTTATTGCAACTTCATTTCTCTTCGCAAAACATAATCCTAAACAATGGCTGATACAGATCGTATTTTTCTTACTGTGTGTGAATGTGCAGCATGTGCATCTGTGTCTCTTTGGCACTGTTTAACAGTGTGTGAGGGAGATTAGGAAAGTGGAAAAAAAGTGAAAATCTTGCTGCAACTCACTTCAAATTAGTTCAATTTCCCTTTCCTTTTGTACGCCTGAGCTTGTGAACATATCTTATAAAGTGCTGTTTGGAGTCATCATAAAATGGCTATGCTAAATGTAAGTGATCACATTACACACATAAATGCATCAGACTGCGGTATTCAGGATATTTTAGCATTGTGATTGTTAATGACACATTTGTTTTACATAAACCTAGATAAGCTCCTATTCCAAGTATGTGAAACACAAATATACTGTACCTCCCTCCCATTTACTGCTGTCTTTGCTATCAGCAAAAGCTTGGATTCTATTGTAATATTTAAACTTCATTTGTTCCATTCATGCGTGAATACACGCTGTTCTTCAAAGTCTTACAGCCTTTTTGAAGATGTCATAGTACTTTCACGCATAATCACTTCTGTCCTGAGGACACTATAATGAAAGCCAGACGGGATTGTCACTGGCAGTTATGCTTTTGCTACATTACGCTTGTAGATGATCAGAGCCATTGAAGCTGTCTGGTTTAGGAGATGGGTGTGTTATGATGTCAGATTTAAAGGTTGAAGGCCAAATTTCCTGTAATTTGTGTATCAAGATGAGGTATATTGAGTAGTGTGTTGTTGTGGAAAGATGTGTGGTCTAGTGTGTGGCTGTGTATTAATGTTCATCAGTCTCTGACAGTTCGCCTATCGTTGCACAAAAAGGTTTTACAGCTACAATGCTATTTTAATATGCAATGGGAGATTAGCCCTTTAATGAGCAATGAAGTTAAAAGCCCAATTTGTCCTCTTAATTGGTGCCCAGCTGTTACTGTCAGTAGCAGACTTTTAGTCTTTGACTATTTTTGTTCACATTGACATGTATACGTATACGTACTCTTTATAGAATGAATATAAAAAAATAACATAAACAGCCTTGAGGGAAGCTCTGGGTTGCTTCACCAGAGGTATGGAAAATAACGAGCATGCAGGATGTTCTCCAGAGAGACAGTGGACTGAGAGGAATGTCAAACTTGTCACATTGAAACAAATCGTAAGGAGAAAATTTCTGTCTTTGAATCAGACCTGTTTCATAGTCCTATTGGGACAATTGTCTGAGAAGTCAGCAGAGAAAAAACAAGCACATCTCAAACCTCACGAGGTGCCGGACTCAATACGGAGCCAATAACAAAAGCAAAGTCCACACATTCAAAGTTGCCCTTGAGGCATATCATTGCACGAACACCTTCACAATATTTCAGGCTCGTGGACAAATGAATACCATAGCGCCACTGAATGTCCACATCACTTACCTGAGAAGCCAAGTAATTTGACTCACTGCAGGATGCCAAAGAGGTTCTGGTGAAGAGCACAGAGCTCAGATAAACCATATGTAACAGGAGCTAATAAATGTATACACCTGGGGGCAACTTACCCTGTGTGGATGGTGCTTCTGTTCTCACATCAAAAAGGCAATTTTGATTGGCTTCAATTCTATTTTTCCTGATAAAAGTAAAGAGAGAAAGAATTAGCTGAGTATGCAGAGAAGACCATTGCATATGAAGTAATAATGAGGCTCATGAAATTAACTATAGACGCCCCTCTGATTAAGTCTGAA
The DNA here is from genome assembly GCF_043641665.1 of Enoplosus armatus. Lineage (NCBI taxonomy): Eukaryota > Metazoa > Chordata > Actinopteri > Centrarchiformes > Enoplosidae > Enoplosus > Enoplosus armatus. The sequence continues at coordinate 5,032,332 of NC_092180.1, forward strand.
AACTGAGTCAAACCAATCATAAGCTTCACAGAAGTGGTATGTACTGCAAAGGTACTTTATTATATTTTACATGAAATTACAAGTTGGAAAGAAACACTCCATTCTTAACCAAACACATTCGCATCAATTGCTTCTTGGCTCTACTTTATAAAGATTTCTATAGCCTAGCATTCTGGTTACTACCTGAGAAGTGGTCGAGGATCTGACTGGAATGAAGTTGTGAAGTATAACACTATTCTCTAACAGTAAAACATAAATATAACCCATTTTTGTTGCTGCAGTTGGTTTAAAGATCTGAAATTTAACATGGCAATATGCATATGATCCTTACGAAGCTTGAACACCCCCCCTCAACCTTGACACTGATCAACTCTGTAAACTCCTAGCTTACAAGTAGTAGCTTAGTAGTAGTAGCAGGAGTTAAATTTGGCTGGAGCCCACCTGAGCTGAGCTCTGCCTCCCTAAGTATCACAGCGTTGCCAACTCTCACACTTTTGCTTGAAACATCCGCTTTCAGACGCTGTCTCAAGCTGACCAAGCAAACGTAGAATGTAGGCTCTTTTTCATGTACGCAATTTAAGCATGTGGCACAGCAGCAGTAATTTCATTAACTATTTAAAACTTCTGACGTGGCATTGTGATCTTGCCTCAAGCAGAGATGAGGAGCGGGCTACAGAGGTCTGGTAACATCAGGTCTGTAGCTTTCAGCTCCACCCGACGCCGCCTTAAGTGTTGTAGCTTGATTTGTCGCTTTAATGTATCAGACTTCACACAGCTCCCTCTGGAGCACAAAAGGCTTTATACAACATAGTTTCACATACATACAACGTTTTTCACATATGCAGTAGTACTTGCAGTAGTACTCCCCGATCCCCAGTAAAATTGGTGGAGTTCCCCTTTAAAGAGTACAACTTTCGGTTGAGTGGGCTGGCAACTGAGAATCTTTGGCTAAGATTGGAAAAAGACTGTTGTAGTTAGATAAAGGTTGCTTTTTTATTTATTATGCTATTAAAAGGTTTAGCAGGCTAGTAAGCAGAAAACCCAAACTCCTAGGCTTCAAAAAGGCCTGTTGTTACAGCATTACATCCATGTTCCTCAGTGTTTTATTTCTAAATTTCTAGATAGTAAGTTCAAAGGCTCAGAGCAGTGTGTGTGCAATTTCAACTTCAGTTTTTTGAAAAATAAAGACAGTTTTGACATTTTCCTGCATAAAAGACAACCTCATTAGAGCCAGAAAAGCATGCTGCAGGGGATCAGTCACCAATCAAGTGTGACTGTCTCCTCCTCAAACACACTAGTCAACATTTGAATATCTGCTGCTTTAGCCCACTAAGACAGTGGGTGCCATCTAAACCCTGTGAAAACTGATTTTCCACAAATGATTACTCACGTACCCTCCTGATCCAATCTAATAATTGCATCTGAAAATGAGCCAGAGCCAACACCTGCGGCTACGGCACCTCCATTCATTTCAAATTAGCAAAATTAATTTATTTTGAACATTGTGCCATTTCTATGGCCTCTCCAATGCTCATGAACAAAAAGGCAGCTGAAGGCGTCGAGAGACCTGTTTGGGTCCTTGTTATTGTTAACTTGTAACGTGCACGTGTCCTGGACACCATGTTTATTAGCAGGGATTCAGGCAAAAATCAAGGCTTTCTTTAAAAGATTATTCATGCTCAGGTGAATGCAGGATACGGGTCACATGCATCCCACATCTCTGAGGCCGATGAGCAGACAAACACCAGCAGTGAATCAGGCAGCTGTAGTCCCGCTGGAGTCCCACTAATACTGCACAGGCTCATAATGTTTCCATAAAATCTGCATAAAAGACACTAATTTCTTTGCAATACCAGAAGATTTGATTCATGAATTCTCCAACATGGATAAGAATCAACACTTTTAAGGGCTTAACATTTTTTTAGCCATGCGAGCAGCATGGCTCTATGGAAGGCAATGTTTGTCTGATGGTCGGTCCACCACTTTGGTCCAAACTTCATTATATATGACATACATTTCCTGTTTGTACACAAATATAATATTGCATATTGCCAGAATAAAACCAACTGAAAAGTGGCATCTTTTGGCCAACAGATTATATTGGATAATGGGAAGCAAGTCCACAATATCTGGGCCAGACTGCATGATGCAGTCACATCAAATGTCACCTTGAAGTACTGTAATAATGTTGGTGACCCTCTGATGTTTCCTCTGCAGAAATCATCAAAACTATACTTTGTTTAGTGTTAACTAGCGAATGTTAGTATGCTAACACGCTAACATTAGTATTTTGTCAAAGCACAGCTGTGCCTAAGCATGGATGTAGACTCTGTCTAGTCTAGTTACTCTGAAGTAAAAGCCTTGCTAAGTGAAAACAGAACAGAATACTAGTTAAGCTTATGACTTTACACCAGAGTGATGAAACCATCACAACTCCTGCGGTCCAAGCTAAGAAGTGGTGCAACGTTCTGATTAATGGGCTTGCATCTAATTGATGTTAATTCCAATGTTTCTTGCGCTGCCTTATCAATCCTTACCTGCATGTGTGTTTTCAGGTCTGTTGCCTGCAGTCTCCTCATGGCTTCCCTCTTCAGTCTTGTATTTTAATGGATTTTCTCAGATCCAGCTTCTCTTCTACATACTTCTTAAACATCTTTTATAATTCTATATTTCTTTCTTGCACTTCCCACATTATATTTATCTTGACCAATGTTCACACAAATAAACACTCTATCTGGTCATATATGGCTGCTATGATAAATGTAATCTTACTCAAGCTAGATACATGTCTTCCATATATTGTACCTGAGCCAGATTTCAGCAGAGCTTCATCTTGTCAAACATTTTTCTTATTTATTTTTTTCATTCAATAACAAACACAACAGCCAGGTTTTATTATTCTGAATGTGTTAATTTGCAGTGAGTCAACTCTCTCTCTCACACACACACACACACTCACAGTTATGTATCACAGGTTTTCTACCTTAAAGTTACAGAAAGTCTGCAACAGAAAGGGCTGTGAATGATGTGCAATACGGGTAACATAAAAAAATGTTACAAACAGTAGACCATTGTGTACATGTCCCATTAAGCAGGAGGAGCTAATGAGATGGATTTCAATTGGTATGATAAGGACACATTTGGAAAATTGTTTGTACATTCGTAAATAGGCTGTTGTTTAATAATAAATCATTTACATGAGGTATGCAATGTGAAATACCACAAGCTTTCTGCTTTGAAGTATGTGCTGTAGGACAGTTTTGTTGGCATTAGACAAAGATAATATAATGAAATTAAATGAATGTAAAATAACCTCAGGGTTATGGTCTGGTACCTTCTTCAGATAAACTATGAACACTAATCATTTCATGTGTCCTTTCTCAGCACCAAGCCAACTGTAGTTTGAGATGAAGCACAAGAAACCTGCTTTTTTTATTTAACACTATACAAATGAGTAGGGTATAACTTCTTTACTGTACGTTCTTTGCAATGGCATTAAGACTGCGGTCTGATTTGATGATGGCTCATTTATTTTGGAGAGAACTGCTGGCAAATATGTCTTTGAGTATAAATTCAGCATGTGCACATACTTCACATACTTACTAAACAGCAGAATTTGTTTGGTTTTCTCACTTACGCCTACCTTCCTCACTATTTGTTCTGGCTTGCTCCCTTTTCCAATTTCATCTCTTTTTCTCACTCTGTTTCTAGTCTGCCACCCACCCCTCCCTCTCTGCCAGCGCTCTCTTCCCTACTGTCAGTGTGTGACAGATCGATGCTGTATCCTTTCGGCTTCCCTTTGCAACTGTATTCTCCTGGTAATTGAGCTCAGCTGGTCTCCCAGGGGGCCACTGATTTTCACAGCCGCTTCTCGGAGCTCACTCCCTCCTCTGCCATCTACATCATCACTTGCATCACTTTTTCTGCCATCTTTTTCCCCACTCGCTGCTGCCACCTGTAAAACCCCTAAAACCAATACCCCAAAGCTGTAATTGGTTTTGATTTCCACCCGCAATGTCATCTCTCTCACCGTCTTGTGCCTGCTGAGCATGGCCATGCCACACTCAAACACATTTTCCACTTTATCAATTTTTGGGATTTCAAACAATGAGGGAAAATGGACAAATGGACTGTCAGTCTCTGCCAATTTGCTAAGGTATTGTAGCTTTGTGGGACACCTCAATAGGCCTTACACTGGAAATAGAATTTGTAGTGACTCTAGCTGCCGGATTCATATTGTAAACCATGACGTCAAGATTGCAGGTAGAAATGCCATTTCATTTTAATGTTTAGTTTGTTATAAAACCTCACCAAAGTATCTCTTGTGTAGTGTCAAGCTCATTCAGCCATTTCACTCTGCTTGTATTGATTACCTTTTGATATTGGAAATGGCTGTTATTGGATACAGTGTCAGTGATGTCAAAGAGTCTTTCAAGGGGTTGTATAGATTTGTGACTAGCAGAGAAAGTAAAGGATGCATTAGAATTCAAAACAAGGCACATTCAGCCTTGTCGATGTGACAGAAGCACAAAGACGGAGCGTATTGGAGTCTGTGCAACTAGAGAGACAAGATGTGGATGTAAGAAAATTCATAAAAAGCCACAGTAACTGATCAGAGAGACAGTACATATACAAGATGGCTTCATAAACGTGAAGCCTCATGTAAGCTGTTCACAGTGTTCTCTCAGAGTGAAATCTGGGAAGCACATGTCCGTGAAGGTGTTAATGAGATCAGCAGGAGAATTATGTTATGCTCTCTGTTTATTTGCAAGTGTGAAAAATAGACCCCTTCCTATTAATCAAATATTTGCGTCAACAGCAGATTTAATGAATGTTTATGAGGTGTATTGCCCACCAATGTCTTGTGTGTAATTCCCTATATATTAATCTACAGTATATTGTGTTTGTTTCGATCTGAAAGGAGAAGAAGCCTCCACAATTTCTATTCAGAGTACTGGGTTTTGGGAATTAAAAAGATAAAATAAATAATCACAGTGCTTCCAAGTGTCAGAATGGAGAAAAAGAATACCTTTCTTTTTTCATTGCCTCTTTGCATACTGCATCTATGTGTATGCATTTACGGGTGTGCGAAGGATGGAGCATAAAATTGAGGGAGGGAAATATGGAAATTGATGGTGGATTTGATGTGTTAGCACCAGAGGCTCCCCATTATATTTTGATTGCACATGCTAAAATGTGTGTAGGGAGGCAGGGCTGTGGTTTGAGTAGCTCAGTGGATGCATCAATGAGTCTGGTGGAAATATCTTAAATATATTATATTCAGTTCTATAGTCTATATTTGTGATAGCACATAGGAGAAAAATGTCATATCATCTTTCTTTGCCCATCTCACCTTTTTGTACTGAAGAGCTTAACAAGGTAGAGCATGTAGCCTATTTCTTTCTAAAAAAAAAAAAAAAGAAAGGCATTATGAAAAGCAAATGACAGGAGTTGGAAGTTGCACACACAAATGATTTGTAATCACACTCATCACCACAAGTGACAGACCACCCATCTTATATACAGAAGATATTTGATATTTAATCATATGCCCCACCAATTTTCATTGCACTTTATTGTGTGTGTTCTTGCATGAGGCACTCTATCAAAATACGTCTGTCTTCTGTTAACCCAAATCATCCATTTAGTGATAGCTCAGATATTCTGTACCTGGACCGGAACCTACAAGCAGGAGCAGTTGGGTCAAAACAGAGTTTAATCTGTCAATAGGAAGAACGCAGTTTGGTAACAGATAGGTCAATAGAGCCAACCAATATCAGAGGAGATCCGGCAGGCAGCCGGACAAAAACACAACTACCAGAGGTCAAAATCACGTAGACAGGGAGGCAAATTCTCAAAACAAATGGGTGGACCACTATGGCTAGGGAGCACGACAGACAAACAACTAAGGCTACTGGGCAGGTACTATGGGGTAATGAGGGCCAGGTGTGCAGGCAGGTGGAGGATCAGATGATTGGCAAAGGCTGGGACACACTGTGGACAACTGGTGGGCAGCAGAGGAACGGCAAGGTCTGAAATGGCAGCTGATGTTAGTAGACATAAACAAGTTTGAGTTACACAAATGATTATTCAGATTGTGAAGACGAAGTGGCAGAAAAGATGACTGCTAACTTTTCCGATAAACCACTTTCTTGGCATGTCACATTACCGAAAGTATTTATTTCAATTATATTCTGACGCATGACATCCTGAAATATACAGTATGGGACATGCGTATTTTACGGAGCTATGAATGTCATCACCTTACCACTTGTCGCTATCTCTTACAATGTTGAGCCCAGTCAATTATAAAATAGTGTTCCATGTTTCCTGTCCTACTTTTCTAAACAGAGGAAGCAGTTTTCTGAGATAACAGGGACACTGTAGGAAGCTGAGGGGAGTAGTTTATGCAGCTGCTGTTATTACTATTGATAGTCTCGCCAGAACAAATTAATGGCACCTGGCGTTGCTTGTTCCTCATCTACAATCCAGACCATCCATATTTCATGAGTTTCAATTTACAACTCTCCAAACAAGTTCATAGCTGCCTCACACCTGCTTCCTTTGTGTGCGCTAATTTCAGTGTATCTTGGATGAATTTAACCCTGCATTTTTGGTCAGTTTAGTTTTATGCAAATGCAATCTGAAAACCAACAACGCATGCTGATGTCAGATGGAAAGGTTGTTTAGTTTCATTAAAGATTATGGTAATATACACTCCAGTAGTGCAAAAATAACATACTAATATTTTGATTAACCAAAAGGCATTCTGTTTAATTTTTCTTCCCCCCCCGCACTCACCCTACCATTCATTAACACAATACAAATCCTGAAGTACTGCTCCAGCCATGCTTTTGACTAACCCCTGTAGACAAGGAAGGTGGCTGTGAATTTTTTTTTATTTGCTGTAGCACAGAAGAGCAAGGTTTATCTTGGGTTCCTGTCAGGAGTCTTCCCAGTGGTTTTCCCAGAAACTTATCAAAGAACCCCTGCAGGCATGATCCCCTTCTCCACTGTCCATCTCAGTATGATTCAAACACTACAGCCAAAGTCTGCAAAAATTAGCTAAAGTAAGCTAGGTATTGTATCTGTCTCAGTCCTCACACCCGACCATAGTTAATTATGATGGATTCCAACTGTGTGTATTATTAATAAGAAATGGTAAGTCCATGTCTGCCCACCAGCCTCGAACAGTAAAGGCTTCTGTATGCTTCAAACAAACAACTTGTGAGAATTGTCACCTGAAGGTAAAAGTGTTTTCCTTTTCTGAATGGCCACTGTGGAAGGTGAGTTGAAAAGCCTGCTGTCACTTTCGGACAGTTGCTCCTCAAAGGCATTCATTGTGTTGCTTTTGATTGTACACACAATAGGTGACAGAAGTAGTTATGTGAAGAATGAAAAAATGAACGCTTGAGAGAAGCTTGAGCGCAAACCCTGCACACATTCTCACCTCTGCACACCTGGCAAATCACTACAAAAAACGTGACGCAGTGCCTCCAAATACAATGTTGGAAAGGTGTGGAGGAAGGGGGTTTTCAGACGCTGTTAGCCAAACTTACAAGCACTTCCCTTTGAAGCATACTGAATCTTATAAAGGGTACACTCTGCATCAGGTGTCTGAATATACAGATGTGTTCACACATGTTTGTGGGTGTATACAGGCCCTCTCAGACTAGGGAAAATTACATAAATCTTGCCACGTGGACCCTTGAAGCTAAATTGAAACTTAAAGGGCCGGTAAGAAACCGTTCAGACAAAAATTACATAAATCTTGCCACGTGGACCCTTGAAGCTAAATTGAAACTTAAAGGGCCGGTAAGAAACCGTTCAGACAAAATAGATACACGGTGAATAATTTGAAAAATTGAAATTGTTACATACATACTAAAATTATACATTCTGTTAATGGTGTAGTTGCATTGCAGGCTTTTGTGACATTTGCAAGCATGGGAAAGCATTACTTAATCATGATCCAACATTTAAGTACAAATATGACTAAAGGTCTAATTCGGCCATGTTTTCAGCCCGAAGATGACAGTGATGTTGACATGAGGCCTTGGACGAGGTGAGTGTTGAGTCAGCAGTCTGCTGCTAGGAAACAAAATTGAAGTACATTTCTGAGCACCAGACTATTCCCTAGATTTAGTGACATTCCCCACACAGTGATTTGGGGAAAAGAAGTAATTGTGATTTTTCTGATGAGTGATTCTCTTCAGTGACAACTCTGCTGTGCAAGTGGTACCCCCTTGAACTAAAATGAAACCAACTACAGAATGAATTGATACAATAATAATAACTAAACTACTGCTGATATCAAACAGGGTCATAAGCAAGAGGTTGAGTTGGGTAATGTTAGCAAATTAGTTAGCTAGCAAATGTTGAGCACATTTTCACTGAGACAGATAATCAGAAATTGCAGAGATATAAATGAAAACTATTACAGTATAAGAAATGATATAAGAAAAAATAATTTTTGAAAATTAATTATTGTTTAATTTATTATTCATAAAATTATAGGTAAAAGGAGAAGGTCCGGGCCTTACACACAATGTTTGAAACAACCCTGTGCAAATAGACACATTCTGTAACAAGCAAAATTGGACTTCAGTTTATACATTTGAAAGTGTAAAACTGTTATTTAGATGAGAGGGGGTTGTGTTAAAGTCACAACTGCTTGTCAACATAATACTGTGTAGGCTGGAGGGTCTCTACAAGGGCTAGGAAGGTAGAAATGACTTCTTTAAACCTCAAGATGTCAACGACATTTAATGCACAAATTTGCAACAAATGCATTTAATTTGCTAATGCTTGACTGTCTGGGTTTATGAGATACAGCAGACTGTGGCAAAGTGTCTGCAAGTTTACAGAAGGATTATGTTTTTTCAGCCATTGCTGTAATAACAGCTTAAAGAATCAATCTTTTATTCCAACATGAGAGGTAACCTTGCCAAAGAAAAGCAATTAAATAGACAAAATTAAAGTGTGACAGTAGGCTGTGTCACAGCTAATCACACGTCTAAAATGAGTTTGGAGCAAAAAGTTTAAAGGAAGCTATCTCAACATTGAGAAGCTTAAGTTGCATTACGATGCTAAACACTTTACCATGACGTTTTGTTAAATTGACAGTGAAGACTATTAAATGTGTGGCACCCATGGTACTTGACCTCTTACTAACAGCCTTGGCGCTCTTTGCAGAACCATTCTTATATTCTACCAAGTTAGTAATATTAGTAAACATTCACCTGGTATCCCAGATATAAATCTGATCATCTCCAAGGACAGCATGACAATTAAGAGCAGTCCAGGAAGAGAATCACTGGATTAGCACAACCTGAAGTAGACTAGGAGCAAGTAATAAATAAAATCTTGTGGTAAATCGAATGGAAGGAAAAACCCTTTTGGTGGTGCAATGGTTAGCACGTCCACATGTTGAAGTGTCCTTGGGCAAGACACTGAACCCTAAGTTGCTCCCAATAGAGGCTAGCACCTTGCATGGCATCTCGGTCGCCTAGCATGTGTGAATGAAATATAAACATCGCTATATAAGTGAAGTTCATTTCACTATTTCACTATCCCACCATTGCACATGATTGGACACCAGTGCTCTAACATGAGATTTAGGAGATTTATCCCTGCTGGTAGCCGCATAGTCGGTCTGTCAGTTGGTCCCCAACTTTAGTCCAGACGGAAATATCTATCAGATGGATTGCCATGGATTTTGGTATAGATATCCACTATCATTGATCCTCTGGGCACCAGAGGATCAATGATAGTGACTTTGGTGATCCTATGAGCAGGTCAAAGTTTCCGTATATCCTGCAAAATATCAACATCTACTGGATGGATTAACAAAACGTTTTGCACAGACATTAATGATTCCCAGATGAACACCACCACGAGGTTGATATTTTTGGTTTTAAGTGAAAGGTCTAGACAACTATTAGATGGCTTGCATTGAGATTTACATTCATTCATTCATGTCCCCCGCAGTAATGACTTGTTGGTCCCTCAACTTTTCACATACTGTAGCACCATCATCATCATCATCATCAAAATCTTAATATCTTAAACTGATGACATTCTCATTAGCCTCCACTGTACTTTGTGTTTTCTAATTTTTGCATGCTGATATGCAAAGCTAAGATGGTAAACGTGGCATTAAACCTGCTAAACATCAGCAGTTTTGTGCCAAATTTCCCCAATAATATTCATTTTTACATTTAATGGGTTATTGTGGTGGTGGCGTGACATTTCTTTTGCTTCGCCTGGGGGCAGACTGCAAATTTTGAGTATCACTGAAATATAAATACCTGATACCACACACTCATCTTCTTTATTAGGACATTTGAACACTGTCCTCACAGGTATTCTTTCTCTGATCTGAAATCCAGCCAAAATGCACACTGGTAATTTCATTTCTGGCCCTTCTAACCCTTTATCTCACATAGATGGACATCTTGTTTTGAAATGAAGCACTTGGAACAAATTAGGAGGGAACATTGAATGACAACTACATGCCTGAGGTGACTAAAGGCAGCTTTACATGCTAACTTATCAGAAAGCTGAGGTCCCTCTGAATGACAAATGTTGGCAAGTATTGCACGCCATGTGACAGCTGTAACTCTATTTTTGGTTTGATGGAAAACAATTTGTGACATAGCTCAACTCACACACACAGTCACAGTTAATGAGTTCTGATACAGGTATCAAATTTGTATTTTCTGATTGGACCAAACATGTCACACTGCCACGTCAAGCAAGGGTTTAATAACAAAAAACAATGGACACTGCTAGAGCTGGATTCAAACATGATATGACTGGCAATGATAGTCTTAAGTCATTAGTAAATTGAGCATTTTAATTGAGCAAATTAAACACAGGTTAGCAAAGTAAGGTGTGTTTCCTTTGCCGGAAACATTGTAGGTCAGATCTGAGTTATGATCAAGGGTTGTTGGCCCTCTCTTCCATCTTTTCTCTTCCAGAAGATGGAAAATATGAGCATCAGGGAAGCCACAGAAGGTGTAATAATATCACTTGCTTGTCTCTAAACTGAGCATAAACACACATGCAGACACAAGGTTTGTATTTATATACTTCATGAGGACCTATGTTGACATAACCCTCAATCTAACCCTTACCAAAAACCATGTCTTGACTTTTTAATTGTTTACAGTGTAGAGGCCAGATTTTTATATTTTATTTATAAGTTTTATGTTCCCAAAACAAATACACACACACACACACACACACACACACACCACAATAGTAAGACACAGGGACATTTGCAAAGATCAAAAACCAGGAAAGCAGTGTGTTTCATCAGTACAAAGCAGTTTTACACATTCAATCTCTTGGCTTCCCTACATGACGTTTCCAAAATCAGCATTACCAAGTAAATTAACATAATCTTTTAAACACCACAAAAGAGAACATAGTGAACTGTGATTTTAAACACACAAGAGTAAGAACTGTACTCTGTCCATCATGCATCAATAAGCACACACACACACACACACACACATACACAAATAGCTACATGTTGTCTGCCAGTATTTATGAAACATCAAGACTAGGTAGCTCCAAAAAATAATGTTGACGGATAATAATAATGAGACTTTACAAAGACAAAGCTTACTGTGTTACCATTGCTGGACTTAGATGGGGTTAGATGCAATCCATGTCAAGATAAGTTTATCATCGAAAGAATATCAATGAATACATGTCTTTCAAAAACAAATCTCCAAGGAAAAATGCATAGGTCATGCCATAATTCAAAGGGATCCATTATCAAGCTGAGGAGATGTGAGGAAAGACTGAACTTCAAGTTGACATTTATGAAATCACAATAGAAAACTACTCTGTAACCCAAAATGTGGTTCAAACATTTCTCTGTAGTGGGATTCAAAGAGCTTGCTGATGTAGTGAATCGACCTAAATCCTATTGCAACTTAAGTCCACTCTGTGTGTTGGTGGCCGACATGTGCATCCCTTGAACCATGCTGCTAACATGGCTAAAAATAGCAATCCTGAACTGAAGTGTAAAATCTATCTGCATTACGGTATCCTTTGATTTTGTCCGTGACATATTCCCAGTTGATTTGCACATTTCCCCAAAACACTCCAAGACATTTTATCCCTCTATTATTCTGAAATCACATCCTCAGGTAAACTGAGCCTCTATGCAAGCCAAGTTAACCCTGTTAACCTTTGCTGAGGACACGAAACCAAAATCTGTTTCACAGGGAAGGAAACGCAGCAGGTCTGATTGTTCAGTTCAGAGGAACCTCCCAAAAGAAACAGCAAGGTCTTTGTATTTGACAACAACACAAAGGTTCTATTGAACGTTTTCAGATGTAGATACATGGAGCTTTGTGTAAAAGAGTTGTTAACTTCCATATCAGTGACCAACTCTGGTTTTCTGAGAACCACATGGGACTGCTAATACTCTCGACACATGTACACAGACCTTTGTCCTGTAACTGCAAAACTAGAAAGCATCAGAAAGAGCAAGTCCTGTTGCACCATACTCGTGATCCCTGTCACATGCGCTCAGCGTCTCATTTTAGACTGCGAAACTTGCTTTCTTGACCAGGCCAAATCAACCAATCAGAGGAGGGACGGAGTGACCTCCTATGCCCCAGTAAGGCACTTCCGTGATGGCAGGCACTGAAGGAGTAATTGAATGTCACAACAGTTGACAGCCTTTGTGACAACTTGGAAAAGCACCTGCTGGTAAGACATGTCTTGAAATGAGGATTTCTGGGAGTGAAAGGAGCACGGAGAGGGTTCAGAAGGAATTACACAATCCTTTTCAGGTTGTGGTGTTAGGTGGTAAATCCCATGTCAAAATACATGGATGTAGTCCCGTCATTCTCCGAGGAGGAATGGCAAACCGAACTGTGAAGTGGATAAAATATACATCAAAATACATAAATCCAGTTGTTGGCAATGGTCATACCATGACATCACAATGAAGGCAGGCTGAACAATTAATAGTTCAGAACATCGATCATTTATCAAATGGAAAAAACTAAATCTGTAACTATGCAGTATACAAAAGGCCAGTATTGACATCACAGTGTAATGTATTGTTCCAAGGACTCCCTGGAAAGCATGCTTGGAGAGTACGGTTCAAAGTGGATTACCCTGGTTAAGTGAAGACAATGAATTAATGAGTGAAGGCTTGACATGAGCGATGTGACTTGAGTAAAGCACATTGGTGCAGAAATTCTGACACTTCCCTCGTGAGCAAGAAAACACCAGTTGGCTGAGGGACTGAACGATACACATCCCTAATTGAGATTTAATCAGTTGTATTTGAACAAAGACTCTCTCACTTACATACAGACGTCCTTAACAAAGGATATGTGCCTTGCTGTAACCTTGCCCAAATGCCAGCTAATGCAAATGACTGTTTGTTCCATTGCGCTTTCTTTGTGATTCTTTCCTTTTTTTTTTTCTTTAGCTACATATTTACGATATAATCCCTTTCCCCCCTATCCTCATGAGCAATCAATAACTGACAACAGTGAATGAATCACATTTAATCACCCGTGGGATCTCTGGGCTCTCTCCACCTGGTTTGACATGCTTGTCCTGTGTGTGCCTGGCCAGTTATTGCCATGCTCTGTCAACACACCAGAGGCCCTAAATAAACAAGCATGGAAAGGTTCTGTAGAGCCGAAATTGCGATCAATACTGAGTAGTGGTATGTGCTGCAGGTTCAGCGCCACCTTCTAGTCAAAGGCCATTTCACTAGAGTCGATATCTGTACGGCACGCTCAAGAGAGGAACATAAGTACTAACAGGGAGACCGGGGAGACCATGACAAGATTCTTTCAGCTTCAGCTAAAACCACTTACCAGCTCAAAAGGCCAAAAGAATTGTTTAGAAAATTGGTTGCAGTAACTTACAGAAAATTGTACATTATAACTAACTGTGTGCAAAAATATTTGTCTCCAAATACATACTCCAAAGAAAGAGCCCTCATACATTAAAGTCTTCATCTCATTCTTACAGTCATGCATGAACATGGTAATGTTGAGTGGTCCTGGAGAGTAAAATGGTGGTGCAATGATGGATGCCCACCCCACTTATTCATAGTCGAGGCACGAGCAGCAATTAAGTAGTCTAAAGTGGGGAAGTCAAGGTGATGCAATGGCAGTAACACAGACAGCCAGCAGTGTTTTGTAGCCCTCCCGAGCTAAATATGATGAGTGTGTTTTCGGCCTTGTTCAAAGGAGACAATCTGAAGTCCATCTCAAAGATGCTGACGTACAGTATGCAGCAAAACAGCATGTCCCATACTTAATGAAGAGAAACCTGAAGACTGTATCTGATGAAACACACAGGAAATAGTGGAGAGTATATGGGACATAACCCTTTTGAAGTTTATGAGTGCTAAACACTCTTGTCACTGACTTATACAGAAGAGGATCCAGGCTACTTGATGTATATTCATGATTTAAAATCCCTTTTCAATTATAGGGCTGATTTTTATCAACCCAGGCGTTTCTTGGTTCTTTAGAGAACTTCAAACTGACTCCTGGCTCATACACAAACTTCCTTACTTGTAATTACTTTGTGCCAAGTGTTTTGATTTCAATGAGGCCCTCCTTGCTTTGCTTTTTACTGCATGAAGCAGGCCAATTTCTAAAATGTTGCTTCAGTGCTGAGGGGGTGGAAGCAGCCCTTTCATGCTGCCTTGTCAAGCTGCGGGGGCAGTGATTGGCCACTCTAATGGACACACACACAAACTGCTGGAAGAATTAAGAGTCAACAAGGTCAAGATGTGTTAAGGAGAGAGAAATTCTCAAAATGACACTGAATAAAACACATTACTGTATGTGGGATTTGTGGTAGCAAGATAAGGATTAAATCATGCAATCATCAAGTCTTTTTTTGTTTTGTTGCTATGTTGAATGGTCAATATTAGTTTAAGTTAAAATGATGGAAATAGATTATTAGAAATAACCTCCCAGTTTGAGTGTGAATGCTTAATATTTCAAAAAAATGAAACTGTTCTGCCAATTTAGTCACAACAGCACATGCATCTGATGATGCAATTAAATAATACATTTAATACCAATATATTTCCTCATCCATTGTTCACAAGATGAATTTAGGTAAAATACAAAGTCCTGTGACAAAATGATCTCTCCTCAAGGACCATTTTAACAGATATGTTCAAATTCAGAATAATAATAATCTCAGAATAATATGTATTTTCAAAAACTATTCGTCACACTGTATATTTATTGTGCTTAACGCAAATGTAGTTCAGAAAAGGATTCCCACTATGACCTTTCGGGGGCTCTGTAAGAAAATGAATATAGACCAATATTCTGTTATTGGACTTTTGTATTTCTCAAATATCTAAATTTGTATCAGCCTCACAAATCTAGTTAAAATTATACATTGCTTGACAAATGTGTCATTTGATCGTCATGTTGCCTAAACACAATACAATAGAGGTTCCCGACTACAGCTACAGAAAAAAGACAAACACAACAACCAGCACAACTAAATACAGGCAATCTTTGGTATTATTGTGTAATGGCTGTAAGAAAATGTTCTTTAAACTTGATAACAAATGGGAGAATCTATTTTTAACAAATTCCTTATCAGTTCAACTGTTCTTAACACAGTTCTAATCACAGCTAAATCTAATGATGGTATACCCAGAAGCACACCATCCACGTGAAGCTATAAAACGATTGTCTGATGCACCGCAGGAACTGAAAGAATAATTACCCAGACGTCTCTACTTCACAGTTGGAAGAGGAGGTGGTCTAATGACAGGTAATTTAACCTCTCTCCCTTAAAGCTGAAAGTCATGAAATTGCCATATTATAAAAAACTTCTCTGGCACAAATGTTCCATAAAAACATTATTAATGTAGGCTTCATATACACAAGCATTAAATTAAATTGGAAAGTTACACTTTAAATCATTCCAGGAGTTGTCTATTTTTGTATCCAGCTTTCCTGCAGTCTGCCTCCCCGGCTTCTATCTCAGTTAGTAATCTGCTTTATTTTAAAATGACTTTTGACAATGCCCAGAGAACAGACGTGAATGTTTCATGCGTAGGTGGAGAGAAAAATAGCAACGCTGAATTGGATTCTGAGCTCATGATAATGTTTCGGGGGTGTAATGTGTGTACGTGACAAAAATCCAGTCTAATTACAAATACTGTGTAAAATCCCACAAACCAAGTCTCTTCTGCAATTATTAATTGCCAGTATGTTTTTTAGACAATGGTTCAATATAGTAGGCATTTGATTCTGGGACTGAAACAAAAGCCTGATTATTAAAATGGGATATTGTAGATAGCAAAACACAGTGCACTTTTTATCACATTGTCTCTGTTTGTTTCAGTTATCAGTAGCAATAGAAAAATCCCACGCATAACTGGAAAGTCATTTGCAGATTATTAATTATTATTATTAATTTAATTTCTCACTCTGTTGGTGCGTTTTAGCTCCAGTTAAATGTTAAAATATCCCTCTTGAGTGTTTCTTACTTTCCCATACATGTGCACAGGGACATGGCATCAATCCTCATACCACATACACATCTGAGGATCAACACTGACAGAAAAGTATTTAAACACTTCTAGTTTTAGCAAAGATAACTAACTCATATCATGGGGAAGAACCCTAATATTTAGGTTAGGGATAGGCTTTGCCATTTTGTTATTTCTTTTTTTTTTCATTGAATTTTGTTGTGGAACTAATTGTTTCATCTTAGCTACTACATCTTGGGCGAGACAGGGAAGCCTCAACCAAAATGACAAAACTCAACTATAAGTGACAGGTAGAAGAGCATGCTGCAGCACTCAATACTTTGCTGTGGTTGAGGAACTTGTGGTCTTTATACACTAAACCAGTAAACTATTTGGCACATACTTCACGTTCATTGGTGTTCAGTCTATACGCTGTATTTTAACACAAATGCATTTAAACACTGCACGAAGAGGATGCTTCAAGGTTGAACAGGTGCCAAATGCCTCTTCAATTGTTTCTTTCATGAAAATCGACCATATAATCCTCATAAAACCTTTAGCTTTAACATTTTAACATCAGTTCCTGTTTTGCCTGTCCTTTACTTACTTATGCATACAACACATTGTATTCAGCAGGATATTTTATTTTAAAAAACACAAAAAGGTGTTGATAAGGATATGATCATGTAAATTGAAAGAATCAGCAACTTATTTTGTGCTGGCTTGCGTGTAAAAGCCTGCTGTACTTGTAAAGACAGAATTGCTACAGCTAAGCACAGGACAGATCCTTTGTCTTTTGAGGAGAAGAGAAGCCAAATGCTACCCTCCCCCTCTTCCTCTGTACCCATCTCCCTCTCCCTTCATCACACGCTGTTATTTTTGCAGGTGCATCTGCAGTGATCTATTTTTCTCTTCATATCTTTTAATGATTCATGTTTTGGGGTTTCTCGCCCCCTCATTCTAAAAGCTTAGTGAACAGAGAGAGAGGGGAGGACTGATCAGAAGAATAAGTGAGCGATCAAAAGGGTATGAACAAAGCGTAGGATTAGAAACACAGAATAAAGAGGAGCAAAATATTGTTTTAAAAAGAGTGGCAGAAAAGATTATGAAACACGTGTTTGATAGCGAGGTATTTGCTGGAAATAGTTGCTGAGCATTGAAGTATTTGTTGGATATATGGCCAGAGTCTCTGTGATCCATCGAGGGGAAAAAATGAAATTTCAGCACAAATGACTGACTCGGTACATACATTATTTATGTCTGTATCATGGCACATCGATTACTGAAGGAAACAGGACATTTCTTTGTCTGATGGCTTTGTGCTTTGAGAATATAAAAAACTGGATGGAGCACATTTAATATTATGTTTAAAAATAATGAGGAAATGTTATTAATGAATGTGTCTGGCAAGTTGCAAAAAAATATCCTTTCGTAGCAACATGGCTACAGCATTATTAAACTTTTATGGTCATGTTTAGGCATGCACAGTGCTTGGTTGGAGATTGTGGTTAAATATAGAATAGTGCGCAGCTTTAGATCCATGAGACATTTAACCAAAACCACCATCTTCGCTAACCTTAACCAAAGTTCTTTTGTTGCCGAAACCTAACCACATGTGGAACTGCCGTGCAGCACATAAATGTAAATGTAGTGCTTGGTTTTCTTGAAAGAAAAAACAATTGGTTATATGGACTCAATTACACAAGCCCTAAAATGGACCCTTGTGGGACACCCCTTCTAATGCAGTTGAGTCTTGATGTTGTATCCTGACATACTTAAATACATCTTGATTTTATTAAAGATATACTCAATGACTGAATTAAACTACACACAGTATGGATATGCAAAACATAAGGAAACACTGTAAACACCATGCAATTTTATTGTGTATTATACTGAAATGCATGTATCATATTTTGCCCAGCTTGATTTACACACTCAAGATGATCAGCAATGAAAAGCCTGACACTTTTGTCTTTTTTTTCTCTTTTTTAATCCACTGTTCATTTGTTTTAACTGACACGATGCTGCTTTGCCCCTTGTGAAAGGAATACTCAAGGACACACATTCAGTTTAGATAATAATCTCATCTAATCTTTAAAAGGCAGATAACAGAAATTGTTGAATGTAACAATAATGAAACTATTTCAGAACCATTACTATTCATTACTATAGAAATTATGACTACCATTACTACCATGAATGAACAAAATGTGTATTTATTTTATTAAATGAGACAGTCCACATACTGTCATGGCTTTTCTTCCCTCCGGCAGTGACGCCAGGTCAAGAAAAATGGAATATCATGAGCTTCACAAAAGGTTCTATTTACTCCAAGGTAATGTAATGTAATGTAATGTAGACAGACATGTCAAACAAATGGAAACTCATTGTCCTGTAAATATATTAAGTTAAAAGAACAAAAGGTGTCCCACCTTCATCTCTCCATCCTCTACTGTTCCAAGTGTTCATTGCATGTGAGTGTTTCGTTGATGTGAAGGTGCAGTTGCAGAACCGTGGACACGATTGCCCACATAATCATGATGATCCATCACTGTGCCAATTAATCTAACAACAATGTAGCTTGAAAGTGTAAAGGAGCAGCAGGGTGCTGGTAGATGTGAAACATGACACAACAACCAATCCACAGAGAATTTTCATTTGCCCCTTTGACAACCAGTTTGAAGAATTTGTGCCAAATCCACCGATGACATTTGGTGCTGACATTTTTTAACAAAATGTGACACTTTCTCATGAATTATTTTGAAATAGTTGTGCATCGCACCAACACAGAACTGTGTGGGTGGGAAACTAAAAATTTGTAAGCAAATTGATAATTAATTATGTTGGTGGTCTTGTCATCAGATCCAGATTGACAATGTGACAATGGCATCAGAAATGCCATTGTCACATTGTCAAATTATTTGTTGTTACTAACAGGCCACAACATATACTAAACACCTTGGTTGCCAAGACAGGGTGCAGGCCTTACCTGAACCCTGGTGAGCTTGACTAGCTTTCCACAACCACTTGATTTCAGCAAAACGAGTTACGCTACACTATCAGCTTCACACCGGTCTCCCCTCTTCTTCTACTCTCTGTCTCCCATGGTGTCCTGCCTTGTGACTGGCTCATATTAGGTAAGACATTTCCTACAAATCAGTGACAAATGACAACCTGTGACTGTGACAGCCATCGACAGCTCTCAATTGCTTAGACTGAATCATTTTTATTTCCTGGTTCAGATGCTGGTTTTTAAAAAGTGGTGTCCAAATATGAAATACTGCTCCACTCTGGGTGTTTCCTTTTTTATGTGTGATTGACAGGTAATTAGCCAGTTAGCTGAGAGAATGGTGGCGTTCTGACCTCTGTCGAACAATGCAAAGACTATTACAGGACAAACTCAACTGGCTGATATTTTGCCATAAAATTTCTGAGGAATTTATTCCAAGTAGAGTAAAATTATATTTGCGCTTGCATTATTTATGTGGTCTTGATTTTTTTTTTGAGTGTGATAGAAAAACTCCCTTCATGACTTCTGGTCCTCTGTGAAAAAAGTCAGAATAAACAGTATTTTTTATTTTTTTTTAAACCTGTTATTTTGACACAACATAATGCTGTAATCTCACTCTATCACACATGCCAGTGACTGCTGAGCCCCTGCAGTTTATCCATTCAAACACAGAAGTGTCTTTCTTTTCGTGAGATGCCTCAGACCTGTAACAGTGAATAAACTGCAGTTTTCTCTCAGAAATCATATCTCAGAGCAGTTGTTGGTTTAGATCAAACTGTGGATAGTCTTATTCAAATGAAGAAATGTGGTAGCGGTGATACTGTAAGTTAATGGTAATATATTATAAAATAAGCACTACAAATAATAATAAGGGGTAAGCTCAAAAAAGACATTTCATAACTGATGATCAAAGGTAATGTGAATAGGCCTTAGATGGTCTCAGTTGGTAAGAACCTTTGGGAACCTCAAGCCACATTATAGCTGTAAAACTGCTGAACGCAGTAGAGCATAGCATACAAAGTCAGTTACTTACCTTAAATAGCATGCCCACTGTACATATGGCTTCATAATCCTTTGAGAATATTGCCTTTTAAGGTTTTATTTTAAAGCAAGGAGGCTGCCTGTGTCTGTGCAGACGAGCGAGGTACAACTCTTTTGCTGTACCCTGTTTCAGAACAGCCATAACCATTCTGAAAGTTGAGAGCACATTGGTTACACTTGGAGGAGCAATTTATTTCAAGGTTCATATGAGGAGGTTAAGCTAGTTCTGTGTATGAATAATCAGCCCAGTCAGACAGACTCAAGCTTGGATGCACTTACTGAGGAGCCATTTTTGTTTCTATCTTTCATACAGCCTTTTCAAAACTCTTAGCCTACTCAACTGTGGCACACACACACACACACACACACACACACACACTTATAATGTTAGCTAGACCTTTATATCTCCCTCCTCCTTTATGTCTCCCTCCCCTCATCTTCTCACGAATGATGCTGAAAGAAGATACAGTATGAAGCTCAGAGATGTATTATGAGTATAATATATGACAAAATAATTAGGTTCATTTATTCATGGGAACTACAACATCAAAGCCGATACTCAAAGAAAGATGAAATGTCTTCTATGTAAATGATTTCATGTGAAAAACAAACATGTAGTGAGCGTAAAAAAATATATAATATGTAAGTTATAATATGCAATTAGGTCAAGCACTTTGAAAAACCAAGCAAACAAAGGATTCAAATCACATAGCATTGCCTTTCTTATCAGTATCTGCCAATACAACATTTTTCTTAATAATAATAATAATAATAATATCTAGAGGCTGTGGAAAGGACATTTGCACAGTGGTGTATTACATTATTGGTTTGTCTGGACAAATAGAGCAGATATTTGTGACGGACTCGTGAAGTCTGACATGCACTGTGCCTCCATGCTCTATGAGTCATTGGTCAGTTTCTGTTCCAACCCAGAGAGACAGAAAATATCAGCTCTGACGAAGGACGATAGGAGAGGAAAATAATTCATCACCAAAGACATTGTCACTATTCAAAGTGAGAATAAATATAATTTCATAGAATGAGACTTCTTGCTTAGCTAATAGAATACATCAATATTATATTATAATAGAATATATATATATATATATATATGTATGTTAGTATGTTATTATTACATACTCTACTCTTAAACTTGTTTGTTTTTAGTATGTATGTTACATGCATTTACTTTACCTCAACCTGTCTTGTCTACTTCTACAGTATTTCAGTCAAGCTAATGATGTTATGAATTTCTCAGCATGACTTCCAATAGTCCCCAAAGAATATGAATAAAGCAGGGGTCCGTTTGGAAAAGGCAAGAGTGACACCCCTCAGTGGAAGACTTGGTATCTCTTCTGTTTCCATGATGGATGTGTGACTGTATGACTATTCAACATCAGTGCGGAATTGTGAGTCTGGAAATAAGCCCGGCAATTATATACCCATTTTCTATCTGACACCCTTGGAGAACAGAAGTGTGTACAGCCAGCACAATGGAAGCTGAAGCTGGGAGATGGTCAGTGGTGTCAAAACAGTTTGATGTGTCACTTAAAGCCCTAAGCTTGCCTGCAGCCATTGACAACAACAGGTGCGCGTGTTGACAGCAGCATCTGGCAATTTATGTCTGTCCAGGTCACATAGGTTGAATGACATGACAACGTGAATTTGTGGATGTCCTAAGATTTCTTTCAACCTGCCAAACACGATACAGCAGTGGTTACTGAGACGGATAGTACCAGAGGACAAAAACTTAACGGACTAAATCTATGTTGTAAAACACACTGGCCATTTAGTGCAGTGGCATATTGTATCACACACGCCGGATCTCCCCAGGTTTATATTCAGGACTAGGGTGTGGCATTGTTTGGTAGAGTCAAATACACTTGCAGACAGAGGTGGGTGTGACATATGTAAATAACTATTTTGAGTAACTTGTATTGAGTAGTTTTAATGCAGCATACTTTTTAGTCTTACTTGAGTAGATGTAGTCATGCACATTCCATTAAGATGCTGGTGGACTGCTGATACCAGGTCTGCAGGCGCTCTGTTATCCTACGGCAGCCACGCCCCCTCGTGACTCTGTTCACAGCAGAATAATGGCTTTGGCTACTGCAGGAGGTTCGGATGAGACAAAGCATCCTTGGCCTCACTTTTGTCTTTTTCCACTGTTTGAGTATGGCTTTCAAATAGCGCTAGCAGCTTATATCAACAGACCACAATGCAGAGGGCAGTGAGCTCCGGTTGTGATGGCAGGTCTGAGGTCAGTACATCAGAGAAATATGCTGACACTGAACTGACAGAGAACAGCAAGTGTGTCTGTTAATGCTAACAAGTTTAATACTATATAAAAACATTATATCATGCTTCAAAACTATTGCTCTTGCTTTCAGTGCTTTCTAATGTAAATATATGAGCTAACTGTGAGCAACTGTATTAACAATTTGACTAGTCATGGTCAGTGAGTGTGGACATGACTGATAAATGAAGATATGAAATATATTTTATCACCAGCTGACCATAGATACAGGTGTGAGACACCTGAGGAAGTCCATCTGTGTTAGAAATGATGCCAGTCACTCCCACATGAAATAAAATAAGTGAGAAAAAGACAGTAGTGTGCTGTTTTTTTTTTGTTTTCTTTTCAGTAGAAACTTTTGTACTCTAACTCAAGTAGTTATTTTGATGACTACTTTTCATTCTACTTGAAGTGAGTGCACTTGAGTGCAGTTTTTGGCTACTCTCTCTGGCTGCAGATCATTCTGAAGGTGTCTGAAGTTGTGAAACCTAAATTAAATTCACCAAAGCATGCTTATAATCATATGGGGGTTTTTTTTCTTCAAAGAGGCAAGTCTAAACCTGAACCAAGACATATAACTTGGAGCTCCTCAACTGACAGACAAAGAATATTCAATAACAGCATTTGTTGAAAAACATTGTGGTTTTTCTCACATTATCAAAGTAAGAATCTTTAATTCCTTGATGAACAAGCTGAAAAAGAGAGTAGAGCCATGTGGAATTTCAATTAAATATTTATCAATTGGAACTCTTTCTGTACAGTAGGTCATCAGACGGTGGCCTCTTCTTCCCCTCTCCACTATAATCAAAAGTACAGGAGGCTGCTTTTAGCTTTTATAGTACCAGCAAATTGAATGGCCTGCAGATCTGAGCAATGCCACAAGAAGCTATTTTTTTAAATGTATTTTTACCGTGGGAGTCTGAGTACTGTAACCTCTTAAAGTTAAAGGTTCTGTCTGTGGCTTGTAAACACAAGTTGCAATGTTGCTTCTTCCTCACAGGCTCACTTTCCCTGAATGTGGGTATCAGAACACAGCAGAGTGCACCAGCATGTATGACAAAGGGAATATGTAAGACAAAGTCTTTTTTTTTTTTTTTTGCGGTGCCTACAGTAAATTTGAATGGACAGTTACTCCAATAGTTGCAAGCAGTGGCACAAATAAAAGGTAAAGTGTATGGGATGCAACAAGCAATCAGAATCATTATAAGTCATATGGAAACACAATAGTCAGATTTTGTAATGTGGCTGTATGTGTATGCCAAAACTGTGCTATGTGAAGTTACAACTGCATTTGTTTCTTCATTTGGTAAGTTTTCAGTGCCCTTTCTATAATTTCAAGGGACTGGGTAAGGTAGTGAAAATGTTTACCATGTTACAATAAACAACCTGCAGTCATATGCGAATGCATCATTCAAAAGCACAACTTAATATGAAGTTAGTAAATGAAGCAATTATCTATAAAGTGCCACAAAGGCGATTTGAGAAAAAATAATTTCCGTCTATCTTTGCTCTTCAAGCTGGATCGTAGCATAGGACGTTGTCTATGAGGCTGCCCAGGAGGTAGGGCAAATAGAAACACAAAATTCTCCACGGATGCTGAAGGTTGGACCAGAGTTGTGGTTTGGGATATTAAATGAGAGTAGGACGGTGATGCATTCTGCAGATAACCACTAAATCAGAATCACTCGCTTTGAAGAAGTCTCATCAACAGCCGTAAGGCCAGGCAATGAGTTTTGCACCGCCTGTGTGTGTGCTGGTGGCAACAAAACACTCAAGGGAATAAATGCATGCTTGCACACACATGCACAGGGACACTATAACATTCCCACAGCATCGCACAACATGTCTTCACACCTAATCCGACAAAATTGTTTGTCATTGCATGATCCAAATGCAGTGTTGGGCAGTAATTCATTAAAAACTATAAATGTAATCTCATTACTGTAACAAGTAGTACAAGTGATTAAAAAATTACATTACAGTTATCAATCGCTGTAATTCCCCATAACATTCTGGGGGTTCTCTTATTGGCTGTCTTACCAGGCGTTTGGCATCCATTTCGTGTCTGTGTGTCGAGTGGACAGATTGGTTTGGGACGTGTTAGCTTGGAGCAGAGGCTGGAGGTGTGGGGAGGAGGCCAGTCTCTTTAATTCTTGTTTTGCTGTGTTTTTGTTGTGTCTTTTTAGGTGGTTAGCTGGCACACTGGGAAGTCTACACTGAGGAATCACTCTGGTTTATCTCAGGGCTGGAAGGTGTATGAACCCTACAGCTTGATTCCCCCAGTGAAGCTTACAGTCACTGGGGCTAATCTAGCTGTTGAACCACAGTGTGTTAAATACACAAGCTGTGGCGGAGGAGTAGTTAGAAAACACATTTGATGGAGCTTGGTGCTACGGAAAGTGATGATTAATGTAACTAATTACATATGCTGTAAATGAACATTTGATAACATTTTTCAAATAACTTGCCCAAAACTGCCCAAATGAGCATTTGAGTATTGTAAGGGTTATTACACCTCAAATCAAAAAGACACATAGGAGAAGATCTCTGATCCAGGTTCCTGGATTGGCTTTTGACATTTTGGGGGGGTAGTGGCACAAAACATACCTCTGATATTAAATGTATGAGGAACATACATCATGTTCAGGTGTGCGTGTGTGTGTGTTGGGAAAAAAAGGTAATTAATGTTCAAAATTAAAACACAGAATCTGGAAATCTGCAATAAAAGCTAACCCACTCGTCCTCCATGGAATGATAACTGTATTCTATATTACTGAGTCATGTACACAATGAAAGTGCACAAGCTGCTAAATGAAGCCTGTGGTTTGTTCTGTCTTACTTGTCAAAGTGCTGTATGAGCATTGTATTGTTTGCTTTACCTTTCTTTAGCTTCTAAAATTTCAGTCACGACAGGTACGTAAAGAGGGATGATTAACTTGTTTCATTTTGACCTTTTCAGAGAGGAAACACTTCTGCAAAAAACAAAAAAAGTAAACCATGTTGTTGATTGTTTAAAGTACATGAGGGGGAAATGTTGAATAAAAATTATGCCAAATCTGAATGGAGTCGCGTAAGTCTATTGTAGTTTTGAACATTATAATCTTACATTTGGGCGCGGGGGGGAAAGGCATATAGTTCTGCAATTTTTTAGAACCAAGTATACACAGTATAATATTTTTTACTCAACATTGTCTCTGTATTTTCTGTTCAGCTATGGTTTTTTTTGTTGTTGTAATATTTTCCAAGCACAAGGGACTGCTGTCAACAATAGTCTTGCTGTGCTCATAACATTTTAGTTTTTGGGCCATTTCCTGCAGTCAGTATGATTATGTTCTCAGTCCTGACAAACTGCACTGCAGGGAAGCGGACAGAGACTAGAACTTAAATATCGTTGTTCCTACCTGCTGAAACAAACTAAACAAACTAAAAGAGTACACACTTGAGAGTTTGAAGCCAGACTCCAAACACAGTGAATGAAGCTTCACTTTCTGTAAAGGGTTTGGGAGGCAGACTGCCATCAGCCAATCATTAAAAAAAAAAGGTAAAAGTAGGGATCTGTCACTATTCTAAAATGGTGCACGTGTTATTTTGGAATAAAATGTCACTCTAAAATCCTCTTCCTGTCACTCCTGGGAGTATTTGAGCTTGGCTGTATATTTTTTCTTACTCCCTGGATAAGTTTCTTCAAAGGAGGAACATTTTCAGACATTTAATGCAGTACATCAAATAAATGTCAGGTTTCGGTGTCAGTCCCTCAGACCATGCGCTGCTCTCCAGAAAAGCCATTTTGCACCCACATTGAACAATCATAAAAGCAGAAATTCACTTTAGAAGAGGCAGAGATGCCAGTTCCTCGACTGACAGTACCCCAATAGACCAGACTGCATTGCAGCTGCCACAAGACATGTTTTCAGTACAGGTGTGACTCACTTTTTCACTCACTCTCACCATTTTTATCTTTGCCTCTGTCGCTGTCATATAACACATATTACCCATATAAACCAAGGTTGTCCAGTCAAGCTCTGCAGAAAGTCACTTACTGAAGAAGACAAAGCTGGATAAGAAAAGATAAGTCGCTGCATTGCAAATCAATTTTATTTGCTTAACAACACAGATAATATGCAGATTTACAGTGTAAGACAGTCCAACAGTGAAATTGTTATTTTAAGTCTCTTCAGAATGTTTTCCTTTAGTCTCAAATGTAATTGTTTTGTGACTGTAAACACAATGTATAATGAATTGTGGCTGCTGTTTCATTTGCAACATTTGCATTTCTTGATTCTTACATGCCAGAGTTAATCACAGCACAATCCATGTCTGGCCACCTTGTCCCTAACAACAATTATATCTGGGGGCGGTGCTGCCATGCATTTCTAAATTCATCAGTCTGCCGTGTGTATGCAAGTGCCAGCTGTTGTTATGATAATTACTCCAAGTTGTAGATTTATGACTCTGTTTACCAGCTGAGATAGTTTACTGGAAGTAGCCAACTCTTCTTTGTAGTGGAAGTACATATTTTGCTACGACGTCAGGAAATAATTCTTGTCAATTTTGTCAATCTATTCAGACACTGTTAACACCTTTCATGGAAGAGGCAAGAAAATCTTGATGGAACCAGAAGGCTTTTTCTTTACACGCCTTTGTTTCACACCCACTTGAACACTATAATCAACATGAGGTCTTGTCTTGTCATCACGAGACTGCCTTGTTCTGTTTTAAAAACACTGCAAAAGGAACAGAGTCCAGATAGCTGGTGGTAGGGCACCTCGGGTCAGCAGGTGGGTCACTGCAAGCCGCCTAATCTCTGTGCCACAACAAGTCTCCTTTATGCTCCCCCTATTAATAACAGCAGTCGATGCAGAGAGCAAGTACAGGAAGAAGAGAGGTCTAAGTGGGAGGGCATTAATCAGATATGGTGAGGGCTGTGAGCCAGAAAAGTGTGTTATCAGGCACAAGAAGGAAAAACCAAACCATGATGCAGCAGCAGAATGTACATATGGCCATAAGTATGTGGAAACCCGATTTATTACACCCATATTTAATTGTTGCTCATTCCAAGACTATGGGCATTCGTTTGCTGCTATAAAATCTTAGAAACTGGACACTATGAACACGATTTTGGAAACTGGCTGCAGGGATTTGCTCGGAGTCTGTCACAACAGCATTAGTGAGGTCAGGCACTGATGTTGGGCGATAAGGCCTAGCTCGTAATCCAATCCACCCCAAAGGTATTGGATGTGCAGGCCAGTCAAGAGTTTCCACACCAAACTCTGAACCACTTCTTTATAAACCTTGCTTTGCGGGGGCGTTGTCATGTTGAAACAGGAAAGGAGATTCACCAGAGTGTGGCCACAAAGTTGGAAGCACACAAATATCATTGTACTGGGGCATAGCCCAAATCATGAAAAGTAGCCCCTGAATGTAACTCAGTACATTTACTCAAGCACGAGACATTTCAGGTACTTGTACTTTACTTGAGTATTCCCATTTCAGAGGGGAATTTTGTACTTTTTACTCCACTACATTTATTTGACAGCTATAGTTACTAGTTTTCTTTAAAATTTACAAAACATATGATTATCAAATATGTTACAATGCTATAGATTAAACTATCCATCCATAAGTATATTTTCATAATGTTACTTACGTAGTTTAACTTAAGTAATATTTCAATAATATATATAAATCAAGACTTTTTCTTGTAATTATGTGTTTTTACAGTGTGGTACTGCTACTTTTACTCAAGTAAAAGTTGAGAGTATTTCCTCTACTTCTGGACATGGGTGTCCACATAGCCATATAATGTACAGTAGTTTGCTGCAGTAAACAGCTGCCTTGCTACAACTTTTCCATTGCATGAGAGGCACTTGCATAGCCTCGGGTTAACGCGTCCTTTGAAAAATTTAACAGAGAAAATCTTCTCTCCATAGCATGAGATTTAGATTATCCTCTTCTGGATCTACACCATCACTGCAGATATTAAGTTACACACAAGCCTATTGTACATCATCCACCCTCTAAAGCATGAAATGTGGCTGTAAGAAATGTGACTGCAGTTATTACAGGCAAAGAGTCAACAATGTGCACCCCACTCCTGCCCAGGGATGTTTGAACATTGAGTAACTCAACCATCTGCTCTCTCACTCCCTCTCCCTTTCTCTCTCTCACTCACACACCCTTTCTTCAAGACCATCTCTCCTTGGGGAGCATATGCAATGCAGCGATCCAACACTAATTCTACTGCCTCTGCTCAGTATAATCCAATCTGCTCTACTGGGGAAACAGGGGAATGGGCAAAAAGAGAAAAGGTCCAACAAACAAATAAACAACCCAAGTCCTTCTGACAACCCCACAATTGAAAATTTCCTTTCACACGTTCCTTTTTATTTAATTTGACCGAATGTATATCTGAGGATGAGCACTGTGCAATCACTTACTTGCAAATAATCTATGGGTCTGTGCCCCATTTTTATCAGATACTATACTTAGATAAAGCAAAAACAGAATTACTGATTGGGACTGCTCCTCCTCTGCACGAACCTCCAGAGATTTTTAGAGTGTAATCATTTTAAAATTCAGGCTGCTCAACTTCCAGAAGAACATGAATATTTCACCCTCTGCAAATGAGGACTCAGCTATGAATTCCTTGATGGCAGTGATTATGACACGGTAATTAGTGAGATGGTTATGTGATGATGATTGTCATTATTGTGCCCTCATCAAAGTCTGTCAATCACAGCTCATGTGAGGGTAATAAACATGGCAAGGAAAAAAGCGAGAGGTTGTCTTTTCGAATATATGAAGCACTGACATGCTGGTATAATGGAGTTTATCCACCAGACAATGTGTCTGTAACCCAAATTAAAGATCAAAGGAATGAGGTTATTTTTACATGAAAGCATGGCTTTGACCACTTTCACTTGGAACATTAACATGTATACAACTAATGACGGACATGCAATTACTTAGGAAAATTATAATTCTTGATGGGTACCAGGTTAATCATAGTCAGGGTAAAGTAGGCTATTAAACATAAGCATGCATGCAGTGTAGATGACAGGGAATACTGAATGTGGGATGAATCACTGATTGCAGCAGGCCCCACAGTTAGTCAGGACCACTTCAACACCCAAGCTTTGAGTTCAGAACATTCACATATTCTGTTTAAAAAAAGAAGCATTTTATACAATTACATGATAGAACATAATCCTAATGCTAATATAAAAATGTCAGGACAGTGAAATTATTCGTTTACAGAAGAGTTCAGTGAAATTAGTAAGGAGGAAGAGTTCACGAATTTCTATAACACCTAAATAGAATGCCACAAACCAGATTTTGCACCATGCATTTTCTCTCTGCTTCTCTGATATGTTCATTAACTGGTTCTGACTCCCATCCTTTCCTCTGCAGACTCCCACATCGCTCTGTTCAACTCCCTTCCCTTGAAAATTGAAGTCATGCAGTAAGCAGATTCCTCAAAAGCAGGGGGTGGCAGGGGAGAGAGAAATACCTCCGAGGATTAGTTACTAATCCAGGCTGTGGTCTGGGAGGCTCTGGCCTCTGCCTCCTGTCCTTCAAAACACTGGGAGCTCTGTCGGCAGGTTCACCACTAATGGGTGGGGGCGTCAGGGGTTTACAAGGAAGGAGTGATAGGGGTGCTCGTTAGCAGGCCGAGGGAGTATTAGCTGTGTGTGTTAGTGAGGATCAGCTGGTGGTGGACTAGAGTAGTAGGCTCGTAGCAGGTTTAATCTAAGAGTCCAGGTTATAATTTGGGGGATAGTTTACACCAAAGCATTTTTGATTTCATTTGCGATTTGAAACTGATGGGATTTTTTTTGAGTGCGCAAATACTACAAAAGATTACATCTGAAAAGCTCAGCAGCCATATCTGTTTTCTAACTGCACCACATTTGTTTGTGAAAACTGACTGGATTGTATCTATATACAAGACACTGGTGGCACTGCAACAGTTTTGCCATAAACAAAAACAAAAAGGGACAGGAAGGTTTAACAGTTTCCATGAATTATTATAATAATAATGCACCCTAGTTGATATGTGCATGTCAGGAGAGCAGCTAAGTGGGCTTATTTTACAGTGGGTCTTGAAAAATCACTAAATTATTGCATATATTAGTTGTATCTATTGTGTTTTTGCCATGACTGCTGTCCAGGGTGCTGAATCGGTTGCTGAATCTGGGGCTGTCCTGGGCGATCCTTATGGGCGGACTTATGGCCAATAGTGTGCTTTAACTGACCAGCCTCATTTGCCTCACCTGCCAAGTTACTATTTGTACCTTGTTGTTCCAGATTCTGGAACAGCTTTGGCTTGTTGCAAGAGTTATTCAGTGCATGTTTTAGAGTAGATGTGTGTTTATCAGTGTTTTTGTTTTTCCTGCACGTAAATGACCACATGCGTGTCAAAAAGGTTACATGATTACAGAAGCAATACAGCTCAGGGTGAACGAAGGCCAGCTATCCCTGAACCAGGAATGCATACTACATATCACAGTGCTGCATGGCTGTCTCCTGGTCACCGATCCAGGAACAATGTTGAAAATACAAACTCACCAAATGGTAGGACATTTTCTAGAAATGTCAAGTGGCTGTAAAGATGCCTAAAGTGACCATAAGTCCTGAACTGTTAATCCAATAAGGATATGAACTCTGTTAAACACCTATAGTACAGGACCTAAACAATGTAAAAACATATCACTGTCCTTTCTTACTGCACTGTCAAGTTTATACTGCACCTAAAAGTTTAGCACTGGAGCTTAAATTGGGACACAGGTAACCTGGGCTCAGGTGGCTTTCATATGGCATACAATACATTACACCACCATTAAACTTATTTGCTCATGTTTTTGCTGTTGTGTTGTACTTACTTACAGTCACTTAACTGGATGGCTTCTAGTCTTTTCTACGTTGTTTCTGTCTTGTCTCCCTCTCTGTCTCGTCTCAGCACATAATTACATGATTGATGTGTGTGGACAAGCTGAGGATGACGTGGGGCGCCACTGTTAGACACTGTCAACCACACAGAGGTGAATGAGTCTTTGCCTTCAAAGTTGTCTGATATTCTAATTAAAAAAAGTGGATGGATGGATGTCTCATGTAGCAGCATGTCACAGCAGTCAGATTTCTTGTAGAGGAACTGGACTGGCATACCTGTCATATATGTAGAGAACAGATTCACAAAGCTTGAAGATTGGAGGAGAATATCTTGAAGTTGGTGGTCAGAGTAGCAAGAAGCCTTAAAAGAAATGGTCCGGACCATATTGTCTTTTTCCTGCCTTTCGCTTGTTGTTGAGAACAGCAACTGATGAGGTTATTACATCCAATGCAAGACAGGTGCGCTTCCTCTGAGTGAATTTGATGCTCTGCTAAAGTGACAGCAACTTATGAAGTGAGATAGCAGAACTCCAAAAACACACAAATAATCTCAATAAGGGAGCCTGAGTATAAGAAATATATTTTCTTATACTGATGTGTTTCGACAAACAAGCCTTCATCAAAGCACCACAAGAGTGCTATCCCTCTCCTTTTATAGAGAATAAGTAATCATCTCCGGGTGTGTAGGAGAGGTACCAACTTCTGTTACTGCAATGAACAATAATATACAGCAGACACTTTTCATCAAAAGAATACAAGCATATGGTGCACCATAATATCACAATCTCACTCTAAACCCACAACATCTTAATGAACAAATTCTGCATACAAAGTTCAAAAATAGGCATACAACCTAAACAACGTTTAAGGCCCATAAACATATTCAGAATGCAAAATAAGGAAAAATAGCACGTGAATATCTCCTCTTCTCATTCGAGCAACAGGAAGAAAGTGCTGTTGACGAGGGACATAAATCTGCTTAAAGAGTCACGTTGAGGGGACTGGCTTTCCTTCTGAGGACAACATAGCACAAATCATTGAATTTTAGGTGAAATTAGCAAAATGCGTGAAGACTTGGTTAAGGTAAGGTTTGGTTTAAGTTAAGGTTAGGGTTAAGGTAAGTCTCCAGGATATTAATGTAAGTCAATGTAATGTCCTCTAAAGTGATGTGAACACCAATGTGTGTGTGTGTGTGTGTGTGTGTGTGTGTATAATTTCACATAAGCCTGCATACTACAGGGCTGGGAACTATTGTCCTTTTTGAATGAAGGCCTTAAAGCAAGTTGTACCATGAAGTTAGAAACACTCACTGAGAGAAATGTGCTCAAACCTCTACTTGTGTGTGTGACTCAAGTTGTCAGCTTGAACTAGCTTTGCAGGCTTTGCTCCATTAGTGTATTGTATAAGATGTGAGTAGGACTTAATATGAGTTCTCTGAGGAAAAGAGGCCATCATGAACCCCTGCTGACGTGCCAAGCTATTTTTATTTCCTTCTCCAATTGCACTGCTGTTCAGCACAGCATGAGTTTTACAATCTACAGTCTAAAAAGTGTAAAAAATGAATTATTACCACAAAAACCGAGAGTGAGAGAAGACATTTAGGGTTAAAAAAGGAATGTGTGATGGGATGTCAATAGGAATGAAGTTCAAATTGTGAAAAAACAATAACAGATTGCAGCAACGGATGACAGCGTTGAATGAGAAATGAGAAACCAGGAACAAATTAGAAGCAATCAAACGACAGTTCCATTTTAAACGACTCTCATATCATCTTTGTCTGTCTTTTTTCCAAACTAATCTATTAAAGTTTATGGCAATCTGTATTGCTGCTTCACTTCTACGAGGCTGAACCAGAACTCGTGATTCCTAACCGATTCATATGCAAGCATTTCTTCCCAGCAGGGTGAGCTATCCCCAGGGTAGACCTCATCTTTCAAAACTCTGCAAGATACATTGGTGAGAAGGAGAGGATGATGGGCAGAGGAGGTCTCCAGCTACAAAAGAGTGATGGGTGATGTCAGAAGGCCGCAGTCAAGCACATGCAGCCCCTGGCTCTTCTGGGACATCCAATTCCCTGTGTGTCAGTGGCAAGATGTGCCTTGCATATCATCTGAAGAGATCACCACTCGCTATGTTCAGGCTCCAAAGGACTCTCACTGATAAAGGGTTAGGGTTAGGGTAAGCAACTCAGTTCAAATGCTTTCAAAATAGTAGTTTACAACTGAATGCAGGAATAAAGATGTAGGACTTCAAGCCGTGGTTCCCCACCTGAGGGCCAAGACCAACTATGAGTTTGAATGATAATTTGGGGGGGGGGTTTTGAAAGTTCAGGTGCATAGTTTTCCAACAAGTCTTCCATATTAAACTGGGAAGTTTTGTAACTACCCTTCAAAATGATATATTTTCTTCATTGTGATCTGACACCCCAGATGACCCTCAGCACAACTATGTCATTTGTCAGTGCTTCAGATCACTGCTGCAAAAACAATACAGTTTTTTGATTTTACAGAGCTATGGGTAAGAATCAGAATCAGAAATACTTTATTGATCCCACAAAAGCTAGTTCCCTGACCAGGAATCAAACCCAGGTCGCGGCGGTGAGAGTGCCGAATCCTAACCACACTAGACCACCAGGGAGCTTTGAGGTTTAAGGCCTCATTAGGTTTAGGCACCACAACGATTTGGTTAGGGTTGGGGAAAGATCGTGGTTTAGGTTGAAATACGTACTTAGTTAATGTTAAAGAAGATCATGGTTTGGGTTAAAATGGCAACTTTGTTAAGATTTGGGGACCTTCGTCATCATGGTTACAATAATAAACACGTGTTGAAGGTTAGAGAACAATTGTGGCCATGCTTACTAATTACTAGTCAGTAGGAAGCGAGGAGTTGACTTGTCAAAGTCAGATGTTTTGTTGATCCATCCCAACCTCATTCACGGCTGGCTTTGTAGCTCTATAACAACTTCATACAATTTCCTTGTTTTGGGCAAGAGTCATAATTACCATGGCTGCTGGGGGGCCTTGTAACCTGAACGTAAACAGACAGTAAGTTGTTTTTGGACATTTGCTGAAACGACTGATGCTGTAATTTTTTCTTGGGAGGACAGTCTTTAGTTTTCAGTTTCTAAATCAAAGCTCAAAATGAAGTCAAGCTTCATTTAATCACTCTGCATTATGCAATTTGGTGGCAAGCATCATGGTACAGTAGAATTGCTTGTAGTATTGTAATTTATAAGTTGAGTGAGTGTTAGGCTGTTAGGAAGCTGATCTACTTAATCATGTCCCGAAGATATAATTGGCACAGGTATCAATCAAATTATACACAGTGTGATACTGTACTGATTCTGTCTTGTGTGTAAATAGTAATTGTCCTTAGTAATCATGTGAACAAATCTTTATGTGTAACATTGTTTTTCCTGTGCATTTTTTTCATAAATAGGATAAAAAAGGATCATGTAGCAGTACAGTATACCACATATTCACTCACCCTGAGCCAATCAATACTTTCTGACTTCTGTGTTTTCAAGTGATTTTGAATCTTGTTCTTTGTTTAGGTTTCATTTAAAAATAAGAGACAACAAGTGTCAAATAACATCTGTTTTTTTTATTTTGATGCGCCTTATCATATTAGTCTAAAAAAATGAGTGTCTGATACATTCAAGTGAATTTGTATAACGGTAACACTTTAGATGCAGGAACTAAACACAGTTATTTAAATAAAGCAGTTTGTGTAAGTGGGAAGCAGCATTTAAGGTTGACATAGGCATTGGAGTTGCAGTACAGCGTATCTCATTTGGTCAGGTAAAAGCAAAATCAAATGTCTCCTGAAATGGAAGTCCTGTTTCTGGGGCACTCGCTCTGTCAATCACCCTTTCGTTATTTCTGAATAGGTGTTTACTGCTCCAAGGTTGCCGCATTTATTTATAATTTATTTATTGCTCTGTTTTTTAACAAACCAACTCTGGCAGACACAGCCTAGAATTTTAAAGTCAAAGTGATACCCATCTGGTGTACCTGCAAGGTGTGGATTTATCCATTAAGTCAATGTGGCAGGTTGTGCCTGGGGGGGTTGGTAGTAAAGATACACACACATATACACACACACTCTGATCTCTAGAGGAGCACACAGTGCAGACCAAACTGGCAATCAGACAACGTTCATCTCTCTGCTGAAAGTTAATGCACCATTTTAAAGAAAGTTTCCGATTAGATAATGATTTTTAGTCTGGAAATGTGAAACAAACATTCATCCAACCAACCAACCGTGAATGCAGTCAGATTGTGGACATGCTGCAATTAGAGAGCAGAAGGTGGCTAGAGGGAGAAAGGTTTGCATGCAGAGCATTGGCAATACCAGTAGACACTCCCCCCCTCCACCCACACAGGCACACAGATACCCACAAATTATGTTTCTTAGTGCCCTCTACATGATGAAAACCACAGATGTCTCACATGCCCTGACGATTGCCGCAAGTGGACCTTTTCAAGCTGAGAAACAAACGTTGTCAGGGTCACTGTATCATGAAAGTCAACTGATGCATCATTAATTTCCCTCCTGTCACCGTGACCCCACGGTGGCCTACTACAGACAACCATCCGAAGAGCTCCAGCAGTGAAAAAATGCTTTTTGCCTCTTTTTTTGGCTTTGCAGCAGTCTGGCAGAGGTACCAGACTGACACTCTTTTGTGAGATTTCTACAAAACCCCCTTCCACTCCAGAGGACTGCAAATGTACTGTAAAAAATAAATAAATAAAGTGATGATTTTCTTTTTTGTCTCTTTGGTAGATTTAACTATAATGCCAATCATGTGCAATCAGAGTCTGAAATGATAAATGCTGGGTATTATTTATATTGAATTTTGACCTGATTTAGTGCCTCTGGAGCATTTATTTAATTGTGCTACTTGATGCAAGATGTTCCTTCTTTTTTTTGTTTTTTTCCTAAGTGGTGACTACTGAAATTACAACTGCCAACTGATGTCTAACTGCAACAGCTCAGGACATAAAATAATGACAGTGATTATGGTAGAATCAATGTTGTGTATACTGCGTTTATTGATTGCACAAGTGCATCCGTTATCTGAGCTTCAGCTCTAATTTTAATCAGAATAATTATAGCTTGCACAGGTACCGAGGCACTGTGTATATTGACAGAAGTATCTGGGGTACATGCTGCTCTTGGCCACTCTGTCAGATAGGAAACTACAATTGTAAAATCCCAAAGGCCCTGTCAGGTTTGCAAGCTTTGTTTTGAGGGAAAATACAAACTGGAAATGCAGTCAGACTTTGAGATTGGCTTTAAATCATCACTTTGGCTGTAATTTCTGTCTTCTTGTAGTCAAAAATAGCTTAAAGCTCCTTTAATCAATACTTTATGTTAACAATGAATCAAATGACTTCTTGAATATCTCCCAACTCTGCAGCTCCTCAGGGATTTTTAGCCTCTTTTAGCTCATTGGTTTTGGTTTTGTTGCATATTTACTGCATGGTTCAGTCTTCCAATCCCCGTTTCAGGAGCAGGAGTCAAAAAATCTCTGATAGACCCACTGAAGAGTGCACTACTTGTCCAGCACCAAACCACAGACAACATTAGTGATTAGCCCGTAAGAAAGAGGGACATCTAGCAGCTGAAGATGTTTTTCAGAAGTTGATGGAGACCAAAACAGAGCTAAAAGGACAGTAAATATTGGACTCACACTCATCTAATGGACAGAAACGCGACTCCAAGTGTTAATGTTGCTCCCTGTCTGCTTCATGTATAATTAGGCAATTGCTTTTGAGACTTGTTAAGACTTCATATGTCAAGGATGTGTGCCTGTCAGCATGTTGTGGAGCTCTTTTGCCCCAATGCAGCTCTACTTATATACAATAATATAACTGTATAACTAACTGAATTCTCCGCCCTGACAACAAACGTCAGCAGTGTCACAAGTGAACTAATCACAGCACAACAAGTATTATGTGACAACAGGAGACCACACCGGATGTGTTCAGGAACAGTATTGAGTGTAGGTCGCTTACGTTTTGGCAGCAGTCAAAGCCCAACACACAATCACTGTAGTTACGTATGTAAAATGGAAGAAAATAGACACATAGAACATTTATGCGGCTTGTGTAGACAGCTGCATTGACTGAAATAGGAACATATCTGTTCTGTGAGATGCACACGAGACAGACGACTGAAAAACATGGCTGAAATGCCTCCTGAATGCCTCCTGAATAGACACACCATGTGAGATAATACATCTCACAAATCAAACATAGACTCCCAGCTTGCAAGATGACCTACAAGGTCTGAGGAAGTCCACGTGTCATGAAGTTAAACTGCTGATGATGAACAGCTTATTGCGACCACCGCCATAATTTGTGCCTTCAAAGAGAAAATTGTAATTTAAAGATACAATAAGATTATATCTGAAAGACAAAGCTGTTTGTCAGTGCATTTCAAAATGACTCGTATGAGTGCTTTGCTGATTTGACACCACAAGTTCTCAGTACTGTGGTTCTTCTGGTGAAAACTGTGAAGTACAATGTTCTATGTAATTATAGATATGGATTTTCAATTATTTTACAGCAAAAAGGCATAACGCAAGATTTTCTGTTCAGCTATGCACAGCTGGAAGCCCAGTGCTCCATAGTTTCATCCCAAGACAGTAATGCCTCCTTGGTTGTTAACCATTGGATTAATAACATTTTCTCCCAGGGAAGTACTTTCCTCTACTGATTATTCGGGGTGTTTGAATCTTCTTTCTGTATGAGAGATAGAAGCAAGGCGGAAATGGGGGAAACAGTGGCTATAAAGTAAAGCAGCTGTGAAGGGAATGGGTCAGCAAAAGACATTTTCCATCCTTCTTTATTTGCCCTTTGGCCAAACACTGAACCTCAGCTGGCTGCAGGTACGACTCTTTGAGCCCGTCGACGTATCTGACTTAATACCAGGATTGTTTTTTTTGTCGTTTTTTTCTTCCGTCTTGAAGTGTGATAAAGATCTACAAAACTAATCTTTTCCTGAGTTAACATCACACCAAGATTCAGATCCCTTTCTTCCATTTTCACATCTAATAGGAGTCATTCATGCATTAACCACACCATTTCTAGATTACTGCATCTCACTGTATTATGGTATTAGTCATGCTTTTCTGCTCCAATCCAGATTGTCCAGAAAACTGCAGCCAGGAATTCAGCTTAATCCAATAAATGCACTGGCATAACTGGCACTGATTCTGTGACAGTTATAGAACTGACAAATCCTTACTGCTTGTTCACAAATCCAAATCACAGTCTTGCTTCTTTTTTTATATCTGTGAAATCCCTCACCCATTATCCTGATCCCTTCGGTCTATTGATCAGAATCTCTTATCTCTCCTAGTAAAAGTCAACGGGTGATTGAGCCTCCAGGTTATGGAACCATCCGCTACTTGAGTTTGACACTTGCGGTTCATTCTTGGCCGTGGAAACAGTAGTTTGACAGAAATCTCAACTTAAGCTCCACATACCACTTTTTTCCATTTAAACTGAAGAAACGAGTCAAGTCAAGTATTATCAGAAAAATGTGTAAAAAAAAAAAAAAAAGAAGTACTCTATCTGTGTGATTGTATCTATCAATGTGTATGTGTATATATCAATAATACTAATTATTCATTTATATGTTAATTATGATGTAACATGCTATTATTATTGATGCAGGATGTCAGCAGCAACACCGTTTTATAACGTATGATCATTTTACAAAGTGGTCACATGCTCTGAAAGTCAAGCCCTCTGCAAAGAAACTAGTGATTACAGTTGCCAAATAGAAAGTGAAAAGTACAATATTTTCCTATAAAATGTAATGGAATATAGAAAGTAGTATACAAGGTATATAAAGTAGCATAAAATGGAATTCATAGTAAAACACAAGTACCTCAGAACAGCAATTATATTTAGCAGGATTGGTTATGAATCTATGGTTTACAGATCAGAATATTGTTATGTAATTAATGGTATGTTCAATGACATTAAAGCCCACAGAGTTTAACCAGAAGGCTGATCCGTGATGTTTTCCCAACGTTGTCAGACTAGCGTGCACATTTAATTTTTTCACCATTCAGTGCAACCAATGTCAGCAGAGGAGCTTCCTTTCCTCTTGTCTCAAGTTTCTAAATATATCACCCTCTACAGCTGTTGCTGTCAGGAATGACCTGAAAACAGCCAAAAAGGGAGGTTTGACACGTGGTATATATGTAACAGGCTTTCCCTGCCAAATCCATCTCTGTGTTTGCCAATAAAGCAACCACGACAAATTGATCTGAGAATGAGAAACTCTGGAGGACGGCATCTGTGGCTGGGGTATTAAAGTAGAATATCACGGAAATTCAGCCTTAATTCATCCGCTGCCCTGTGACATTTGAGTATGTGAACAGTAATTGCAGAGCGGATTTATTCTTGCTATTTTATCGAGCATGTCGTGAAAAAAAATGCTCTAGATTTCTTGTGTAGAATGCTCATAATGTGTAAGGTACGAGTGACTGCACAACTCAATAATTTAAAACTACAGGACAATTCTCTTTAAACACAGGAACAATACTGTTTTTCCCCTAAATTCTGCCACAGACATTACATATCTAACTTAGAACGTGATAAAGCTGGCTTTACTGTATATTGTATATTACTGTATATTTATGAAGTTGTTGAGGGATGTTGGACAGCAGTTTAAGCAACAATATAAAACATATGTCAAGGCAGAGATGGACAAAATCTATCAAACGTATCCTGCGCATATTCCAAAAGAAATGATCAGCTGGTGCTGAGATTCCCAGTGAATGAGGCAAGGTTGGACTCCAAAAGCGAGTCTCACAGACTGCCTCAAGCCATATTGTGTGTGTGCGTTAGTGTGTGTAAGTGTGAACGTGCATGAACCTAAATGTATGTTACATTACAGTACGTATAACTACACGG
Source organism: Enoplosus armatus (assembly GCF_043641665.1). Classification (NCBI taxonomy): domain Eukaryota; kingdom Metazoa; phylum Chordata; class Actinopteri; order Centrarchiformes; family Enoplosidae; genus Enoplosus; species Enoplosus armatus. Next base: position 5,073,011 of record NC_092180.1, read on the forward strand.
TTGTGCGAACAGCTCCTGCACACACTGCCAGCGAGCATACACAATCCAAGGACTTGACACCTCTGTTTTGCTACAGAGTCAGGGTTGAGTCAGAGCTCCACTCTAACAAGAAACCAGGACAGGAAGAGGAAGGAGAGGTGTATTCTGGGTACTAAATAATGTAAAGAGGGAAGAAAAAATATTGCTTTTGTTTGTCTTGCAGGCCGGGATCCCTAATATAATAAAACCCTGGTGACTGACATAGAAGTGGGATTCCACACTAAGCTGACGAATGTCAGACAAAATGCAGCATGGTCTTATTTATTGTAGTATTCATTTATTCTATAAATAAGACTTCAAGCTGCTATAATCAATATTTTATATTAACAGTTGATCACATGATTATTTGTGTGTCAAAGGCGTAGCTCGTAGTAATAAACCCACAGAGAAATATATGATCCAACTCTCCAGTTCCAGTTTTTTGTCTTTCAGCTAATTGTTTAGGTTCAGTCTCACCGCTCTCATCACTGCCATTTTCAGATACAGCAGGAAGCTACTTCCATTGCAACAGGTCTAAAAACTCACTGCATGCTACTTGTCAAGCGCCAATTGACAAACAGGAAAAGTTAGTGACTAGTGGGTGCACATAGCGTGAACATCAGTGAATATTGGACTAATGGATAATGTGCATTACAACCAACAAAATGAAAGTGTTGGACAGGACAAACGGCATGCTGAGGACTTACTGGTAGGGCTAAAAAAGGGTGGCACTAGAGGAAATTCCAGGAAGGGTAACTAAAATCAGGATTGGCCCCCCTGGGATTACGATCATGTTCATCTATTTATAAAATTTTGATATTTATTGTGTAAAAGTTTTCTAAACTTTTTACTTGATGATGCTACTAGAGGAAATGACATGATTATCCAAGTTTCACTGATATGCAACCACTATGTTTGCTGGAGAGTGAATGGAGATTTGAAAAACAAATATTTTTTTCATTCAGAGCGCAGGAACAACTGATAAAGAACTGACAATATTTGGGCTCACGTCAAGGCAAGTACTTTGTGTTACTCCTGCAGCTCAGACCATGTCAAAAGGCACACATCATTACTTTGATGGTTTTACCAAAGACTTAATCTAAAAGCTTACTTATGTTTCATCAAAACTATATAAAGCAACTGCACATGAGCCTGTAGTGTCAATGATTGTCAGTATGAAAGCTCACAATGTACCATAACGAAATTTCTGTTTGGATCATTGTCCATTACTATGAACCATTTCATTGGCCAACAGTTCCCCCAGGACCAGAGGAACATATGTTAAGTAGATGTGTTGTTTCCTATTGAGCTTTAACATAATTTGCTCCCTTTGGTTTATTTTAGGTGGCATTTATTCGTTCATTTGGGCAAATCTGCACCTACTGCACAAGGGCACCAGTTTCCTCTTGAGTGGGGGGGGGGGGGGGGGGGGGGGTTTAGTGGCAGATTGGAGCTGGAAATGTTCTGTATCATCACAAAATCGTCTAAAGAACTGTCGGAGAGCACGTTGCTTTTGAGGGTAAGTGGGAGACAAAAACAAAATAATGTGACAGCAGCTTTATGATCATCAAAATTGGATAACTGAAGAGTGGGAAAATGCTTCACTTCTAATATAGGCAGGGTTGCAAATTAAGTGCAAATAAGATGAATCCATGGATCTTCTCTACCTGGTGTCAACAGTACAAGCAGCTGGTGGTGTAATTAGAGTAGAAGATATTTTCTCGCCTGAATAAACCCTTCATCAGCCCACAGTTCTTCAGCTGCATGTTATATTCTCATGGCATGGTTACTTGGTTCATAGCTGCACCTCTGTGGCTGGATGTGTTTTGAGTAATAAACAAATTAGGATATCGATGTCCCTCTATCGCATCAAACACAAGCATCAGAAAATCAGTAACTTTTAACACAAACTTCCACGTGAACCACACAGAAGAAGACAAAGGTGAACAGATTACAGAAACAAAGTTTCTGTTGATCACAGTCAACAGAGCAATTATCTGACAGCTCCTTTCTTCACCTGTTGGACTTTTTTGTAGCAATGTCTCCATGTTCCCAGATCTCAGCAATTGTTATAGTGATTCCATGTTATCACGCAGTTTAGTATCAAGTTGTAAACATAAACAAATAAAATGTTCTTTGACCAAGTAGTTTGGTGTGACGTTGATAAAGAAAATACTCATATTGGTCATTTTAGATTGTGCTGTCATTGATTAAAGACAAATGGAGACATTAGACGAAGACAATGACATTAGAATGAGACTCAATGTAACCTTGGGCCATGATTTACACTATATCTTACCTATAACCAGTGTCACTTTAGTAAGCCATGAGAAAGACCACTTTAATCAGGTTTTAACAGATAATCTTACCAAGGTCTTTAATATCTGTAATAATAACCACTGTGAGCACCTTGATTTCCCTTTAGCTCTTTAACAGACATTTCATTTATGCTGTAGATTTCACCATGAGAGCAAATTAATGAGGGATACTAAAATTAATGGACAGGAAAGTGTGTTTAGGAGCTCTCTGGAGTGTGTAAACCTGGGTTGTGGGAAGCAAACATAATAACATTCTCTACAAAATGGTGTTATCCATCCAGAAATATTAATCTTTTACACCATTTCACTTGGCAGGGACCTTGGGTAGTAAAAGTGTTGAAGACGTCAACAGATTTAAGTGGCTAAATGGGAACCAGTTTAGATATTTGACAAACAAATGGAGAAATAAATTATTTCACATAATTTTTTGGGGATAAGATGACAGATCCCATATTTTTTACACAATTTAATAAAACTGTTGCTCTCTATGGGCCAGTTAGTATTCTAGTACCTTTTAACAGAAACAGTTTCTTTCACGTTTTAACAAGATAAAAATCCTAAAGAGCTAAAGAGAGAAATAGGCCTAAAGACATCAATAATTTTACCAATTACTTTGCGTTGCTTTTTGATGATGCTTATGATAGACTAACCTGTGATGTCATATATATATATATATTTTTTTCAATATCAAGTGTTTTAATTTGAAACAGCCTCAATGCCTAAGAAGTTGCCAAAATGTTGAATAAAATATCAGTCTAAATAAAGTGAAGCCCCATTTATGGTGGATGTTGAACGCAACTCAAACACACATTGTGGACACTACTTGTGCCAGCTTTTAGTCCAGAACTGACACAGAGAAGAACATATGTTGCAAGCCAGAATTCTGATGTCAGGGGATGTTCCCTTTTTGAGAGGGATCTGACATACACGCCTGGCAAAAGCTTTGATGCAAAGACAAGGCTAAAATATACATTCCAGCCTGCACGCGTTTGCAGATAAAGCCCCACATCGAGTGCTTGACTCAGCTAGGATTTATGAGATATACTCGCTCTTTTCCCATATGTAGATGTGATAAAATGTGATCAAAAATAGATTAAATAGAAGACTGTTCCATTACATAATTACATAAGCAAAATTTTGAATGAAATAATATTCTATATGATATCACTGCCTTCCTTCACCACTACATCACTGCACCCTTAGCGTTCTGATTTACAGCCTCAATGTCGGAGAAAACGAATGCGAGCTTGGAAGTCGAGAGTTTGATCAAGATTGATGCCCTTGGTCAGACATACTATATACATATACTACGCCCAGGTTTAGTCTCTGTCATGCTGGTAATATTGCAAGTATCCACAGCACATATTTGCTAGTCTTATATTTGTGAATCGAAAACTGTCACACACTGTCAAAATTGAGATATTTCCATGTTTCCTCTATGCCCAGACCTCGCAGAGCTTCATTTTTAGCTCATGACTGCTCATACTTGTTTGCATGTGAGCTAATCTCATTTCAGCTCTTCAGGCCAGCCAAGGGGAGAATTTGAGCAACGGCAGCAAAGCGCGAGAGCCACAGCTGACCACAGTGACGTAAGCTGCACTGACTGGCACGACCGACACTGACGCGCGCACACACACACACACACACACACACACACACACACACACACACACACACACACACATCCTCTCACTCACCTATACCCACATTTCCACAGGGGAATTAACCATCAATGGCTCCTCAGTGTGGATGTGTGTGTATGCGTGTGTGTGTGTGTGTGTGAGAGCGAAAGAGATAGAGACAGAATAACCTATGCTTGCCAGTTGCAGCTGTAGCTCCTAGCATTTAAGGGACAGACTGTCATTTCCAGTTTTCTCCCTTCTCATTTAAAAATAAGCTCATACACGCTGTAAGATTTAATACTTTAATATATTAAATGTTAAGTATGGAAAATAGGTTAATATGAAAATGTATTCAACGAACATATTACAAGTTAGGATGTTTCATATTCATTTCACGCTTAGAAATGTTTCGGGCGCATGCATCGTGCAACACGTATCTAGCGACAATGCAATGCCAACTAATCTTGTGTGTTAGAATGACATAATGTTACAAATGTGACTTAAAGTTGGGATTTGAATTCAACCCAACCATAAAATGTTATTACCGAGAAAGATAACTGTTCCAGTTTGCATATTACAGAGAATATCTAATTTTTCAAAATTGAATTTCAAAACTGCTCTGCCCATTAAACCTATCATGGTGCTCTGGATCTCTAACTACATAATGACCTGGTTGCTACGCCTCTCTTGCGCTGACCTGCTGACAGCTTCAATTAAGCTGCTCATATCGCTTGTAGCAAAGCCCAGCTCACCCACCCCCCACTGCCATTTTACCAGCAATCACATAACAACTTGGACAACCTGTGCAGGAAAGTCGAACAAAACGATCTCGTGATTTTCACATGAATAGTTTGGATTGCACTGATCAACTCTCATTCACAGCTCTGAGCTGGAAAGAATGTCAGCGGGTCACCTGAGCAACAACTGATTGAATCATCCAGGCTGCTCGGATGCAGAGTCAAATGCCGTCACAAATCATCATCCACAAAGGTGACACGTTGAGGGGTCAAAGAGCATGTGTGCTTGTCAGGACATGGAAATGCTTGCTTAACATATCCACAGTTCACCTCAGCCACAGCGACACTGACGTGTTTAAGTGCCATACTTTAGATTTGCTCAGTTCAGTGAGCTTTTCACATCATCGCTAGACTATATCCCACTAAGCAGCAGAACAGAAACGGTTACAAACACTCACAGATTCACACACACACACAAACAAAGACAAAAGAAAGACGTGTGAAGTACTAACAGCAGACTTTCATCTCAGACTTTCTTTTGCTCGAATGATCACTTTATTCCTGCACACTCTTGAAGAATATTCTCTTCCTGCAGCCTTTGCTCACTAACGAGTAGTTTTAGCTGAGAGGACATGTTCTGTCAGCTCAGCTCAGTAAACAAGTGGGCAGAAAGAAGCAAATATCTTTCTTCTCTGTCATGCAGTCACACAGGGTCAGATTATTAAGGTCACATTATGAGGGGATGAGAATAAAAAGACAGAGGGAGACATGGAGAGAGAGGGATTTGCTGTACTTTCTTCCAGGGGCTTGTGAACCATATGTTCAGCCCTGGGACACAATAAACAACACGAGGGGCTCAGCAAGAGCCCAGAGACACACCAACACACCGACACATGGGAAGCAGGCTGCAAACTGTGTGCGGGGGTCAGGCACGTGGAGGAAGTGCGCCAGTACTAGCAAACTGCCCAGCCTTAGAAATAAGCAGCCAAGTTGTGTTTAATGGAGAGCTTTACTTCAAAGATGCAGGACTGTTGATGAACTATCCAATTATGTTAGTTCTCATTATTTTACAATAAGTAAATGAGATCTTAGAGAGATTAAAAGAGATTTACTGGCACTGTGGACAGCTTAAAGACTGAAGGACTGTCATACGGAAATCTATTCTATGTGCAGGTTCCCCTTGCTTTTTGTGAAAGGAATAGTTTGATAATTTGGGAACTACACTTATTCGCTTTCTGGCGGAGAGTTAGATGAGAAGATTCTCCTGTCTGTGCAGTAACTGTGAAGCTACAACCAACAGCCGATTAGCTTAGAGATAGCATAAAGACTGGAAACAGCTAGCCAAGAAATAGTCTGGCACATAACCCCCCCTAAACTGGCGAATTAACTTTCTTTTATGCACAGAATAAACAGATGAGATATAACGTATTAATTAGTGAGCTTCAGAGGTGCTGCTAGGTGGATTGTGTTACCGAGTCAGGCTAGCTGTTTCCCCCCGTTTCCAGTCTTTGTGCTGAGCTAAGCTAACAGGTGCTCGTCGTATTTAACATTCAGACGTGGGAGTGAAATCAATCCTCTTATCTAACACTCCGACAGAAAGAAAATAAGCGCGTTTCCCAAAATGTCCAACTATTCCTTTAATTGTTGAAATAAATCATATGCATGCACTCAAAATATGCCAAGCACATCCAGAAAATTCAGAGGTAAAGTGAAAAACAGAGAGTGAGCACTGAAGCAAGGGAACAATCCCCCGAGATCTCTGTAAGAAAGAAAGAGGTAGATGATGGAGAAAGCGCAGGCAGAGAGAGGGAGAGAGGGAGAGAGTTTGCCTCCAAGCCTCGGCACAGAGGAGGATCAAAGGTTTGTGCTCTGCATCACAATGGACATCCGGTCACCAATACTGATGAGCCCGGGTGTGTGATGCTCCATTCACGGGGGTTTATATCTTATGGGTAAACAAGTGGTCATTGCATGGAAATAAGTGGACTTTGCTCCGTGTTATTTGACTGCACAGTGATGACATCTGCAGTGATGCCATTTGTGGAAATCAAAATTCAAAGTCAGGATTGTAAAAAGATGAACTGAAAAATCCATCTAAAGTATTACTACAGTTTCACTAAATGCTTTTTAGCGCTGCTACTTTCTCCTGATATGATGGTGGATCTTTAAACCAGAATTATTCTTTTGTCTATTATTCTTTTGTGTATATATTAATTTATACCTTGAAACTTTCACTTTCTGTAACAATCTGGCACCAACAATTAATTCTGCCCCAGCTATCTTTGATAATCTGCCCTTTCTTTTTCTGTGGCATGTGAGCCGAGTCTTAAATGCAATACGCTGTGTAGTGTGTTTACCAATATCACTGTTTACTCTGAATTTTATAGGTTTATAGCTGTGTTTTGTGCACACACCCTTGACAGTTTCTGTGCTACATAATGCAAACTGACATTTAATTTAAGCTGTTACAGTGCATGCAGTGCACAGAATGAAATGATCACTGTGTTCTGTACACTAACTGCGAAGACAGTTTGCCAAACTAACCACCGCATGCCGACAAATATAAACCAACTGTGGGAATGTTTACCAGAGCATTGCTGTTTGTGCCAGTTGGGGGTCTCAAATCAAATTACAGCAAATATTACTGGCGATGATTTCAATTTTATTTTGTGCTTGAGTCCAGGAATGTTGTGTGAATTTGATTAGAACACCAAAAGCTTATTTCTGAACAGAAATAAATAAAAAAGAAATGACATGGTGTTCAATGCTTTGCCAATATTCCAGTGTGTTTAGCATTATTTGCAGTAGTGGGACAAAAAAAAGTAAAAGAAATGATTAAGACATAATTTTACATGACGGTGGTGTTCTGTATTTCGGCCTTGACCTTCTATCCTTTAACATTGCCTGGTTGAAACAGCACGTTAAGTGCCACTATAATGATCAGAAGGTTTGTCCCACTGTCATTATTGTAATACTCTTTTTTTATATGTGATCTAATGTAGATATTCTCTGTGAATGTGACCGTGTTGTACAGTATATTATATCCACACATCCTGGGAAAATGGGAATCTACAGTGTGACCTGTTCTACAAAGACATACAGTATCTTCCTCAGTTATGAATCTTTGATGTGGAAGATAAATATTCTGTAGATGCAACATGAAGTGTCAAAAGAGCTGCGTTATTTTACTCAGAGACAGAGAACGCATACACTTGTTTTCTGTTTTCATACCTTCCCTCCTTATCAGGTGACTTCATAACAAGGAAATCCTTTACGGTTTAACTGATGAGTTAAGGTCTTACTATCAATGGACGACAATGACATAAACATTTTTTAATTAAAGACAGAAAAGGCCGTGTAAATTTCTCACTGTGAATGATTTAGAATAAATGGACTCTACAAATTAGAAAATAAATAAAGTAATAAATAAAACTGACAAATACAATTCTTCATCAGAATGCTTCAGTGTCGACATGTACTTGGATTAGAACCTATATATAATATTTATAATGTTTACATCCATGTTTTTAATGGTGTAATCATCTTGAAAAACGTGACATGTTCTGTAATACCTACAGTAATGAAGATTTCATCATTGCCTCTCATTAGTGTGTGTTTGTCTATCACAGATGGTTGTAAATCCTCTGATGAAACATTTGTGACCTCCAGTGGGATTCTGTCCCTTTAACTTGAGAGCCTATTAATTGTCTGCAATTATCCTTTGCAAGCGTGGCATCTGTCAGAAGTATCTTTTCTTCCCACACGGATAGAAATGCCATAGTGGTAAAGGCTGACTGCGACATTCACTATTTATTGCACAGTAGGGCTTGTACAGTCCAAATTTGCCATCACAGGTCTAAAAAAAGCACGTCTGCTTCACCAAACCCCTCCCAGCTCTCATCCCATGTTTTTGAAGGGCAACATTTGACTTTTGTTGAAATAACAGCTTGCATACAGGAAATTAATGAAGACTTTGTCTTGTCTTGGTTCTACCAATGGAAAAACTAAACAATGAGACAATTGTAAACTAGCTTGTTTGATTACTTTGTGTTTAAAGTGTGCTGTTCTGTAACATTGGGAATCCTCCAAAGTTCGGTGCATTCAAAATCTTTAAGGTTTAGTGCAAATTTGAAGAAACAAAATTACAGAAACAAAACCAACAAACTAAGGAACTTATAAGGCAACAATTATAAATATATCAAAAATAGTCATTAGAGAACTATCTTTGTTACAAAAAAGGTACAAAAGTTTTGTCCTGTACCAGTGAGAGGGACATATTTTTCAGTTCCTCTACTGATTTCACAGCCTTGTATCCCAGCTGGTGAAGTACTTTTTGACACACAGTCTGTGTGTATTCTACCATGTCATAAGACAGTTTCAAACGCCAACTCTCTGCATTAGCAGCTGAGTCCCTCACTGTACCAAACTTGTGTTTTGCTGAGGGCTCATTGCTGCCTCGAGTGTTTGCATGTATCCAGTCTTCCACATTTTTATCCAAAGGCAGCCCCAGATAGTCATAGATCTCCTTTGTCTTGAGAAGCGGATTTCTAGCCAAATCCTCATAGCGGACCAACATGTATTTCCCTTTCAGCCAATAAGGATGGTTGAGACCAGTTGACACAGAACTGAGAAAGTCTTCACAGACCACGGTAAGCTGACTCAAGTCTAGATTATAGGGTCTTCGCCCCGTGGCCCTCCAAATACGCCACAGACGATAGGTATCCCTGAATGTCTCAATCCTTGATGACAGGATACCACGCGGATCTCTGACGAGTTGAATCACTTTGATGTTCAGCCGTGGGTCTTCCACCAAAGCGCGTAGATCTCCAATCTCTGGCACCCGAACAATTTTGATTGCCACGTGTCGCTTCTCGCGGCATGCCTCTGTTGCTAAGGTCATGTTTAGAGTTGCACATTTCTTAACGCAGTCCCCTTCCTCCACATTAACATCAGCAGGACCAAAGGCATCACATACAGGTTGCTGACACAATGCTCGGCTGGCACCACGACGGAACAGTTTGTCTGTGGTGTGGTTCGTGGGCGTCGGTTTGATATAGCTCTCCAGGAAATAGAGGTCGCAACCGTACAGGCTACGCAGGAGGTCTCGACTGGCGCCCAGCATCACACGCCGGTCTGCAGCATTGCGGCTGTGTGACAGACGTGGAATCAGTGTGGTCTGAACATGATAAAGAGGCTCAAACAAGTAGAATACCTCCTGGTGCTGGTTGAGCAGCTGGCCAACAAACGAGGAGCCGCTACGGGTGGTGGCCAGGACCAGGATGTGCGTTTTACGCGTAGCATTGATGGAAAAGTAGGGGTCGTCATCGCAGCCTCCACCGCCTGCTGCTCCCCGCTCAAAGGGAGGTTCTGTCTCCTGGCCCCCCAGACCACAGTTCTGGGGGCTGGGCAACGGGCACAACTGGAAAGGCTTGGAGGTGAGTGTCCGGATGGCCGTGTACTGGATGGCAATGGAGGCCAAGGCCAGCAGAATCACTGCCTTCCAGGAACATTGCATGGCTGAACCACTTCATTTAGACACAGCGGTCCATGCCAGGTCCTCCCTGTGAACAAAGAATTTTTGGTCTTTTTATTCTTAGAAATTATTTTATTCGTTATTTAGTTTGTTTTTCTGGTCTAACAGTTCTGTAAATATATTTTTTAATGTTTTTACACGAACAAACACTACAGGGTCACTTAGTACAGTGGAGAAAGAAGAACATTACAATAAAATCTCATTTGAATATACCAATTAACGGTGGGACAACTTGTATTGTGATTGATTTTAGAGTTGAGGGTGAGTCATCAGTGGGTTGACTAGAAGCGCTATGCGGGCTATATTTTATTTATGATACGACCACAGGGCTATATTTTCATTCACTTATGTTAAAGGCAAGGTTGAAGATTAAGCGTATACTAAATAATAAAAGAACAAGAGCAGTCCTTAATAGATATTTCTGTAGCCATGAGACAGAATGCTGTAAATTAATCATTCAATTTGTCTCCTGTTTCTCCTTCCAATGCTTCAGCCTCATTTCTGAAAATTAAACAAGATAAAGAAACGACTTCTGAGCCCCTAACTTTTGGTTCACATCCAATCAACTGACTCTGACTGCCAAAAACATGTACAGCAGTCTGAAAGCCCAGATCACAGTGGAGAGGAAGCACAAAACAGGTTGTTTACAATATCTAAAAATGACAAGGCGCATTTTTGTTTGTTTGCACCAGTGTTTTAAAATAGTTTTCACCTGAATATTAATAACAATTCTGGTTGTGTGTGTGTTACGTGCTTCATGGGTTCAAAATGCACCGAAATGTACCATATAATCATTATTAGGAACACAGAATACTTCACCAAGTACACTGTACTGCAAACTATACTGCAGTACACCCCATACATCCACCCTGGCTCTCTGTCAACTCCAACTTCTGTCTGCATCTAATTCAAGGACCTTGTGTGGCCTGATTGGGGGGTGTAAGCATTGAGCTGTATTCCACTTGTTCATTAGGGGGAAGAAAAAGTCTTAGCCCCCAGAAAGGTAAACAGTACTTTAATGCTTCAATGCCAATGTCATGTCAAGGGGAAATGATGCAGCAAGAATTAGATAATCACATAGAAAATCTGGCCAATTCAGTTTTTTTTTTTTTTTTTTTAATAATACTGTAGTATCATCTACCGGGGCCTGGGTGCAGGGAGCTTTGACGGTGCAAGTAAAATAAAGGCTCACCATCATCACTTCAGAGGCCATGCATGAGACTTAGAAGGTCCAAATAAGAAATGATGCATCAAGGTATCTCTTTTGACTCCAGCGCACAATGTGAAGGAAGACTAGTTAAAAATACCATGTGAGGAAGAAAAAATGAAATCCCACAATTGTTTCATGAAAGCAGATAAAAATCTACCCCCGCACCCCCCCGCATAGAGAGACTCCAGCCTTCTGTTTGTGTGAAGGAGCTGACAGCATTGACGGTTTGCTTTACACTCTAACAATACAAAATACTGACTTCTATGCCCCCCGAAAGCAACTAAGACGACTTGTGCTGATAGAGGGCATCACTGCTTTCTTCTCATAGACATTTTGTGTGTACTGCAGCGGGAACAGGTTAGGCTTCCTGACAAGAGATTTTCCGCGATGCAGACATCCTCACCAATGCAGCGATAAGACAACATAGCGCAAATGAACGCATCCCACCCAGCAGCAAGTGTTCCAAAAAAATCACTCTATGAAATAAAGCCCGGATAAACCATCTCAGTAATATGATGGAGTCAAATCCCACTTGTTCCCATTATACCTTGTTGGTAGTTGTAGGATTCTCATGATGCGCTGTACGTCCATGAATCACGGCTGCTTTCCTTTAGTCCAAAAAACGTTTTCCACCGCGCGCTTCCTCTCGGGTAGGAGAGAATAAATGCGCCTGGCAGACCCGTATTTTCCATATAACGGGGGTGCAAGCCGGTTTAAGTTGAACGGTGGGCTTCAGACACACAGAGAGAAGAAGAGAAAAAGTGGCGGAGTAACGCTGAACCGGTTGCGTTGTTATTACGCGGCCAGGCGGTGAGACTGACCGGGGAAAGCGACAGCCGGGCTCCCCTTAAATGATGCGCAGAGGCTGAGAGTGTGTGAGGTACACAAGGAGCGACTGTCTGGACCACCCCAGACCCCTCCCCCTTTCCACCTGCCTTTCTCTCCCTCTACCTCCCTCTCTCTCTCTCACACACACACACAGACACACACATCATCATCCTCAGTCTCTTGCCTGCCACATCACACACTCAAAGACCCCCCCCCTCCCCACACACACACACACACACACACACCAAATCAGCTCTTTCCACCCAGCCAGTGTGGCAGCGAGTTCACAATGATTCCATCAACCGTTTCAGTTTGAACTGTATGCAAATGTTTGCTTGTTTTGCATCAAACTCCTACATTTCCCCTTCATGGGCGGAATGACCGCAGCACTTCCTGCAGGTTATTTTGGCTCACTTATCTTACGTGTTATTCTATCTGTCTGACTCTTTAAGAAAAGAGCGGGCCAGCCGGTTTGAGGGATTTTGTGGCAGAACATTTCTCTTCGGGCTTTGACGTGAACTCGTCACATCAGCATCACTGCCTCGGGCTCTGTGATTCTGCAGAGCCCTTTCTCCCGGACATCTGCAGCCGGGTTATTGATAGGAAGGAGTGGGTGGGCCGATAATGAACATTATATGCTGGTCTGTATGAGAACTGTGTGCATGTATTTTTAACTCATTAGAAGGTAAGGCTATAGTCATATTGGGGATCAACCATGCCACCCCTATTCTAATAAGTTCTCTGGCACCACTTTCTAATAAGGCACCCTTTATAAAGGGATTGCAAACAATCATTTTATTAATTGCCCTTAAATTATTGTATTCATGTTTTTTAATGCTAACTTTTGCTGTTTGCTTAAAAGAAAGTGAGTAATCTGTGACCTTCATTATTTATTAACTTATTAACATTTCCAGTGGCAGACTTGATGGCTTGGATGGAGTCAGACAGAGGCGTCCTTCACAACCTGGCAACCCAAAAGCTGTTCTCATTAATAGCTTTAAACTGATCTATAAAGAATTAGTAAATCATTTCTACATCATTAATAAGGTCATAAGTTACAACTTATGAACCCTTTATGAAGAGTGCCATTAATGTGATTGACTGTTAGGTTGGGTTTTTTTTATAGCACATTTGATTTGTCCAAGGTCCATTTGTCCTAAATGACAAGTAGGCTATCTCTCAAATGTCAACATTATAGCTATTATATTTTCGAATTGACTACTTAGTATTGTAGAGCTTTATGAGGGTTTCACTAAACAGAAGAGCCACAGAATGTTAAACTGGCCATGAAATGACAAGGCCATGATAATAGTGACATATATCCAAAGAATGATAATAAGAAACAACACTAGCAGCTGAATGGATCGAAACATGCCTTTTTCTCATGGTTATGTAATGATTCTTTTACAACACAGTTTCTCTTTTTCGTTCAATCGATTCTCGAGTGGATGTTTTTCAGACTCAAATCTACCATCAAAAAGAGATGTGGAAGATAGTAGTCCAGCTTTGCGAGTCAGGGGAACTGGACCATTTTGAGGAACTCGTGAATCCAGCGGGACAGGCTATCAAGATGGAGGACCGAGGGGAATTGGTTCGCAATTTTGCTGGCAGAGGTCACTGCAGTAGTTAAAAAGCTCTGAGGTGGCATGGTGCCAGAGATACCGAGAATAACCTTGAGATGTTGAAGGCTTGTGGCATGTTGACGAGCTGTCGTTGCTGACATGTCACCAATTCCACGTCACGCAGATGTAAGATATCCTTGCGAAGCCAACCTGAATTTTGTCAATATTCGTTTTCACAACAAGGTTTCAGTCTGAAAAACTTCCAATAAGAACTGATTGAGCCTGGCCAAAGCAAGCTGGGCCAATCAAGAAACTATGGTGAGATGTTTAGAGATGTTGACTTGACTCAACAACTCTTGAGCCCTCTCAACCACAATTTAGTCTGTAGTTATTAAATGAAATATAACTGCAATGTCAATGAATTTAAACTGTATTTAGAAGCAGTGGTGTGATGGCAGTAGAATAAAAAATATTTGAAAAGTCATGTCAAAGATTCAACTCTTGTTTATTAATATACAGTATAGCTTCCCCAAATACATTTAAAAGTGGTGTAATGAATATTTATATTCTTTGTTTTAACAAAATAGCAACACCATAATGAAAGCTACAAGTAAAAGTACTGCAATCCTGTAAGGAAACGTATCAGCAAAATGTATTCAGGTCCAATGAAAACCATGTATCTCCAAATTTACTGAAAGTAAAATGTATTCTTTAATGATTTTAGAAAATTCTTCTGTTTCTTAAGCTGAATGAACCATAAAACACATTTTGGAGATACCTGTTTTTCACAAGACAGCAACAAAAGAATGTGATGGCGTCACAGATTATTCCCCCGGATAACATACTGCACGTACATATTGTTCACTTGCAGGGATCACATGCACTGTCAAAGGCAATTGTCATCTTTGATTGCACCTCTCTTTCTTCATGTTTACAGTCACATTTATTTGTCCGTTCCTGGATGCTACATGAAGTTGCTCGGGTATTGTCTTAACCTTGCAGATGAAAGGCCCCTGGATGTGCTTATAGCAGTGCCACAGGGAGGCCAGTGATGCGGCAGCTATATAGCTCTGATTCCATGGCTGTCCCCAGACTGTTGATGTCAATGAACCCAGCTTGTGGAAGCCTTGTCAAGGGACGCACTCCCACACTGAAGCTGGGCATCTGCTGCAGCGCGATAGCCTTTCAGCACATTATCACGTAAGGCTATTCTTCTTGAGCATGCTATAAAAGGATTTGTAATAGATTCATAATACGCCAGGCTAAATAATGTGTGTGTAGGGGGGGTGCTGGCTTTGTTCTTCCCTCCGTCATCTTTATGCCAGTATGCGCATGGTGACAGAAGCTGGGTTTTTGTGTCTGGCATTTTTCATTCACAACCTGGAACTCTGTGCGCACAAGGATTTCAAGGGATTGTCTTGTTCTTATTTACAAAATAAGAGGAGGCAGAACACAGAGCATCTCGAAATATGAAAAACCTGTGTGTTGCCGCTATTGGGATAGCATCTGACAACCATTTTCTATTCAATATAACTTCTTTATAGTGTTTGCTGTATTTGGTGTTACTGTAGGGGATTCTCAATGCACTAGAAAAGAGGTAAATGTAAAGAGAGGTACCTCCAACCACACATTTTTACAAATATGTGTTTTAACATACATATTTGATCACATATTCTTCTACTGGATAAACAAATTCTACCACAGCTGAGCTGAAAAAACACATTTTAAACCACTAGAATAAAATTCAACAATATATGGCTATCAAGAAAGAACGTAGGCTGTTTACATTATTGTTTCCTGTTTATATTGCACAAGTTTACATTTTGGAGATACAGGGTTTCCACCAGACAGTACCAGAATGATTTTCTCAGACAGTGACTCACAAGGGGACACAGTTGTTAATTGAGCTGCACATAATCAATGGAATTTAACATTCTTGGCTTATGCAGATGAAAGTGAATCCAAAAGTCAAATACCATCAATTAACCCTCTCATGTTGTCCCTCCTATTACAGTAAACTGCAGAAACATTTCTTCTAAACATCCTGTGAATAAAGCAATGATTGAATGTGATTTCATGAGAAAGCGTTAACATAAGTAACAACTTCAGAAACCTTCTCACAAAACCTTTTTTAAAAACAAAAAGGAACCTGTAAAAATATATATTGTGTACAGTATGTAGATTTTAGTCATTTTAGATTCTTAATATAGAGCATATAGTTGACACACATAGTCACACATGCACAGGGTGGATCTTGATCATGCTGTGAGCCCTAAAAGGCCACATGAGACTCCATTTGGACTAAAAACATGACAGGCTTAACAGTTACGCAGCTAGCTAAGGTTATGGGGGCTGAAGTAGCACTAGGGTCCTGAGCAGCAGCCAACCATGAATAGTGCAGCTTTGTGGGGTGTCGGAGAGGTGATGAGGCTGGTTCCTCTCGGATTTTATCGAAGGAGCTAATCAGTGCTATTGTAGCAAAAAGCAGAGCGCTGATTTGTTAAAATACATTTAAATCATTCTCATCAATAACGTTGTGAGAGAGAGAGAGAGCAGAAAGCAACTCCACACCATTTCTTTTCTCTGAGCTCTCAGTTCTCTGTGCACCCGACAGGCTCACCTGAGCCCTCAGCAGCTTTTCAGGTGCGCTCACGTCTCTGTACCTGCACTCAACATACACTCAATTTGCAAATTAAAATGATGCCATGGGATTATAATGACATGTATTTAATTCTGAAGAGCAAAGATCATGATACGTTTATATACACCGAGGATCTTTCTTACAAATGGCTCCTAAAGAGGAATGGCTGCTTGACTGATTGATAATGTTTGTTATTTTAAGTCTCATTTCAGTCATTCTATCCAGCGTAGCCGAGTATATTTTTCTTAGTGTTTTGTAATTGTGGTTTCCAATTACACTTCCACCAAATTATATGGCTGTTTTGTGATTCAAATTATGCAATTACTGTATGTTCTGGAGACCAGGACAAAGTGTTCTAATGCTGTGTGTGTAGGTTTTTTTGGTTTTTATCAGTTGGAATTATAGCTCTAAGTGCCTACTTTGCAATGACATTCATTTCCTGAAGAACTATGCTTAGGCTTTGTAGATTTTCTTTTTCTTACTCAGCACAGAGTTTGTCATGCTTCTTTACACTGATGGTTTGAAGAGGATATGTTTTGGGCTTCTGTTTGGTATTCACCACAAACAAGAACTGCCCAATCTGCATCCCCTACACTGAATATGTAAGTGACCTGAAAAAGCTCCCATCTCGTCAGTTCTCCAGCAGCAATGGTACTGCTGTATGCGCTCCAGACTGCTTGAAATTCCAACTAGACGTTGGTCCCTCAGGATGAGCTTTATGCAGTGTAAACCCACAGAGCTTTGGCTGTCATTCTGCTCTACTGGCTCCTTTGTCAGAGGTCTCCTTAATCAAATAGACACCATATATCTCATCTCACGCATCCATATGTATGGGGTTCCAGATTTGATAAATGACTTCATAGCCTTGGCAAAATAACAATATGACATTTGAAACATACATAGTGGTTGCACACACAGGAACAGACAAATAAACCACATTCAGCTGCAGTGAAAATCTTAAGCAAACTTGTCACATTTGGAATTCGGTTTCTACCTATTTCAGGTGATTACCTCAATCACAGTTGGCATAACAAATTATACTTACAAAAGAATACAACACTTTGCTTTTAAGACAATTGTGTTTGCAAAGTGCTGTGAAGCAAGATAAAGTCTAATTGAAATTTTAACAATGACTTTCAGCTACCTTTTCAGCTGTGGTATTGCAATTAATGATTTATATGTTGCACAACTGATGATCTTGCTAGCTTGTGTGCTATTAATCACTTTTCCATTATATTAGGATTTGATGATCATATCTATTTTTCTCAGATCAAATAAATGTATTTCTCCTAAACCAAAGTGTGTATGTGTGGGTACCTGTATAATCACATAACAGGGCAGACAAATCTGTTCACACAGTCAGGTTGTGGGGACATCCCATCCGGGGACTCAAATTCAGCACCTACAAACCAGTAAAACCAATTTATTTTAGGATTAAGACTTGAGCTAGAGTTAGAAAGTTTAGGTCGAGGGTCGGGTTTAGGGATGCAGCCATTAGAGAACAAAGACACTGATCACAGCTGTCATTGGAATATTTGTTTGTATAGTATGCAACGATCCCACTACTATTTTGGGAAAGAATCTCTGTAGAAGGTTTGCGTAG
This sequence comes from Enoplosus armatus, assembly GCF_043641665.1. NCBI lineage: Eukaryota > Metazoa > Chordata > Actinopteri > Centrarchiformes > Enoplosidae > Enoplosus > Enoplosus armatus. The sequence continues at coordinate 5,091,083 of NC_092180.1, forward strand.
ATGCTACAGTAATGTGGGTGAGAGCAAAAATTGGGATAACTGTATCAGGCTATGGAAACATCTGGAAGAATCAGCAAGACATCTGGCCATCAGAGACCCACCCCTTCATACTAAACAGCACAATTCAGCACCTAAAATGTAGTTTTTCAGGCGTCACTGTAGAGACCAGACATTCCAATCTGCTGTCAATCCACAAACAACTTGAGGTGACCAGTGCACATTTCTGCATCACGACTGTATCGAAAGCAGCTTCCTGGTCATGTGGAAGTCACAAATCCTGCATATTTTCATTACAACTCAGTTACCTCATTTAAATACCCTCTACAATCCCACGCTTCCAGGCATTTAAGCCAATCCTAAAGTTGGAATTACTGTAGTTAAGTCTCCATTAGCCCCACTCCATCCTTCACCAGTATCACTGCTGCTACAGATGTGGAGATCTCCACCTCCTGTAACCAGCTGATACACACTGTAATAATGCTAATGCCATACAGACCCCACTGCCAACAGCAGATTAACGGGAGCTTCAGATGAGTCTGGCACATCTTTATCCTTATCCTGTGCCCTTAATCATTTGGTGTGCTGAACATTGGATAGTTGGCGGGCTGGTGGACTATGGCTGTTGGCTGGATGGCGAACTGATTGCAGTTGGAGCAGACAGTAAACTGGGCTACTGCTAAAGTCTGAGTTTGGATATTTAGTGCCATTGAAAATTCCACAGTTAGTATGAATATAAAGGGGGAGGAAAAGCCTGTAAATATCTCTTCAGATCTTTCTCTTAAAAGGTGTTCTGTGATGCCCTTCATGATGACAACAAACAGGACAGAGAAATAAACAGTTATGTATGGGAATAGTTTGACATTTTTGGAAATATGCACATTTACGGTCTTACAAAGAGTTACATGGCCGTGTGTTAAGTATGAAGATAGAGCTAAGAAGGGATTATCTTATTTTAGCAGAAAGAGGTACACAGGGAGTTACGTGCTTTAAATTTTTTATTTTTTTATTTCTTTACTTCTTTATCCATCCGCCCCGCACTTAGGTGAAGTGCCCAATTTAATATGCTCACAGTATTGAGTGAAGTTTTGCTGCTACAACCTTACTTGATCTGGTATGACAAGTAGCGATGGTTAACTGTTGCTGTGTAACTGATATTACTGAGTCTGTTCACTGACTCATCTCTACTTGTGGTATTGTTACAGTAGAGAGTGGAACCAATCTTCTCATCTGACTCTTTACTCTTTCTGAGAAAGTGAATAAGCATTTTTCCCAAAATGTTGAACATTCTAACTACAGAATAAGTTTAGGCTGGATAATGGCATAATTTATTATGTCGGTAGACCATTGGATTTAAAGGGAAATGCAGATTTTCATCCAGCTTTGTACTGTATCATTACAATGAGTGTTGTATATGCAAATGAACAATGTTTAACTTCCCTTCATGTTGCCTGCACCCAGAGCTCTCCACTAATGTGCGTCATCTGGCAGACTTCTGCCAGCTCCAGGGTGTTCGAACTACAGATTGTACTTTTGCATTTTTTGTATGCCCGCCTCCACGGACAGTCGGATAAAGAGAGGGGCGGTGTAATAGTGTAAGTTTATAATAATAATACTTATAAGAGCCACACTATGGTGCAGAGGAATTATGGCCACAGCTGAGAGTCAAGCACCCCCAGCCGGGGACAATTGGTGGTGCCGCTGCGCTAAATGTGCACCAATGATAACACAAGTGGAGTCGCTGTGCTGCAGCGAATTTCACCAAGGCCAGTTTCTTTTGGATGAAGTTGCTGAATTTACAGAGGAAGGGGCACAAGCATGTAACGTTACAGTGTAAAAACATACAATATGTTTTTGATATGAGCACAAACACTGCCCCAGTTTGTTACCCAGCGATGTTATTAGAGGCCTTGGATGGCAACGGGTCCAGTGCTTTCTGGTTGTTGTAGGGTGTCTACCTTTTGAGCAAAAGGGAATACCACAGCCCCATTTTACTCTGGTCATGTAGAAAAGACAAAACGTCATTCCAGTCGTGAAATACCCCTTTAAGTGTTCATTCACACACTCTGTCTGGAGCAGTTTGGGCTTGCTCAAAGGCACTTAAACACTTCTCTGTTGTGTCATGGAAAGTTTGTAATCCTCATACAACAGATTAAAACGTGTAGAACTTTTCTGAAATCATTTTACATTTAAAAAAAATCATCACTGGAAGCAAGGGCAAGCTCTGTCATGGAGCGACTGTACCTCTGTGAATCGTTCTGCTTCTCTGACTGTCATGTAATGTGCTTGGGGGATGACTCATTTATGTGTGACAGACATCCAAAATGCTAGATTAGAGAACCGTGTCTTATCTAAAATAACTAAAAGAGAATCAAAAGCCTTCCAGTTAAATCATTTTCTCCCTGCAGGATACCCATCAAACCCTGTTACTTTTATCTTATATACTGACAGACTAGGAGATTATGTGTAATTATGGAGATAAGAGAAATTAAAGGGCTCTGTTCTTATTGACCTGCCTAATGTAGTGGACAGAAATTTGGGTCCCTGAAAGCCTGTTTGCCAGTAGCGGATGTGCATTATCGTGACATATTACAGGAGATGCTTTAAATCTGCTTTTTTTTTTTTTATCTGGCACTGGCTCGACTGGAATGAGAAACCTCATCTGGAACGTAAAACAGAGTGCATGAATGCTGGGATGGCAGTGAAATAAGATTTTTCATGCAATTTTGGTTACATTTCTCAAAATAGCCTGTGTTGTAATACTGCATTTTTCCAGTTTGATTGGCCATTCATGCGAATAAGGGCTTGAGAACAAAACTGGATGGTAATGGCACTATGACACATCATTATTGGTTTTGTAGTTTTCTTGAGAAAGTGTAGGTATAGTATAGATTTTATTTTGTCGGCAATATTTCCAGCCTTTATATCTGGAAGAAACTGTATTATACAGGACATATACTGTACATAAAGGCACTCCACAATTGCAGGGTAAAGTCATTTATCATGCATACTTACTGCTCACTGCTGTTCACATGTATCACAAGTTTATCTCACAGGAAGCCCAGATAAAGGCTTTATGAAGAATCTGGATATACTGTATATTTTAAGTCTCAGCAAAACACATGCAAAGCCTGTTCCAGCCTACAGATGAAGGCCCATTTTTGTCAACAATTATCAGTATGATCATCTTATGCCATTGTCCCAAATTTCCGTTTGTTGCTATGGTAATCAACACCAAAGATCAGTAGAATATTCTCACTGGGCTCCTCAGAAAGAAGGGAGGGCAACACACTACTGTTCAACATAAAACAGTAAACATACTGTACTCTTGTGAATGCCCAGTTTATGTGATATGAATGCAGCAGAAGTGCAAGGTAACCCCTGCTGCATCCCCCAGGGATGTTCAAGTTTTTATCACCCCTTATTTTTTGAATTTGGACAAGGGATGAATCTCTAACAGTCTCCTCTTACTGCCATCTGTCATAATCTAAATGAGACAATGCTATGAGTTGATGAAAATCAACACTGAGGATTGTCTATTTTTACTGTACACACACTAAAAGGTACAAGACCCAGTTTAATCATGCTGAGAACTGCTTTAGTCAGATTGTCATGAATGTGGTCTGGTGTAGGACTCTCAGACTTCCAGTGATGTCATTATGCCCCCAAAGATTCTTGTGTGATCCTGTACCAAATCAGAAATTGACATTCATGACAAAGAGCATGCCTTGCTAATTCATACTGAAATCTCTGCCGAAAAGGAAAAGGGGTAAAATGCTTGATTTGGATGAGGTAGTGGATATGAGTGATAACACAGATTTTAAACTCTATAGAGAAACCTGGAGGAAACAGAACTTCATCAGACAGAGATGACCCTCAGGTGCTGCGGCTCTGCACTGAATGAAGTGGCTTGTTAAGTAACTCAATTTAATAAAAGTCACTTCAGTACAATAGATTTTGGCAGAAAAGGCTCTGCTGTTTGCGGGAGCTCTCAAAGAATTCAAGCCTCAACAAGGATTTTGCTGAAAGAGCTAATCTTCCTCAAACAAACACAACATAAATCTTAGTTAAATCAACAATACCAAATACCACATAGGGGGTTGGGGTGTCAGTGTCAGGTACACCTTTATGAATATAATTGGATGTTCCTTGCCACACAGCTGTGAATGAGCCAGTCATTGTGAAGCATAATCAGCCAATACATGCTCGAACATGCTTGATCTTATGTTTTAATCTTTTGTTAAATTAAGGACCTCACCTTGTGGATTAAAGTGGCATTATTAGCATCCATGCTCAAGTGCCATCAACCTATGACCAACTACACTCAGATCTTCTCTCAATTAACAGCACTGAACGCACATGTTGTGTTCAAACTCAACTACATCTTGGTGTGAATCTTTAGTCTTAAGATTGTGGCTACTTGACCAAGTGTCACTGTAAACATTACAGAAGGCAGTTCAGGTCCTGTAAATAAAGCTTGTTAAGTGCATCTAATTTGCAAACAAACATTAATGAGTGCATAGTATCTATATAATGTATCTTGAGTGATTATGAAATTCATCTTGTATACACATTTGTACAAACTAGTGTACGTTATTTACAAACTCCTTTATATTTGTCTCAGCAAGAATCGCCTAACCCTACTTATTGATAGTGTCCTTGTCACACGTCTTCTTAGATGGATGAAAGAGCTGAGAATGGCTTTAGAGTGTTCAGTGTAATTCAGAGCTTTAATAATAATTCAAGTTATTGTTTACTCAATTATTTTCAATTCAGAAGGGGGTGGCTGTCCTGCCTCTACCCCGTAGTTTAATGTCCTTGTGTAATGCAGAATACATGCGAGGACCTGATGACCTCATTGCAAAAAGGTTTAGAGAAAATCATAAAACTTTAGGTGTTTTTTTCTTTTCCTTCAACTGAAATCCATTGCTACTACTGCTAGTTAAGGATGTTGTATGCTTGCCACTACCTGACCCAGATATGCCAAGACACATTGCTTCACAAGTTCATGGATGTTGACACAATGAGCCAACTTGTCCACATAACATTTAATATGCGTGTTTAATAAAGGGCTCGAAATGAATAGCATAACTTTGGCTATTGTGATTTGTGTATGATTTTCAACATGCAATGCTTGCTTCCATATACCTAAATAAGCAAAGGACATAAACACAGGCATTACTTTAATTATGAGGTCTACACTATCTTTTGAATCTAGTGTGTAATCCACACTAGATGGTATGGCCTGACACAAAAACAGGAAGCTGAGGGGCGGAGAATAGGGGGACAAGGCCTAAAATCAGGAAAGTGGTTTAGTTATTTATTCGTTTTGTACATTTAAAAAAGTTTGTAAACTATATGGATTTGTTGTTTCACACATCCTTTATGTGTTTAATCCAGTAATTCCTCAAAAAAGACATTTTTAAACTTAAGAGAACCACTCTCAAATTCTTCCTCTCGAAGTCTCAGGAAAAAATAAATCTAACTTGCATTAATCATTCTGCCATTGTGAGCTTGTCAACTTTACTGTCAGCTTCAGCTGCAGCATCAAGCTAGCTTAGTGTGCAGGAATAAAGGCATAAATCAGGGGATTCTGTCAATCAAGGATTGCTTTATGAACGGCAAAATTATTTTACTTTTACTCTTCACACACAAACAGCAACACACACACACACATACACACACACACACACACACACAATATAAAAACACCATATAACCAACTCTTTTGAAGGCACAGTCCTGATCCAAGAAAGATGATTTCTAGCTTTTGCCAGATTGGCTGTCAGTTATCTGTGGGCAGTCAAAAAGTGGGTGGGCAGGGATGCAATCGATTTGAATCAGCTGCAACCATGGTTCAGAAACTGATTCAGGTGTCTGCCACCAGTTTTGTGTTCCTTTCTGTTTCACACAAATATGTGACAGCCCACCCCCCTGAAACCCATTTCATTGAAAAGTTGGAACTGGGGTGAAAAGGAAGGAGGTCGGGGGGGGGGGGGGGGGGGGGGGGGACATAAACCCAGACGGCCTTTTACCCAATCCTCGCCCAGAGCAAGGTCCCCTTTCACCCAACAACCTCCCTCTGTAAAGCTTCCAACCCTCCCCCCCATGCCCACCCCATTTGCTGTCCTTAACCCCACCTTCCTCTGGGAAATCCATTCAGCTCAGCAGTAGCAGCATGAATGCGAGGATGTGCTGGGGTTGGCCACTCAAACTATATCATTTACATGTGTAGGGACACCCATCCACAAGACGCAGCCTATAGGGCCTTTATGTTGCCTTTTCAATTTGGTTTCAGGGTTTTCATTGCGAATGTCCCATCTTTCATGTCTCATTGGAGCCTTGCACTGACTGAAAGGAGGGATTTTAAACTCTGTAATGCTGAAAAGAGATCCTTGGGCATCTCTTTATCTGAATAATCCATGTGTGTTTAGAGTAGTCAGTGATAAAAGGAGGCTGTGTTTGAATGCCTGCCCCATAAAGCAGTTGGATGGTGACATACAAAGATGCTTGCATTTCACTTATTACTTGGTGCCAAAATGTCAAGGCACAGGTTAATGGAAACAGATTACATATATTTCTAAACAAGGTTGGAAATGGACCAGAACACACTGGAATGCAGTTCCAGCAGTGAAAGTAAAGAGGGAACGGCTCTGAATGAATTGATATATATCTCATTAGAAACATACCCCAGGTCTCACCTACAGCTCACAGAGCCATGCTGAAGACATGGTGGAGCCTGCTACTACTTATTCCCCTGTTCTATCCATATGTATGCAGATGACACAATTCTTTACTTCTCAGCAAAAACGACACAAGGATGTCTAACAGGGAAAAGAGCTTCCTTGTGGTTTAGAGTTAATTAACTATTCCTAAACCCAAATTGAAAGAAAATAGATACAAATAAATAAATAACAGATAAATAAATTCAACCACAAATAATACAAGCGGTACTTGTTTTACTTGTGTTTTTATCCCATTTAAATCTCGTTCAGCTTCGGATCATGTGACACTTCACAGATGAAGCTCAAAACCTTTTTTTTGTATGTTTTTGTTGATGCTGTGTCACAGAGGTGTTAATTCAACTCCATGGTAATTATTGAGACTGTAGTTAATGGTGATGGACTGCACTGGAGAGGAGAAATCAAAAGACATGAGACAAGACGAGCAGCTAAAGGAGGCTGTAGTTTATGGACTTCTATTAGAATGAGAGGTGTTATATTTGCTAATATTAGTCTACTCTCACTGATATAAACATAATGGACAAAATCTTCAAGACACCTCTCGGCAAATATTCAACAGCACTGCAAACTATGTCCTCCAAAATGACCATGAAATTGAATCAATACCTCTCACTCAATAAAAACTGAACACTATAACCTTCATTAAAGGGTCATTAAGGTGTATTGACTGCATTAGGTCTGACAAAGTGTTTCTAATAAACTGGCAGTGTATACTGAAAATAATATTTACTTTTCTAGTCGCTCTCAAGTTTTAGTCCTGAACATAAACACAGGTTACTTTAAGCTGTTCAGCTGGCGATTTGCTCAACAGCCTGGAAATGTCACACACATTCATGTTTACAGTACTTTCACAGAGTTATTTGATAGATAATTTTCAGATAACTTTTCAGTTCACCTGAGCTGCAATGTTTTGGACTGTGGACTGTCTCCACCACTCCAAACACATTTTGGATTATCTTTCAGTTCTAAGAATATTTTATCGAAGCAACTTAAAAAAAAAAAACTATCTGAAACTTCTCTTCCAATGACAGTTTGTACTGTTGATACATCATGCAGTGTTACTTATAGGATAGGATGAGGATAAGCTTTTATTTACTGTACGTGACTGCCCTACATTGACTTCTCATGTTGCTTATAAAACATTTTCATTCTGACTTAACAATGTTCACTTTTACTGAATATACTGAGTGCTAACCCAGAGTTGATTACCTTGCAAATAATATTTTCTTTCCATATATTACTGTACCGCTTGCCATTGTCTGGGGTTATATTTCCATTTGCTGCTATAGCAACATTGCTGAACCAAATCAATAATGTCAAACAATTTGTAGTTTGACTATTGGAGCTGCAGAAAAGGAATAGATGCACAAAGGACTGCTACATTCAGGCAAGATGAAGTGTTTTGTTTATCTTGAACACATCTCCACAGAAACCTGATTATGTTATCACATGAGCTCTATATCAAGTGCAAATGTGCTAAAATAAAGTCATGTTTTGGATCTGTCCAACTTGGTTTCTGCAAGACATTCTCATCAGCCTCACCTGTACTTTGTGTTTATTGCTAATTGTTTATTGCACTAAAGATAGTGAAGAAAGTAAGCATTACCTGCTAAACATCAGCATTTTGCTCACAGTAATGCTGTGTCTTATGCTGCATTCATGCAATGTTGGCAAAATTGGAAGAACTGAAAAAACACCCCTTATTCCGACTTAGCAGTGTTCACACATTTTTCAGGTTGTCAGTCCTAGTGCTAACCTTGTAGTCACCCCAGATAAATAGCTTAAATTAGCTACTTTTGTTGTGTTACAGTACGTACTTCTGGCAGTTCATTCCCAAGTGAAACCAGATACAAAAAAAATTAGCTGAATCGATTCTATTGGTATTAATATTGTTTTTTATTTTGTGTAACTGCAAGCGATGGTGCATTTTCTGCCATTCTGCATCAACGTCAACGTCAACGTTAGAAATTCGGTCGGCAGCTGACTTGACTTTTTTTCCTGGTTGCTTGTAATTATGGTTTCAACATTATGGCATTGATTCTGTGGTCTAGCCAGCAGTGAGTACAGCTAAATTCATGTGTAGACAGCGTTAGTCTGTCAGTGACATATTCTAGAAAAATATAATTACTTTTCAAGTACTGAACTGGCTCATTGAACCATGCACCAAAGTCCCTTAAGAGTTCTGCACTTGAGTGGCACCTTAGAAATGCATCTCTATCTGATGCTGTCATTACTATGGTTGTCCATACTCTAAAGTGAGAATAGATATAAAAACCAACATGTAAAAATCTGGAAATCAGTGTTTATTTTCAGTGGAATAGGTGCTGCTGTCTGGTCAGCCATTATTTTGTCTGTCGACTCAATGCAAAGTGGCTGTGGAGTTCTAATGAGTGTGTGTATATGTGTGCCTATGGAAGAGTGTGTGTGGAACTATCCTTTAATGTGAGTACACGCATACATGAACACCCACTATTACACAGTGCTGCAGGTGAGCTTACTTTGTGTACAAATATAATTTGGGGATAAAGTGCTTCTGTAACTTCTGCTTGCTGAAAGTCACTCTGAATTATTGGTTCACGTTTGTTAAGGCTAAAATATGTTGACATTTAAAGGAATTCTACCCTCAACGGTAAAACATCACAGTTTTTCTCCATTAACGTTAATGAGTCATGCTATATACACATACACAGGGCTATATATGTTTATATGTTATTGCTTTTAGGAGGTTTATTTGGGAATATAGTAGAAGGAAAGCAGCAGGTTTTCGGTCTTGTAAGAATATGATAAACACATGTGGATTGCTTTTTTTTCTACAAGTGCTAATCCTCTGAGACTTTGCTTGGCATTTTCTTTGTGCTGGTAGTAAACAGTACTGTAGTACATGTTCCACTCCAAATGTGCTCAGGGGTTGAACATCTGTCAGTCATGTTCATGTGCCCTGGGTGAATGCATTCTTATCTGGATCTCTGGTGGTTGAACTTTTAGAAATATAAAAGCAGACTGCTAATTAGCGTAGCTGACTTAATGATGAACATCTAGTAGGTTGGGTTTTTTTTTTCTTCCTCCTGGCAGAGTTAGACTTGATCCTCAGCACGTCTGCTTGCTTTGATGGGTAAAAATCCTGCCTCAGCTTTTTCTAAGCAACTTTGGAATCTCTCCACTGCACTCCTGAAGCTTTATCAACACCCACATGCATACACACAGTGTCACTTTAATTTTTCCACTTGCTCTCAGTTCCTTCTACTTTGTGCATACTGCGCTGTACCTTCAGGGCCGGTTTACATCAAACATTCACAACTTGCAAAAAACAATTCTACTACATCTAGTCTGCAACTTTATGAAACTAGCAAATTTATGTCAAAACAACAAAAGTGTGGTACTTTATTAAGTCTCTTACAATCACACAAAAGAGGAAAAGGCACTCTCTGTGCTGATGTTGGCGTTTGGATATTTGAACTCTCATCTTTTATGTAGTATTTATCTGTAAATAACAAATAATCATAGCAGTGACAGCATTTTGCTTCCTGCAGCTGCCGTTATATGGTTACTGAAATGCCACAAAAGCAAAAATGTTCTGATGTCAAGAGTTTGGAGATGGATATACTGTGAATACACAAACACATGCTGCAAACTGAAAACTGGAGATGGAGCATCTTTTATATATTTCTACTCGGAGGGCTTGTGTCACCTTTAATATGCAGGAAAGACACTAACTTTCAAGTCAGTGTCTGACCAAGAGAGTGACAACTCTTAGCTATTCGGCAACAGATGAGGTCAATACTTAATACTGTATCTGCTACCAAGCCAGTGTTATATGTTGATTTTTTGAGATTTGTCAGACAGCAGCACAGGACAGACCTTTGCTTTTCTATTCACCATTTATTTAGAAATTAGTTTTCAATTTTCAGCATTGACCCACTGAAGATGACATCTGACACCAGATAGGTCACCTTGCTGTTTTATTTGAGATTGTTGTTAAAGAAAAGCATCTAACCACAGTCAAAGAGTGTAGTCATCCTCCTTTTCAGGGTCACTTTGTCTTACTCTGTTTTGGTTGACCTTCTGCTGGCTGGTGGCTCATTTTCCTCCATTCCTGTCCCTGTCCTCCCTTTTCCTCCTCTATAATATCTTCTAGCTCATCATTCACCCTCACATTGATCTTCCTCTCAGCAGCTGCAGCAGCATCCTGGTAAAATGATCATGATAAAAATAGCAACAAATAACATTTGAGTGTAGTTTTTTTTTTTTGTCCTACCCAAAGACAGTGAAAGGGGATTGGAAGGAGAAGGGTTTGAGCAAAAGTGGATTTTTCTCACTGATATCTGAACACCTGATAAACGTGTGTCAAATGTGTTAGCAGTTACCTATTTACACATCCAGCAGACACGTATATAGGGTAAATTAGCCACAACCTGTCCAACATATTAATTTGTTTGTGAATGTCATGCATCATTTCAGCATTGTTGTGGCTCTGTAATGAAGCACCATTAGCTGCAGGAAACTTTTGAGTTGCGTAGTCAAATGATCAGAATCTCAGGTTAGGTTATCATATCTACATTTTTAATTACTAATGTTAATATCAGATTTATATTAGTTAAATAAAATGTGATTCTGAGAAAAAAAAATCACATGATACAAGTCCTGGTTTTGTAAGTAAATACATATTGAAAGAAGTAAAAGTTTTGCAGAGTCGAGCTATTTGTGTGCATGTATATGTGTGTGCACATGTGAGCTAGAAGAGAAAAAGAGTGAGTGAAACAGAACTGTGCAAATAAGCCAAAAAATTATCCAAAGTTAAAACCAAACCGATGCTCTTGCCCAACACACACAATCATTTGATCTAGTGTTAGTGTAAGAATTGTGACGGTCCCCTGGCTGTTTAAATGTTGTCCTTATGTTTCTATGAATCAGCAGGTACCTGGGGGGGGGGGGGGGGGGCGGAGTGCTGGTCATCCACCTGGGCCCGGTGCTAGGAAAGACATGTTCAGTGTTGTCTTGTTGATGTCACTGAAGGGGGGCTTCACACACTTGGCTGATATTGTGGTTTCATTTACTGCTTGAAAGCTTCATGCTCCCCTATGTGATGCAGAACATCATATGGACACAAAGATAAATACCAACATTTACTTTAATTTGACATTTAAAGTCTTTTCAAAGTCACTTATATCGTGACTTGAAGTTGTATACACATTTAGCACAACAGCACTTGGATGACTCAGCTTTATTTTCTAAACGTACAGTTGAAAATACATCGCATTCTCCTGCTATTTTGAGTGAGATGTGACCTCAAGTTTCTGGCTTGTAGTCCTGTGAGTGAGAGGAGTGTGTGGGAGTTGTTTCCACTCCCTGTGGGAGGAAATACTTAAATATGGTGCCAACTCCTCACAAATGCCCTCTCTCCCGCCTATTCTTCATCATGACTACCATCTCAGGCATCTCTGAAAGCTGTACTGTCAGATATGGACTAGGGGTCACTGAAGGCTTCAGGGCATCTCCACTGTAGGAATACAGAGAGCCTTGAAAAAGCAGCTGGCCACACAGTTCCTACTGGGCAAAACTATTGATATCGATCTTCACTTGAGAATAAGGTCTTCTCTTCATTTCTGGCTTTTGGTGATAAGGAATAAGATATAAATACATTTTTCCTCTGCTTTTTTTCTGTGGAATAGTTCTGTGGTCACCTGCTTTGACAAGATAATTTGACAGCTGCTACTGCACAGAGTGTACTGCTCACGTGTGAATACTTTTACTCATTAAATTGCCATTTCCTGGGTGACAAGATTGTAATGAGATGAAATTTAGAGATGGGATTAGAGGGACAGGCTCTAGCTCTCCATGATCCTGAAATGGATAAGATGGATTAGCAGTTTACAGAATGGATGGATGGGAATAAAACTAAATGGCTGTAAAGTTATTCCACATGTGGACGGGACTTAGTGACGAAGAAGAAATGTGGAACCTAAGGTTGAGCATTTGGAAAGTTGTTTGGCTGGAGTTTAACAGCTTTCACACCAGCAGAAACACACAGGCAAATGCACTAGTTTATTTGAACTGCACAAACAAGAGTTGGTGTGAAAGTATCAAACTCTATACTGAGAATCCTTAATTTAAAGTGAACTGACTTTTCTGGGAACATTCTCCTGTTGGTTTAACTGTGTCTTTACTGTATGTCGGATTCAAATACATATATTTAAATTCTAAATCCTTTTTGGTGAGACACAGATAACTTATTAGCTCACTGAAACACCCTCAACAACCATACTAGTCACCATTTCAACTATTTTCCCAACTTCCGAAACCCCAAAGTGCTTCTCAGGAGATGTCACTTCAGTCCTTCAACTTGGATTTTGACATTGTTGTTGAAGGAAGCAGTTTAGCTATGTTTAGCGTTTCTGGTTGTCAATCAAATACTGTTGCAAAGGGTTAATTGGATGAGACAGCTCCTTTCAGAGAAGTGTATTCGGCACGAGCTAAGAAGATGCTTTGAAGACTGTGACCTTGTCAGCAGTGGCAGCGAGTGACGAATGATGGACTGTGGTGACATGCGAGGCCCTCAGGATTCACACAGCTCAAGTCAAGTTGCTACTTATTCAGAAATGGTGTGCGTGCCCTTGTTTTGCACAAAGCTCAATGTGCCTCGTGGATGTTATTTGGCTTGAATGTGTGTGTGTGTGTGCCTTTGTGTTTCTGTATGAGCGTCTAGCCTGCAGAGGAGGCTGATCAGGCCTTGAGAATATCCTCAGTGACAGCACATCAGGACTAGCCTCTCTCTCGTCTGACATCCCCCTCTCATTACTGCACTGCAACTCTTTGACTGTTCATTCATTGTGCTTTGTCCAAGTCCCTGTCTTGAAGGGGATGATGTGACAACCCATGAGCTCTGCAAATTTAGAGCCTTACTAAAGGGAGAGAGGGAGGAATTCATATATATGGACAAAAAGAGTGGACAAACAAAAAGAATAAAAGGTTCTTATGAGTTTGTACTAGTTGTTTCATTCTCTTATGACTCTGGTTGGAGAAAAAAAATAACAGTGACTGCAAAAGATCACTTTCATCCTATGATGAAATTATTGCCTGAAGGTAGCAATGATTTCCAGGATGCTAATTGTCCAAGAAGTAGAGGCTGAGTTGTCAATGATAATTGAGCTGCAGTTTATAATAAATTCATAACGTCAAAGTGCATAATATGCTCATTTGGTATGTTCTGTGCAACTGTGTAAATCTGAGCGAAAGTCAAAATGAAAATGAAGCAAATGATTACTGGCTTGAAATCATGATGAGTAATATGCATTGCTGAGAGATTTCAGGCATCAGATGTTGTTGTTAGATAAACCAAAGTGTCTCCCAAATGAAATACAAATCAAGAACATTTTACCATATAACATTACCGTCTCACGATGTTATCAAGCCCAAGCATGACCCATCTTGTCATTTCTGTAGCCAAAGATTTGAGAGACATTAAATTGCTGCTTGGAGTTTGTTCACTGCTCCTAGTCCTTAATGTTTTTATCACTTAAGGAAGTGCTGCATTCTTCCTAACTCCTAACTCCCGTGGTGGTTAGATTTAGGCTACTAAAGCACTTTGGTTAAAGTTAGGGGAAGATCGTTAAATAATATAAAAGAAAACATGTTCTGTATCGTGGTTGAAGGTGAAGGTGAATGTAGAGTTCCTGCATGGCGTAAATACTGCATCAAGATTTCTGAAGAAAAAAAACACATTTGTATTCAATCAGCATATTTTTGTATTCAATCAGCACACTTCAAACAATATCCGATCGAAATAGAAGTAACAACTGCATACCCTTAAAAATCCCTCATGGTATACTTTTCATTGTCGTCACATCGCAATAATTGCTACTCAAACAGCACAAGACCAAGCAATTGTCCTCTTGAACTGAGTTTCTTGAACTGATTACCTACAGGTGTGGATAATGAGCTGCTGCAGAGCAAATCCCTCTTCCACACTGCACTGATTGGATTAAGGCTTATTGGTTGGAAGGGGTTACCAGTTTTTCATTGATTAATTGCGGATTATAAAAATAAATATTTAAGAAAAGAATGCCCACCACTAATGAAAATGTCAGTCAACTCGATTAAACAATAAATGAAATGATTAATTTGTATAACAACATTTTAAATAGTTATTCTGTCATGATAATAAAAAACAAAGCCTGAAAGGATAAAAAAATAATCTGAGCAGTGATGAGCACCACAACCTTCACCATTGCTGGAGTAAGAATTTCAGCTGATACTTGCATTATTTTCTGCATACTCTGCATACTCTTTGTGAAAACAAATGGGAGAAGGGACTGTTTAGTGTATTTTCTATGAAGACATGACAATGATAACACTGCAGGTATGAATACGGCTGATGCTTTTTCTCCCTAACTGAGCCGCTAATGGCTCAGGGTGCAACTGGCTGGATTATGCTGAGATCAGGTTGTTTGGGAATACTTCTCTGATAATGGTTAGCACCGTGTCCATTGAATTAAATAGTTTTCAGTTTAATCATGAGCAGCAATTAAAGCAGCAGAGAGTTCCCTCTCTTTATTGTTTCTAAGTGAGCGCATCATACTGCTGGGCTGCACACTGCGGTTTGCTGCTCAGTCAGGTCTCCCTGCGGCGATGTCGGCTCCCCTTTATGAATAGCTTAACAGCCACTGTAGATCACAGTGAAACCAATTACTGAGGTGGGTCAAAGGGAGCTGAGATTGAGCTCGCATGAATTCAGATTCAGGAGACCTCAAGCTTGTAGCTGGTGTTTTGTCACAAAGATATTCTGAACAGATCAGAGGCATTTCAGATAAACCTGATTAAACAGACGTCCAAAATTTTGCTTAGATTCTTTGATCACAGTAGGTGGTATTGTTGTTTTTCACCACAGCACACTGTGATGATGATGATGGCTGGATTTTTAGAATCATAAACCAATTTAGACAGTGTTGTAATGGTGGACATAAAATATTCAAAAGTCCCACCTTAAACTTCATTTCTCTTATAAATCATTCTCATAACAACAACTACACTAGTTCATTTACTGCACTGGAGCCATATAGAATAAGAAGTGCTCAGTGGACATATGGCCATATATAAAATGTCTCTGTGCAAAGCAAGGGCAAGAGATCAATGTCCTTTGATCAGTGAAAGCTCTCCTCAGGTACACAATTGCCCTGAGATTGTCAGAATTTCTGCAATAAAATGTACCTTTTCAAAGGAAATGTCTTCATAGTATATTTAATCAATTATTCTGGTTCAGATGTCATTATTTCAAATGGACTGGTTAAGGGAGCAGCCATGTGATTCACCAGACCTACCACACACCATACCCAATGTTCCTGGAGGCTAAAGGATAAGTGGTTTAGAAAATGGATGAATAGATGGTTGAGGAAGCATATGCATCTAACTTATGTTTAGATTCCACATATGAACTGAGTCATTTTGTTGTTTACAATACAACTTGTTCAAATGAAATGAAAATAAATAGATTATTTTGGCACCTCAGTCATGTATCAGGCAAACAATAACATATTTTCCTGTCCAGTTTCGCTGCTCACTTTGTCAAATAGCAGTTGACAAGCAGCTGCAAAGGCAACATGGAAATTCCACATGGAATTGTTGACCGAAAGGGCCTGAAGTGCTTGTAATTGAACTTGATCCAAAAAGACTTTAATATTCTGATCAGGGAGTGCCTGAAACAGAGAGGGCAGTACACAAAAGGTTGTTTTTTTTCTTGGCAGACATTATTATTGTCATAGCAGAAAAAGCACATGTGGAAATAATAACACTAATGATGGCTCTGCTCCATTTAGTGTCCCAGGAAGCCATGCCAGTCTGAACACAGCTAAATTTAATTACACCAGTAAGTGCACTTGATTTTTGTGTTACCAAATCCATAGTGACCAGTCCAGCTTGCATTAAGGATTGTATACTAGTGAGCTATAAGAAGACTAAATTACAGCTGTGCCATTTAATCATCCAAATGACTGCCTGAGTCCCACCAAGCTGCTCTTCAAAACTCAAGAATTTAAGTCCCAAAGAAGTCTCAGCTTAGTTGAGTTTGCATCATCTTGCACTGATGAGTCTTCAGATTTCCCTAAAATATAGATTAAATACAACATAAGGAGTTTGTGTAAACTGATTGTGTTACTTATGCCATCAAGCGTTGCAGGTATGATGTGCCATTCCTGAGCCCCTCTCTAGCTTTTTTCTTTTAGTCTTGTCCTTTAACATTTAAAAAAAGACAAACATGCATGTCAGATGGTCTAGACACTCTGGAATTAGACACAGATATGGATGAAAGTGTGATTGTCTCTGTCTGATTGTGAGTCAATCAATCAAGTTAATGAACTGAATTGTCTCTAACAGTGTTGATTATTTTTTTGTAATATAAGCAATTATTTGTTTGTTCTTGAAGATTTCATGAGACTAAGACATGAGACCACACATTGGGCTACCTTGTATCAGCGTGTGGTCTGTACAGTCTCAGTTAATAAAAAATCCAGTATGTTCCCATTTTCCGAGCCAGCAGAACAGATATTTTGTTGTGAATATAAATACCTTTTGATGTGGAGTGTTGGCGCACGCTTTGTGTTTTGTAAGATGCATGTGTGGGTGAGGAACACAGTGGGGGACTGTTTGAGTGAGACTGGTGTGTTACCATTACATACCGCAGTGCCTGGGTTAAATAAAGGGTGATACTAAGTTTTATTTGTCTCACAGCTAGACCCTTTCAAGGGTTCTTACTGTGACCTGTTAATGAGGCTTGTGAAGGTAGAATCTTTGTGTCCACAGTCTTTATCACTTTCCTTGCACAGAACAAGCCATGGCTAATACACATGGTTGCTGTTGGATGATGCATGTGTGTGATCGTGTACAATGTTTTCCACTGAAAAATCACGATGTCACAGATCTATGACCACAGAGATTGTGCAGCATATTTGCTTCCATGACGCACACTGCAGACTACTGAAATAATATGAATGGCTTGGTGTGGAAAACACACATTCAAATCAGAAATCACAATTCAGCCTATTTTTGATTTGTGATGCATTTATCTTACTGCCCTACTTTAGCACAGCAAGTGATGCCCTTCATAACTAATGTGAAGCACTATGGTGCACATTAACAGAACCACACAGCGTTGGACAAACAACATTATGTAGCATGGAATTCTAGGTATTTCTATACGTTAACAATGAGCTCTCATTGGCAACGTGTCACCTGACAAGATAAGAAGTAAATGGTATAATAGCGAGGTTACGCCAAAAAAGGGAGTGAGCTCTGAAAGACAAAGATTGCTTTAAGGTTTACAGAGAGAAAATGATGGGGGCAATATGGCAGCAGTGTATTTTGCATTTATAATTCAGTCCAAGGATTACACAAGAAAGATGATCCTTCTTGCTTTCATTCAAATCCGACCAACCAAATCAACATAGTACAGAAGAGCAGGTAAGAATATGCAGTTGAGTTTTGTTAGTCCCGGTGTGTGAGTGTCTGCCTTTCAAAACATTTACAATTAGTACCAAATTTTAAATGTGCTCACTTTCTGCACAAAAGGTAACATTTTGTCAACATGAAGTTAGCTGCCAAACCTGCAAAACATTTTCAGTAATAATCAAATCGACTGGCGAGTATCAAGTCGCACAGACAAACGAGGCCAGCTGCTCCTCCGAATCACATCCAACACCTGAAATGGCAACAGGTGGACTCCAATCAAGTTTATGGGACAACTCATGTTGCAAAGAAACTGGTGGCACCTTCATCACACAGATCTTTTAAAATATATATCATTGAATTAAATGGTGTTTTTTTTTAATCCATGTTAAAGTGGTTGTGTTACTTTGTGATAAACTTGTTGGGATTTCTCGCAGTATGTAGAGTTGTAGAAAGTTTGGGTGTGAAGGATTTTCTGAACAAAGAAGTGCGTTTACGAGAAGTTAAAGCAGTATATGAGAGGGCATTTTCAACTACGCACAGCTGCGCAGTGCTGCAAATGTGACTACTGCAGCACAGGAGTTGTAGTGAAGGGGATACACCGAGTGTATTTAGTCTAACATTGTATTAGTCCACATTCATAAATACTGTTTTCAATTCTAAAACTACTATGAAATAGCACCACCTGTACAAAGCACTTCATAAAAATGACCATGGATATAATTAAGAGCCTCAGATTTTCTCCCTCTCTCTCTGAGAGCAGTTGCTTTTTCCTGCTTCTGAACTTTTTGGAAAGGATTCTCAGGGTGACAGAAAGACTAAACAACAGCTCCTCTACACTGTGCTGTTTGGACTGTCCCAGATGGAAGTTGACAACAGTGAAAACCTTCCACATCTACAAAGAGACCAACTGGAGCACGGCATGAAATGATGCAGAATACATTGGCAGATGTGACATTGTCATAAAGATACCACGTAGACATGAACTGTGATGTATGTATGTACAGAACAGTACCACTGCTATGCATGTTTCTTTGAATTTTCTAAATGTGAGAGCGCTGCAAATGGACGATGCAAGTTGATGATGCATCGCTGCTCGTACATGTTTTCTATTTACACTAATTCACCAGGCATTCATCGCACAATCTGACATGCTGCAAAATTGATATTGGTCAGTGTGACACAGATTGTAACCAAGGTTTTATTAGAGCCATCTTGCACAGTGTGACATGCCATGAACCTGTAAGCTTGCTGTTTTCACTCACTGGGGGACACACGAATGGACTTGGTGTTCGTATATGATGTTGTCCTCTCCAGAACATGAGGATCAAGGAATCTCAGTAATGACAGAGGCTTTCACACCCTGACTATCGCAGATCCCTTGTTTCTTTCTTTCTCACACATGTTCCTCTGCTGTATTGATCACTTAAATCCCACCACTTCTTTTTCACAACCACTGAAAGTGCTGTACCATATAAGGCAAATACAGCAAAAGTTAAATAACATTGTTGTATTTTCACGTTTTTAAAGCCACTGTACAATAATACCACTTTTTTTTTTTTTTACTTAGATTTGTTTCAGTGTACATTACTACAAAGAAATCTGTAAATATTAACAATGTTAAAAGTTGTCCGCCTTTATTATTCGGTGAGGAAGATGTCAATCAAGCACAGTCTGTAAATTCCCACATAGCTCTGGCAGGAGGTCTAATCAGCCAAAATAAGTGAAACACCTGTATGGGTGGATTATAATTGTTCGGGGGCTTAAACCTCCGTCTGCAGCACTAGCTTGCTTGGGCACTCCATTTAACACAGTTGGCAGTGTTTGCGGTTGAGAACCTGGCAAGGGTTCATGTCTTTCTAGCTGGACCAGCAACTGCTGGGGCGTATCATGAACCATTTGGACTCATCCCTTGGTGAAAGCCATATCATCAATAACTTTTATAAGGAACAAAGTTAACAAGCTATATTTAACCATGTGTATAAAAGCTGTGAGACAAGGAATCACTTTAATGTCATTACATGGCTGCAAAGGGCCTTCAGTCAGTGACCAACCTTCAGTAACCTCACACTTTATTCTTAGTCCAAATGCTGCAATTCCTCTAGGAATTAAAACATGCTCCTGGTTACCATTATAATTGTTAAAGCACAATGATTTACAAAAATGAATTATATTTAAGTTTTAAATTTACATTTTATTTTACAACAGATGTAGGCGACGCGGCCGGGTCAGTGTTTGAATCTTGTTAATGTTAATTTGTGCAGTTTTTCTTCCGTCTTTGTTGACTCCCCTCTTCAAGCATCATTTCGCACAGTGAATACAGGTTTTTAAAAAGTGGATCAATCCAAGGAGACTTAAACGGGTGCAAAGTGGTAATAGCAATGGATTAAGAGGGACTCAGAGGAGATTTGAGTTGATATTGAGTTGCATTGCCAGTGCTGCAAAGCAATTTTTGACAGGTGCTCTAGAGGAATACAGCGATGGGAGTGAAAATACATTGGTATTGAATTTTCATGAGGACCTTCAGAGCAGTGCAATTACTATGCCTGTTTTTCAGTGTAGCGCAATTGCATTGGGAATAGTTTGACTCAACTCAAAGGCTCAACTGCAGTAGTTAGCTGACCCTGTAATAAAATATTAAGGAAATAACTGCCTAATCCTTGTGAAATTTTAAATTAACTTTATTTATCATGGAAGACAAAGAGCGCGGTGACTTGTGATAAATTTAGTTCATTACCCCAATACTCCTGGTTGGGATGAGATAGCAACAATGTTATAAAACATTATTTTAAATAATACCTTATTGACAAAAATTCAAAAAAATGTAAATAAATGTTTTGCCTAATGTTTAACTTGTGAGACAAGAAGTACCTTATTGTCTATTGTTGTGTTCCTACTTGCACCATTGAAATATGTAATAGCAGTAGTAGTGTCCAAAGTGCCTAACCAAAGAGCACAGCAAGTGCCACAGTGGAGACTTTCACTTCACAAATGGCATTTCACACCAGAACTTGGTTTTGTAATTGACTTTATAATGGATTGTGTCACACTGCCTCATCTGCTTCAAATAAAATCGATAAGGTTGAAGCAAGTATTTTAAAATTATGAACGTATTTTCAGGGCTTACATTAAATGGAATGTTATTTCTCTGTATGGTGGCTCAATGCCTACAGATGAGAGAACATTGTAGTGGTTATTTTTTATCCTGCGAGATGTAAGAATAACAGCTCAGTGCTGAAACTCAATGCAAATTTTCATGTGCAATTTACTGGCTTATTTTCTTGGAAAATCAAACTCAAGGGCATACAATGGCAAAGAAAATCCTGTGACACATTTTACAATTAAGCGGTGAAAGCTGGAATGATTTAGTACAGGAGGAGTTTTAGATTTTCATTTAGATCTCAATAAATACAGATGTCCTCATGCTGGAAGGTTTCATGCTATTGTTACGGTCCCCTGGCATGTTTAAAAGGCTGTCCTTTTGTTTCTATGAATCAGCAGGGACCTGGGCCCAGTGCTCTCATGCTATAAAAACGTCCTTATCTCTCCAGCTTTGTTGTCAGCCATACAACAGCACACACCCTCACCACTGACTTTACATCTCATTGTTTTATTAGTTCATTTTGTGTTTACAGTTATGCTCTTTATTTAAATAAATTACTCATTGTTTGCCTTCATCCTACGCCTCCCTCTCTGTTGACTTTACAGCCAGGTCGTGACAAATTGGGGGCTCGTCCGGGCTCACGGTAAACCTTGCAAAGTGTGTCCTGCCAAGTGCATCCTGTCGATGTAAAGGTTCAGACTGTAGAGCTGTATCCAGTCCCAACAAAAAAAAAAGAGCTGATGCGCTTTCTTTGCCTGTTGGTTGTTATTGTTTTTGCAGAAACTTTTCAAAGGTTGTGGCAAAATTCATCTGGTCTCTGGTTTGTCAAAAAGCATTTGAACAGGTAAAACTACTCCTCTGCTCCGCTCCTGTTCTGGCTGCTCCGCACGTTAAAGGGCCATTTAAACTTTATATGGATGCCAGCTACAGTATGTAAGTGCAGGGTCTGTCCTCATGCCAGCTGATGACCTGGGGATAGATAAGCCTGTTAGCTGCTTCGTTTGCATGTGTCAGTGAAATTATTCGGTTTT
Source organism: Enoplosus armatus (assembly GCF_043641665.1). Lineage (NCBI taxonomy): Eukaryota > Metazoa > Chordata > Actinopteri > Centrarchiformes > Enoplosidae > Enoplosus > Enoplosus armatus. Next base: position 5,113,390 of record NC_092180.1, read on the forward strand.
TGAAAAAGAAGCACTAGCGTTAGTTTTAGCTCTAAAACATTTTGACGAATATGTTGGTGGCAGTAGTACACCTGTATATATATATAAATACTGATCTTTCTTAACTCGTTGCAGTGTCCCAACCAGAGGTTTATTAGGTGGTCGCTGTTTTTGCAGTTGTATTGTCTGGATATTTGTTATGTGAAGGGGACTGACAACGTGGTGGCGGACATGTTGTCTAGGGCTCCCCAGGAGTGAAAACGGTTGACTGTGTTCACCTCTTTGGTTCTCCTCTTCCTAACCTCTTAAATTGCTTCCTAGGTGCACCAGTTGCTGGGGTGGTGCAAGGGATGTTGGACAGCCAGAGCAGGCCACTGGTTCACATCAGATTATTGTTTTTCAGAAATGCACATTTGGGTTATGATATATATTCTTGTGGAGGGGGGCGGTGACAGTCCCTTGGTTGTTTAAATGTTGTCCTTTTGTTTCTATGACTCAGCTGGCACCTGGGGGGCGGAGTGTTGGTCATCCACCTGGGCCTGGTGTTCTCATGCTACAAAACCCTGCCTTCCTGGCTGAGAATCCCTCTCTCCTGCGCATTGTTGCTGTGTTCTCAGCCATATAACATGTCTTCTTTACGCTACACATGCACGCACCCTCACCACTGACTTTCTTGATAACCACATCTCATTGTTTTATTATTAGTTCATTTTGTGTTTACGATTATGCTCTTTGTTGAAGTAAATTACTTATTGTTTGCCTTCAGCCTGAGTCTCCCTCTTTGTTGTTATGACTTTAGAGCCAGGTCGTGACACATCTTTTCAGATGGCCTGCAAAAATGTTGTTGTGAGTATGATACTACCCTCAGCTAAAGCCACAGCCTATGGAAAAGGTATCATTAATTCATCTGGAGAAATGATTGACAGAAATGGAATATTTGTGTTCCACATTTAATATGTATAGGATTTCCCCCTGGTCAGTGTCTCGTCTTGGGGTGTAGATACTCTACATGCATGCAGCAGAAGTGTTCACATTAAATTTGCATCAATTTCAGTGCATATATTTTCTGTAGGCAGAATTTGGTGACCCTCTCAGCAGATGCTTTCTTAGGAGAGCTGCTTTGATCCATTTTGCACACCATCTTTCTCACTAGTCAACTGAGGCTGACCAAATGCCATCAAAACTTTCTGTCCCAACAGACGGACACTCTTTACTTACAGTTTAATAATTGTGCATTAGGTTAGAAGTGCAAACAAACACCTGCATCAACCGGTAACTAAAAGTTGCTCCACACCTTCCAGCCAATCGGAATCGAGAATTTACAGTGGCCATGGTATGAATAGAAAAGGCAGTGAAACACTGGGCAGGTCCTTAGTCTATCACATATATATAATCAATATAGATGGATATTTCTTCATAATTTTTCTCCATAACTACCAGATACTATCAGACTTTTCCTTTCATTGGTATAGCTAAAACAAAACAGATCCAACATGTCAACATGTACTGTCTGGCCATCTACAACTCCTTTTGAATATAAGGAGTTGAATACTATATCAATACATAATGTCAGTCACCCATTAAGACCATGCATCTTCATGTAATAACATTGATTAAAAGGTAACAGAGAGTTGTAGTCTACATGTAGATTCACATTTAGCCTTGGCATCACATTACTATGAAATCACACAATTGTTTTCCTCTTTAAACAAAGGGAGACTTAATCTAAGAAACAACGATGCCAGATTTTTTTTTAAAACAAGAACAAGTAAACCAACTACTCTAAATATTATGCCACGTGTTATGCACTAAAAACAAAAACAGAAAAACACCTGGTAGCAAAGCTGTTATGTGTAAATTGTTCAATCAGTTTTGTCAATTCAGTTGACCTTATTGCAGAGATGCAGTCCATAGCAGAAAAAGATAAGACATAAAAGAAATAGAAGAAAAGGAAAAATACTTACTCATATAAAAGAAAGAAGAAATAGATTATTTAAACGCACAGAGTGCAGTTTGCTTAGAAAAGCAAAACAGATTAAGATTGCTGCTACCACTGCTGTGTTTATGTGTTGCCATTATAGACACCATCTTTTGTTTGGCTGTCGTTAATCCAGTTGAACAGTTATGAAATTAGGTCACAGCAAGCTGGTTAGACAATAGCCCAGGAATGAATGCTTCAGATACTGTACAGGCCAGTTCTGCTTATACAACACTTTTAAAATGAACTACTTCATGTCGGACTGCATAAAGGACATCACACAAGAAGCTCTTACTGAGTGGAATAAAACTACAACAGTGGCAAATCAAATGGGTCCTGAGCTTTGGTTCATAATTTATTGTTCCCTGATGTACATTTCCCTGATGTGTATACCCTCAGGACATACTTGAAGGTGCTTGGTGCAAGGAGACCTACCTTTTTCTTTTTTACAATATCTCCTATTATTATAGGTGAAAGATAACAGCAGTTGTGAGGAATGTGATGTACTGAAAGTAGCATTTTAAATCTTAATCTTAGTCACTTATCATGACTAACTTTACCCTTAAACCAAAATTTAACTTAAAAACTACAATGAATTAAAGGCACTGATCAAAAGACAATATATAAACCTGGTTATTAAACCTGCCCAGTATAGATACCTTCTTAAGGGAAGGGCAATTAAAAAACTCATACATCTTTGAAAATGAATAACTATTTCTTTACTTTTAGATACTAAAATGAAAAGGGGAATTCATAGAGATTCCAAATTAATTTGCTTTTGTTGGGGCCCCTAAGCAACTGTTTAGTTTGCTTATGCATTGGTTTTTCTTATGCATTGGTTTGACTCCAAATTTGCTAATGACTTGGGGGCTAGCTGAGCACTGGGGAACGCTGGGTTTACCAGTGTCTGCGGTCAAAGAAACCCATGGAATTTTTCCACTAAGACGTGGGCTGGAATGAATACAGTACTTAGGTGCTGTATGTTTCATTGTCTATCTTTATCCAACTTCCATTACCGAGTCCAGTCAGAAATGCAACCAAACAAAGGTATATTTATAATTCAGTTTGAAATAAGACTTTAATGCGTGTACGTTTCTGAGCTTTCCACAGCACTCTAGTATGGTATATTCACGTAGGGAGATAAAACAATTCCTTTGTGCTTACTGTTAGTTTATTAGCTGTTTTTTTCTTAATTTGTTATTGTGGCAACCATTTGTATGTGGCTGCAGCTCATTTCTCAGAGCGTGTCAGCCATTGATCTCAGGCTGGTGGTTCTGTCTTCGCTCTTAGATCAACATTTCAAAGTCATCCTAGCTCAAGACTACGAATCCCAAATGGCTCCAAATGTATGTGCCTGTGAAAAAAATGTCACTTAAGACAAAAGTGTCTGTATTTCTAACAATGGCACTTAATAAAACTTAAACTTATAATAATATACTGTAAGAAGTAGGAACCACCAGATTTTTGCTGCTGATGAAAGACATGAAAACCTTTTTAAAGCCTAGCAGTCTTGTTGAAAAGCAATCTATTAGAACTTGGTTATTAGAGCTTGGTGTTAACTTACCCTTACCTAAAGGGCAGCATGGAAAGGCTTTCAATTAGAAACAGATTTCCAGTAAACACAAGAGCTCAGCAGCACCACACTGCAGAAAACAACTTGGACAATGTAATATGTAATATTATTAAGAGTTAGTTTGCATTGAAGATAAAACTCCTGCTTTACTCACAAACGAAATGGCATAAAGTATTGTTCTTAGTATCTTTGATATGTTGTTTCTACCCTAACATTGCACACTGTATTGAAAACAACAAAATGTTTGTGTGTTTACTTGCGTATCTCTTTTGTCTTTATATTAACACTGGTTGGATTTTTCTTGTTTGTCAAAAGTTGGAGTAGGAAGGGCAATGTAAATGTGGAAGGCGGGAGTTGTGAGAAAGGGGGGTGAGGGATGGGAACATAAAAGAAAATTGTTTGAAAGAATGAAGAAATGCATTTTCTATGTTTATCATTATTTCATTCCCACCATACACTTAATGCAAAATGTGAAACTTGATGGAAAAATTACTTTTCAAAAAGAGACGCTTTTTCCTCTATTTCAAGGTGAAGGCTGGTGTCTTTCCTATCAGCAAAAGGACCAGCTCTTGGAGAAGGTGAAGAAATGCCTTCCAGGCATGTTTGATGTGTTGGATGTCAATGAAGCTTCTCCTGGGCTCCCAGTCAATGAACAGCCTCGCTGGTGCAACTGCCTGAACTGACAGGAGATGCCTGGGAGCAGAATAACTGCAGTCTGGATGCAACCAACTGCATGAATAAGATGGCCTACTTAAACCTTTGTGTTTTGACAATCACATGTGACTGGCATCAGGTAAGGGAATGTGTCGTTAATACAGATATAAGGTGTGCAAGAAGACCTTCAATGTCAAGCCGGTGAAGGTTAGAGGCCGTGGTGGAAATAGTTCCCTTGACTTTACTGAAAGTCAGAATACTGTACCTGAGTGACTAAAAATCATATTAAATAAATTTGCTCAGATGTCAAACTACGTATACAATTTTGTAGTAGTGTCTTTGTGATGATGTGTATATTAACGCTCTACATTTGACTCATTTATGCTGGTTAATTAACATTAAGAGGTCAGCATTCCCGTTAAGCTTGGCCTGATTGCTTCTTTTTATTTTACTAGCTGCTTTGTATGGAATCTCCACCGCTATCACTGTACGAATGTGCGTGGATGAATGCAAGGCTTTGGCTTTGATATGCATCTTGCTATTTTTAATAAAAGGGAACCTGCCACTGCCAGGAAGCTATGAAGATTCATACAGTCAGAGAGCTGCACTTGTCTGAGCTCTCATCACATCAGCAAAACATGCAAAGTTATTATCCTTGAGATCTTTACTCTCTTACACTGATGTTAACATGTTGAGTAGCTTTTATGGGTTAGTCATAAAATCACAACTCTGATGTTAACAGAATCACAGTCAAAACCGTTGTGACTAAGTGCATCAGTCCAGAGAATTAAATGTTTTTATCCTGATTCTTTTAATTGTTGCATACAATAAATATAAATGCATGTACAGACTGTTTCTGTCTTTACCTTTATTCTTCTATTTTGTCACCCAGCTGCTGTGATGGATGTTTTTGTTTGCTGCTAATGGCCAGTGTGTCTGTGACCCATGTAAAGAGAGAACAAAAGAGGTCATGGAGGAACCTAACCTCGAAACACACAGCAAATTGGGGTCTTTGTGTATAGCTACCATTAGATGCTCGCTAGGTACAATCAAGCTATTATATTGTGTGTGCCTTTCAGTGGCTGACCCTGCACTACCCTTTTCATTTAGTCCTGTATCCCCATCCACACCCTCACACAAACCTACCTGAGTGTACCCTTTTCTGTCTTTCCCAAGTGCTCCAGCGATTACTCACTGTAAAAGAATAGTCAAAAGAATGACACCAAATTACACATTAATCATTTTATTTTTCATCCTTCTTGAATTGGTACCCTTTAATCTTTTGACTGAGTAGTAGCCCTCATGCTTCACTAGAATACAATGCCAAACACCACTGGTGTAAATTAATCTGACATGGCAGCTGCAGGCTGAGCTTGCTTAAAAACATGATTTGCAACAAAGCTCGAATTGATTTTCATGTCTTTTTCTGAATCATTATTTTTTTGTGCGGTTCATCAGCGGCAATACTAACACATTCTAACATGTTACTATATTCCTCTATTTGTGTTTGCTTATTTTGCTCATTCCAACACAATTTACAGTTTTGAGTAACAAGTCACAACACTTTCAGTACACTATACTATATATAACATATCATGGATTTTGTTTTTCTGATTGAACTGCGGTCATGGCTAATGCAAGAGTCTAATACCACAATAATGCACTTTGGAAAATCCATTTAACTAACTAAGATAACATACTGCCGGATTTTGTGTCATACTTGTCATGTTTTTATTGTAATGTGATGTTTTTGATAAAGTGCTTTTAATCAAGAACTGTTTCAAGAGCAGCAATGTACATGTAGATACATTATGCAAACTATCTTCCATTACTGCAAGGCACTGCTCGTGTGTCAATATGTTTGTGTAAGTTTCTATAAGTTTCTATGTGCATAGCACCTTTCACAACAGTGAAAACGTAAAAAGCTTTAATAATTAGCTTAACTCAGAGTGCAAGATTTCCATTGACACTCTATATATAGGTCAATTTGATGTTCAATATTCAATTACAATTATTTTCTTACCCCTTTTGTTAGTATGTTTTGGGTATGTGCTTTATATTTCTAATTTATTTGTGCTCATTTAAATCATTTGTGTCCTTATTTTTGTTGTGTCAGGCCAAGGCGAGACAAATATACTAAACTTACAATGAGCTCAGTCAAAACTGCTACAGGGAATCACTTTAGGTCAAATTATATTAAATCACTTTACCGTAATTTGATTCAGTCATATCAAATTACAAAGAGCTCTGTATTAAACCACAAACATTAATGGTTTAATGAATGCAGTGGTTTTGCCGTATCATAAGTGTGTCAGCTGTGTACATAAACTAAGTAGTGCAATAGGTAAAATAAAGATTAATTAGATGTGTGAAGGAATTATTTAATTAACGTTTACTTCATAGTGTGTATGTAGAAGTGTGTCAGTGGGTTCCTGTCATTTGGAGCATTTACATACAAACTCTTGGGACACACTGGGTCCCTGCATATAATGACAGAAAGAGAGGATTACAGTAGATTCAGACAGATTAATGATGTAATCTAAAGCTCACTCTCAGCATGCACTCTTCTGAGATCATAACCTGTATTGACCTTTTGCTTCCATTTTCCCTTTTATCCTGACTATTAAAAAAGGGCTAAATGTATTATGATGTGCAAATTTGTACTCATTTTAGTATTTAGTGTTATGTTGTAAAATATTTCAGTTCATGCATATACATATCTGGATATATCAATAAAAGGTATTTAACATGTTAACATGGAAAATATTTTACAGTTCATACTAAAAGGTAACAATATCGCTGGATTACGCTGGCTCTGTTTTGCATTAGAGTTCTAAAGTACATTTGACTTGAGCTCAGGGATTGAGGGTGGCTGCCCTCAGTTGTAATGAAACAGTGTTTGTTTGGTTTATTTTTATAAACTATTACCTGCCCTCAAGCGACCCTTTCATACTACAGGAATCCATTTAATTCAGTGTTACTCTGGATGATATTGCTTAACGCAGATTTAAAGGATTTATATGGAAGATTTCCAACCCACTAAGTTGGTGGTGTTCACTTGTTGAACTAAAACCAATTAATTAATCTCTAACCCCGGGCTTGACTGACGTAATTATGTCCTTTTTGCAAGTTTTAATCAAACAACGATCCACTGTTGCATGTCAAATCTACATAACCCCATACTTTTCCAATGACAAATATGTTCTGCTGGTTTACATTTCATGCCATGGTACTGAACAATTATCTTTGTTACACTATTATGAAACAATGGTTACATAATATTTGGAAATGTATGAGAACTACCAGCGGGGATTTGTGGAAACATAGCAGCATTATATACTGCTGGTTAGAAGCTGAATAGGGGAATTTTCCATTAGCCTTGAGCTAACTGATGTTGCTATGGTAACCGCCTACATTTCTGTGGTTACAGTTGCTGCTAGTGTAGTCATGTTAATTAGCTACAGATTTTTTTAGTGGCCTCCAAATTACAACGGTCAAGTCAGTACTTTGTGCCAATTGTTGGTGTGTACCTACGTAATAATAGGAGGACGTCGTAATCAGGTGATTCAAAAGAAGTCTCTGAAATAACTGGACTCTCTGTTTGTTTGTTTATTCGTGTGTAACACTTGCAGTGCAGTGCATATTGGAGTAAGTAGTAATTTGCCCTGCTTTAGAGGAATACAGTACAGTGTATTCAGCTTCAAAAGCTTATACTGTTGATATAACCTGAAGGGACATAACTTTTGTGACTGGTTCACTGTACATTAGCTTTTATTTTTGTCTCACCCTTCCAACCAATTTCAGTCGGTGCAATAATACAATTCCCATCAGTCGCTTTGAGTTTATAGTACCTGAAATTTGTGAAAACATTCCCGTTTCATTAAAGTGCAGTCACATGAACTATCCCCATGTCATATAGCTACAATATATGGGCTGTCATTCACTGCAAACGGACCCTGGAGATCTAATAATATTCTTCTATGCAATGAATACAAATTAAAAGACAAGCTTTCATATGCTGGGTGAATACGGGTGAGTTACACTGCGTATGTCATATAAAGAATATAAAGGTTTCTCATGTCCAATAAACATTTAAATTAGTCCACACAACTGTATCTACAAAAGGGTCTATATTCTCACGAGCATGTAGAGTGTTTATAAGGTTGTTTGTCTGTCTTTTCTACAGAAATATAGTATGCCACACATCTGGCCACTTTGCATGCACCATTTGAACCATTTATAAAGAATGAGGCAGAGTACATTTTAATTACAGTGTACTTCAAAATCCTCTTAAGCAGAAATGAACTCAACTCGTGAACCCACTCCAGTGAAATGGTAATTAATGAGAGGGAGTTTAATGGAGTTCCTCCAAAATGTGTTTTGATGTCAACCGAGTGTGACGTAATATAGACATGGTAAGAAGTAATGTAGAGAATGTATTTTGTTCATTTGTTTGTTTGTTTTTATTGTGACAAGCTAGTAGTTGCACATTTTTATACAGCACGTTTTGTATAATAAGATCTAATAAACATATATATATATATGCATATATATATATACATATTATAATATAGTGTGTGTATATAGTATAGACAGTAAGAATTCTAACCCTAACTTAGACTGTGACTACCGACAATTTTCCTTATTATAGCTGAGGGTATTTTGTGATGGATTATAGCCACTTGGAAAGGAACTGAAATATCAGTATTGGACTAATAGTATAAATTGAGACCATCCATTGAAATGTCACTATTCCAAAAAATATGCTCCAACACAAGCTGGGCAACAACTGCAAACTCACTGACTGTGAGGTTCATTAGTTTGGACGAGGCCACTCTAAGGTTGACTAATTGGTGCCATTGGTATTGACATTAGAAACAAATGTAGCTGTTCTCAGCCAAGACCTCTGATTAGTCAGTCTGTGAATGTCAGATTGGTGGTTGAAATCTACAGCTTAAATTCTACAGTGCACTACTGCTGTCATTTGACTGAGCTTCATAGTATTTGCACTAGACAGCTCTTACGAATGTGTCATTTAATGATTTTAAAGTAAAGCTAAACAGCAGAGACCGACTGCAGAACTCTTACGGCATGATCTTTGTAATGAATGTTTCTCATTTAAGATGCCTTTCTGTTCCAGCAGTGCGGAAGCTGGACATAACAGATATAGTGCTCTCTAATGACAGTGGTTTTATTACTGCTGAAAATGTTAAATTCATTGTGGTAAAATGGCTTTGCTGTAATTATGTTTTCAGCAGATGCCACGCATGAATTATGATAACATGAAAAATAGTAAGCTCTGCATGCAGGAGAATACAAAATCATAAAACCTGAAGGCACTATCTGTGATCCAAATGTGAACCAAAGGTCAGCCCCACTTTCAAAATTCAAAACATAGATTTGGAAGCTACTTATAATTTCCAAATTGATTTATGCGTCTTTAGTTAAAGAGAAGAAAAGATTACTCCACCAATTTAGCATTGCACTCTTATAACCTTGCATTTTTCTTCCTTTTCCGATCCTGGTGCCTACATTACCCACAATGCAACTTGACTGCCAAAATGAGATGAGCAGCGGGCTACAGAGGTCTGGTAAACTCATTTATTTCCAACTCCACACCCCCTGATTTTTTTCATTACTTGTATTCTTGAGCCCCAACCGACTCAGCGCACTTGATTTTTCGGCTCTCTTTGGAGCCACAAGGTGTTTTCGCACATGCAATAGTACAAACAGACTTTGATGTGAAAAATCAGTTCCCCTTTAACATTGTTTTTCAATCATGACCAGTAGGAAACACACAAAAATCTTATTTCTCATCTATACATCAAAGTGAAACAGAAGTACTGCCTATCTGTGGTGCAGCTACTGTTCAGTGGAGGGTTTGAAATACAGGGGAGCTGCAGGAACTCAGCTCCCCTGAAAGAGAAATGTTCCTGAAATATATAATAGGCTAAGAGTAAATCACTTGTCAATGTGCAAATTTATTGAGAGTATATTTTTGCATGTTGGCGGGTGCATTCATGTATGAACGTGCATGTGTATAGTACTCTCCCACCCCCCACCCCCCACCCTCCAAAAATAGGACTCCCCCGAAAGCCACGCGTTAATGCAAACACTGGCTCAGTGTCTCCATGACCCACATTTCAACCCTGTTCAAAACAAGTGTAGTGTACAGATGGTGTAGAGCAGTGCTCCTCAAATCTAGTCCTCAGGATCCACTGCTTGTTTTCTACCTCACCAGGTGGTTAATTGAGTTCACTTGTCGTCCCAGGTCAAAATCTGCACCCAATCACAAACACAGAATGAAGATTGTCTGGCAGAGTAGAAAGCCAGCAGTACTCTGAACCCTGAGAGCTGGGTAAGTACAGCCATAAACACACACGTTTTAATTGTATCAATGTCAAAGCCTTGTATTCAAAGTTTTACTCACCTTCTTGAGCACTCAAAGTCCCGTTTATAAAGAGAAAAACCTCAGGGCTTTGTTCAACAGATCCCTGGCATAGTTCATGTTGAAAATTAGACATAGAGGGTTGAAATTTTAATCAAGTCCTAAATCACTTATTAATGACTGAGTGCATTTGACACAATACTTTTTTATGTTTTATTTAATGTCAGGAGCTGCTGAATGCTTCAAACATTAGGGCAGGTCTGAGAGCATTTGGTTTAATAAATCAGCCAGAAAAAAAGCATGTAGGGATTTGGATTTCACTTTTTTTAAGCACCAATCCTCTCAACATTCATCAGCTTGCGTTGGTACTAGAAGATTCCTTATTACAAATTCACTACCACGACTGAACAAGAAACGGTCACCTGCTATGACATACAGTTTGCAGCTCTCAGTCCACCTTTATTATACTGCACAATCAGCAAAGTGAAGTTGTCTGCTGAAGAGGCAGGCTCATGGCAGTCCTTTGTTCATAATTACTCCACCTACTCATATCTCCACTGTCAGCTAAAACTGGCCCAATTAAGAAGTTTTTCCACAGTTTTTCAGTTTTGTTCTATTCTGTTTCATCTGTTCTTCTGCTATTTTTCTGAGTTTGTCTGTTATTACATCACATTTAGTTGTGAGTGTGAGTATTCACTCAATGCTGCTGCGTGACTATTTGAGCTATATCGCCCTGCTTTGTTTACATTTAATTGACCAATCCGTGAGCACTTGTGCTCTGTGCTTGTTTTAAGTCGCTCCGAAAGAACAGTGTGTACAACATGGGTTGAGTGTGAATTTCAATGCTTGTGTTCCTGATATGACAGTTGAGGGTTAAGGGTTAAAAATAGAAAAGAACAAGCCAAAGGCAGAGGAAGTGTATGTTCTTCTAACATTGGTGTCATACATATACTGTAACAAATTTAGATAAGTGTCAATGGCATTGCCAGAATGAACTGTCAGACATAACACTGGATGCTGGTGGAACGCCACGTGGGGCTGCTTAGCAAAGGGGAGCTGCAATTTTGTTTCAAAAGACCAGAATTAATTTATGAAATAAACCCAACCTTCTGTCTTTGTTTTATGTAATGTATACCTTGTATCACATGTTGCATAAAAGCAGTAACACACTTGAGTCTGTGCTGTGTCTGAGATACTGACTGGCCCTCATGACAAAAAGCTGAAGGTCATCACAGTGGTGCCAAGGGCTCAGGTATAGCATGACCTTAAGTATGTTTTTCATCATCTGAGCACAGAAAGGGTCCTGCACACTGTTGTATGATTGACCACTTGATAATATATTGCAGAACACTTCCAAATCTTTTTGAGATCACATGGTTTTGCTGTAGTTCCTGAAGGTCTCACACCCCCTCCTCTGCTCGGCTCTCAGATGGCTGCTATAATGTCTTATTCTGTCAGTGAGATGATGGCCACCGGGGCTTAGCAGCAGGTAGTCATATACCTTTGTTTATTTCACAGTGCCCACGCTCAGTAGGTCTCAACAGGTGATAAAGGACTTGTGGAGAAATCCTGCTAGCGTAAGCCCTGTGGGCTTCATTGTTAATAAGACCAGTCACCACCCGCATGTTTGGAATACTAAAAGATGTGCTGCCTTGACTGCTTGCAGTTGGTGGTCGGTGATGATGTGTATCAATAAGCGATGGGTGAGTGGGATTGTGTGTGCATTTGATACAAAGACAGAAAACATATTTTCCAGTCATGTATAAAATTATAGACTTTATTAATTGAACATCATGGCATTACACAAACTGAGTGGTACAGGCAGTAAGTGACTGACCTTTACCTGAATGAAGCAAGTTCAAGTCCTTATTGCTGCCCACATCTGACTCCTAATGGTTTTAATGGAACAATAAGAAATGTTAATTTTCTTTTCAGAGAAGTTCCCTGCACAGTGATGCATGGAGGCTTTGCACTGCAGCAGCTGTACCTGTCCAGATGGATTCAAGTCTGACAATCAGACACTGTCCTCAGCAGCACCAACATGACTATTCTACTGCCGCTTCTGCTATAGAAACTATAAAATGAGTATATCTGCTGGTATAGCCTAATTAAGCCTAACACTCTTTATTATGGCAAGTGATGTGATCTTCTTTATTTGCAATGGGGAATTAAAAATAATCCTTTCTGAACATTAAATACATATTTATATCTTAGAATAATCAGGATTTGACTCATAAGTGCTGATATTGTAACAGTTTGTTTCTACGTTGTTGTCTAGTCTGCTGTAGATCATATTGAGCTAAGCTGTGGACGTTTAACAACAAACACTTCTAATTTTCAGTCATATATGCATTTCCACATTTATGAACTATAAAAACAACACAAATGTAACCTACACACTCTACTTGATGAACATGTTGATGAAAATAAAAACAACAAATTTGCATGTTTCATTTGTTTTAAATGAGCTTTTAATTGAATTTTGTATATTGGTTTACCATAAAGTGCTGCATATATGCATATATCTAATAAAATCCATCGAGAGAGAACAATTTGTTTGGACTATGGGAAGAGACAAAGTTGTTGTTTATCACTTGTTCCCTTCATCATTCAGAAGAACTTCAGAATAGTCTACAGAAAAAAGTCTCTTGCTTCAAAACTGAGTGAACCTTTTCCTTTATGTAGATAACTAAATTCTGAAATTCTGTCAAGTCCAACAAAAGACAGACACACATACATGCATACCTGCAATACTAAAGTTTTTATCCGTATACTGGTTACTGGTGTCCCTCTGTCTATCCACTTATCCTTTAACCTTGCCCTGTTCACATGACAGTACATAATCCCTTTTATTTTACTCACTCTTGGGCTTCTTTTCCTCTCTAAACCTTAAAAAAACAGGTCAATGGTAATGTTATGAGGTAACTCCCAGGTGTATCCAACGGTTTTCATTTTGCTCATTGTAATAGTAATCCCATATAGCAATGGCAAGTGCTTTAGACAACAGCAGGGGTTCTTCCCTTATCCAGGGATAATGCACAAAAAACTGGAAGGGAGTTGAACATTAAAACTGCAACTAATGATTGTTTCTATTAACTATTCATTCATTAATTAATCTGAAAACTACTGCAGACATTAGTTGACTTTCTACACACTACAAATCTGTATATCTGCAACAAAAAAATCTAGTCTAGAGGGGGGTTTAAATTATTCATGATTTAATGAGCAATACACTGCAATATAAACATGTTTTACTTTATTATAGTATTATATATTATTTACACCATGCATGTTACATTTGTAAAGCAACATCAACAGAGTGCTGTCCCAGTCTCCTAACTGGATCGACCCCAGCTCCCTCTCACTATGTTTTGACAGGAGGCTTAACTTGGGATTAACTGCTGGATGGCCTCCATAAAGGGCTTGTAAAGAGGTCAAATGCAGAGTGGGGGTATAGTCTGCAAGGGCCTACTGACCCCTGGGAGATCAGGTGCCAGGGAGCAATTGAAATGTCTGATGCTTCACAGTCACCTCTCTTGACTGATGTTGAGTGAAACTATGAAAGAACAATTAACGAAACAGGGCCAGTGTGGTTGTAATGAACTTGTGAGCCAAGAGTGACTGTCCACAGACCAGCAAACACAATCAGCAAAGTGACTGAAAGCACCACATAGCTGGAGATTGGGTGTTGACTGTCAGTGGGATTGGCAGTACTAGGAACCCTTTCACATTACAGGAAGTCATGTGATTCAATGATGGTCCATAAAATAAAGTAACAATTTTGCAATGGTTTGACTATCTACAAACAAAGAAAGATTTAGTTTGAAACATTTATCAGTGTTGTTATTCAGTGTTCAGAAATGGAAAAAGGGCATTCTACATTAGGTTCACCTTGTTTTGCTTTATTAGAAAAGCATCACTTCACCACATACTGCTCTAATGTATTGACTTGAACCACTGATTGTTTCTCTCTGCTCCCTTGTTTCAATTGTGTTAGTACACCTAAATAGATAAGCAGTACTTTCTCAAACACTTTCACACACTGTTTTTGGCTATGCAAGTCTCAGTGCACTCTCAACAACTATGGTTTAGATAACCACTTCAAAAAGGTACATAGAGAGGGAACCTAGATGTACAATAAACTTAGGATGCACCCAGGTAAAGCTGGATTGACTCAACAAATAGACTCTTAAGGGGAAAGTATTTTAAAATGCAGTATGAGGTTCTTTACTATCTTGCAATGAAGTATAAAGAATAACAAAACAACAATACAGTTTGAAGCTAAACCTATAATCAGAGGCCCAGGAAATCATAGATTTTGTGGAGCTCACAGTGCTATGGGAGGATGTGGTAGATGAAGCATGTCAATGAAAAATCGTTGCTACCTCAGAGTCTCCGAACAGAGGCAGACCAGCAGAGTTGGACACCTATAGCTTGCACCCCGTGGAAGATGGATGCTGAGGATTTGTACCATAGGCAGTGTAACAGAACTAGGTGAATTAGGCAAGCATATGTTGAGTTTAAGGCAGGCTGTAAGGGCTGTGTCAGAAGCAGCAGTGGGAGCAACTGTATGTGAGTGGCTGAGTAGAGCACATACAGACTGGGGAACAAAGACGCTAGAGCTGGCCTTTAAAGTATACACCCATTTTGCAGGCACCTTGTAAGTATGTACACATTAGTGCAAAATGCACAATAGTTCAAAAATATTCAACTATAAACAGTACAGTTTGGGATATATTTTCTGTTCCTTACACCCTGTCAACACCAGATATGTTTCAGCTGCATTTTTAAGTTGTCTGTCAGACATCACAGGTACACTTCCACTCTAATCAATGTAGCCATTTACACCAGCTATATATGAGCTTAGTCTTTGCTGGACAGCTACCTGATGCATCCTTTTATGATTCATGTCAGTTTTGTTTGCTCGATTTGCCCTGTACCATGTCTAACATGGTTTGGATTTGTTTTACTGGATGGTACATTATTTGTCTGAGGTACGTTTGCTGAATATTGTGCTTGTTGGTTGAAAAATAGCAGATATATGTTGCTACCAGTTATGTGTGCTGATAAAGTTATTTACTAGTTTTCTAGCAGACCACAAATGTAGAGTAGTGTTGTATGTTCGTTTTGCCAGTATGTCGCTTTGCTGTTCTAATAACATTTATTCCATCCAGGTGTCCCAGTGAGTCATGACATAGAGCCAGCATGTGCAATATCGAGGCCCTGGAACTGTCACAGCTAAATATATGCAGCCGTTCTTAATGTCATTAGTAACCTGTGGTTGAGTCTCACACACTACACACCCACACAGACCTGAGAAAGGCTTTAATCAGGCTTTAATCAGGCTACATTGGAAACACCTGTACGGATACCATGTACGGTACCGTGTTTAAATCACATGGTTATGGTTCTGGTGATAGTTAAGTGAAATAAATATCGATGCCGTTTCCATCAACAATTTTGTATTACACATGAGCCACTTTCTATTATTTATTTAGTTTATATCAATAATTACACTTAAGCAAGGTTTTAGTGAAGTAACTGGCTTGAGCTGAATATTCCCATTCCCTTCATTCTTAAGCAACTGTACCACTTACGTCATCATGGTGCAGTATTTTGCTGTACTTTACAGACAAAGCCTCTATTGAGAAATATTTCAGTATTCTGAAAACCATTCATTCTTCCTTGGGTGTGAATGCTGCTCACTCCATTTAGATTAATCATATTCACTGTGCTGCACTAGAGAAAAGAAAATTAAATTATTGTGTTATCTGGGATAGTCAGAGCTGTCTCCATCTCAATCCACTCAGTCTCCCTTGCCTGTCTCACCCGACTCTCACACTGCTTTACTGGAAATCATTGAGCGGCATAGCAAAACAGTGAAAATGTGACAGTTGTGAGAAATGGATTAGAATCAAATTTGGCACAAATCACTGGAAAACATGGTCACAGCTATCAAAAACAAGCTAGCATTTCAGTCCACTACAAAGCATAATTTGAACTTTTGGCTGCATGTTTTAATTAAGAGAGCTGCAGCCCTATGCCTCTGTGCTTGGCTATTGATAAATATATTTTTTCACTTCTATGACAAGTATGACCTGTATGCAAATTAGGGTGTTAATTGCTCCTCTTTAATGGCTCATTAGCTAAAATGCCGTCATATTCTGGGCACAGTATTGCTCAAGGCATTAATGTAATTCAAGACATTATAATACGTTTTGAAAATAATTTACCAATAATTACTGAATTATTTAATTGTGAGTGAATGTAAATTGGTTATGTTGATGCCTTTCAGTAGTTACCTGTGTAACTGTTTTGGATTTGTATTTTGAAGAGGAAAATACACTTATAGCAGTAAGGTGATGTTACGTTTTGAATAATTTATCTTTAATTAAAAGAATGCCATACAAATGCAGTGATGAAATCTGTAGTTAATTTTCCTCTTCCTTGATGGGGAGGGGCAAGCTACATATGCATAACTGTTTCTGCTATCATATACAACATGTCAAGCTCATCATATGGTTTAAAGCTTTAGAGAATAATTCTTCCTGTCAAGTGGATGTCAGTACAGGTGCATTCCTTAAGATTTTCACCCCAGAGAGCATACCAAGGGCATAATGAAATGAAGACCTATGGGTGGTGTGCCAGTGCATTTGATGTTTTCCATAATGAGAAAGATATTATGCCTCTTTGACAATGTGGTCTCTTGTGTCAGCTTCGTCCTAATACCCACTAATGAACTGTGGTTGTCAAAACCCACAATCACTGTCAGCAGAGAGGGAAATACCCAACAGGGACTAGGGACTACCCCCTCAATTATCTTTAATAGCATTGGTATGCTGCGCCATTTAAAACCATTTAAAGCTGCTATTTAAAGGAGTCTGTGCTGGACCTTGTGAAATCTCCGCTGGGTTTTTCTATCTTTAAGTGCTAGGACCTTGTAATATTTCAGTTTGCATTGGGGAGGGCGGTGGATTTTTGGATGGTTTAAATTTGTCTCCTGTGTGTTTTTAAATGCATTCTCAGCTGTCACTGTTTTCGGAAAGTGGAACTGTTTTGTGCAGGCAAATAGGAAACGTTGGCAGGTGCAACTTGAGCAACTGGTGACGAGCATTGGACAAAAATAATAAATGTTGGCATGTTAAATTAATACCAATTACCTCATGCTGCATGGATCAGTTCTTTAAATGGAATGGACCTTATTTATGCAGGACCTTAGATACACACAGATACTCATCAGACAAATGGAAGCTGCATATTTAATCATCTTGTGGCAATTTTTTTTTTGTTTGGAACAGAAAAACAGAGTGGATAGTGGATATCTCTTTCTTATGTATTTTTGGGGCACTTTATGTCTTAATAGAGACTTAACAGGAGATGAGGGGAGAGAGAGGTGGGGAATGACATACAACAAAGGTCCCTGGACGGACTTGAACTGGGGACGTTATGGTTTGTGGTCAACCTCTTAAACAGGAAAAACAAAAGTGGGTTATGGTTCAGGATTGGTTTCAAATGTTTCTAGGAGCAAGCTACAAACCTTTTACCGCATTTGATACTCAAATCATATGTAGTATTCATTTAATATTAGGGCATTGCCCATAATACCCCATTATGATCTTCTTTAGGATCAAAATATTACTTGGACCCCCTTCAGTTCGCTTATCAGCCCCAACTTGGAGTTGAGGATTCCATCATCTACGTGCGAGTACTGTGAGAGTCATGTTTTTTGACTTCTCCAGTGCGTTCAACACCATCCGTCCAGCTCTACTGGGTGAGAAGCTGATGGAGATGCAGGTAGATAACCCTAACCCCCAAAGACAAAGGAGCTGACTGTGGATCTGAGGAGGACCAAGGTGCCGATGACCCCTGTTTCCATCCAGGGGGTCAGTGTGGACATTGTAGAGGATTGACAATAAACTGGACTGGGCGAGGAACACTAATACTACTCTACAAGAAGGGCCAGAGCCGTCTCTATTTTCTGAGGCGGCTCTCTACAGAGACCTACGTGCGAGCACACACACACATACATTGTTATTGTATATGATTTTATTTTTTATTTTTCACTCAAAGATTGTAAATGTATATATTTTATTTCTTAATTTTTATATCTTTATTTGTACATACTTCTCATTTCCAAATTGATGCTACTTTTCTAGTCTTGAATGGGAGCACTGGTGACTTGTGTAATTTCCCCCCAGGGATCAACCCAGCTGTTATGTAAAAGGATATTGAGATTTGTTTGCTGGTTGGCTGTCATGGATGGTTAAGGACTAGGCAGACGCTGTCAGGAGTATTCATAACACTTGTATGGCAGTAACAGGAGATTGAAATATACTGTAGTATTCACATTTACTTTGGACAGGACTATTTGCAGGACATAGAGACAACTGGTGGCTAACATTACACAACAACAACAACAATGGGTCAAACCTATCAAGGTCCATGTGAGTAAGTTTTGTTCTTGTGTAAATAACTTGGTTTGCAGCCAATGTTAAATAAGGCAACAATAAATAAAAAAAATCCCTTCCCGCTCTACATACATCTGCTTGGCTTTCCCACACGTTTTTATTTTTTTCCTAAATCCTTCTCCCCCCTCATTGTTCTGCCGACAGGAGCACATAGAAACATATGTCATCACAAACAATAGTGATCGGCAGCCTTGCCCAGCCATTATCACCCATGAAATTCAACGAGTGAAGCATAAAATTGAAATGAAGAGCTGATCTGTATTGTGATGGCTCATTTCCTTATTCCACATCTCCGCATTAATTCTAATTATGCCCAAGCTGTCCCCACTTCCCTTCTAGGAGAGGTTTCTGTGTCAGGGTTTCTGTCAGAGCTGCCTTTCCATGATAAAGTAGCAGGGAGAGCCAATATTCCTCACTGCCAGAGATAGGCTTCACACACATCTGGAGGCCTATTTATCAGGCAGTGCCACGACTGGTGCAGGAAGACACATATAGATGCAGCAACGTGTTCAGAACAGCACACAAACAAGGGCTACACATGCTTTTATGTGTATATACTTCAAGTGCAAATACCAATTACATATTCGGTTACTCACTAGCGGGTAAAGTTTGGAGTTGACATTACGTACACACCAACCCACGTAGCCTAAAGCACATCCGCTGCTGCTGAGTAGCACATAATCATTTATGAACACACTTGAATATCTAATTAAGAGTCCAGTTTGTAAATTCCACTCCAACAAATGAATCTGGTCTGACGTGTTGGCAAAAACACATGCCTCGCTGTGTGACAAATGTAAATGATGCATCAACAAGAAATCTCGATTTTGCTTTTAGGTTGCTCGACCCCTAAAATGAGAAACTACCTAATTAGCAACAAATCTAAAATGTTCATGCATGTATTCATCAGTATTAACAATCTATAATTTCCCATAACAATGGGGCCTTTTTTTTTTTGCAGAATGAGTGCTTTTACTTTAATACTTTAAGTGCATTTTCCTGATAATATGTTATGGCTGCATGTGTTTCCCTTTGCTGTTTGACCCCTTTCCTCTTCTGTCCTCTCTAGCTCTGCCCAGGTGTGCTACATCTGCTTGCTCTATGAGGTGCACCTGGCCTGGGAATGAAGGGCTTAAAAGTTCCGGTGCCAGCATTAGAAGAGAGAGGCTTCTGGCGTGGGGACTGCTGGTCTTGCTGCCTCTCAGCCTGGGATTTTGCACCCGACTGGAATGTTATCACTCGATTGGATGGGCATTATCAATCATTATCAGCCTCAAAGATATGGGTTGGAAGGGTCCTGATACACCTACTAGTCGGTTCAGGCAAATCGGCTGCATTTAGTGTGGCTGTTGTGTTTTGGCTGTGCTTTTTGGTAGCCTTGATTTAGTGGCTTGGTTGTTTGTATGTCTTTATGTCAATAAATCCCATGGATTTGGTTGTTTTAACGGTGTTCCTCTGTGGCTGATTTGGATCAGTAGAGGAGTGTTTGTTTGCCCCACAGGGCTGCCTGAATTTTACTTGTAATGGATTTATACGTTGTTGTATTGGTACCTATACACCACTGCATAAAAGCCACAGTTCTGGTACGGTTTCCATTCTTGATCATTTGTGTGAAATAAGACTTAATGTTCTTCTGACTATGAGTGGACTGCAAAAGAAATGTTGAGATTTTTTTAAATTGTATTCTCTGTCTGTATTTCTCTGGCATCGTCTCATAAACATTTAATTTCCGTCTCTTCAGCCTGAGCTGGCACTCAGGACAGTCCCACACAAAGTCAAATTATATGGGCCACTGCTTCACAGACAAATGCCTAGAATTAGCATCTGAATATGCATTGTGCCCCATCTCCCACACCAGCAAATTTTAATTTAAATATACACCCTTATTTGAAGCCTGAAGCTGGCTCGCTCAAATGAGACCAGAGTGCCTTTTTATTATGTTATGTCTACAATTTTTTATCGCAGAGTTGTTCAAGGTTACAATAGGCCATTCATTAAACTGTAATGGATTTTCTAGTTGATACATTCTGCGATGAAATTGCACACCGAACCACCGTCTGAACTTTCTGATGGATGATTTTTCATGAGGATGCATTATGTATAACAAACCACTCTTTTCGTGTTAGTTTTCAAAATGTGCAGTCACAAATTTTCAATATTTTATGTAAGTTGGATGTTTTCAGTAAGCTGAAACTTCCTTGATTGGATGGATTTCTCTCAACCATTCCCCAAAAAGAATCAGATACCATGGCGACCTGGTTCAGTGTTACAGCCGTATGTTGAATTGAGCTTTGTACATGACATAATATGCACTATCATAAGCCTCCCATTGTAAAAGCAATAAGTGATGAATTGATTTCAATTTCAATTCAATTCAATTTTATTTATATAGAATCAGAATCAGAAATACTTTATTGATCCCTGGGGGGAAATTATACAAATCACAACAAAGGTCATCTCATGACACTTTACAGATAGAGCAGGTCTAGACCGACTCTTTATAATGTTATTACAGAGACCCAACTGTTCCCACCATGAGCAAGCACTTTGGCGACGGTGGCCAATGGCAGATGACATTATGTGTGAATATTGTAGCACAAAATAAAAGAGAGGTGACATGTTTTATTTTTCATCATTTGGTCTTTCAGTGTTTATAAGTTTTGGATTTTACTGTTTAAATTGAGTTTAAGTTTAAGTTTAATATTCTAAACATTTTTTAAAGGGCTACTTCAGCCTTTTATTACTGCATCTATTGCAGATTTTTCTTTTTTAATGGTAAAAATCAGATGAAGAAGACCAAGAGAACCACGAGACATCCAGATATCCTGACTATTAGTCTTGCGTATGGGTCAAGCTCCAAAAACACTAGATTCCCATAATACAATGGAATAGCATCTTTTATTAGACCCCTTCGGCCTCTTAAATGCCCTCAAATTACACCTTCATTGTAACACAGGCTTTCTGTTTGTTGTTAACCCTCAAGTCCAAACTGAAATAACTCTAATGACATAATCGAAATCCAACCTTTTAAAAATGTCTAGTGTTTAGCTCCACTGGTATTGGGGTGAGAGGAGACAACGGCAAAAATTCTTCAAACCTCTATCATACTGTATGGATAAGAGATATTTTGTCTTATCCTCTAGGTTGTAGAAAAATTAATATTTTACTCTATAGACCTTTTTAGTGCAGATGTCATGATTATGTCACGGTGTTAGCGGGAAACAAACCAAAGGAAAAACACTGGAGGCAAACACGAATCACCTCAGAGTAGTAGACAACATAACCTCCCGAAAATGTCATCATGCTTTGTAGTTGGGTGCCAGAATCGAAGGAGTAATGGCTCCAAATACAAATTTAATCACATAAAAGCTGCCACTGCCAGTCAGAAAAATCAAAGACAACTATGGTTAAACGTGATAAGATGAAAGGATTGGACTGAGGCGATCATCAAAAATGCTTGTGTTTGTAGCTGACAATTCCTATCATGTAAGGTTGAATAAAGTATTGTCTGTTCTAGGTATGAATAACGTTATCTAAAGGTTTGTCATGCCCACCTAATCAGAAATTGGGGTACCCTGAGGAATAGGTGATTTCTCTCGTTACGGTAACTCTTTTAGCGCATTAGCTAACTAATCAGTTAAATCTTTGCATTTCAAGTCTTGTAGGCCTACGTGACCATTCAGGATATAGTTATAGACATCTAAATATTTATATGCCCTCAGTTTCTTTTTACCGTACACGTTTGGTTTCTGTGTCAGGTAGGTCAGATCATCCATCCACTGAGAGAGCGTGTACGGGTTAGCCAATCTGCCAGGCTAGTCTAAAGGCTGGGTACTCAGTCCAGTCCCTATCCTGAGCTGAAACTAAGTCAAAAAGACCCCAGCTGCCTGGTACAAAGGGGGTGAAAAGATTACATACCTTGTCAGGGGCCAGACCTGTGCTGGCCTTAAAAGGGATCATTAATATTTTAAAATTAATCCTGTTTCATAAGAATCCTGGGAAGCTTCAGCTAATGTATAAAGATAAGAGGTGCATGTTCTCTGTGAAAAATTCAAGCTGCTGCATTCTGAAAGAGTGGAGGTCATTCTGTTTCTCAATGGGCCATTGAGAATGTGATCACATCTACTTCAAAATTACAGCGTGCACACATTTCTAAGATGATAATGGGAAGGTTTTTGTGAGGAAATTACAGTGAGAAGAAAATCTCGATCAGAGATTAGCCTCAGATTTCTTGCTGTTTATATCTTGGCCTAAAAGAATAAATTCTTCTCTTACACATGATCAGTTTTGATTCAGTTCTGATGTCTGTTTGATTTTGTCACAGTAAACATCAGAAATTTGACATACAGATTTTTATCACACATATGGCTATGTTTTATTCAGATCAATAAAATTTCTTCTAAATGTTCTATTTCTTCATTTCTCAGCATGAAAAAGACATTCAATTAACATATCCAGTCCAACACAGCACTATAGAAAGTGTCATAGTTATCAAATAATGTCAAATCTAAAGATTCTACGTGGTAATTGGCTATAATATTTAAGTTTGAGGCACTTAATTATAAAACGATTTACAGCAAGTCACAGAAAGGGCAACGGAGAGAAGAGAGAAGGAGGGAGAGAGCAATACCACAGCCACAGAAGGTTATATGAGGTTATCTAAAATCTTCCACACCAATTAATCACTTCCTGTGTGGATCGTCAGACCATGACCACTGTGTCCAAGCTTGACACCTGAATTTAATTTGGGCAAATCTTATGTGTCTACATTAGGGGAAACATAGCTGATTCACCTCCACTACATAATGAATAAATAATAAATCGGCTGATAAAACAGGTGCATATTTGCATTCAATTTGTAGCACAGTTTTAGGGTTTAGTAGAAGTTACGCTCACTCACATAAAAACATACAAAGCCCTTTAATAGATAGATAGTAGATAATAAATACAACAAAAACTAAAGTCTGTCCTCAGGCAATGTATGTGTTATTAACTGTTTCGAGCAACCAATGATCATGTGCAAACATTTTGTTTTTTTTACACCAGTTAAATATGGTGTTCTTGTGTCCTCACTCCCTTCCCTCCTGTTATCCTCACAAGGTCACAGTCATCACCATACAGACATAATCATTAACCCAGTGAACTGTTGACCTGGGAGAGTACATGCAATTCATTCTACCCTCTTCAAATTATCTGGCAAATTAGCTCTGCCAAAGTCAGAACGAGGCAATTACCTCAATCGTGTGAGAACTCCAATCAGTAACTCATCCCCATGACTAATGCACAGACCTCCAACATACTCATGTGGGTATATTTTTAGGTTGTTTCCTTTCTTTTTTGTCATAACCTCTCTCTATATCATGTCAGGGCAAACATCTCTCGATCTACTTAGTACACTTTGCAGTATTTCAGTGAATGTATCTTATGGGCATTTTCACATACAGTATATCAATGAAAATTTTAAGACCAATTTCAAAACATTACACAAAAATGTGATCTGTTGAAAAGGGGGACATAAGAGAATAAGAGCAAAACAACATTAGATACAGTATGTAAAATATCTACAATAAAGGGAATGGGGTCAAAGAAACTTAAGAAATTGATGGTAATTCTTGATCACATTCTTCTTTGTTCTCACAAATCTTACTCAAACTTATATTTCCCTTTGAATACGTGCCTGTTCAGAACGGGCCGATTGCTTCGAGACTTTGTACAATGTAACTTCTCCGGTTTGTCTGTTCGCATTTTCTTCATCTGGTCTTGAATGTACTGTAGCGAGCGATGGAGAGCGAGGTGTACCCCGCATGGCGTTCAGCTGTGTAACAGTTTGAAGGGTCCCTTCTCAATACACTACACAGTGTGTACTTCTGGCAGTAGTAACGGACTACTAATTAATATGTCCCATAGATCTCAAGAGCTCTCACTCGACACTGCTCTTCATGGGTCCTCAGCAATACACTCACCAAGTGTGAAGTCAGTCGGATAATCCACAGACATACAGTCAGACAGACAGAAAGACAGACAGAGACGCCATCCATTTTACTGAGATTACTAATTCAGCAAAACCCTCTAAGCCATGCCACCTTGCTCTTTATTCATTCTTACAGGCTTTCATTCCCTTGGCCTTCAATCTTCTCCACCTTTTACCTTTCTCTCCCTTTCAGTGTCTCATTTTTCTCCTCATATTTACTCCTTCTTTTTCTCCCTTTCATTTCTAGCAGACCTGCTTCAGTGTAAGAAGAATCATGACTCTGGTCTATGCAATCCATCCTCTCCCTCCCTCTCAGCTCTTTCCCTCCAGCACTCTTTTCTTTCTCCTTTTCATTCATTAATGATTTGCTTCGACTGTCTTTAACCCCACTAACACTGGCATGCCGCTTTATATTCCAGAGACAGGTTGATTGAAGGATGGTGCCCTCTGTTAAGCACCACTTCAATGTGATTGGCCTTGAGAGCCAGTATTTGGCCTGTTACAACTCAGAGAAAACACAATGTGGAAGAGAAAGTGAGAAAATATTGACAAAAAATGTAATGTCAAAATCAGAAAACGATTTGAATTTAGAGCTACTGTACAAATATTAATCTTTAGGATTAATCCTTTGACATGCACCTTTGATACCATGTATCTAAGCCCTCCTACTGTACTGCAATGAATAAAGCACTGGATAGACTGTGTAGATGAGACAAAACGATGAGGTTCTAGGCCATCCTGTTTGGTAATAAATTGTTACTCTGAGTTACACTTCAGATACAAACACGAATGGCAATAAAATGCTCTTTATACGACACACAGTATTGGAAGAATCTCTGTGCATTGTATGGTAAGGAACCTTTTAAGCCACTGAAACGCCATCAGTCATCATTCCAAGATAAAAATGAACTTCTATTCCAAAGAGTCATTTGAATAACACCTCTAGAAAGTATGTCCTCAGACTACACAACCACAAACACAATCGCAATAAATAACCATCCATTCATTTCAAATACCTTGCAGGGTTGCCAACAGTTGCTCGGATAAATATGTTTGTATTTGCCCTCCAGAACCACACATATAAGCATTTTCTGATCTGACGCCCCTATCTTCATGCTGACATCATCATTTGTCATTTGTCGGTGCTTTCCAAAGCCTTTCAACAAATCACTGTTGCAAAAATAAAACCATTTCCTGAACTTGCACCGCTATGGTTATGGCTTAGTTAGGTTTAGGCACAAAAATGACTTAGTTAGGGAAAGATACTGGTTTGGGGACCTTTGTTGGTAATGACTATTGGTCAGATTAGGAAGCAATCGTGGTTATAAGAAATCAGTGTTGACTGTTAGCAGTAATCTGGAAGCAAACAGTGGTCTCCCTTGTCAAAGTCTGATGTTTTGTTGGCCTATCCAGCCCCCTGACCTTCTCTCTTTGCGGATATTGTGGCTGTATAACAAAACCACACTACCTCCATCTTTACTTCCGACGGACATAATGGGGAGTCATAGAGTCATAATTTTTATAGCTGCTAGAAGAATTCGTCAGTTGCACATAAACATATGTTGCTGTTGGGCATTTGCTGAAAAGATCAGGGAATGACTAATGTTGTCAGGTTTCTTGGCAGGCTGTCTCCCTTGGACTGTAGGAGAAACGGGTTAGTGTTACACACATATACAACAGGTCCTCATAGAAAGGCCCCAGCCCGAGAATATAAACCTAGGACCTTCTTACTTAATGACAATAATGACAATACAACTAACTACTACACATGTTATAATAAAGTGCCACACTGTACAAAGATAGATTAAAAGGAAGTGGATAATTTTGAATGCTTTATTTTACCCGTTCATTGTTGCCCTAATATCATGAAGTGCCCTTCTCATCCCGCACATGCCTCTAGTTGGCCCAAGTGCCTCGTTGGTCAGCCAGATGCCCCTTTGGTAAATAACTGTTACCCTAACCGTAGGTGAAGTAGAGGAGCTTCTTTTTGTCCTTGGTCCTTAGAGAGTCTGTCACTATAGGCCAATGACATCTGCTGCTGTGTAATGACCACCGAACAGTTCTTCCAGCAAAAAATGGGGCACCAGTGGAAAAGCAGAGAGTGCCTCACTTTCCACGTCCAGGTCAACATCATCAGATAAGGCCTGGAGAAAGAGCCAAAAGTGGAAGCCCAACATCATTGGGTGGTATTTTATATGCCCTGGGCAGACATTGTGGTGAGTCAGGGGCAGAAGGAACAGCATTGCATAAAGGAGAGCAGAGATGAGACCATCCTTGACCGCAGATAATTGTCTCATTTGTCACGTTGCTCTGTCAGTCGCTAAAAAAAAACTGGGAGGCTAAGCTCTGCTCCGACTGGCTCTGGGCCAATTTAAACTAAAATATATATCCTGCAAACACAAAAAGCCCTATTGTTGATCAGCTGTAGGCACAAGCTATCACAGTGGAGATCAAAGCTGAATACAGTGTTGCCTTTTGATCACAACTCCACCATTATGCTGGCAAAGGCATTTCAAATTCTGATTTGTTTAGAGTATACTGCCACTTCTATCAATTTGTCCTCTATCTGTTCAATTGCTATTTGGCAAAATTAAGTAGTCTTGTAGACACGTTGGACCCACTGACATGATGTCAGCATCAAAGCAACAGTTTGACTTCACGTTGCAACGATCCATCAAATGTTGGACTGTTCCTAACTTGTTTTGACATACTCTACTGCAAAGCTACATGGGTTGCTTTGCAATTAGAGCTGAAACAATTAGTCCATTAATCGTCATTTTTTCAAGTAAAAAGGACATGTTTGCTTGAAGGGTTTGCATGTTTCATCTTCTCAAATGTGAGGATTTGTAACTTTTCTCATGTCTACATGATGATAAACTGAAGGTCTTTTGGTTTTGGAGATGCAAAATGCAACCTTGGGCTCTGGGAAACTTTAAAGGCATACTATGCCGGATTCTGCAGAGACCCTGCCCTCTGCCTGTATTTTCTTATTACTTTCCTGTGTTCGAGACATTTGTGGGCGTCAACCTTTGGGCGGTGGGTGTGTAGCCTCTAGCCAATAACAGTGCGTAGGGTATGAGGGCGGGACTCGCTGTCTCCACCTCTGTCCTCTGCTCTTTCTCTGTGTCATGGATGTTTAAAGAGCTGCAGGTCTGTGTGTCTGTTCAACCGAGGCAGGGTTGAGTCACACACACACACAAAGCAGAGAGGCCACAGCGGACAGGATGAAGTGTGCACTTCGGCTGCATTCACTCAAAATGCAGAAATGGTATTGCTGAATCTCTACCAACAGACACACATCTACTGTTGCATATCGCCCAGCCCTAATCTGGGTTACTTGAGTGATTACCTGGTTGAGAATAGAATTGTCTGTGGATGAAGGCAATTACTTTTAGTGTTTCTGTTACTTAGAGATAAAAACGGTTTAGCTGGATGGTGTCATAAACATGTGATAGGGGTGTTAGCAAGGTGTCAGAAAAGTGATCAGTGGACGACAAGAATCTGTTTAGTAGCAGTTTTCTTTGCTTTGCATTTGATCTGACAACCGATACCTTAACACTGCCAGTATTTGCATTTGAGGCTTGATGTTGCCATCGCAGCAAGTGGCCTCTGCGCTGCTTTACAATCGGAGACGCTGATTAATGTTATCGGTTGTCTTTCATACAGTTTGTGCTCCTATAATTGCAGTATTTCATTTTTGGCATGGAGAACAGCAATTCATTACACAGTCTTTATCTTGCTTAAAATTGGCATTTGAGAAAATGTTATTCTTTAATTCACAGTCAGTATCCACTATTTTGTTTAAATCCCTAATTTTAATAATGCTGAAATTAGAGAGCAAAATTGCTGATTGATGGATACAGTTTGAGTCTATTTGGGGTCTCTCCCTCAACGTATCTTCATATGAAAGGTACGCAGACAAAAGAGAAGAGAAGGACTCCTAAAATAGTGCTGTTTCATAACAAACAGCATGCAACAGTGGACATATCACAGAGCTTCCCACTCCTCTCTCCCCTTCAGCTATAAGTTAACAAAGAGTGAAGACTGTATAGAACTTGAAAGCTTTCAGAGCATCCACACACCAAATCCCAGCCCTATACAATGTCACCCTTGAGTTTCAATGTCTGAATTTAATTTTCAAACAAAATACTTTAAAAATGTATTGTCATTTATTATGAGGTGAGAAAAACTAAGCATCCTCTGGCAAGCATGAGTTTGCATATAACGTGTGTCATTTATCAATCTCAGCCAAAACAATGGGCTATTATTGTTGTGCCTACAATCATCAAGACCGACAGTAAATATGCAGTTGAATAATAAAGGACTTTGTTTTCTATTGAGCATACGAAAAGAATTGCTGCAGCTGTGTCCTTGATTGTGCTTGACTAGGAAGATCCACTGAATATGAAGAGTCATATTCAGTGGATCCAATCAAAGCACTGCTCACACTTGCTGAATCTTGTTTGTAATGCGTTCTTACATCTGTCACACACTGTAGATGAGACCAAGTGAAAAAAAGAGTGATACAGATACTGAAACCATACAGATATTATGTGGCAATCAGCCTGCACTGTGCATGTATTTGTTAAGCTGTATGTCTATGTTGGT
Organism: Enoplosus armatus; assembly: GCF_043641665.1. NCBI lineage: Eukaryota > Metazoa > Chordata > Actinopteri > Centrarchiformes > Enoplosidae > Enoplosus > Enoplosus armatus. Next base: position 5,143,009 of record NC_092180.1, read on the forward strand.
TTTCTTTTAATTCAATTGCTCTTGATAATTACCACAGACCTGAGTTAAATACCTTGTATGGTGGATGATGTGGAGCTGAGGATAGACTTACTTGTTTAGTCTGGCAGAAAAACATGGAATGGCTGATGTCCATCTGCATCTGCTGATGTCCACTAAATACCAAGACATTAAGAGAACTGTCAGCCCTCCACCAGCAAACCTAGACTGGTTGCCAGTTGCTGATTTCAGCTTTTGGAATTTAATCACATAACCTTTTATGCTTCTTAAATGAAACGTTTGACATTTTAGGTAATATACTTTTTCGCTCTCTGGCAGAGAGTTAGATGAGGAGATCAATACCACTGTCATATATGTCCATTGAATATTTGTTATAACTGTTTTGTTTAACCGTTTAAAAACCAAAGTGTAAAAACAATAATGTAACAGACTATTTCTTAGCCAACACCAATCACCTGCCAACCAGCAGGGTTTTTTTTTGTACGAAGTGTTATTTAGTGAGCTTTAGATGTGCTACTATTACCATTGTTTCCAGTCTTTATGCTAACTAACTGGCGTCTGGCTGTAGTTTATTTTTATGAATATGAGCGTTGTTTTCGATCTTCACAATTGACTCCCCGAAAGAACGAGGAAAGCAAACAAGCACATTTGTTTTTAAGCAACCCTGAAACATCCGGTATGCAGTCCAGTGAGCTTGCACATGCGGTCGGCCTGGATAATCAGAGTGGCTATCGAATGTGTCACATGACAGCACACTTCTAAACTGGCAGTCACCTTACTCGGATTACCTAAATGTTTAACTAAACACCACGTAAAATCACTCAACTGAGAGTAAATGTTTATTTTGTTACTATGAGCTTATAAATGTCCTGTTCAGTTGATTATTTTTCGGATTGGAGTGACGTTGAGAATTAGAGATATAATAGTAGCCCAGAATATAAAAGGGAGCAAGACACAACCAGTATCAACCGGCTGATGAAATAGTAACTTTTATTTTAGATTTTGCCTACTGCTCGAGCTAAGATCTTGCAAGCTTGACATCATTTATTGTCTTTATTTTAAAACAGGAAAACTATTAAACTTAACCCCTAAAAAACAGTGTAGCCAAGAAAGATCTAACCTTTAACCTTCTAATCTTTTTCTGTTCCACAGAGCAAAAGTTGTCATGTGCAAGCAGTAGCGAAAAGAAATTATGCAAAAAGCTTTTTTCCAAACGAGAAAGAATCACCATCCTTGTTCATCAAGGGCGAGTGCTCATCATTATTGTAGTCGGGACTGAATGAGGCTGTGATGAATTAATGTGTATTATGTGCTCAAGTTGCAGTGTGTGCTTGTATGTGTGTATGTAGGTGATTGTCAAGCATACAACTGCACTGAAATAAATACTGTGGAAACAATATCACAGTCTCTGGTATCTTAGAGGTTGATCTGTTCTTAATTTGAGACTGTTGCACAAGCGGTCCAACAGAATAAGTGCAGTTTGATATTGTGCATTATGTTCTATAGTACCTTATTCTGTAAGAATCAAACCAAGGTTGCTGTATGCAATGTACAGCATTTGTTCAATATACATTCATAATAGTTTGTAACCCAGATGGAAAGAAATACATTAAATGTAAATTTGTATTCTGTTTGTGTGTAAAAATGTTTATCTTATCAACTTTATATTTCACTTTAACAGGAAGACGACTCAATTCCATGATTCATTTACAGCAATAGTTATATCCCACTCTACATTTAAGATACATTTTTTTATCTCCTACGTAATCTCTGTGCTGCCTGGGAGATGGAATTGGAGCTAACACTATGAGTTTTGGACTAGAAAATATGCCCCAATACCCAGAAAATCATCCTGGGTGCTGCCAAAACCATTCACTCTTATGGGTGCTGTCAAAATCCCTCTTTTCTTTCTTTATCAATTGATTCTCCATGGAGTTGTCCAACTCTCTGCAATTTTATATTAGGTGACTTACAAACTCTCTACTCTCATTTATTGCTATGGGAAAATAAAGTCAATTTTAATATAACAACTTACACACCACAGGGGCGTAGTTATGGGATATGAAAGTTGAAATTAAGTTTCAGTCACTAACTTTTAACCAGAAAATATGCTTTCAGTTAATTTTTGCTCGCACTGGGACCACACCTGCCCTCCTCTCTCTTACAGTGATTCTTTTTGTTGTCCGGTCAATTGGCATAGTGTTCAATGGTCACTGTAGATACCTACTGTAGTCATGGAAACCTTGTTTGATGTTTTAGGTGGCAGAACGTGCTGGATTGGTGAACAACCACTGCTCAATGTAGAACATTTTCCAACCTGTGGGTCAATAATATATTGTGGCATCTACCAACAACCAGGAATAATTTAAACCAAAAATATGCTTGCTGCAAAATAAATAAATAATTAAATAAAAATTTGACCATCTGCAGGCATTGCCTATTACAGCAGAGACTGTAACCTTTTACCAAAATGGTCAATTAGTGGTCTGCATTGTTTGCTGTTGGGACCACGAACATGATACCATCTCCAACGCAACAGATTGACATGAACATTGTATGATTGTATGTCTCAAATTCGGTCTTGTCTGGTTTATCTGGTTTACTTGGAAAACAACCACTCCTTTACTTGTAACTCCAGTATTTCAGGAGCAGGAACCAGGAATAAACCCATTAGCTCATACACCCATTAGCCATTCGCTCACGGCCCCCATGCAGTCATGTCACCACTGCAGCACTGGTGACGCCTTTCCAAGGTTGCTCCGCTATCCCTACTGAATAGGACAATGTGTCCCATGCTCAGCAATTGCATCCTTCAGTTTACCTTTTCTGTATTCTCACACTTCTTCACTTTCTTCACTTTTTCAGTGACCTTCAGCTTCTCACAGTAGTGTAATGTCCAGCAGGGGCCAGGTAGAAACCCAGGACTTCCTGCTCCTCAAGCAATGACGCTACAACACTGCCAACAGGGATATCGCTGTTTCTTTCCCAAACAGTGTAACAACCCAAGGGCCACTGAGTGACCCAACAACAGACAGGACATCCAACAAATAGGATACCCTTGTTGGCACAGGGGAAGCGTCTTTGCTTGAAGTCCTGGTCTTGGAGTTGCCCCTGGTCCCTGGTAATAAAGGTTGTAATATGCAACACAATGCATAACCAAGTGAAAACATGGCTGAAGATAATCCTTCTGATAGGAGAAGCTGACTGGACTGTTTTCACGCCTGCCTCTCAAGGTTTAATCTGTCCAGGCGTTGCAGAAAAGCTTGAGTGATCATCTGGATCACCAAGTTAAGGGAAAAGTGCTTCTAACATAAATCAACTCCCATATATTGCTTTTGACCAGTGGCACTCAGCATGTAGCAGGTGTTTTTCCTTCACGTTGAATCTAAGAGTAGTGGCAGTTTGACCTTCTGTGTCCTCTTCACCTAAGAGAGAATGGCAGGTTGGAACAGGACTGAAAATGTCACTCCTGTCACTCCTGGGCTCTGACCACCAAAGGTGGCTTGTGCACTAATTTGAACATACAGAAGGGTGATACACAGTACAATATCTAATAATAATAAGAGTATTATAATAATATAGTAATAACAGTAGCAAGAAGAACCATTTGTATTCAATGTTATGTCCGTACAATCAGTTGTTAGGAGTTGTAACAGGATTACTCATTAAAATTCAACACTTAACATTTTAAAAGATAACAGTATCACTGAAATGCCTGAAAAAAAATATTCCAGGCAGTGCCTTTTTAGCCGAATCAAAGGATATTTAAAACTTTGTGACTTTCAACTCAAGTACAGTCAACTCAGTCAATGCTAACGCAAAAAGATAAGCATAGTATCTATGACCAAAGGGTCTAGATTTGTGTTACAGCATTGCCAGTCCCAAATGTGTTTCTATGCTCAGTTGCGTAAAAATTAGGGTTCATGTTCAATGGAAGGGGGTATTGTTCAAAAGAAATAAAAGGCGGTTTGGTGTAGAAGAAAGGTGGATGTGGGAGTTTTTTCTTCCCCTCAGGTAGCTTCAACTTTCCTGGCACAGGAAGTAAAGACAGAATACCTTTTTGTTGAGAAGTTGATTTAATCTTTAAAAGTGCCGATAGAAACATAACACACATGTTTTAAGCAAAGGATATTCCCCTGTGGAGTATCTTGTAGAGTTTGTTACCATGGGCGAGTTTCCTGAAACTTCATCGATAGACAGGATATCATCGCTGCAAAGCAAACAGAAATCAAGTACAGGTTGGTGCAGCAGGTTCAATAGTTTCCCCACACTCATACGACCTCTGTGTTTGACTGCAGGGAAAGTCAAAGAGAGGCTCCACCATTCTCCTCCACCGTACGTCTGCATGACTAATGAAGTAAGCCAAGAAGGCTGGGGCACGACTCGTGGAGAAAGATTAAGAAAGAAGACAAAAAGCCTCCTCTTCTGAGAAAGAAATCTTACTCTTGTTCAATCTGCCCACATTACCTTGCCCTGTTATCCGATATAAAGAGACACACAATGCTGGTCAGTGTTGATGTGGTAGTGCACAGAGAAAGACAGAAAGGACAGCGGCCGTGTGAGGGGGTGGGGTGAGGGGGTTTTGATTGAGCCTCTGAAGTGATTGTCTCCCAAACAATCCTGATTAAAAACTGATGAATCAAGTATCATCATCAACCAGAGATAGAGGGCGTCCACATTATGTTCAGTTTAATTAATTAACAGCAAGACACCCAAGTACCCATTCTGTAATTGTGTGCATTGGTGTTTATATAATTTTAGGGGCCCTATTGTAACAATTCATATTCATCTCAATTAATATGCACAGATGTTTCATCCAAACTTTTTAAAACTTTTTAATTTGATTTGAATGTCAAATTTAGCATAAAACGTAGTACTTTTTATGGATGATTTGGGATTAACTCCTGGCATTACAGCTGAACCACATATGCAACCCTTTCTCCTAGAATATATAATACTTATTTGTTTTGCAAATTACTTCTGTGCTACATTTTTTTACCACACGCAACTTGCTCAGAGGGGGGTTGGGGTGGATGTAAAAACAAGAACTTGGGAAAGCTTTAAATTACGGCCCGTAATGACCCATTTACTGTAGAAACCTCCTCCTAGCTGTACTCCATAACAACAATGAACAACACCCTGTGTAACAACAGTGTCTCCACATCAACCTGTACCACCTCAGACTTCTGAAGTCCCTACTTCTTCCCAACTCCAGATTTGTTGCTCAGTAGGTCGTACTGTACCCAGTAATATTAGAATAGGTACCCGATAGTTAAAAAATACCTACAGTAGAAATCCTTAAGGTCCCAGATTGCTACCCCTAATTCCCTCACCTGACTTTGTACCTACATGTATGTATTGGCATGTACTGTACTGCTACACCGTACAATTACAGCTCCAGAGGCAGAAATAATGGCAGAAAGCAACAGAAGGGGAGAGGAGAGTAGAGAGACGAGAAAGCACACAACTATGGGAGAGAGACGATGTCGAGTTAATAACATGCATTAATGGGATAAGAATGTGCACAGATGGAGATGGAGAGAGAGGAGCTCAGTGCATCATGGTAAGTCTCCTGGCAGTCTAGACCTATAGCTGCATAACTAAGGGATGGTTCACCTGAGCCAGCCCTAACTATAAGCTTAACAAAGAGGAAACTCTTAAGCCAACTCTTAAATGTGTGTGTGTGTGGAAACACTGAACACAAACTGGGAACTGGTTCCACAGAATAGGAGCTTGAAGGTTCTTGATTTGATTCTACTTTTGGAGACTCAAAACCACAAGTAACCCTGCATTCTGGGAGTGCAGTGCTCTAGTGGTGTAATAGGGTACTGTGAGCTCTGTAAGACATGATGGTGCCTGGACATTAAGAGCTTTGCAGGTGAAGAGAAGGATTTTAATTAAATTAAATTATATTCTGGATTTCAGGAGTCAGTGCAGAGAAGTTTATATGGGAGAAATATTTATTTTCCTCGCTCTTGTCAGTACACGTGGGCAGCCTGATAATAAGGAATTGCAATAATCCAGCCTAAAAGTAACAAATGCATGGACTAGTTTTTCTGCATCTTTTTGAGGATGTGCAATGATATGTGGGTGAAAAAAGGCAGTCCTTGAAGTTTGTTTTATGTGGGAGTTAAAGGACATGTCCTGATCAAAGATAACTCAGAGATTCCTTACGGTGGCGCTGGAGGCCAGGGCAATGCCATCTAGAGTAATTGTATTAGATAATGTGTTTCGGAGGTGTTCGAGGCCAATCAGAAATCAATCAGAAAATTGCAGGTCATCCAGGTTTTTATGTCTTGATGATATATAATTGGGTATCATCTGCATAACAATGAAAGTTTACGGAGTGTTTCCAAATAATATTGCCTAAAGGAAGCATATATAAGGTGAATGGAACTGGTCCAAGCACAGAACCATATGGAACTTTTTAGCACTTAGACTATAAAAATGAATTATGATCAAGATTTATTTTATAATGTGACATTTTTTTATTCATCCACTTAAAAAACTAAGAATTAGTTGATGTTCAACAACATTGGCCATGTATGTTAATGTGACAACATTTTAATAATATGGGACCTTCAGTGCTCAAACACTTAACTTGGAATCCTTTTTCCTGTCTTCAAGCAAAAACAAAAGCCACCTGAGAGCTCATTCTTTCATTCTGAAAGGATTTCAAACAATAATAGGAAAAATAAAATCCCCGTCTGTGGCACTGTTTAGAAAAGTTGAATGGAAACTCACAAGAACTCAAACATATCTCACATTCCTCTCCTCACATCTACTCAGTCAGAGCAGTATTAATGCAGGCATTTCTTCTTCTTACTCCAACTGCATCTGATAGCGATTGCTAATGGGCGGCTTTTTTGAAGATTGACTGAATATTGAGTTAAGTTTCTGAATTGTGGGGTGAAGAGACATACTATCATCATCATCAGCAACCAAGATTAACCATCATTTTTAAAGTGATCTGTGTTTCACTAATATCCCAATCAACTCACCAGACAGAAGATTAGTGGATAATGTACTTAATCAAAACACTGGCGTTTAGTTTGAAAAATATCTTATAATCAATATCAATATTTTTTATTTTTATTTTACAGTCTTTTAAGTCTGACCTCTTAAACTTCCAAAGCCTGAAAAATGAGCATCCTAAATATAAACACAGCAGAAACATGTTAAAGTGTCCTCAGGGAGATGGAACACTATTACACTCATGTGTACGAATGTGTGCTGCACGTGTGGGCTCTTTTTTCCAATCCTCCTAAGCATATACTTCATGAGTTCACAGACTCGCAAATTTTGAAGACAAAGTGCTCCACTTCCTTCTTTGCTCTCATGTGGGACATATAAAATGCCCAGCAGAAACTCAATGTTCCTCTCATAAATCTTTCGGCCTCTTAATAGAGACAAAGCGCAAGTGAGCATCTCGGTCGAAATTCCATTGAAGGGGTGCAGAATTTGTTTTCCTTTGCCCCTCAGATGCTATCCTACTTGGGGGATCCAATTATCATGCAAGCAACTTATCCAATTACTTTTTTCTTGCGTTTCACTATCAAAATTATTCTGCAAGTTTTACATGTAAATTAAAGACTTAGAATAAGAGATAGTTTTGAGGTGCATGAAGGAGTGGGAGTTTCCGTCCTCTGCAAAATCAACACAGAGGAGGAAACAGCTCCACTCAGCAGAGTGAAGGCGGACCGGGACTGTTGTTCTGTTCAAGAGCGGGCAGCAGAAATCATTGTCCTCTTGAGTGTTGTTTGGTGAGATACTCCCTCAACTCCCACACAATTAGATGAATAGCCTTGCCTCCGTTTTTTACTAGTGTGCCAAACACTGGCACTTTGCTGAATTGTCTATCTGATCCTCCACCTCCAAACATCCCACAGTGAGAAAATTGATATATCTGACATGCTTCCCTGCTTTGAAGAACACAAATCCCACTTTGATGCATTAATATTTTCGCCAACCTCTCGTCATTCAGATTATCCTGCATTCCAAACATCTTTGTTTTGCAGCCACTGCAAATTAAATCGACCTGCCCCGTAAGTCATGGCAACTGAAAGAGAGGGTGGGTGTGATTTATTTCTAGTGATTAGCATAGAAAAGGAAAAGGTGTGTTAAAGAGAGGAGGAGAGGAAGATGAGGCCTTTTGAATGTGACATTCCAGGCCTGGTTCACTGGTTTAACTGAAATCACATAACAGCTCTCATATAACCTTTTTCTTTTTACTGTATCGCCATGGCGACTGCTGAGGTAAGCAGTTGATCTCATTAAAACAGGAGCTTAGGCTGACAACAGTTTGGAAGTTGTCCTTGTGAAACAGAAACAGCAGCCTTAGAATACAAGTCTCATGACAAAAGGACAGCTTTCTGGCAATTTCTGCTTTTATTCAAAAAACCTTTAAGGGTTTTGTTTCCCACCTCATTAGCATGATAATAAGATTCAGGAGATCACTGTACAATGTAGCAGGGCAGACCTTGATACCCCGCAAGATGAGCCTGCAGTCCAGATTCCCTTTTGTCAGGTCCTGAAATTATTTGCATGCAGTGTTTAAGGCCAGGTGCTGTAAATCCAAGATGCTTTAAATTCTACTAAGCTGCCCACACAAACAATGGCCGATATTTAACACATTGTCACAAGAAACACCACATTAGGTGTGTTTTAACCCAAACATGGTTCATGTTTTAAGCAAATTTCCATAGAACATGAATCAGTACATGTATCTGTTACCTATCTGTATAAAAATATACATGATATACACAGAACATGACATGCAAATATAAAGGATACAACAATATTACTGTTACTGTGTACAGCCCCCTCTTTATCCACTATGCTGGACTCAGACCATGGTTACCGTAGGCCCCAGCTTCTATTATTCTTTATTTTTTGGGCTCTCTGATAGAATCTAGATATGCTACAGGAAGCAGCAGCAGGCCCCGGATGCTTTGTCTATGGTGGAAAAAGGAGAAGCAGGTACAGTGATTTACAGCACTGTTTATTCAAAGCAATAGTTCAACATTTTGGGAAAAGTTTTTTGTGTTCTTGCTGAGTTAGATGAGAAGGTCACTCATGTCTGTCAGCTTAGCTTAAATGGTAATGGTAAATGGTCTTCATTCATGCAGCACTTTTCAACTTTAACGGCTCTCAAAGCGCTTTACAGATTTGGTCTCATTCACCCGTTCACACACAGATGGCGACCGAGCTGCCATGCAAGGTGCTGGCCTCCACCGGAAGCAACTTAGGGTTCAGTGTCTTGCTCAAGGACACAACATGTGGACGGGGGGGAGCTAGGGATTGAACCCCCAACCCTCCAACCTGCTCTTAATGCTCTGGAATCAGCTAGTCTGGCAAATAACCCCCCATAAAATGGTTAATTATCATTTTACACTTTGTTTCTTGTATGGATGAAACAAACGTGTTAATTATTCAACTTTAGAGGTACTGGAAGGCAAAGAGTCAACACTAGCTGTTTCATCCGGTTTCCAGTCTCTGCACTAAGCTAAGCTAATCGGCTCCTGGTTGTAGCAGTTTTGTACAAGTAGTAAGTAGTAGTAGTAGTAAGCATTAATAAGCATTTTTTTTTTAATATTTTGGCTTATTTTGATTTTTCAGTCATTTCCACACAAATTTCAAAAGTGCATAGAAACTGGTGGAAAAGTACCTATTGTGGAAATGACATGAGAGACAGGAAATTTGAAAGATCAACTAGGGACAAACTTTTCGAAATCCCGTTTTTGTCCCCCCAACACTATCTAAGAGGTGGTAGCTCTCTAACGGCAGATATTCTAACATTGGGTCCACTCGATCACTCTATTAGCGCTTGGTCACCGATGTGCTTATTTTACACTAATTTGATGGCAAACTCATGGCCCAGCTGATGCGACACCAACATACCGTGGACCCACTGTTGCGCTGTGAGTCGCAGACAGTTTGTCACCAGAGTGGTAACATTACTGGTGTTCCCAACACCTTTTGATGAATTGATCTCTGTCTGTCATTGATTAATTTATGTCTTTTACCATCTTAAAATGTAGAAGTTAAGTATGGATGAAGGTAGGAAGGATTATGTTCCTATATGAGCCCTTACATTGAAGACAATGGTGATGTCATGGAGATGGTGGCTTTGCAATGTTATTTTTTTAATAGTGCCAAAAATAATGTGCCAGAGATGTACCAGAAAGCTTCGAAGTACAATTTATAGGGTTCTGACAGCTATAAGTAGCTGGGAATGTAGAAATACAGAAAATGGTATTCAAATCTTTTCTCCCCCCCCCCCCCACACTTTTCAAACCAACCATTGTGCCCTTGTGTGTGTGTGTGATAACAACCAAGAATGTTATAGCTGGTGTTTACTCTCGGGGTAGTGGCACTCCCACCTGAGCTTTAACTGCTGTGGCAGAGTTTTATCAAAGATGGCCGTCATGGTCAGGGTCAGCTCCCCACGGGAAAGTGAGGAAGGTAATCCTGTTAGAGGTGTTATTATCACCTCTGACAGCTACACACATACTGTGACCATCTTAACTGCAACCATGTCAGCTGAGCCACTAGGTCCTGTGAATTCTTTTTTTTATTTCCAGAATCAAGCTGTGAGTTGCCTACACCATCTTTTGACCTTTGCAAATACCAAATGTCACAAGAAGATGGTGCCCATATGTCCACTGCTCAGTATTTTAAACTCAATAAATATGTCAGGACAAAGTATTTACTGTAAGATTTCAGCAGTCTAAAATATCAGGATACACTCAGTTTGTATCTCAGACACGAAATGAGTTTGTTTGGCAGTACTGGTTGGATTTACTTTAATAATAAGTTAGATAAGAGAAAGAATATAAGAGAAAGATTTTTCTGCCAAAACTCTAGCTGCTGTGTTTTTCAACTGCTAATCTGAATAGTAATTATGTTGACAGACAGTTCACTGCAGTGGATGGATGCCACGGAGACCTCATCATCTTTGCACCAGAGATGTTTATATAACTACATGTAACGCTTCAGATACCTTCTGGAAATAACAGCTTGCCTGCAATCAGAGCTTAAAGCTACCTTGACAATATCAACCTTCTGGGACTTTAACACTGGCTGCTTATTTAATGTTGAGTGACACATAAGGAGCAAAATAAAATTCATCATTTTTAGTGTGCTCTCATGAGCTGTGGAATTTAGAAGTAAATACATTTTACTGACTCAGAGTTTGAATTGGAGCTGGAGTTGAATTGTAAATATTAAGCATTAAAAAGTCTTAGTGGTGTACACAGCTAATCAAATGTAGATGTCTGTCTTATACTGTGGCTGTCCATGTTTTTTGGTTGGCTGGAAGTCGTCAATACAAGAATAATGATGACAGATGTCATCGATAAATAATGCATCAGAATAAAAAATGGAATAAATCAGATTTTTTTAAAATCCAGTTAGTGATAAGAGCAATGTAAAACAAAGTTATATTTAAAATGCTCTTGGATATTAACATATTACTTGTATGGAACTACAAATGCAAAGCTGGGAAATGTGCACAATTGAATTCAAGATAATATCGTAACAAAAGCATGTGTGATATGTATAATAGGATATAGTTTGCAGTGTATGGTATTATGTTTGTAAATTAATATCTGACTTAACATTGTTTGTATAAAGGTTCGATGCCTCTTTATGGTTCAGCCCCTGATTGTGCATTTGGATGAGTGGAAACACAGTTTTCTGCCTGGTTTCTGTCTTTGGATGGCTGCTGTTCACTTTTATAATTGATTCATCTGCACCAGACTGGTCACTGCTTTCAGATACACTGTAATGACACTTTTATGGTGTGGTAATTACCCATTAATGCTTCATTTAACATAAACAACGTAAAGCATTCTGCATCTGTCAGGGGTGCTGCCAGAGATTTTGGACCCCGTGAAAGAATATAATATTGGGCCCCCATAGATCACTCCTGTTATTGTCTTGTCTTTTATGAATGGCAGATGTAAATGCTTCTCAAAGAAAAGTGATAAGTAGACTGAGTGATGAGTCAATTACAGTCTACTACAGAATTCAATCAGGAGCAAGTCAGAGCGTATCCTAGCATTTTAGTGTGAAAGGAGCTTTCTATTTCCGAAGAGAGAACATAAAAATGGTTCAAGTCTTCCATCTAAACGGAGCCGTAGAGCCAAAGGCTGATTGGCACACTTACTGCAGAGTTAGCAGATAATGAAATACAGACTGAGCACCAGATACACCAAACTCTCTACAGGATGTTGGCGTGACTCATGAAGACTGACACACACATCTACCAGCTAGATACAGTTTCTGCACATTTGTGCTTCAGTGTGTGTTTGTGTGTGTGTTTGTGTGTGTGTGTGTATGTTGCTACACACTTATTTGCAACTGCATGTGTCTGTGAATGCACAGGGGTATCAGATACAACAGGCACACGGTTGTGTATACACAGTCATTGTACATCTCTATCTGATGCTTTAACGAGTTGAGTTGTTATTCTGACTGCAGTGTGAGCTCTCGCTGGCTCAGATTGGGATAACAGATTGCCTTGGGTATTTGGACTCCAAGATTGCTATTAAATCCACATTGATAAAACTTCGTCTCACCTCTGATAGGCTGAGGCACATTGAAAGCCATTGTAATGTAACTGAAAAAGATACCTGTGACACTACAGAGGTTCATTTAAATACACTAAACAAAAAATCATACAGATCATGTTCATTTGTAGTTTAGCGACTGTGGTGTTTGGCTACATTTCACTAATTACACTGTCCACTAATGGATTAATTGTACTTAATTTTTGGCCATTAAAAATTTAAATTTAAATTTTGCACCTTACTATTTAGCTTTTCTTAATCCAGGAACACAGTGTACGGAGGCGTAATTTTAGATTCCACATACCTACCAGTCTAATTAGGATGATCATGCTGCTCTGTATCGGTTGTATGTGCGGGTAAATACAAATTCAAACCAAAGCAAGACAACTTGCTAAGCTGACAATAAATCAGGGCTGTGTTTCTGATAGTTCATTTTCAAAGGACAGTAGTATTTGCAAACATGAATGCTATATGCTATAAATTGTGAGTAAATTAGTATTAGATATTATATAAGGTAAAGGCATAACAATTATCAATGCTATATTAAAGATTTCTTTACCTTGTTTGTTTTTCAAGTTGCACTTACAACCCAGAATGACACTTTGTGATTGTGTTTCCTGACCTTACTTCCTAGTTCAACAAGATTGACATGGTTGCCAGAGCACAGCACTAGCTATTTCTAAAGCTAAACTTACCAGCACCTTGCTGTCCAACAGGAAACCGGCCAGATGCGACTCACCTTGTCTACTTTATGTTTTGTCTCGCTGCACTTCCATGTTCTCAACAGTGTCTCCACCGTCTTTGTTACTTCTACTCCACTGACACTGAGCATTTCTTCACAGTGAACGCTGCTGTTTCAGAGAATCAAGCCTATTGGGACACTGAAGAGTCAATGACCTGCGATATGATTCGGAGGTTGTGATGTTAGATCAACAACAGGGACAAGCAGACACAGTGGCTAGACTAACTCAACCTACTGTCAGATGCCTTCTTTGGCCAGCGGTATTGTTGTCCCTGCTGATTCTTCTGTTGTTATTATAATGTAATTATTATTGAGACAATGCTCCTGTTCATGCCAAGCTTCAAAAACCAATGACATCTTCATTTTCAGTGACTCAGTTGAGAAGGAATTCTGAAGTAATTACTCTCGAGCTACACCTTTCTTTCTTTGTCTGTGACTTAATAATGTAGGTGATTTATTCTGCAGTTATGATTCGTATGTTTGCCTGAAAGGTTATATGACCAATTGTTTTTAATTGGTTCTTATTAGCATAAAGCTCTCCGCATGGACGCTATGCTTGTATTAAGTTATGCCTGTCTGTGTGAAACTGTTGCCTTGAACCCTTGTTATATGAAGAGTTCAGAATTTATTTTTTTTGGGGGGGTGGGGGGGGGGGTTAGGTTGCTATTTTTGTTTTTTCATGCCCTGTTAGCCTGGAAACTGTTCATCACATTGCATTAGATGATAGATAAAGAACAAAATATTCAAACTCTTAAACATACTCTATGTAACTGTAACCGTACTTTTCGCAAATTCATTTTGCGTGAAATAAAATGTTTCCAGTCTGTGAGGAGAGATAACAATGCTGTTTTTACAGTGCAGCGTGGGAATTTTCTTGGCAGCTGAACTTCCAGTGAACTGGAGCGATTTTGGCACTGGGACACCCTAGAATACGTCTGACTCCCCGGGCAGTTCACTACCTACTGAACTAGTTTGAGACACACCCACATGACTTCTGCTGCCCATGACATCTTGGACTACGAAGGCACAGAGGCGATGAATGGACGACACTATATAAAGTGCTGCCTGACAGCTTAAAGAGCCACTGGCGGGTTCAGACGAGCCCTGGTCTTCCACCTTGCAGCATGTGAACAGTCACAACAGCCAATATACACATTCCTTTAACTGTCGACCTCAACCTCGTCAACCACAGCCATTTTCTCCTGACCACCTGCGTGGCATGTTGGAAATTGACCGGGGGATGGTAGTGACAGCTCTGGGATGGAAGAGGAGAGTGAAAGAGGAAGGGCAGGGAATAACAGAAGATTTTACTGATAGAAAAGAGGGAGTCAGGTGCATGTTCAAAATGGAGAAGATATCAGAGGGAGGGAGCTCTGTTTGCATGGTAATCCACTGGAGCTGGTAGAACGTGGCTCAGCTCGGGAAATCCTCTGTCTCTTCTGTAAGAGATTGCTGCAGGCCAGGCAAGCTACCAACAAGGCAGTTGGAGATACAAGTGTGTGTGTGTGTGTGTGTGTGTGTGTGTGTGAGTGCACATGTGCAAGTCCATGTTTTATACATGTCTACGTATCCAGCTACTGTGAGTGTGTGTGTGTGTGTGTGTGTGCATGCTTTTTTGTACTGGGTGTGTGTGTGTTGTTTTCTGTGTGTAAGAGACGGCATCCAGACAGGAAATTGTTGCTCATATCAGTGGCCGGCCAGTAGCTTTGGTGAGGGAGGGGGGCTGGGTGAGGGAGAGAGGTGATGCACGGCTGCTTTGCTGTCCCCTTAGCCCTGAATTTTGGCAGCTCATCAGAGGCGAACAGATAAGGCCTCACACATGCTTCATGTTTGGTGAACTGGCAGTAGGCTGTTCAGAGACAGATGCCGTGGTCCGGTGGGAGGAGTGGACATCGCACTTTCCATCTCCTGTCTTTCTCCATTTCCTACAGCAGGATGTTGATTTACACTAGAGTAGCAGCTTCTAATTTGCATGAATCATGCATTGCTCCCTTTTCCCATCACTACCCTCCCTCTCTATCCTTCTAACAAATACTGCACAGGAAAAAGAAATCAAGCTCCAACAACAGCAGTGAGGTTAAGTCACACATGTAGCACAGGAGTGCAAAATTGATGAGCGCCAGACTCCCAGCCATTAAAGCTAATGACTTTAATTACTTTCTTTTAATGGCGAGAGTGTAGTGCCATCTATTTTGTTACGAATGCTGAAATTACTGGCAGAAAAAATGTTCCCAATATATTGGAACAATCTGTAATATCAAAATTCAACCTTGATCTCACTGAAAAGAATCACAACCTTTTTGATTTCATGCTGTGCTCTCAAGATAACATTCCCATACCAATTATAAGCCAGATAAAATTGTGCTC
This sequence comes from Enoplosus armatus, assembly GCF_043641665.1. Taxonomy (NCBI): domain Eukaryota; kingdom Metazoa; phylum Chordata; class Actinopteri; order Centrarchiformes; family Enoplosidae; genus Enoplosus; species Enoplosus armatus. The sequence continues at coordinate 5,158,687 of NC_092180.1, forward strand.
TGTCCCATTATTCAAAAAGTCACCCTTCTATCTTTAAATGTCACATATTACCTTTCAGAAAATATTCATACACCCCTTGTGATTTCTTTCCTGCATTTTGTGGTGTTAAAGCCTCAATTGAAAATGGAAAATTGATTTTTTTTTAATCGCAGATCTTCACAGGATTTCCCACAAAGCAAAACTTTCAAATGAAAAAGACTGTAAAGCTGAAACGTTCTTTGTCAACACACATTCAGTCCCTCGTCTTGTCAGTGACACTTGAATCAGAATTACTGATAAGGTGCATCCCGATTCATTTGAACACTCTGGAGTTATAACGTGAATAGAATCTTCTGTAGAGATTTTAAATGAGTGAGAGCACACCTGCAGAGAAAATCACAAACTCTACATGAACTAAACTAACGCAGAGATACAGGACTCATAGCTGTACAGTCCACTGAAGGTACTTTCACATCAGGTTCTTCTATAAAGTCAAAGAGTTGTAATTCATAGGCAAAATACAGAATGCCAAAAGATAATACACGGAAATGAGTATATTAATTAGTATAGTAATATTAGTATAGGGTTAGTATCAGGGGATGCTTCTAAGTTAAAATATATTATTCCTGTTCCAATGACGCTAACAAATGCATAAAATTGTATTATAATTCTGCAACTTATAGATAATAATAATGGTATTATATTCTAACTGAAATAGTAGTTTTAACACAGATTTAGAAAACACATAACATTTATTAAACATACTTAAAAACGTGCTTGCGATCTACTTGTGGAATAAAAAGTAAATGTAGGGCAGTGGGTTACATAAACATGACAAGATGAGTGTCATCATTGTATGTAAAAATAAGGTGTAAAAATATCCATCCATCCATTTTCTATAAATGCTTATCCTTGGGAGCGTGTGTAAATATATATATATATATATATATATATATATATATATATATATACACTGTATACAGTTAAATTAGGACATTCCATGAAATATTTAGTGCTTTTTTAAGAAATATGAACATGAATCAATATTTGATCTTCTTTCAAACACCACCTATACATAATGTAATCGAACCAACTAACTTTGTTATCATTTATTTAACAAAAAATGAACAAAGATGGCAATTCTTACTGAGGAAAAGAGTTAGGACACCCTGTGCCCTGGTGCATTGCCCACTGAAATAACCCAATTAGACTTTTCTTATAACTGTCTACCAGTCTGATATAGACTGGGAGAAAGTTTTCCCCGCTGCTCCATGCAGAATTCTTTCAGCTGTGTGATGTTTGAGGGGTTTCTTGCATGCACAGCTCGTTTCAAATCACCCCACAGCATCTCAATAGGATTAAGATCCGGGCTTTGACTTGGCCTTTCCAGAACTCTTCATTTCTTTCTTTTGAGCCATTCCTTTGTGGATTTACTGGAATGTTTTGGGTCATTATCATGTTGCATGATCCACATCCTTTTCAGCTTCAATTTTTGGACAGATGGACGCACATTTTCCTCAAGCACCCTCTGATACAATAAAGAATTCATAGTGGATTCTTTGATGGTGAGCTGGCCAGGTCCTGCAGCAGCACAGCCTCCCCAAACCATGACATTTCAGTTGATATGAGGTTCTTTCTTTGGTTTTGCGCCAAACATGTCTTCTGTTACTGTGCCCAAATAATTCAACTATGGATTCATCTGGTCAAAGCACATTGTTCCAGAAGTCCTGGTCCTTGTCCAGGTGTTCTCTGGCAAACTTTAGTCTTGACCTGGTGTTTTTCCTCCGAGTTCACCTGCCATGAAAATCACAGTCTCATGTAGTCTCTTTCTGGTGGTAGATACTTTGACATCAACTGTGACAAGAGCTACCTTACTAGAGCTACCACCCTGCCAGGACGGCCTGACCTGACATATTGGTAGTTGTTTTAAATGTTCTCCACTTGTAAATTATTTTCCGAACAGTGGAATTTCTATTAATTCAATTTTAAAAATATTTTTAGGGTTTTTAGTTTTATTTGATTAGTTTTATTACTCCAATCTCTTGTGTCCTATCTTTTTCACAAGACTGCATATCAAAACACGTCTCCCTGGAAACAGTGAGTGGATCAAAAATGTTTAAAGATATATCAGCCAGAACAAATCTGCCTTAGACATAATTTTTTGGTACAGGCCATATGACCACATCTAGTTTTCTAATTTATTTGCAAAATACCAAATACATTTGTCTGTAAAGAATAATGTTGGAAAGCCCGTATTCCACAGTTTATGTCAGTGGGTGCCATCATGATTATAGTCATCACTGTCCTCAAAGACCAAATCTGCAACTGCATTAATACATGTAAGCAAAATAAAATAAGAAATTCTAAATTATTCAAGACAGTAAATCCCCTGAAATACAGGGGAGCTTAAGAGTTGTCCAATTGCATTAGTTATCAACAGATGAGCTTTGGAGGAGGCTCTCCATCTGTGAATGTGTGTAATTATGTGTAAATAAATCATGAAGTTCTGTGTATCTAGATAGCAAGAACACTCATGCATGTAGCCTTTTACTAGGTCCAATATCAGATTTTAGATTAATAATTAAGCAAAAGAATGATCAAAAACAACATAATCTGATCATGTTTCTTTATTCTGTTTGTAATATGGTCAGGTAACACAGATTATTTAATCACATAAGCACGTTAACACAAAAAGAGGATTGAGGATGATTATGATATAACACAACACTTCAAAAAGTATCATCAGAATTAGTCGTGCATCAGTGGCACACACGATTAGTGGCGCCTACAATTGCAGAAATTCAGGTAGGTCGGTGGACTGGTTAGCCAGCAGGGGATTATATGCTTGTTTCTGCACTCCCAATTCCTGTTGTGAAGCCGAGTGAAGCCCCTTGCTGGCAGATGAAATGAAGCAGCTGACAACACCGTGGGTATCAGAGGAGACACACAGTATGCTGTCTACAATGACAATCGACAGTGCATGCGGAATTGGGCAATCCAAAAATCGAAAACATAAAAGACAAAAAAATTGAATCAGCGCCTTTCTTAACAAAGAGTCAACATGATGGGCTTTACAAAAGGTACTGTTTTTGTGTATGATATTTACTTGTGTTTTACAGTGTTTTTGTTAAATACCTATATTTAGTGGAGAATGTAAAGTTCTTATGTCATCAAACATTTCCAGCTAAACCTATTCTACCACTGACAGAAAATTAACAAAAAATAGAAAAAAAAAAAGTTCTTTATTACAGCTTCAATGTCCCATCACAAATGCCTTGCAGTTAATAGAGCAGAGACCGTCTCTGAGCTCTCCGTTCACATATTGGTTCCACCTTCAGTTACAGTATGTTTTTCAGCTTTCAGTTTTTTCTCAGTATGTCACAACCATCTGGACATCTGCGTGATCAGAATATCCACAGAGAACACAGTAGAACTGACCTTTACGTATAGATCAAAATGGTCCAGTGTCTTATCGCTCCTTGCCGTTCATACACACACACAAAAATGCCATATGTTTATACAGCATATATAATTATTACACTTGTTATTACACAGTGATGAGAGGACTGTTTTGGGTTAGTTTCTGCTCTTAACAAATACTACTTAGCTATGCAAACAAGCCTGCAGTGTTAAAACAACAAATTTAAAAGCTATTGACTCCTCCTATGTCCCCTGTCAAACACTATAAAGAGAAACACTTACTTGTATGGATTCCATATAGATTTTTCTTTTGTTTTCAAGGTATCAATACACCCGTCTTTACATCCTCAGCTGTGAGGATACATTTGAAGGAACTGAGACGACATTAAACTGAGCATTGAATTATTTTGTTATTTTGTTTGAAATACAAATATGTACAATTGATCAAAGCAATGCCAATCCAGTCAGTATTATTGTATTTTTGCCAATTTTATGTTCACATTTTATTGTATATAATATATATACATTATATATACATACTTTATATAACTTTTTTCCCGTGACTCATGCTCACAAATTAGCCACTATTATTGGAATCCTTCATGTACAATGGAGCCATTCAGTTCATTTCAGCTTAGCAAATGCAAAAATGTTTGTATAAGATGTAATCACCTAGATAAATGCTGCTGTATCTCAGTATAGCAGAGAAAATTGATTATCTGCAGAGGAAATGTCTGAATGAGCTGAATGTTGACTGATTAAGGCGTCCTTGACATTATTCTGATCCCTGTATTATTTCCTACAAGCAGCCTCCAACCTATTTAAATCGGGGGGCTAATTTGGGCCAATGTCAGTTTTACTGCCCTGTCATTGTTTGTGGATCAGCCAGCAGTTATTGCTGTCTCTGTGACACCTCATTACTGCCTAATTAGTATTCTGGATTAATTGGCCATCTTGTTAACTGTAACCTCTAAATATTATGATAAAGCTGCTGAGCAATTAAAATGAGGTGGGTTAGAGGCCAGAGCTACAGCAGAGAGGAGAGTAAACTGCAGTCTGCCGTCAGGTCAAAACTGGAATATCAACTGTTATCTTGCTACTTCTGCACTGTACGATATTCATAAAAATGTAACAGTTCAGACCAGTTAGTGGTCATGTCAGAGAACTGATTCCTATGGCTCGCAGTTTCATTTAGTCATTGCATGCAGCTACATTTGCCGACGTTAGTCATAAGCTACAATTATAAACAGCTGCTATGCTGTATTTTGTAATCGTAAACACCTTGTGAGGCATAGCAATCAAAGTTTTTGGAATAAAAAGGAGGAAGCAGGATGACATTATTGTAAAGCCACAAAGTCCACTGTTTAGATGGACGGATGGGTCAGCCTACGTCAGACTTTAACACGGGAGATTGCTGTTTGTTTCCGGCTTCCTATCAAAAGTCAACCTTAACCAAGTGGTTATTGTTGTAACCATGACGACGAAGTTCCCCTTACCTTAATGAGGTAGCAATTTTAACCTATTTTCTAACCTTAACTAAGTACTAATTGATTTAGTAGTTTGTGCCTAAATCCTAAACCAACAGAGCCTGAACCATGATTAACAGAAAATAACCATCTCGTGCGTTTGGAATATCAATCAATCAATCAAAGAGTAAATTCTGTAATAATTTAAGTATTTAAGATGTTGAACCTATTTATACTTGTGTACTATTTATGCCTCCAAACATCAGGAGAGGAGTCTGGCCTCATGTTTTTGGCGCTATTCACTGTGACCCAGATCTCCGAAGATAGAAGTTGATTAATCTCAGAGTGCAGAAGCGGCAATTTCTGTTTACTGATTATATGTGATTTAGGCAGGGTTTTTCCATTTATTTATTTATTTGTTTTAAAGGGCAGCCAGAAATAAATTTGGTAAAACATTCCACTGTGTAATCTTCTTCTGTGCACGCACTGAGGTAAAAACTGACAGGTGCTTGCATCAGCTTGTTACAGTTTCTCTGAAGCTCTAAATCCAACCGCTGAAGGTCAGATTTACAAGTCTGATTTGGATAACAAGAGGCAGTCGGTCAGTAAATCAGGTCAATGGACATAATCCAATATAATCCACTCTAATCTCACAGAGTACTCATGGCAGGAGATTACCTTAGTGATTCATTTTAATTGCTATGTTAAAATCCCGATTTGGCTTCATATGATTTATAAAACTAAAATGAAGGGACTGGGATGTGTGTCCTGAAATTACGTTGACATTTGTGTGAGTTTGGTCGTCTACAGCCATTTGTTTAATTTAAATCAGGTTCCCTTTTAGAAAATGTTGTTTAGGCCCTAAATAAAAATCTAACAATTCTGAACCATTTACAACAATTAGTGTGCTTCATTCACAGCGTTGTTTTACTGCTTTACTAGTTGGCTACAAGCACAATGGCAAGTAAAACCACTAACTGGGAGCACTTCTCTCAAAATGAAACCAAAATAACCCATTAATCCCCAACAGAAAATACACACTAATCTTACCAAACACACACAACTAAACAAAAGGATTCGGACCACAAGACGCCACTGCAGTCTGTGCACACCACGCCCAGAGTTCTCCATCAGCCACAAAACCAGAGAGCTGGCAGTAGAAAGTACAAGAATGATAAAATATTTCCTTCTTGCTGGTTTATAGCTCACAAAAGAATATTGGTAATATGAAAATCCTAAAGGGTACAAACATTCTCTTCTGTGTAATACAGCTAAAACAAAATAGTATTTGCAGGGTTTCCATTTCAGAGATTACAAACAATAAATGTGTTAGCAAAACTACTAAATACAACAATAGCTAACTGTGATGTGGGTCGACTGGCTGGGTCATCAGTGCAACTAGCTACACCTGTCTCATGGGAGTGGCTTTGGGTATAAAATGCCAGTTCTCCCAGGGTCAAGCTGTACAACTTCCACATTATTTCATAATTCCTTAGTAGACTTGTTGTACTCTAAACACTCATACCATCACTCATCCAGGCTTGCTTTACACCACCAACTCTTCTCTCTTATTCCTTTGATACTTCAATAAATTCAATTGGCATTTATAATCTTTGTGTGTGTGTCGACTCTAATTGTTACAAGCCTGAGCCAAGTTTGTAACATAACAGCATTATGGCATGAGTCTGGCTCCTTCCATTGCAGCTAGGATCAAGCCGGCTCCTGATTTACTCGGGATTATTTTTGGCAGAATGTTAATACCATTAGAGGACTGGTGTAAGGTTTCCACATTTTAAAATAGTTTGTCATTCTAATTCAATCTGCCTGTCACTCATTACGTTTCACTCTGCAACCCAGTCTTCATAAGAAAAAAAGTATTGCATAAATCTGAAAACTCAGACATCACATGCTCTCCATAGTAGAAAAGCTTATGTAGCTCTAGGGTATAGTAAGGATCTAGTTTTTGATTTCTTCTTGCAAAGACATAAAAATGATTATGGACTCCTAGGTGAGACGGCTCACAGTGGGCTTTCTGTACAGGTCACATAATGGTCAAATAAGAAAACAGTTCGGATTACATGAGCTGGGATTTGCGCTCATGTGGTCAGAGATCATTTCCACCACTATGATATATCATTTCAAATGATTTGAAGTTAATGTTGAAGCATTTAAACATACTAAGGTATTGGTATTACTTCCACCATATAAAAACAGTCCATTTTCCATGCACGAATACGTATCATATTGTGGTAGTTGAGAGAATGCATCTTTTAAGCCATATTGCACATGAGGTGCAATGAACAACCAGCGACTGAACAAGAGAATGGATTTTTGTGTTATTTTTGTTGTTTACAGTGGGGCACAGTTGGCCTGGGTAGGGTGTCCTCCTGTGACTTACGTATGTGGCGAACTGATGAATGCATTCCTGTTAGGATGGAGAGGCATGATGAGAGCAGTGGGTGGCAAGCTGTCTCCGGAGGAGTCACGCCACATCAGTCTTCTGGGGATGGATGCAGTGCCACAGGTCGTCCAACGCTTCAATCCATTGCTGAGTGGCAAGGATGTGTTGGTGAGGGCAGACAACTGAATGATTGTTGCTCACATCAACAGGCAGCAGGGATTCTGAGTCTGCCTCCTTTTCAGCCTTGCAGAATCCTCACCATCTCAAAGTCGTCCACTGGTGTTTGAAAAATTGCAAGTTCTTTAAATAATCATAGAGTTTAGAGTTTAGGAGTCAAGTTTCAGGTGACCCCTGTGATTGGTAGTTGCTATTTTTAGTGAATATTGGTTTGTCCTTGTCTGTGGTGAAGACTGTCCAGACTGCACAGGCTCAGTCCATATCAGCATACAGGGCCATATGGACAGCCTGTAACATGTGTGCATCATGTTGATTTTGGTGAGAGATCAGTGTTCAGCGTTCACCCTCTTTTATGAAAGAGTTTGTGCAGCGAGTGAGGCTACAAAGGCTGACTGTTTCCCCATCTGCCCCACAGTGGGAGCTTCCTGTGGTGCTCTGGGTGCTTTCCCATCAGCTATATGCACCCGGGGCGATTTCCCGTAAGTTGCTGTCTCTGAAGACACGCTAGCTTCAGTGAAGCATGTTAGTAATCTTGTGTTTCAAACAGACCTGTCATGTACACCCAAGAACACCACACATTTCCAGAAAGGGGCAGCTCTATGTTTTGTTACAGAAAGGCAGGGTAAAGAGCATTGTCCGTGTGATTTTCTGCCGTCTGTGGAGTGTGATTCTTACATACAAATTGCCTCTCTAAAGTAAACTTGGTCTATACCTATTGACATCATACCTAACCTAAGACAATGCTGAGCTTTAGACAATGAGTGAAGTTATGGGATTTTAAGGCCTGACAACTAGCAATCATTTTCACAGAGCTGTATTCAGCTTGTTGTTTTATTCTTTTATCACATCTATCCCTTATACGGAACAGACCATAAACTGATCAATACAATTTAATTTGGAAATCTCATCATAGAAACAATGGTAATCTAGTCAGTGCTGAGTATGATGCATCATTAGAAGGAAAACTGGTTCCATTGTTTTCATTTTAAAAGTTAAAAGTAGTGATTTTCCCACTTTGCAAACAAATATATTGTAGATGCATTCAATTATTGTCCACAAAACAGAAAGATAATTAGAAATGCTCTATGTAGCTAGGGAAAGAAATGGTGATTTACTAAGAGAGAAGAACCATATGGGCTCGAAACACAAGGGAAAGTAATTAAACAACCCATTCATTTTAGCACTTATTGCCATGACAGTGTATTCATACAGTGCGCCTACACACTATTGATTTCTGGGTAATTTCTCTCACTCACTGAACAATTTCGGAAAGGGCATCACTTATGAGTGCACTCTTACTTCAGATTATTTGAATAGATGTTGGAAATGGATTCACCTGAAGAGGTGATTATGACTTGATGAGTCATTTAGTTCCACACTCCAATGTTCCAGCTTTCACTCTCACAAAAACAACAGAAGTCCCAATGCCAAAAGCCCATTTTAATTAGTCAATCTAAGTTCATTACCTCCGAAACGTGTCCCATTTCTCTCAGGGCCACGAGGTTACTATATGAACGCTCATCGTGATGTCTCTCTCCCCACCTGAGTGATTTTGTAGTATGAACCACTGTCCCCCATGGGTGCTGGGGTACGTGTGGTGCAAAATGGAGACCTAATTGGAAATGATCGCTGACAGAAGCTTGAGCCACAGGGTCCCTTAATGATCCAGGTAGCACTTCAGAGTGAGCCCCCTCACTACCTGTGAAAGGCATTTAGAGCAGATGACAGCAGCGCAAGCCCTGCTGAGGGACTGAGGGGTTACAGCTATGTTGTGCTTAAAGTGTTTGAGGGTGGGAGAGGGGGATAGATGGAGAGGGAGCCTCTGACAGATGAAAGCAGACTGGAAATTGAACAAGGCTAGCTCAGATGTTACGAAAGAAAAGTTTTGAAGTGTGATTTAGGATTTTCTTCTAATAACAGGAGACAAACTTCATGTGCTGCTAACAACTTTGTAAAAAAACAAACAAGGTCAGGTTACAAGGTCAGTCATCATTTACAATCATCTTCATTCAACAAACCCCTAAAGAAATAAATACCACTAAATACCACTATGAACATTTTATGCTGTTGTGGAAAGTGAAATTGTGGCCATTTTCTGTCCAAATCTACCTGAAACCAAAGGTTAGTGTAATTATTGTCTATGTCTGGGACATAACACTGGCAGTATGTGTGCCAGCTGTGATTATCAAAATGGAAAGGATGCCCAATTTATCTGGGAAGGAAATTCAGAAGGGTCCCCTCCCGTATATGTAGCACCAGCAAATATGTTAATAACTATTTCCCGTGTGGAAACCTCACTAATTCATCTTTGTCAAATGGGGGTGTGTTCCTCTAACTAGAAAAAGTTAAAAAAGATGGGGAGTGTTTGGATAGTTGACAAGACAAATAGTAATAGCAATAGGAAATATTTTTGCTACTATATCACAAAACACAAGCAGATGAAGGCCATGCTGAATCGTTTTAATGTCAACAATAGTACAGGTATAGAAGTTGCAGAGAGAAGTATAGAAATATTTGAATCTGAATATTTTTTTAAATGCCTTGGTGTCAGACATGTGCTCAGCAGAGACACTAACCTTTTGAGAACACTTTATTTGTCTTAGATCTACAATAGAGACAAAAACATTACACTCCAGGCAGGCATTTCCAGCCATCTTAACTTATTGTCAAAAGACTAAGGAAGACCTTGTCAATTGAGATCATGACCCAGGTCTTTCATCGCTGTATATGCCAACAGAGAACTTTTGACATATAAGCCCCGGGGGCCAAATCACCAAAGGCGGGCTTGTCCACGCAGTGTCATTTCCTTGTCACCCCAGGTCTTAGGATGCTAGAGCTTCAGAGTTTCCTCATGTCTATAGGGATGGGCTGAAGTGAACAGCACAGAGTCAATACAGCCATCCATCATGTATAGTTAACTGACAAGGTGACACTTTAATGAAATGATTGAAAGTTCCCCTTGGCTCTTTAGTTGTTGAATGAGGATGAGTGACACATTTTCATCACCATCACATTTTCATCATCTTGCAGCTGAAGTCTGGCACATTGTGTCTTCTTGGAATGTACAAAAACGATAAACCCAGTAAATGTTAAGATGAAACTACAGAGAGGATAATTTCTGGTATTTTGCTTCAACAGTGACTTGGAGTTGGAGGTGGCAAAAAAGTGTGTGTGTAAACTGTATGTAGTAAATTTGCCTTTTTCAGCCACCATCAAACTGATATTCAGCGAATAAAGTGAGAACAGAAAAATACAAGATGCGTGAACAACTTTTTTATTTACCTGTTGACAAATGTTCTCCATTGGGTCGGGTTGAGAAATAACACCCATGTCTGCTGCAACTTTCATGATGAACCCATGACGGTCAGGGCACCCTGCCACTTTCAGACTGCATTGCTTTCATGTTCAAATTGAGATGCTTTCAATCCTCACCATCTTTCCTTTTGGAGAAAGAAGTAGTCCATCAGTCCATCCCCGTCTTTCAGCTTTGAACAGTGAGCAGACACGCACACACACACACACACACACACACACAGCCTGCTGACTAGCTGAAATGGACAGAGAATTATTTGCTATTTGTCTAGTGCCATTGCTAGCACAGTAAACAAGGTGGACACCATCAAGCCTGACACCTCTGACAAAACAAATGTAACAGTTACAATTGCCCTGTTTGGTCGTTGCCAGTTAATAAGTTCTGCCATCTTCACAGCTCTATTTTAATATCATGAAGCCCCTTGCACTCTTGTTCCAATGTGTATTATTACGTGATTCCCGTGCTGCTCCGCCTGAGATAGCATATTGGATACAAAGGGCATCTGTGGTGCTGTTATGTTAATAAAGTATTTCTGATTCTGATGGAGTGAGTCTATGTGTATTACAAGAAGTTGGTTGTGCGTGCATCTCATAAGATAGCGCACTGCTGCAAAGGTCATTTATATCAATTTTGGTATCTGTTCTCCGTCATGTCATTTTTGCCCCTTCTACATAGAATCTGTGTCAGGTACAGCACTTTGTGTATCGATACAGTACATCTTTGTGCTTGAAATATGGTCCAGCCCAGAATAACACTGCAGCTGGGGAATGGGTTGGTGTTGTTAGGGGTTATTTTAATGTCTCGAATCAAACCAATTAAGCCAAGCAGGTTAAACAGATGGAAGTGCTAAATCATCTGCTGCATTTAGGCCACATATTACCTTCCTTCAGGAGTCTCGTGAAAGTTTCACATTGCTATATCAAAGAGAAATGGGTCATGTATGCTTCAGAGGAAGTCTAGAGGGATTTTGGTTTTAATAAATTAATCAGTTCTCATGACACCTCTGACCTCAATGTAACAAATTGTGGCTGTAGCTCTGTAATATGTCTGTAATTCTGACCAAAGTTTGAATTCTACTGGGGTGAAGGGGGTGGACATTTTATTCTATTTCACATGGCAGGGTCTACTGTTAGCTGAGATAACTGTGCAGAAAATCAAGGCGTCGTGTAAATTTGTTGAATTTTCTATTTGATTATTATTTGTGGAGGATATTTGCCTGCCTTTAGCCGTTAATCCATTGTTAATTTGTTGGTCATATTTTCCATCTGATGGTAGGTCACACTATTGACTGACTGGTGTTTTGTAATCATGGTAGATCAATAGTGCTTTGAGCCCGTGGCATGTTTCTCTGCAGAGGCAATTAAGTTTTGTATATGAATATATCAATCACTTCATACACATCACATAACAACATGGCACAGTCTAACACACACAATCATAAATGGATATACATGTGCAGTTTAAGGGAGTCTCGCAGTTCATTCCATATATGCTCAAGATCATACATTTACATCACATATGCTTTTTTTTATAGGAAATAAAGATAAAGTGAAATGTAACTAAACATACAAACAGATATGCGGGGATCCAAGCGCAACACGGAACTAAAGGCGCGCTGACTCAAGGCGCCCAGGGGACCAAGACCACCACTGAATATGGTTTAATATGCTTGAACATGTGTTCTTTTTGAGGTTCCCTGATTTGTTGAACACTGTAGAGAGAGACGCCTGAACTAACCAGCATGTGGTAAGAGTGCATATTTATTACCGTACAAAGTAGAACCAAATAATGAGAATGAATGTATTCATCTTTTTGAATTTGAACCAGTACAGCAGTACAAGTATTAAACCTTTGATCAGTTAGTGAGGTACAATGGCCGTGAATCCAATTACATGCATTTGCCTCAAAAGCAGCTTATCTGCAGCGATCTCAAAGAAGAGAGTATTCTACTGTATCAAGTGCTTTAGACAAATCAATAAACACAAAACAGAAACAGCCAGGCAATTCCCCTTCCTATCCGGGGAACAGAGTATGCCATTTAATAGATAAATGAGTAGCGTGCAGAATCATTTTTCATCTTAGGTACAAGCACACAGTCAGTAGTTTGGTGTCAGTAATCAATAAACAATGCATTTATCCCAAATGTACTGAATGTGTCAGTTTTTATTGCAGCAGACAAGCAGGAGGTTTTATTGAGTGTGCATTCAGGGTTTTACACCAAAACTATCTCCGTATCTGACTTACTATGCTTCTAACAGCACGTCTCACACTCTTAACTCAATTTGTTACATGTAAATGTTAACCTGTAAGCTCTTAGGCATGGAGCTGGACTCCATCTTGCCTTATGTCATCTCCCAGAACAGAGTGACTATGCAAATGCTCTTCAGCCAATATCATAACTAACTAACAATCAGAATCAGAATCAGAAATACTTTATTGATCCCCGGGGGGAAATTGTACAACCCAGTTATAAGGTGAGAGTAGCTAAAATTTGCAAAAGTTTTATTTAATGCCAGTTAAATGAACAATAATAGTGTACTCTTTGAATTCAGCTATGCCCTTGAAATAGCATTGCTACTTGATGGTTCTTTTTTTAAGATAAACTAAACCATAAACCATATTTGTTTTACACACAGACGTGAGAGCTAATTCCTGAGTCCATTTGTTATCAGAAGGTGCCTTGATTGGTTTATTACACAGATCTAAACCTCTCGAGAGTGTGGCTTTGCCAAATTTCCGGAGCCAACAGGCCAGCGATCCTCTGAGTATAGTGTTGGGTTTGATTAGAGAGGTCACCTTCAACTCAGAGGAGGATAACTATAAAGGACTTTTCCTGTAACCTGCCTCATTAACAGTATTAATTCCCTTCCCTTTGCCTCTCTAAAATTGCGGTTAGTACATCTCTCAGGGTCTGGAAACAGTTCAGACAGCAATTTGTTTTCTTGTTAGACTTCAGAAGCAGAGAGGACTCTCTTTCCTCGGTCTCTGACTGGAGCTTTTTCATTGTGGTTGATGTGTTTATGTCTTTGAATATACCAAAATAGAATGAACGTCATTGTTTTTGTAACTTAATTGGCAAGAAACTTTACTCTGATTATACTTTCACTTCTTATTTCTCGTGGATGAAGAATAACCTTCATTATGTATATAGATGTGTAATGATGGGCAAATCTACTATGTTCAGGCTTACCTGCTAAATGAGATAAGGTGTGTGGGTGTGTAGTGGCTGGATTTATTTTCCACAAACTGAAAAGCAATCTTTCCCTTTACCTGACTGAAGCAATAAACTAAATGAACCTCACAGTACAAGCTACATCTCAAATGACATTAATAGCCCATTGTGGTAATGATGCATGGCTTCTGGAGCCATGTTTTGTTTAAGTCATTTGTTTTTGGGATTGTTTACTTTTTAACCCAACAACTTGTCATACCTAAATGACAAAACCAGTAATTTGTTAACAAAATATGTGGCTGCTCCAAAAATGACACATACGAGCTGATCTGCCACCCAATTATGGTTAAATTTAGGAAACTAAAACTACTTTAGTAATGCTGTGGAAATATTATGGTTTAAAGAAACTAATGTTGACGGTTGGTAGAAGACAGGATACGAACATTGGTAGCATTAGCTGTGTGATTTAACGTTAGCTTGAAAGCTGTCATGTTAGCATGGTAGCTAATCTTTCCCCCAAGATCAAACATTACAAAAACAGCTTAATTCACAATGTTACTGATAAAGTCAACATCTGACCATTTCACAATCTTTTCAGCACCTTTAACCCCTAATCAAAGAGCAGTCCAGTACCATGTGTACACTGAGACCACTGATTGGCTCGCATGTGGGACCTTATAGAACGAAGTGAGAGAGCGAATTTAGAGATGGAACTAAATAACTTAAATTACATGGACAATACTGCATAGAACTAAAAATAAACCTACGCAATGTTGAAGTTTTTATCAGCAATATAACAAATATAATGTTACCCTTCTATTACCTTTGCTACTGAGACTAGACAGTCATTATTCGTATGTCCACAAGGTCGCTCAACCCACAAGCCAAGTCAAGTCAGAGGGTTTGTGGTGCTATAACGTCATCCCACCATACCATACTCATTATTCACATAACCGCAAGAGGTCAGTGAAAACAAACATAGGATGTTACATGTGTTTGAACTAATGACAACTGGTGTTGTTGATTTCTGGACAGTCACTTTTAGTCTTTTATTTTACAGGCCCATCATTCAGCTATGTCATTTAAATATTAATAATTGTATCTTTGTTAGCAGCTTAGATAGTCAACATTTAGGAATCCTCACAGTCTAAATCTTTGTGTCTGTGTACCCAATAATGTAATGTAAAAGCCTTTTTGTGTCTTGGTAGATTTAACCTTCACACAATACACCTCCCTGTTTTGTTTCTGAGAGAAATAGCTTTCCTGTTTGATGGGGTTTCAACATGAGCAAACTAGACCTGAAAAGCTATTTCAATTACTGACTTTTCCCCAGTGAGTGCCATGGCTTTTAAAATAAAATAAAAAAAACAAATGAGGCAATATTCTGCCTAAACAAATAAATACAGCCACTGGTCTTCAAGATAGACATTTTAATATGACTCAGTGTTTGTGATGGTGAATAAATATCACCAGGCCTTTCAGAGTACACGGTATAGCTTTACTACGGATTTGTTTACATGTGGGATGCAAGGAGCTGGATAATCTGCTGAGATGCGAGGCTTCACAGTCATTGAATTATGAGAGTTTTATGAAATTGCTATAAGTTGACCTTCAGCTGAGAAAGAGAGGTTGATTGGAGCTCTGCCACTGAAGCTGGCCACAGTCACGCCTGGTGTCTGATCGTTCCCAGGAGATTTGGTTTGTTGACTCGTTTGACTTTGTTTTGTTTTGCTACTGCTCGGAATAGCTGAACAAATTGTTGTGATGTCATTGTGAGGTGATGTAGCCGTGCTGGATGAGTCGCTCTATTCATCCTCCATCACAGTCCTCCAGAGTATCGCATGATGGATTGACCAGACGGCACAAACTTCCAACAACAAGTATTCTAAATGAACCGCCTGAGACAACAGGGTCAAATCAAAGGAAGAAATAGTCCTAAAAAAGATCAGTCACTGTTGTTAGGAGCAGGTCTCCAGAGCTTGAATCAGGCCTCAGTCCTCAATAAAGATTTCTTTGGCCCTGGACTCACCTCTGAATCAGTTCAGCTTTGATTATGCATTCATTGTAAACTGGGACTTTACAATTTCGGACTAGATTAAATAAAACCAAATACCCCATTAAGTTTGAGTTCCAACCCGGGATGTCAGGTGTGTTTTCTTAAACCCCAGGTTTCAGACATGACTTGAAATAAAAAAGCTTCCCACACAATCAGTCAGCTGATTCGTATTACTGTTGCACGTTTTAATCATCCTATGGATTTTCTTCATGTATGCATGTGTAGTCTGTTCCTCAACTGAGTGCAGCAGTTTATTGTTACCATTGCCAGGAAATGAGATTACCACCCTTTTGGATTTAAGCAGGAGAAATGGAGACCAATGTACCGGCAGGTGAGCACATGTGAGCACTACTAAAAGGATCACACAACTCATGAAGGCCAAAAAGAAGCAATAAACCACTATTATCACAATAAATTTTGTGTTGAATCAAGCCAGGCTTGATTGTTATTCTATACTTTCTTGATGAAAATGTAAGAATAGCTTTCATACTGGTAATTTAGTCCAAATCTGGGGGCGGTTTCCCTCCAAAGTTGGCAATATAAATGCTTTTTCCAAACCTGTGTGGACTAACAAACTGTGTCCAATTATACAAAAGTAAATGTAAGTGTGCAGTCAGAAAACAAACCCTACTCTCACAGAAAGAAATGTATGCGCTCTTATCATTGGTGGCACCTGAAGTCAAACATTTTATTATTTACCACACAAAATCCAAACATTATATTGTCACCAAAAAGCTAAACCATATTTCCTCCACTTTGCGTGTAAGGTAACATCTAAAAAAGAGTGAATGTAACAGGACAGAAAGGGAGAGGGAGAAACACAGGCAGAAGGGGAGGGAGGGGAAATGGTACATGTGTCACATGACATGTTTACTCAGCCCTCTTTCTCTCCCATGTGATTTTGATTGTAATGGCTTTTGTACATTGCTCCATGTTGTTCATTGGTAACTCTTCCGCTGTCCTGGATGTTGTTTTCTTGGATGGGCCACTCCAGAAGGATAGATCAATGACCTCTGTGGGGCTTCTCCTTTACAAACACACTAAATAAGTAGCGCAAATAAATAAATAAGCTCCTCAGTGTGACATGCAGTTGTGCTGTTGTCCTTGAAGGTCTGGGCAGTTGGCCTGAAGAGACATGAGAGTGAGGAGGCTGATCAGACCTTGAGAAGATCCACAGTGACAGCACATCAGTACCAGCCTCTTCTCTGACATCCCCCCTCATTACCACACCGTCACTCTCTAAATGTGCAGACATGCATGCAAGTAAACACGCACACAAATACATGCTCGCACACAACATGCACGTGCACACACTTAGTGAGCAGTTCTTTATGGAGATTGACTATGTAGGGCAGCCTCCTTCAATGTGTTCGGCGGTGACATTGACACATGGTAACAGAGGAGATTCATTTCCTCATAGGGCTGGTTCAGGGTTTATTTTAGGCCCAGGAGTTTCATGGAGCATACCAGCTCACTGCCCTCTCCTGAAGTGGGTGTTAGCCTGTGTGTATGCATGTATTTAACATCCTTTTAACCCATAACTCCCAACTGAAGCATTATGTGACAAAATCGCACCCTTTCGCCTCAGTTGAAGTTGAAGAATTGTAACTCTTTCCAGTAATAGTTTCCCCAATGTCTGTTCATAATTAGAATTAAATATCCATAAATCTATCTTACAACTTTAGATCTTGCCTCTTCCTCAAGTACTGTTTTAAACTGAGAGAATTTCATTGCATACTGTAGATTCCTGGTGGTTACGGATGACAATAAAGCTTGAATTGAGACTTTCTCTTCAGTGTCTAAAGGTAATTATTGTGTGTAAAGACAGGAGATGCTAGCAGAGGATTACGTAACATGATGCAAATTTGCCCTGTAAAAAATATATATAGGTTATAAAAACAGGGCTCGGGTGTAGCCCATAATTAACTGACTCAATGTAAAGATTACATTTTGTTTGCATCACCCCAAGTAATGGTAGAGCCAAAAACCCCAGACATGTTCATTACAAATGGAAAAAAGAAACAGAAAATGAGGGATAAAAGAACCCTTATCAATATATGTTTTGACAGTACTAAGGCATAAAATGTCCCATCAACATGGTTCTTACATCTCTGAAGCACTAACATTCCCATCGATGTATTCATGTACAATACAGATATCTGTATTGGCAAAAACCTCTTTTTTTTTTTAGAACATGCACAGTACCACTCATATACCACATGAAGCATTTCTGAGCAGTCTTACTTTTCCTGAAAATAACAATATATGACATACCAAGCCAAAAACATTAAGTGACTATATTCTATAAGCATGTAAATAAAGAGAGTGAAAAAGTAGTGCTGAAGGGGTTAAAACACTAAAACCCATATTGCAGCGGCTCCTGTCAACATCAGATTTTCCAGAAATTCATTAAACTTGAATTCATTGCCTTGTTGGCTTTGCTCATTTAATTAGCATGAGGACATTATCCAGTAAACTGCCCAAACACAGATGTTGTGTTCATGTAAGTGCAAACTGCTGACTGGGAGAACCAATTCACATCAATCTGGTAATTATATGTGGGATACATGGGAGGGCGAGGTTTGTGAGCTCTTTCTGCAGCACATCCACCAGTGTTAGTTAAGTCAAAATTCTTGATTATATTCAAACTAAAACAATAGCAATGGTGTGACACGGCATGGTAATTGTTTAATCACAGCTATTTAAGGACATGGGAGAGTGAGTGTTATTGTCTTAAATGCTTTTTAGGTTTCACTGTGGAAGCTTGCTTTAGCTCTGTGTGGGTGGTGGGTAGTGAGTGTGTATTTGAGAGCAACGCTTCTGGCAAACTCCAGGCTTGAAAAGCTCTACAGTGGAGTGACAAATACTGAAAACAGTCTACCCTGATGATAATGGGAAAAACATTGGAAAATTAGGCCCATGGTGAAAATAACCAGAATTATCTTTTAAGACTGTCCAGTCTTTCCTTGTGACCTTTATTCTAAAACATAGCAGCAGTGTTGATAACCATTCTCACTATTTTACTTGCATTACTTTGAGTTATAGTTATAAAATATGTGTTTTTGCAGGTTCAAACTGCAGCGCACCTCTAATAGCACTGTGCTCAGCTGTCCTCAGGGATCCTCCTGCTCTGCCTCATCAATAACGTTCCCATACAGGCTGACTCACAAAACAACAGCAACAAATTACATTCTTATAAAGCACTGCATAGATCATTAATGACCTGGCACAGTCAGTGCAGTGTTGCACATCACTCTGATGGCCATGTTATAACCATTTGGCAGTAAAGAAGGTAATCGTTTATGTTTAGTTAAAGAAGATACCAGCTCTGACTTCAGTAATTGTAGTGCAGCCAGATGTACAAAATTGCACCAAAGTTCCAACAGACAGAGATCAGCACAGCGGCCGTATCCTACCCAATGAGTGGTGATCTGCCCTTTAACCTGAGACAGACTCAGTTACTGGGCTGGTCTCCAGCTTTGGATGTGCCACCTGTTCGAGCAGCCAAAAGCAGAGCATTCATTGGAACAGATTGAGATTATGAAATGATTTATGACAGAATAATGTCACAGAAGTGACAACAGTAAAATTATAATTAAAAATGTTGGGTTAACTATTGATTTTAATAAATCCTCTTTGCAGCATGTACAGTAAATAAATAGTTTGTAGCAAGTAGTGTTCGTCCAAAATGTATTTATGCCAGATTTAAGAGTGAGATGAATGATGAACCTGCAAGCAAAGGTAAGAAAGAAAACAGAACCACATAAAAAAAACATTGCTTTATGTTAAATTTTTCAAAGGAAAAGGCAGAAAATGAAAACAGTGATAACTAAAAATGGCCTGATGTCCTCTTTCAATGTGGGAGCAAATGCCTTTGTTTTTATCTGATCCTTATTGTTTAGAGAATAAATTGAAAAGTCAAACTGCACAGTCAACTGAACCACAATTGTGCAACCAGAGTCCCAAGCTGTTCTTTCAACAACAGTACAGACAATAGACCTTTTTCTTCATTCTGTCATAGCAGGAAAAACACAGGTGTATTCAATAACATTATTGATGGCTGTGATCCACTTAAAGGAGGAGTTTTTATTTAACTAAATAATAGTTATCAGCACTGTAATCTGTGAAACAATTTTATACCTACTTCAAAATTTTAAATCTGAAAACAGCAAAGTGAGACAGAGAAAGACACTCAGAGAGAGAGCAAAGCACAGGGACAAAAAGCTTAAGACAACCCACAAATCTAAGACTCAGAATATATAATGGCTTGTAGCACACAGGAAAAAAGAAAGTGTCGCAAAAAGCAGAAAGAAGGGCACAAGAGCATTCAGAGTCGGGCGTATGAAACAGCACTAGATGGCCATCTTGAGATTTTTCTGGAACACTATAAATGTTGCATGGCAGAAGCAATTAATCCCCATTTTGGAGAAGACCAGCAGAAAATACAATTCTATAAAAAGGTATAGTCCTGAGAAATGTTACTTGTGGCCTAGATTCCTCTGTTTCTCTGTTTAGAGGGGGAGATATTTAGCATGAAAATGGAAGGTTGAAAAACCACTCAGAAAGAAAGCAACTGTCCCCCTCACTATGCAGCACGGAGCATTGGTAGAAATGTGTGTCAACATTTTGATTTACTACAGTCAACTGGAACAATTCAGATTCATTAGCCCTTTATAAATCAGTCCAAACATGTGATGAAGGTTGGACGAGGAGATAATCTGCGCTGTCAGGGTCTGCCATCAACCTGTTATAATTTGTATGGGTGGTATCACATCTATGACCACAACAGCATTCTGTCCAAAAAGGCTGCTTGCCCAGTCAAATGAGAAACAAAACTGCATTAGGAAGAAAGTAGTGCAGCATGATGATGCAATAAGCAGAGCGATTGTCCTCCAATGTGAAGGTCTAAACCCAAATAATCCCCACGACAGCAAACATTCACCCAACTGAAGTGTCCTTGGAAAAAAAACACTGAATCCCAGCGGCACTGTACTGTAGCAGAATTTCTCCTTTGGGGATTACTAGAGTATCACAAAACTAAAATGAAACCATGCACATCAACAGGGCTGTCTGTTGTAAAGGGAAGCCGTCACAGAGAAGCTGAGGCAGTGCTGGAGAAACCTGTAAAAGGTTTTGGAAGACTGTTTGATCCAATGCGAGCACACAAAGACAGATAAAACTCCTTAATGTAAAAAGGTCAATTTTGCCAGTGAAGGTTAAATTGTAACGTCTACAGTTCAGTCTCGTACTCTGGCTTCAGTCGGCAGTATCTCTAGTGGGAGAAAAACAATTGCTAACAGAGTGTAAAGGCAAAAGAATGAAGTGTATAACCTATTTTAGAAACTGGGAATAAATTGATAAAAAAATCAATTTAGAAACACATAATTTGGGTTTATGTATAGGGTTGCTATCTGTACAGGTAAGCCTGCGATGAACAAAGTAACAGCATTAGAGAAGAGGAAATTGCTAGTGGAGGGAACATGTTCCCTGGAGGAAGTGGCAACATGCGCCAGAAAAGCTAAAAGGGGTCAGTGAAGTGAATCTTAAACTCTGGAATAAAAAAATCTAAACTTTTTGGAGTAATGTATGACATCATGCCAGCACTGCAGTACTCCATGATGGCACAGTGAAAACAACAATGTCAGCGATGCTAAATATCCCGTCAGGATATAACGTTGGTATTTCCCAAGGTCAATTCATAATGTCTAAAACCAATTCTTGAAGACCCTGGTATCAGCAAATTGGAGTAAACAAACCAAAATTAATTCATTAAGTTCTAGGAGAAATAATGCAATACATCAAATATGCAATGCACTATGTGCAGAGGAAGAAGAATTATTTTTTAAGTGGGTATGCCTTTAAAGCAGCAAGGGGAAGATTCTGGATTAGAAAAGCAATTTATACTCCCACCAGCCTTATGATATGTGACCTGTTAGTGAGGCTCATTATTCAGGGGTCTGTTTAGTTTCTATACCTTACTGCATCACGGAAAATAACAGAAACAAGCTTAGTTACAGCTATGCTCAACAGCAACGCCTGGTCGCGAGGATACACCCCGTAGGTGCTGGAGTAGATTTGCAGCCGCTATTAACTACCAGTGTCTTCAAAGATTTAGGTAAATAAATTATATCAGGCCGCAAAATTAACATCTGAAGTAATAGAGAGAGAAGGCAGTGGCTTTGGATAAGAAACCATAAAAATGAGTTAATGGGCCACGAGGGAATGTCTATCTAGTATTAGTAGATAACCATACATCAGCCTCTGCTCTTCAGCCGAATGTGTGTTATGCCGATACAGTCAGTGTACACTGGATAGGATGTTTCTAATAAGCAGGGTCCCTTGTCTGTTTAAAGACTCACTTCACTTAAATCACAAAACAAGAGAGACAGTTACTGTGCAGACGTTTTGAAATGTCTGCAGCCAACCCACTTCACCAAGTGAAGTCAGTGGATTTTTTTTTTTGCTGCACAAAACATTGAAAAATTAGCTTGAAAAACTAAGACAAATATTGAATTGTTAAAATAATCAGCATTTTATTATCTGGGATATCTTCAGCCGATTTTAAAGTAATTGTAGAAAAGTACATAGTGAATAACACCAAGCATGATGCTTCAGATGCTGCTATTCTCAGAATCTATCTTTGTCTGACCAGCTGTTGCTATTGCAGCAGGCCTGTAAGATGTTTGTTTTTCATGATGTCTATCATTTCTGTTCTTTCATCTATTTTAAAAATGCAGGGACACTAACAAATGGGCAGAAGATAATTTTTTGGGGCTTTTATACAGCTGATTTTCTCAGACACTCAGAAAGGCAGTGGGAGACATTTTTCTTTACTTAGATTGAATTGAAGCTGAAACATCAGTGGTTGCACAACATTAACTCATGAAGATTTATCTTGTGAGACTTTGCTGATGCTTGAAACTCAAATGTTACCTGTGATGACTTCCAAAATATCAACGCTGAGTAAGGAGCAGTGAGGAGCTGTTGTAACAGAATGAAATGTTTAAATATCACATATGAGTCATTTTAGGGAATCCATATATTTTTGGCCGTATCGTGTTTATGGTTTATTGTACGACTGTTTCGTCGACTCGCTGCACTTTGTAGCTTGACCAGGAACAACTTTAAATGAAGAAGGGCAGTGGGGTTTTGTGTGGGGATTTCCCTTATACCTGGTTCTTTTGAGATTTTACTTCCTTTACTCTTAGTCCTGCAGTCTTCCTTAGGCTTAAAGCCTAAGTGAGTTACGGTGTTTGAACAAAGTAGATTTGCTAAATTGGATGTGATACCGAGAAATTACTTATTCTCCACATCACACCCAATGACACCCTCCTCCAGTCATAAACACACCCAAATGACTTTCAAATCCAATTGGCTCTACGGCATAATATTACTATCTCTACATGAATTTTAATTTTCCTTCACCACTTAAGATATCACACACCAAGACAGTGAAATGGGCATTCAAGATTATTCATCATGCAAGGTCCTCTGTGCAGACACACACACACACACTATACTATACACACATCTCAGATTTCAATCTAGCTTTACATAGATGGGAGTATCTTTATTAATTTCACCTCCCCTGAAATCCAATTACTGACTGTATGGATTTTGTCTTATTATATTTCATATGAAAAAACTGTTGGCTGATCACAGCAGGTAAGAATCCTGCTGATTGCTTTTCATTTTGTTGACCAATTTTATGATTTTCTCATTGTTGTAAACACATTCAATTATGCTGATTTTCTTTGTGTCAGCTATTTGGAGGACAATACTGTAGTATGCTTCACTGAAAATAAAGCCTCAAAAATCAAGACACCTGAAGGTTTTAACCCGCAGTAATGTTTATAAGTGGCGCCACCAGTGCGGATCATTTTCTCAGAGATAGTGAGCACACTGGGAACTGAACTTTTGCAAAAGCGTGTGTAAAAATAGCTTCTCATTTGTCGGTCGATAATGACGTGTTCACGAAGTGAAAACTGGTCAACAAAAACCAAAGGCAGAAATAAAGACTGGAACTGAGAGCACATTAAAAAGGACATGTAGATCGGTTTCTTTTTACTGCGCTTCAATTAAGTCAGACTTAAGAAGGCAGTGGCTTTGGATAAAACAAAACAAACTGTTGTGCCAATGTTTAGTTTTTACACTGAAGCGGCGGGTGGGAGTACCAGAGTTGAACCCCTCTGGATGTGGCTGTGAAGTTTTGAGTTAAACAAGCGAACCACAGAAAGAAAATTAATGCTGAAAATGTGAACGTGTTTACATATTTTCACATCTAGCCAAAGCATAGAGAGAATAGTCCAATGAGAACAAAACACATTTCCTGTCAAAAACTTTTAACTTTAAAATGATCTCTGCTTGATTCCCTCAAATCTTTGGTTATAACCTGAACCCCCATAGAGTAACAAAGAAAGCCAGCTGGCTTCAGAGAGTTTCGCTGAGTTTCGCTGTGTGTTGCCAGTAAATCAAAGGGAAATAAAGGACACTTAAAACTCAAGGATTTCATTATTCCCACTATAAAGAACAGTCCAATTAACTTTCTTGGATCTGCAAGATGTTTTACCTTTTCTACGCAAATGACCTTTACACTGCAGTAGTAGTATCATACTGGGTGGTCACTGTCACCCAAAGAGCCAACCCTTATTAAAAAAGATGTGAGATGTGTAGCTGCTCTGTGCTACAGAGCCTGGTAGGTGTCATGAGTGAATACAGGACATATCATAAACAATATTGTTTACATCTGAAGATGTTTAATGGTTGTCAAATAAAACTGCATTAAACTCAAGTGGCTCATTTAGATCAGATTATGCATAAACTGACTGAACTTTCACTGTTTATTTTGTACTGCTTTAACACAGTGGTATACTGTTCTGTTTGTGCACATGCAGTAAATCAAGGAATAAACTCAGTAGCACTGTCGATTCACAGCAAGAAGGTCTTGAGTTCAAACCTGCTGGCCAGCTGGCAGTTTGCATGTTCTGTCTGTGTCTGTGTGGGTTTCCTAAGGGTAGATTTGGCACCCTAAATTGCCCATAGGTGTGAATGTGACTGTGACGGGTTGTCTGTCTATATATATATTAACCCTGTCATTGATTGGCAACCTCTCCAGGGTGTACTTTGCCTGCTCCAGCCACAGCAGTTCCAAAACACAACGCAGCTAGATTGCTGCTAGTATTAAACAAAATAGTCACAACAACTTCTACTAGCAGTAGTGAAGACTTTTGAGATGCTATATATACACAAACACAAAGTGTGGTCTGTATTCTGTATTTTCGACTGTTGAAATAAGCCATTATCACATTTTTTTTATTTTACTGTAGATCACTGCAGCATAAAAACATGAGAACAAACCACATTTTGCTTTAAACCACTGGGGAACTTGGCATGTTGCTCTTGATTACAGGATAATAATATATAAAGAGGGATAGCTACTGCCAGCTAGCAAACTCTCTACATGTACAGCAGACAGGATGCTAACATCTCCTGTCAGACAGATTAACAACGCTGACAGCAGCACTGCCAGATGTTCTTGCACACCAACACAGACCGCTCATGTAAAAAAAAATTTTGATGTAGAAACGCTTGTGTTTAAGGTTATTAAGATTACACCCTTTTTACTGGAGGCAACCTAAATAATCTCTGCATGCTCAAAACAGAATGTCACCTTCAACACCTTCAGATACCCACTGAGGGAGAGAAAAGTGCTGTGTGGAGTTCAGGGGAAGGTGTAAAAGTAATCTCAAATTCAGAATTTGTGATGGTGATGTAGTTATTCCCTTGTTTTTTTAAGTCTTATGAACAGAGGACACCGAAGGACTTTTGAAAATGTGGGGGAAGAATGTTTTTATGAACTTTAAAACTTTTATAGCAGCCACACCAATGTCTTGCTCAGCAGCTTTCTCAAGGGCATTTTTGTCATCCCAACAGCAACTTTAAACCCACTACTGGCCAACATAAAACCTCACTTTGGGGACCTGAAGTGGGTCACACAGAGCAAAGGACAGTCAGACTTCATGGAACTCTTATAAGACTGCAGGATGGATAAACTTGAATGTTCAGACACATGACATTTGGAACTGAAGCTCTTATTTACACATAGAGTGTGTTGTAATAGCTGTGAATGCAATTTGTTTTAAGGAAGGAAGGAAATGAGGAAAAACATGGATATGTAAAGTAAAGGAATGCATATGTTTGTGATTTCAAGAACAGTTTATAGCCATAATGAAGGTCCAATGACGAGAATGTTCTCAGATAACTGATGAGAAGTTATTGAAGATGGTTAAATTAATTAAAGCAACATCTATCTGCACTGGTTGCTGTGGTAGCCATGTAGGAGATTGTGTGGAGGCACATCCTTTAAATTAGAGAGTTCAATATTAAATACAGTAAAGACATTATGAAATAAATAAATAACCACATGAATGAATTGTGTGAAATCAACTATTTGAGAAATAATTGAAATAATTATTAAAACTCAACTTTGAGTTGAGCCGTTATAGTATGGGTACAACCTAATATTTGGAGAGGAAAAAACCTACTTACCTCAGCCAGATTTTTCCAACCAATCTACTAATAAAACTAAAGTAACCTTTTCTAGTTAATGATGTCCATGTCTGCATGCTGAGCTTTGAAACCAAACTGTGCGGCTATGCTGTGTGAGTGTGCAGCACAGCTAAAAAAGAGGACATAAAAGTCCTCAGGGTCCAAGCCGTACGGAGTGGGAAACTTTGTTTTGCAGTGACTGAAAATGTAAAAAAAGAAATGGGATTGAATTCTGTGTGTAATTGAGGGATCATAGATATTTGTACTGGTTGAAGGGCAGTCAAAGACCCGTTGAAAACCATGTGATTCAGTGGTAGGATCAAAACATTCAAATGATTAAATTCACTCTATTATAGAAAAACACAAATCTTTATGTCAAGACTGAAATAAAAAACATGTACATGTACCTTGTATTCTGTTCTGTAGTGATTTGAGTACTGCTCCAAACAAGGGGATGCTGCTCAATGTGCTGTGGCTCTCAGAACTCTTCTCTGTCGGAAACATACAATTATCTTTGCTCTTCTGCCTCATGTCTCTCTAGTCTGTTATCATCCACGTGCTCTGTCAGGATAAAGATACTGTATAAGTCTTAGTCTACTGCCTCTGTCGGCAAGTAAATCCAATTTATCAGAGTAACTGCGTTTGGAGGATTCATTACACTCATTCTATGCTGAGTGTAATGAATGCCATGGAGAGGAGGCAGATCGCCTGACGTGCTTTTCCCAGCATTCGAAAGAAGTTTAACCTTTAGAGTGCAGGTGGATGTGTAAATATGCAGATATGTCCTCCACAGGAGTGAGGTTTCTCTGCAGTATGTGATGTCTGTGTTCAAACCTTTTAAAGGTTTAAATGCTGCAAAGACATTTTAACCAGATTTCGTCCATCTTCGACCATTTGTGTCAATGCCCACTTTCTGTCTGAAGCCAACAGATGGTGTGTCTTCCACATATAAAAGTTCTCCTTAGACCGATAACTTTTGATTAAAAACACATCTTCAGTCATGACAGTATTTCATATTCAGGAATAAATATAAAACTGAAATGCATTCAGGCTGCCTGTTTGTGTTCCTTGCAGTGGCCTGATTGACATGTTGTGTACTTTTTCCATTAATCTTTCACATGAGGCAAACACTCAGGTCACTGTTGATAATGCACTGTCCACAGCCCATACAGCATGTATGAGTACATGAAACATTCATAACATGTTCTATATTTTCTAGAAAAAACAGCTTGATACATTTTTTAGATGTACTCTGTATTTGTGTGGATTATCAGTATGTCCAGTGAACTGACCTTGAATACTTAAACCAGGGACAAGACGGCTTTGACCTAATATTAGAAATAAGAAAATATTTTGTATTCATTTTAAGTGTTTACCACCCAGAATAGATTTCAGGTTTACAGTATGAACTATCTGCCTGCATCACTTCAAGGGTGCATAAATATTTAAACAAAGTCTGTTCTTTACGTATCTGATAATATATTAACTTTAAATCAATCTTTTCTAAATATATTTTTATCCCCAGTGGCTTCAGTCCATCCCTGAATATGAGCTGTATTTGCATGAAACACTTTTAATTATACTCATAACAGTTGGCTCATGATTTGGTATTTATTTAAACTTTAATCTCAGCTGGTGAATATATGACTACAACAAGCAACAATAACAACAGATATCATTCAACAGCCTGGCGAACGGCTTCAGTGATCGCTAATCTGATAGTGTTATTCCCTTCAGGACAGGAGGCATGATTTCCTTTGAGGTACATGACGGCAATATCTGTCTCAGAGTGTGATGCAGTGATATGCAATGATGTCATGTTGTATACATAGCTTCTTACCAAGGGGATAGAATTGTTTGAATGTGAGAGGAGTGCAGCCAAGAAATGAGAAATGGAGATGAGCAATGAAGAACAGTACAAGAGGAGCTCTAATATGTTAATATAAATTGCCTGAAGTACGGTATTTGCATTGCATTGCACTGCACATCATGCTACTGAGGGATGAGTTGAAATGTTCGGAGTGTGAGTGTACATCTCAGTCCGCGGTTGGCTGACTGACACAACAGAGCCAGGAAACACAACAGAGATTCGCACGGGATTCCAGACAAACATCAGCCCCCATGTAGCTCGAGCGTACAGTGCAGAATGATTAGAAGCAGAAACAGAAACGGATGACTTATGCTGACATTTAGTGAAGCGTAAACAGCTAACTGTACGTGAAATCCTCTAATGCTCTGCACCAGCCCGGTTCTCTCATCTAGCAGGGGTATTGATTATTTTGTAGCAGTCGACGCCCTGTCAGTCACAGTGATTGAGTTGACCCACAGTTGAAGGTGTACTGTAGTAGCTGAGTGTGGTTCAAAATAACAAATCAGTGCCAAAGATGCTCAACAGTCAGTAGTAGCAGTTCATTCAGTAAAAATGTAGAAATATGGAATCCAAACAGGTGTAATGAGAAAACAACGATTCTGAGAGAAGAGAGCGTGACTGCATGAACATGCGGCACAGGCAGGTGAGATGAGTCTGGGGGTATTCCATGTTAATTATAATACACTTATTTTGCAAATTGCTCATTCAAAACATCACATATTTGACAGTCAAATTCTGCCCTGTGAATAAATAGAAGCAAATAGAAACATGTGGGTTAGAGTGCAGTCAACCATGGTCATCGGATAATCAGGGAAAAAAAGCAATTCCTTGACATACTAAAAGCCCATTACAAGCCACTTACAGTTTACCTACATTTACTGACAAGGCCTGACTGAGATATATAGCAACACTCTCAGCGGGCCTGATATTACAGCTCGACATGTAGTTTATAAGTGGATCAAAGCTTCAAATCCACATAAAAAAATATTACTACTGCTAGTAAATGTGACAGGTTGAGCATTTTTTCACTTAGAGAAAAAATCTGAAAGATGTGAAATGTATAACAAGCAGGGAATGTGTGTGTGTGTGTGTGTGTGTGTGTGTGTGTGTGTGTAAGTATGCACTCTTGTACCGACTTGAGTTTGAGACCTTAAGAGGACATTTCTGGAGCGTGAGGGCATTTTGTTCGGTCACCACTTCTTCAAAAGGCTAACTGAGGCTTTAGACTTTGGGCTCATGTTTAGAATAAGATTTAGGTTGATAAGAGTTGAGTAAGGCTTGTAGTTGGAGCGGTATAAGGGGTAATATAGCAATTTAGTATAGCATTTCCAAAAAGCTGCAGGGTTTGTGAGAGACATTGTAGTAAAATAAGGGTCAAATTGAAGCAGCAGAGGGTGAGATGTCCTGACTTTTAGTCCCTAGTATGGGTTACGCCTCCCAAAACCCTGGATTCTACACTTCCCATCATGCAACTTAATAGCATCTTTCATTAAACCCCCCTGCCTGGTAAATGCACACGTTTCAAACAACCCAACCCCGCTTTAAAAACACTGTTATCCAGTTATCTGTTCTGTTATCCAGAGCCAAAGAAGGCATTATACAATTGTTTTCACTGGCCGATTTAATAGGTAACTAACATGGATGTGTAAAGTTGGTGCAGTGCCCCTTTAAGGTTAAGGCTAGCAGCAAAGGAAGGCATTATGTCAACGAGACACCTCACATGTATTAATATACAAACTTGTGAGTGTGTGGGTGAGAGGTACAGGTGTTGAGCCTGGCCTTGTGAAATGGAGAATGTTACTGTGTCAAGGTGTTGATGCCACAGAGCAATTTCCACCTATCTGATCTAAATTCACAGTGAGCGTGGCAGCACCCTGACATATAATAAGGCAGAAGTCAACAGTTAACTGTCAGCAGGCCGCACACCAAGTGTAGATTTGAGCTAGTAGAAGTGATCATTAACCAGACAAAATCATCACATTAATGCAGACATATTTAAATTACAAGTTCAAGTTCTACTGCCGATTTGATCATTATTATCATTATTATTATCAATATTATCATTATTCATATACTGTAACCCTCAAAACATTACACTAGCATTTCAGAATATTAGATCTGAAAAAGTTTGCTGAATAATTTAGTAGATTTAGTCAAAAGACAAAGGTAGCATTTCTGTGTGGACATATTTTCTTGGAATTTAAATGCAGTTGTGAGACAGCGCATTTCTCAAAATCCACCACATAATCAGATGGAGGAAAAAAAGGATTTTAAAGCAGCTTTATCGAAACAGCAAATGGAGAGTTATTTTGCAGACCAGTTTGATCCTCCTGAATTGATCGTTTAAATGCTTGTTAGATTCACTGCCTGCATCACTCACACTGTAACTGTCTGTCAAAGAGAAGGCAAAGAGAATAATATGAGTCAGTGAGAGGCAAGTTAGGTTCAGCAGAGGTGAAGTATGTATTTAAAAAAATATTCAGAGACTTATTTGCATTATGAAGGGAACTTTTACTGTATCATCAAGCGGTAGATTACGTTATGGACATGTTTCATCTTTATTATTTGTATTTCATTTCTTTGACATACAATTATATTATTATAATTTAATTTATTTTATGAAGTTCTCTTTACTTCCATCCTCCCCTGGTGTCAAACTGAATATTTGGAGATATCAGGGTTTGTTTTTTTACTGGCATTAATTGTGTATGTCAAGCATATAGCAAATTGGATACCACAAGCTGATTTACCCTTATTATATATATATATATATATATATATATATATATATATATTTTTTTTTTTTTTTTTTATTAAATTGTATGTCAATCACATGACACAAATTCATATTTAGAATTGCCAAAAACAAACTTAACTGTGACATTAATACATTATTTATTAGAGTGGTTTGCGAGCAGTTACATCCCAGCTAGCTTTGAAAACATGAAAAACATGAATTTTAAACATTAGGTTACATGCAACACGGTCTCAAATGTTTCAGTACACTTTTTTGGCCGTTTTGTATAAGCAGACAACGTCGTGGAGAGAATAGTAATGTTGGTGTCAAGCCAATATATAATTTAAAACTGCCCCAGCTTGCCTCCTCGTCCCTCCTTTCGGCCACACTGCTCACTTCTCTCAGGCCGTGTTCCTTCCTCCAACTTTCCAGACCTGTCATCCTCGAGCCGTCCACCAGATGCCCTCAGACTTTCTCCTGTCTTTCCAGATCCTGCCACTCCCATCTGTCGTGCAATCAATCCCCTCACCTGAGCTTCCCCGCCCATCTCCACACCTGCACCTCATTCCCTCATCAGCCACTCCCTTCATCCACCGGTCCACTTCCTTTCTTCCAGTGCCAATCCATTTGCCTTATGTTATTTTTTTTTTGTTGCTTTTGAGCTTCTGTCACCCGAACCTGGACCTCAACCTGCCTACCCGCCTGCCTGTTGCCTGCCTGCCTTTCTACCTACCTGTACCTGCCCGTAAACTCATTTCAATAAATCACCAAAGTCATTCTGCATTCGGGTTCTATCTCTGCTGCCCGCACTTCGAACCTTGACAGTAACTGTATATGACAGTTGTTTTTGCTAAAGCCTTTTTTCCTTATATGTATTGTAAAGTATACTGAGTTTATGTACCATCTGAAAAAAACCTTTCCATCTAGATTGGACAAGTTAAGACAATACTCTCTCTCAATCTAAATGTCCAATTTCACTTCCAGTACCAGGCAGGTAATTGGAAATGCAATAAAGTCAGTCCTGTGGGTGAGCCTGCTGTGCCGCTTGCTTTGAATCTGAATGGCTCTTTACAAGTTCTGTCACGACTTCAAGCCTATAACCATCTCCTCTTACTTCCTGAGATGTGGGTCAGACTCTACAGGCCATCTGGTTTGGTGCTGTCACACTGAATCTCAAAAGCATCTGCTGCAGCTGCTGACGAGATGTCCCTGCTCATCTGAAGGAGCGAGCTTCCTGGATTTGCAAGTGGAGCAGATTCAGTGTCAACATCCATTAGAGTGCTGGTAATTGAAACTGAGAGCTAATAGACTCTTGGGCACATTGGAAATGCACTCCAGCGGTTAAAAGTATAGAGAAGTAATTCAAAGATAAGATACTTTAGAAGCACTTGTGCACATGCTTGCACAGTCAAATGTACACGCATTCACACGCCTGTCACATGGAAGATTCATGCTGTCTTGATCGAAATCACCCGGCTGTCACCAGATGGAAAGCTCTCCCCTGCTAGCTAGCATTTTATCTTCACCAAATTTGATGCCATTTAAAATCTTTCAAAACACAGACATTCTAATACTAAATTAATAATGGCAAATTATACTCTTCTCAACTATTTGACCTAAATATTCTGCAATCAGCCATGACTGTTGTTGTACCGACTGATACATACCCAATGCATGCATTTTGGTAATGACACCAAAAACATATTTTTCTCTACAAAGAGAGCTTTGTCAGCGTTATGATAGCCATATATTTCATTGTGTAGGTTTAGACAGGACTGAGAGGCAGGACTAGAGATGGCGTTACACATGTGGATGGGTGTGGCTCTGGCTCTTGATCAAGTGAGTGAGTAAAATGTCGACAACACGGAGAAGACCTACATGATGGGAGACATTTTGGATGATTTGAACCGCAACTTGTTATCCACCATTATCCATTAATAACCTTCATCTGAACTACCAATCAAAGTGCGGGTTGGCCCAGCCAAGTCTCGTGGGCCTCGCCAGAATTCAGTTAAGGCAGACCGAGTGAGTTGGTCGCTGAGACTCTAGGTTGCGGACTTGCTAGTCGTGAGGAACTTTATAAAATGAGCATTAGGGTAGGTATCGCGAGTCACGTAACAGTCAGTCATTTGTTTGGGTTTCATATGGTTTCGTTTTTCTTTTCACAGTCTGAGAAACATATGGGATTCTCAATGCTCATAAAAGGCATATGAGGTCTTCAGAGGTGAAAAATTGATTACATGTCAGACACCCCTCAAACAAATCTGAGTCTCAGCTCAGCTGTCAAAAGACAGTGTACATGATGCCAGACAGAGAAAGGCAACAAATATGAATATTTCAACAATTAATAAAAAGGTACTATAATAAACACTACACTATAATAAAAAAAACAAAGCTAAAAGGTATACTTATCAATGTCAGCCTTTGTTTAATAAATGTGGTACAAAAACACGCTTCCTATTGATATCTCAACTGTTTTTTTCCATTTCTGGATAAATAAACACCACTTATAAACAATGCATCCCATTAAATGAAGTGATTATTCTAAGTGTTGTTTCTAGGTGTTTTGTTTCTTCAAGCGCACCACTGAAACTGAATTAATCTTCAGGCTTTGTGAAACTGGAGAAAACAGCATCCCAAGGGTGCCTGCTTTAAACAGTGCGTTTATCGGAACATATTTGAAGGAACACCCATTTATTTTTTCACTGGGTTTCGACATTAATAAGAAAACGTCAAAAAAACAAACAAAAAGTAATGGGACACCACATTTAAAAGTGAGTTGTCTCTTCCCAGTGGAATTCCAAGGTAATTATAATGATGGTGGCGTATCATCACTTTTTAAGTGGTTACTCACATCAGCATCAATTATACAGTGCCCATTTGTACATCATTTCCCTTTCACACAGAGAAGGATTAATGCAAAAACTCACAATAATCAAAGAGACCAGTGAAGACCTTTGTGTTAGATGACATCTTTACCTTTAAAACGTACTTTAGACAGTTACGTAAATATGCACTACCGAGAATTAAATAGTTCTAACAATAACAC
This sequence comes from Enoplosus armatus, assembly GCF_043641665.1. Taxonomy (NCBI): domain Eukaryota; kingdom Metazoa; phylum Chordata; class Actinopteri; order Centrarchiformes; family Enoplosidae; genus Enoplosus; species Enoplosus armatus. Next base: position 5,192,875 of record NC_092180.1, read on the forward strand.
TTGCAAGTAGCGCGATCACATTCAAAATAAATTAGATCATGTATACATATTTATTGCATATAGATCCTTATAATGGTCAAAACACCTTGCTGAGAAGTTGATTAAGTTGAAGGTAGTGCTTTACTGAAATTGATTTTTTTTAACCGAGCACTGATCAAAGTGAGAGCAGACATTTTGAAGTCATAATCTTGAGATCTGACAAAGAAACAAAAAGAAAACATTATTCAGGTAATGGAAATTGGCTGTAGTGACCAAGAAGCCTGTCTCATAGTTTAGATTACGTCTTTATGAAACTCTGACACTTCTCTCTTTTTGTTTCTTCTCACCCATTACTTGCCTGAAGAGCTGTGTGCTTTCATTTGTTCTTGAACAGTGTGAAAAATCTTCATTTGATTCTGTTTTATTGTAACTCCAACTGAAGTTGATGTAACACCTTGTGTCAGTCACCTGACACCTAGCTGATCCTGATTTAAATGGAGCTCAGTGTTTTTATTTATTTATTTATTTATTTTTAGGATTGATGACTAAAACCTGAGGTAAATAATGCGGATACTGTGTCATTTCCTGGTTCTGGATCTGTGAGCATCAGTCATTTACAATTCTCCAGATTTAACAAAAACAATTGTACCATAAACTAATCCTGTCAGCATAAAGGCTTCAACTACACTTCTGAAATAGAAGAGGTGAATATAGAAATGCCAATCCAATGCTATTCATGTTTCTGAAAGGTGTAATTATTACATGAAGAAGTACAATTTAATCAGATGTGTATACAGTGTTGATGCCTGAACCTGTCAACAGTGTGAAGACAGCTTTGTGATAATTATACATATAGTGCAGGGATTTTAATTATTGCCTTAACATGTCATTGAAGAGCTGGAGGTGAGAATTTTTGCATTAATTAAATATAAGTCTCTCAACTTAGCGTGTGCTTTGGAAGGTCAAACAGTAAATGCACATAATATCACTGCTATGTGGTACTTTTAATGATTTCATATAGATAGAATTTCGTAATGTATGATGAGTGAAACAGACACTCTTCCTGTTTGGAGTGGTTTGGATTGGATTGTTTTTTAGCACAAGAATAACAATCTGGGAAACAGAGCAGAAGAACAAAATGACTTTTTGACCTCTGTGGCAGGTGAGTGAGAGCTTTTGCAAATGATAACATGCAGGCAGGAGACTGTTTGCTGAGAAAAACAGAAAGTAACAATTTAATTTCACCTTCTGAGGGGTGATAGGGTCAAAGTTCAACCTGCAAGGATGGAAAACAAGCACTCCTGTTGGAGAAGCTCAATTTACTTAGCTGCCACACTGTAATATGGTCTGAAATTAGGCCCTGGAATAGGAGACGGAGAGGCTAGAGTTAGATAATTAACACAGGATGTTATATACCCACAGTAAAACAAATAGTCCCCAGGAATTAGTTGTAATTGCTCTTTATTTGCTATTTTGATAAAGGCCAAATCATACACATTTGACTGCAGGCTTATTTTCTAGGACTTGTTTAAGGTTAGGGAGTTAGCTAGATGGTGTGTTTAATTAACTCTTGAGATAAGGCGAGCAGTGTGTGTACAGGAAAAGAAATTACTATTCAGATTGGCATGGGATACGATACACATGCTACCACAATTATAAAAGTGTGTGGAGCTGGGGACCTTCAATAATGACCTATCAGCTCCTCTCATTTAACTGTCAAGCAGCAGACAGTATTATGGTCTGGGAGAAAAGTACATGACGTCTTCTCTCGAAACAACTGTTCTTCTCCTGTTGGCACAGAATGTACAATGTAATTTCCCAAATATTAACAAACAGCATCCCACATATCAGGGCAGACAGTGTACCTTTTTTTAACTTATGCTTATAGTTTTATATTAATTGATTTAGATTAATTTTCGCCTCTTGGGGACAGCAGAACCAGCTGCAAAGACAACATAAAGGCGTCCATATGGCTTTTAAAAAATATTTAAACCTGATGACAATCTTTCCCGCAGTGTTTTTTTCCCTTAACTTTACCGATAGTGTAGCTGCAGACATTGTAAGAATAATTAATTAAAAAACAATGAATGTTAAAAAATGTCAACATTGAACATACTGTGATCTGGAGTGTTGCAGAACGGTCCGGAGATGTTTGGTGAGTGGGCTTTCACCTGTGAGTGCACCTTTTTACATACATCATTAACACTTGTAATTGACTAAACAAAGGGAGGAAGGGCACACGGACAAATATTTGGCTGGTTCTTTTTTTTGCATATTTGTTCCTTACAATCTCTTTCTTTTGTGGTTCTATTTTATGATATTGTTTTAAAAGAAATGGTAATCATGTTGTTTATTAGAATTCTTGGTATATTACAAAAAGGATGACATCAGGTAGCAATACAACATATCCGAACGGCAGACATCTGGCTCAATTAAAAAGAAAAACAGAGCTATTAAAATAAATCCCTGCTTTTAAATCCTCTCTTGGGTTTCAAGAAAAAGGTGTGTTTCCTCCAGATGCAGAAAATGCTTGTTTTCTTTAAAGTAGGACCGACCTGAGGGAATTAACATGCTGTTTCCAAAGTCTTGAAAGATTAACTAAAGTAACTGACTAATTGTCTGGCCTCATGTAACCCCTCAAAGGCCAGTTCCAGTACAGTCAAGCTGTTTTCATATTGTCTTTAGCCAAAGCTTGGCACGGTGCTAAAGCCTCCCTGGCTTTTGTAGCTCAAGAACTGCACTGAACAAAGTTGCATCCAAACCCAGAGTTCTCAAGAATTGTCTGTATACTGCATTGTGATTGGCTGGTGTCAACATATAGAGAAATCCCTTAATGTATCCATTTATGTTAATTTTCAATGGAATATATACATAAGCATAGGACATCCATTATATAGACTGATGTCACATACTGTGTCATAGCATTAAACGCTCTAAATGCTGTGATATAGCTAAGCTAACGTGTCCACAAGTACTTGTTAGTGCTAACTTGGCAGTGTGTTTGCAGATGTTTGGCTCTGCATGTGTCATCTGATAAATCTGCTGCCTCTCCGGCGGTGAGGAATGTTGGCTCCTCTCCCTGTTTTATCATGGGGAGGCGGCTCCGACAGAAAGTGTGACACCAAAAATCCTTACAGAAGGGAAGGTGAAACAGCTTGGCCATAATTAGAATTAATGTGTGGAAGAGAAGTAGGGAAATGAACCATCACAACAAAGATCAGTTCTTATTATGGATCACTTATCTAGGTTTTTTTTTACAGGTCAGGGACTGATGTGCCTTTTAAAAACTCAGATATGGAGAATAAGTCTTAGTTGTCTGTATCACTGCAATGGTGTGAAATAAATTGGAGCAGCTGCATGGAGCGGGTAGATTAGTTGAGATGCCTAAGGACAAAAAGAAAGTGGCAGAATTGGATATTAATGTGAGTCATCCATGAAAGGCAGAGTAGCTATACTATTCCGGAAATTGTTTTAAAATTCCTCAGATCTATGGTTCTTCTCTATTATGTGTCTTAAGTTTGCAGTCTTCAGACGTTTCTGCTTGCATAGATAGATAGGTAGATAAGATAGATGAATTCACTTCCTAAAGGCAAAGTATGTGTGGCCAGATGTCTGAACCATCTCAACAGGCTCTGATCAATGCAAAGGTGCAACATGTCAGTACCAGTACAGTAACTTGACAATATACCATTAGGAAAACAACAATTTCTGTTCATTTAGGTATTTAGGCTGCAAATGCCTTCTTAATAAGACTAGAAGTCTAACGCCACGGTAGCAGTCATGTGAGGCTGTCATACTCATTGCATATTACAAAATAAAATTGTTACATGGATTTAAAATGGAGGGAAAACTTTCCATTGATCCTTTACGAGTCATAAAAATCCCGTAGGATTAGAAATTCATCGGATTCTATCTCATTGAAACCAATCCAATCCAAGAAAGTTGCATTGATCTCACTTCAGTATGATCTAAATGAAACATGACTCTGACTGAAAGAAAGTCTTATTATAGGATAAATCCAAAAGTACCAAAGGAAGGGTCATGTTGTTGACTGAAACAAAGCAACCAAAGCAGTCAAGGCTGTACTTTGGCTCAGCTGTATTTTGAGTTTAATGCTAACATTAGCATGCGAAAATGGTAATGTGTACTACGTTTATATTTAGCATGTTATCATTTTAACATTCCACTAGGGACTACACAAGTATTCAGAAGTAAAGGAATAGACATTGTAAGATTGTCAGATGTAGGGAGAGTGGAACAGTCACAATTACAATGGGCAGAGCGATGAACGACGAACAGAAGTCTGCTTCAAACAGGACTCCAGCAGCTTGAATCCAGCTGCTTAAATACACACGGCAGATAGCTTCTTTAGGTGGTCGAACGAATCTTGTATTTATGGGACGTGATGTAAGATTGCTCAAGACCGTTTTCAGGTACGTGGAAATGAGCTCCATCCTGTTATCTTCTACATACTGGAGCTGCTCATTACTCAGCGGCAGCTGAGCGGAAACAAATGCAATCTGTATGGAAATGCATGCTGGTTAGTCACAACAGTGTCTGTGGATAATAGTGTGATGTATCTTATGTGTGCTCATGCCATCTTCACATCATATCAGAGAATGTGAATGAAAGGGATGACATCTCATTGCTGCAACTTGGAAGCATTCATGTGTTTAGTAGCCTAGCAATGTAAAATGTAACTAATTCTGAATCTATACTTTTGTGAATCCAGTTTTCTTTTAACTGTATTAATTCATTTCTATTGCACATTTGGTCTTGTTTATGGTATCTCATAATTTTTTGATTTATAATCATTGTCACTGAATTTGTTGTCTTGAGCCTTTGTTGTTGTGTTATTAGCTCACTGCATAGCTGTGCACATAGATAGATAGATAGATAGATAGATAGATCTTATGAAACTCCATTTTAGGTTAGACCATCTTCTTCTCTTTTATAATCTCAGGAAACCCCACTTTCAAGTGATAATCCCCTCCTGTGAGCGCATGTAAGAGGTTGTAGGAGTGGATTTATTAGACAAACAAAACAGTAAACCTCAAGAGAAATAAACATGAAATTGATTGAAATAAATCTTATTATCGGTGAATGCATTCGAGCTCTGAGAAAATGCAGAATGGTGGAGGCGATTTAAATCATCTATCAAGTTGCCAGCAGAAATGCTATTTTAGCATAATTCATCAAATCAGAATGGAGGCACTTAATAACTGAGCTCTCTGAAAAATATGAACTGACAATCAAATGAATTCAATGTGCAAGGTCAGTAGGAAACATATATGCACACTTTGGAATAACTGAAGTTTGGTTCAGCATCTGCATTGCCCTTACGCTGAAATTTACAGTCAGTTTTAACACTGGGCCGTAGGCCGCCTTCCACTGTTCCAAAAATGCCGATTGCTTTACCCATAAAAATATGAAGGTCACAAAGTTGGATTACATACTGAATCAGCAAACATGAATATTATGTGTCAGAACCACAGGAACCTCTGTATCACGTGTCTTAGTGTCACTACAACCGCTTTGCAAATGCCGCTGGAAGAAACTGATCATAAAGTAAACTGGTACATACTGGGAAATACAGATGGGAGATGAAACCAATTAAGGTAAGGCATGAAAGACGTGGAGGTTAGCTGATTTAATGCAGCATTACATACTGTAGGAAAACTACAGTACAGAATGCTTTTATAAATAAAATATCTAACAAAAATTCAGGGAACCATTATATATTAAGCTATGAAGTGGTTCAATGACATTTTATCACCACTAAATTTAACATTAAATGTAGTGTAGAACACACTCATGTTTCATCTTGGTTTTAACACTGTAATGTCACAGAGATTGTTATAGCGTGCAGTTATTGAATATCAAACTACCTCTTCAGTTCAAAATAGTTCTACTTAGGCCAAAATTAGTGTTCTTACACAACTAGAAATTGAAGGGAATTTCATGAAACTATTTTGATAATAATGGGAAATACATGGATTCTTAACATGCTGTTTAAATTCATGGATGTGTACTGAATTTACTGAAAATTGAATTTAGAGAATTCCACAGAATTCCTACCGTAAGTCATATAGACAAAAACTCTTCATTGACGTTGAGGAATGGTTTTTTAATGGTGTTAATTCTAATTAAATACATACAACATTAATATTTCATTAACTTGCAATGTTGGTTCTTCATGCTCTATTCAAGAAAGAGCTGATCCTGTACATCCCACTTTCATGTCATGGCTACATTGTTTGAACATGCATTCATGCATATGTAATAAAACATTTGAACCAACATTTTCAAGTGCAAACATCCTCACATATAAAAATGTGTCTATTATCAGGTCAGATGTGTTGAGATTACCCACAATGTGCTGGCGTGATCCCACAGTTGATTTGACTGTTATCAAGCTCTCTTGAATAAGCTTCATCATCACACATGTCATCCAAAGTATATGTAGAACTAAACTAGTAGGTTCAGCAGGCTGTTCACGCATCACCCATTTATTTCAGTGAGCCAATGCAGCATGTTCAGGTGACCTGTGTGTAAATAGTGACAAAGTCTGCGTGAGGAGGTGGCTGGGGTGGATGGATGGCTGGGTCAAACACACAGACTAGTAAATCGCGTAAATGTCGTGACTTAACGTGACATCTTTTCCTAACCTTAACCAAGAAGTTTTGTTGCCTAACCCTAACCCTTCTGAACCTACAAGTAAGTGCAGCAAGCCCTGATTAGCACCAATAACGCCATCAACCATGTGAACAGATAATAACGGCCTTCTGAACCTACTAGTAGGTGTAACCCATATCTATGAGGCTGATAACCACTGATAACGCCCATTCAGTTGAGTGATAACATTCCAATCGGGTGCAGCCCATCTAAGATGGTCTCCAGTTATTAATGTTTTCATTAATTTTCTGAAATGCCTGTGATAAAAGATGTAAATTATTGAAGAACTAGGCACGTTAATATTTCCATTGTATTTGTAATATTTCCAATGTACCCAAATGTAAAGTATCAATCTTCCGTTCTCATTTAACATCAACTATTTATTAGGCTAGATAAGAGAAGTTTCTTAATGACGTGGTTAATAAGATTTGGTTCACACTGATCATAACATCCAGGAGAAAAACGATTTGCTCTAACTTTGTGTTAAAATGTTCCCTCAGTGCTTACGTTCAGATTTTACTGCATATTATTTTCCAACTCTTTAGAAATGTTTTCCAGACACGCTGAGCAAAATAAAAAGTAGTAGTAATGAGGGCAGACCAGCACCAAGCATGACCAGCCTCAACAAGTCATCCATGGAGAGCACAGTTGTGACATGAGAGACCTTCAGATTCAGAGTGGGTCTTAACATCAGCAGAACTGCAGCAGAAATAAAAGATGACTTGTGGAGAACAAATTGCCTGTGTTCCTCTGTTCCTCCCTCTTCTTGATTTTCATTTGGATGTGAATGTTTTTTGTTGAATTAAATTGATCTGCCATATGTATTCATTTCAGAGAAAATTATTTCTGAAGTTTTCTGCACAGCAACCACATTATCATAATGCATGGTGGACAGTTTCCATAGAAGCTGTCTTGATCAATCTTCCTTTTTTTATAGTGTGTGAGTTTTGTCATTTGAGGAGAAAAACACTGGCAAAGCTAATTTAGTTACTGATGAAGCAGTAATTAACTGAAATGACACATGCATATTTTATTATTTGCTTTGTATAAACATACAGGACTGGCTTTTACTGACTGAAGTGCTATTGTAAATATATCTGAATTGTAATAAATATTAGTATTTTTAATCGTGTTTTTTTTTTGTATTTGTATTTGTATTATTTCTTCTAATTTCTCTACAGATGTATATAAACCATGGCACCGTTTCAGAGCCTGAAGCCTGATGAACATGCATCTTTAGTGCCATCTGAGTTTACCTGGTTCTCACCCTACGTATGAAACAAACCAAGCAAACAGAAAACACTTTGATGTCACAGTAGAAAAATACTGCAGGTGTAAATAATATCATTAATGAGGGCTGAATTCCATTTAGCTGATTCAGTTTCATGTTCCTGGTATTGTGCATGCTGGCTCACTGACACAGTGTCATGGCTTACGGGACACTTGAATAGAACAGAGCCATTGTTCATTTTATTAGTAACACTTGTGTTACTAATAAATACTGTGGGGGGGGGGGTTCAGAGTCTGACAAGTTGGTGTACAGGTACAGGTGTACATTATCCTACACTAACAGGTCCAACTACTCCAACAAAGATACAAACAAGCAGGAAATATACTTTTTTAGACCCACTGGTCTCCAATGTTGACTGTTGATACACTGCCTAAATTGAGTGAAGCCCAATAAATGTTTTATACTGCTCCACCTCCTAAAAAAAGAAAGAAAATGAAAAGGATGCAAGGTCAGGGATAAATCCATCATGAAAATACCCTTTGGAAATATTTTTGTTTGCTGCATTGACTGTATGTGTATAAATTGCACTCGCAAATCCAGGTTTGGTTTGTCCTTGAAAACTTAAGCCGCTCTGAGACATATTATGTAATCATAACAGAGAAGTTCATAGTCAGTTTAATTCATTCCATGGCAAAAGTGGCAGTTTGGATTTTGCCAGACAGACTCTGTCCTGTTTGGGAGTCCCTTTTGCTGGCTCACTTGTTCACACAAGTTTGAGGGACTTTGAGACAAATATATGGCTGAATTTCCATGAGGAAATCGTTGTACATTCACAATCATCGTTTTAGGTCTCATCAACACAACCAATTCAACTTGTCTTTCCTTTTAACAGGCATAGCTTACAGATTTCAATCTACAGCTTGATGAATGTATTCAATACACTGTATATGGTAAGAGGATTGATGATGACATATCTACGAAATACAGTACACACATGGTACTTTCCTTGAATAAATACCAACTCAATCTTTAAATTGGCTGCCAGCGATGTATTTCTTTAATGCAAATCCAGACAGGCCACAGAATATGGACACAGCTGGTCCCAGACCAGAAGATTTGAAAGCAGGACATGTTCAACATGTCAGGCAAATGAAATAGAATTCAATTCTTTCCCATATTAGACTACATCTAATACACTCAGTTCTCTTGTGCCTTGCTAAAATATCTTATGCATAAAAAAGGCTGGGAATAGGGGAAGATGTTTAAGAGAAATTCTGTTTGATATGTGCCTCGGAAAAGATAAGAGAGTTAATGAAGTTGGAGATAAGTAATTTAATTTCTCTGCCACCTCGTTGGGGAGAGATAAGAGCATAATGGAGAGGAGCTGAAACTGTTAGCTGAAACTGAAGGAAAAGGCCAAGCTTTTAGCCTGCATGAAATGATTTCTGCTGGTCAATAATTAAACCCCATTTCCGAAAAGAAATGCAATTTCAAGTTGCAGTCTGATGCTACTATTCAGTAGTTTGTACGGATCATTGTTTGCGTGTGTTATGTCCTACTTTATTAACATCAGCATTGCTATGTTGTTGCCAAAAGTTACGCGGATGGAATTGTTAGTCCAAATGAGGCAACTCTAATTAGAGTCCGACTAAACTCATTGGTGAGAAGCAGCCTAGATTGCGTCTTGAATGTCATCTGTAGAAGAAAATGTCAAAAATGTAAACACATTATATTTTCATGATACAAAAATGGGACAATGTGAATTGTGGAATGTAATACTAATTCAGTAAACTGAAATGTGACCAGTGCAAAGAGGGATCATCTGTGTTCCCTTCCGCTGCAAGACCACAAGCTAGTTGCATTTAGGGACAAAAAGAAGTGAATTTTTGGCTCAGTTTGGCTGCTGTAGTGTTTTTTTTCAGTCTGTCTTTTGGCCACAACCACTCAATAGACCAAGCCAACAATCAGCAACTCAGTGTGACAGTTCCGACAGACTGATTTCCAAACCAGAAACTCCATTCATGAAGTCACACAACTTAAAATTTTCACTCTCAGCTCAAGCAGACATCTCTTCCCCTCAAATCGCAGTGCCTACAGCAAATCTGCCTTTTTTTTGTCTCCATTGGTATCATTCCATTGATTTCGCTTGCATCCATGCCTCCTCCACATATCATTACATTTGCTTCGGAAAGGGGGGGTTGTGGTCAGCTAAGCTGTTGGAGAATGTTAGTCCAACTAAGTACATACCCACATTTTAACATGTAGTTTTATGATTTCTTTTTTTCATTCATTTTCATTTGTCTGTTCTTTGTATTTTATACAAAAAAACAAAGTGAATGGTGAAACTGAAACCCCAGTTTTTTGCATGCTATGCCTAAGGAGGAATAAATACATCATTTTCTAGTCAAGTTTTGTCAAGCATATTGTGACAAAATTCAACAATGGTCTCTGTGTTATGAATCAAACTAATCATCTTTGATCATTGCACCCCTTGAGAGAACATACATTTCATTGGAAGCAACAAGATCTTCAGTAGAGGCCAGATTTGTCCGATATGGAAGGGCAGATTAGTCCCTATTTGACATTTACAGTAGGTCAGTGTTGCTGAACATTAAAAGTAAAATGAACAGCACTGTGGCAGCACTGACCCAACCAGACAGCATACTCGTATCTTCTGAGTGCTCTTACAGTCATTTTTTTCTATAGTGAGATTAGGTTGTTTCTAACTCACTTTAAAGCTGCAGTACATTGCTGAGGTGTCACATTTCAGGACAGAACAAACTCTCTCTCATCTCAAAGAAATAAATGTTCACAACAGCATAAGCCAGCTGCAAACACCTACAATAATGAATCTATAGAAAAGATGGATTTAAGAAAGAGGCCAGGTAAGGCGCAGTGTGATTTCCCATTGGGCTAGAAAGGATAAACACCATGGAATTTATTTCCACATTGTTTTATATTGAAGTTTGCCCTGCAATTGACCCAGTGCCACACAACTTCCTCCCAAGAATGATTACCTGCTAAAAAAAAGAAAGCGGACCTACTTACATGCTATTTTTACTACTGTACCTTTATTTCCTTTTTTTGTGTGTGTTCTCTATTGTGCCACTCCTTTGCTATGCTAATCACACAGTTTTTCTTTCTGAGGATCATGAAAATATGAATGATGAATTGCTTTGACACAATCATTGACACTATCTAAATGGAGGGTACTAAACCTTGACTGTCCTGTCAAGTGCTTTTACACATTGTAAACTTTAAAATACATAAAGGTTTTGTGGATTAATTACATTAATTACAAACATTTTCTTTTCAATATAGAAAAGTCATCTTTCACATGTATTATCTATATTTTATTTTGTGTAAGATCAGACCTTCCCTGTCTTTTTTAGAGCAGACTGGGTGATGTATACAGAAGGTATACGTCATCTATTTGATTTATTTTTCATCAGTTCTCTTACATTCAACAGAGCTACTTCAACAGTAAAGACCAAATTCACTGTGCTCTTTTCCATTTGAAGGATTCTAGTAAGGGTAAGCTGTGGGCAGTAATTATGAAAAATTGGACATGAAATTGGAAAGTGAAAGTGAAAGGTAGAAAATAACTGCAACATGTGCATTGCAAGGTCAACAAATTTGAGTGAAGCGATCGCTGAATGAACAAAGCATTTTGTCCAACAGATTGATTGGAAATGCTGCACAGTCAGCTTTCTCTTGGCTTATTCCTCCTAAAAGGATTCTTTCAGCGGATGAAGGAGTTTAGGGAACACAGTCGGAGGAGGGGTTGTATTAACTTACACAACCTGTGGTAAACCTCTCTAATAAATGCAGCAGAGCAAACGGTGCATGGTTGATTAATTGTGGGTCCCTTTCCTATGCTGCTAAAAAGCAAAGAACATTTGTGAAACAATACAAAATGGATGGATCTAACCTTACAAATTTACAACAGCACTGAAGAGCAATGTAGGTACTTTACTGAGCTGATCTTTGCTGCATGGCCATGCTCACTTTCCACTCAGAGGATTTTGTTGGACAGGTGTGAACCTGATAACAATTGAATCCTCTGCAACTGCTGTTGAGTGATATATACTTTTTCCACAGCCACCAAGCAGAGTGTGACAGATGGAAATGTAGGGAAAAAGGGGGTTGGAACAGCTTGCTGCCGCACACTCACACATCCGCTCTCTCTCCCTCTCTCTCTCTCACACACACACACACACACACACACACACTCACATACACAGTATGCTCTCCAGTCAGTAGGAAGTCCTGAAACTGTCTGCTGCTAGCCCATGAAATAAGCTGCTCCCACACTGTTCCACCATGTGCTTTAATTTTGGGCTTCAGTGGTCAGAACCTCATTCTGTGACCCGGTTTCACTCAGCTGAACTTCAGAGGTGTTTTTTCTACTCCAAAGTCACTTTTCAAGTGTCTTTTGAAAGTGAAAGTGAAAATCCTGTTGATGTCTGCTTCCTAATTATGGCCTAAATCAGAATCATATAAGAAAATGAATTAATTGCAGGTTGTTAATATTGAAGGAGTGCCAGAGCTGTGATAAACTGACATCTAGACATAAATCAACAGAAGGTATACCGATGTGAGGTCTTCCTGCAGTAAGTGCTCAGTTTCCAGTGTCTAAGCCAAAAAACAGTGTCTACCTGTCAAAGTGTGTTGTTATGAAGGGGTAGAGTTAATTGGGTTTTTTTATATACCAAAAGGCTAACTATGTATGAGCCCATTACTACCTAATGGCATGGGATGTGCTATAAGAGAATGGATACATACATGACTGACTACAGCCCCTTTTGGCATTTACTATTTTCCACCATTTTAGGATGGTAAATAGTAAAAACAACACAGTTTTGGTGACACATTTGTTAGACCTCTAGATGTCATAACAAATCATTTTCACTGCATAGTAAAGACAGTTACTAATGTAAAGGGTCTACATCTCAATATTTTTACTGTCTAACATATAGGGGAAAAAATCATATCCTACAGTTTGTTCTTTTTTTTTCTTTTTTTTGCATGAGCCTGATATAAGGCCATGGATCAGCTGCAGCTGGCAATAGATTGATCCTGGCTCTGCTGGAATTCCTCCAGGAACTCTGCATTGGGCTGGGGGCCATATTTTGACGTGCTCTGTGCCTCCGCCTGCCAAGATTGTGTCATAAAAATATGCATAGTACTGGTGTTGCTTGTTTGCATACTGCATGTTGAATATGGTGCTGGGACACACGCAGGGTGATATCAAGCCTGATTTCACAAGCTACTCATAGCAATGCTTCCCACTGTAGCTTACTGACAACCTACTATACTGTCTCCATTTCAGGTCAGATTTTAAGTCATAAACTGCGGCCACCACAGTCTATCAGCAATCCTGCTAATGAAATCACTGAATAGCTGCAAGCTTTTACTCAGCAAATAGTTAGAGCCACTTAGAGTGAAGAGTAATAAACATAGAATGTCTGTTGAAATGTACAAAAATATCTGTTCATAATGGCGGTAGACGATGATAGTTCGGAAACCCAATGATTTATAATGATAAAAAGGAAACTTATTAATTCATATAGACTTTAAACCTGAGGGAAAGAGGCGAGAGAGTGATTAAAGCTACTACAGTATGCTGGGTTCATTTTAACTTCAGTAATATACTGAGGAAAAAAATATATATAATAGATTTTTTTTTACATCTGAATGCTTTCTCTTATCTTTTATAAGAAAGGAGGCGAGAATGGCTTTGATGCCGGTGAAAAAAGTGTCAGTGAAAAGCTGATACATCTGATACAGTTGCTGAAAAATCACATTACTACTGTAAGTTCTTACCAAGCCTACACTGTAAAATATTATCATGTAGACTAACAGCAAAATACTGGCAGCAGGGTTGCTAGTACATTATTGTTTTTTCTACAGTTTTCTTCCTGTAAACTTAATTTACAATTCATTACTGTTATAATACCATGTATTAAAACAAGGTGGAAAATGGAAAAGAAGAGACTGGGAAAATCTAAGATGAATTTTGTAACCCGAATGTATTTAACAAAAGAGAAAATACTTAATTTGTTGATACAAAGTGTTTTTTTTCCATTACAGTTGGACATTTCAGGTATGCATAACAGAGCATGGCAGTTGTCCATTCGTTCATCGAATGTGATAACACCAATCAACTTTGGCATGATAGTGCCGGGATAGAAAGCTCTCTCTGACCTATATGAAATGCCACTTAAAGTGCATGAGCTTCTTCAAAAGAGTGGAGACATGAGGACTGACCGTGACAGACTTCTGAATGACTCTTACTGTCCTCTTGGAGACGATATTGCCCTGGCTGACCTGTGTCCCTATTTCTGGGTCGGCTCCAATTAAGCGCCTGAAAAACACTGCAGTCTGAGATTAGAGGTTGGCTAGAAATAAAGTCTGCTACTATATGAAGTGATCAAGAAGTCAGGTTTGAAGATGTGCATGATGAATGTGAAAAAAAGTACAATTGGACAACACAAGCCTTACCTTTGAATGAATTCAAGTGTTCAGGCAGAATTTTTCTTGGTACTGTAGGTTGAAGATGTAGCACACTGAAAACAGAGCAGAAAACCCCGTCACAAAGGTTGGTTGGATGTCCTCAATGATGTGACCCTCAAGGCTGATCATCCAGAGTAATTTAAGAAAGCATCTTGACTTGTATAAATATCTCTACTTGGAAGAACATTCATGCTTTGCTGGAATACAGATAACTTGAAAAGCTCATTTGATATGCAATATACAGGATGTCAATTCACTGAATACATACTGAGCAGTATTAGCTGAGGAGTCAGAGGTAGGGTGAGCCACTGTGACAGACAACTGTAGGGCACAGACAATAAAACTGAATAAAAATAAATTACTGCACCGCACACATCAAACGTATGACAAAAATCTGCTGAAAACTCCAAAAATTTAACTCCAAACAAACTGTAACGTTGAAACTGGTCGCAGAGTTTCACCAAGCTCGCTTGCTGGAGAAATTGTGGCAACATTGGTGTCACTTTCAATATTTTTTTAAACTTACGATTCAAAAATTTGCTTTGACTCACTCTACTAAACTTAGTCTTTTAACGTAAGCTACAACTAGTGTTAACGTTAGCCATTCAGGAGAGAAAAGACAGGACAAACTCCCAAACCTGTAAGCACAATTAATGCTTGTTTCCACAAACCAACCGAACAAACATAAACCAATATGACTAACTGATCTGAACTATTTTGAAATCAGCCTTAACGTTACCTAAAAGTTAATGTTACTGCTGTACCCTCCGGTCATAGCATGGCAAGTTAAGTGGACAGCATGAGAGTGCTGCAATCTAGCTTAGCTACACGTTACTGATCCGTCACAGTTTGTTTAAAGATGAATGCAACACTATTCACAGTATGTTGCAGTATTTTATTGGAAACGGCAAATATTGCCCATAATGCATTGTTTTCTACAGTATAGTACCGTTTTAATGGGAAACAATATGTTACTGTCAGAATTTGGCTGTTTTCTTACAGCATTTTGTGACAGTGTGCCGGACGTACAAGCAAGTAAGGAAGGAATGCACCATTTCAACAGACTTTTAAAATCAGTTACAACTAACTAACTAACTAATATTCATTACAAATGGCCAACCACACCTAAGTCTAAAGCTCTAACCAAAATGCTGGCAGAGTGAACTCAATGAATTATTGTTCCATAGTTAACCAGTGACTACGGCATTTGTATATTTTTACATGATATATAGTCATTTATCTTAAAATGCAGTTTGCACTGTCCCCCAGCGACACACCTCAGGTCCCTCCGGCGGTGCACAAAAAAAAAGTGTTTTAGGCCTGTTTTCCTTATCTCTACACCAATATAAATGTGTGTGTACCATGATTGGACTAAGTGAAAAAAAAAAGAACAGTATTGTGTAAAGTGTGTGTGAGTGATACCAGACAATTAACAACTCACAGTTCTCCTGACATACAAAATTCAATACAATCTATATGACACAAGTGCTTGCAGATTTGTACTGCTGTACACAGAGCTGCTGGCTGCTGGTTAAAATGAAATTAGTCTTGCAGTCCAGAATCCCCACCCCCTTCGCTCTCAGTCAAGAGCCCATTAGTAAACCAGTGACAGACTCCATTCTGTTCCAGAAATGTATGGCCCTTCACTGACCTTGTTTGATTACATCGCTGCTCACCATTTCTCTTTTGTGAGTCCAAGAAAGAACCTCCTTAGTCAAGTTACTTACCCAAGTATCTGTTCCTGGATTGATTTCTGGGTCACTTTTCTCATCATTAGCATCGAGTGTGAGAGGATTTTCTGAGAAAAAAAAACATCAAAATGGATGGGTTCTTTACATTTTCTACCTACACTTTAACAGCACAATAAAGAAGGTTTTTACTACCCCATAACACAGAGTGACCACAATATAGCTTTGAGGACCTGAAAGTGTTATTGATTGATAATGTAGCCCCATGATTCCATTAACCCCCCCCCCCCATTGAGTGACACTTGGTCTTAATTACGTATCAGAAAATGTGACACAGATGTGAGGAACCAAGATGAGAGGATGTTTTTCACCTCATAAGAATAACACAGAAAATATTAAAGGAGACATTTTGATGTGTGTAAGATTATATGATTAATCACGGCACATAATTATGTTCTTTAGTTTAATCACTTATAAGAAATGATGGATTGAGTTATATATATATATATATATCCTTGCTCTATACGTTTGAAATGTATTTGTCTAGGCTTCACACACTTCCATATTCTCTCAGTCTGGCTCTTGGATCTGCACACATTACCAATCTAATAACTTTAGTGTGACAAGATGGCGAGATGGGAGATGTGTCCACTAATCTTGTCTCTGTGACACGTCCTGAATGGTGAAGCAGTGAAAAACAGGATAAAAGAAGAGACTGTGATATCACTTTCTCTGCTCAGTCATCAGTGTCGCATTTCACCAGGCAACAAAAGAGAAACCCTGGCAGTTCACTTGAGCCAGCAGCTCGGCTCTCTGTGCTCATCAATGATAACAAAGAGCCGAGTAAACTGGCCATTTTCATCTGAGGCAGGTGGCTGAGTGGCATGTTTGATTTATTTAGTGCACATCTTTGTGGTCGAGTTGATGCTGAAAGACAGAGACTCTGTCTGTTTACATCGCCCTTGGATAGAACTCTTGTAGTGTGTGGATACCAAATACAATGTGTTTTGATGTTACATATCAAAGACTCTATATCACCTTAAACTGTTTCTTTTGTGAGATGTTTGTGCTTTATTATCCCTTTTTAAAAAGCAACTTGATACTGACAGCTTCAACCTGACTGTTTATCTCTCTGTTCAGCTAAAAAAATGAGTGCAGACCTCTGACCAGCAACACAACATCAAATTATAATGCAAATATGTATACACCTTCCCAATTTAAATGATTCAAATGAATACTGACTCTGCTGTAGGCTTGTGAATATCTAAAAGAAAAAACAACAGGCTTTGTAATCATCTACTGCCCAAATACAGTACGGGAAACAAACAGAATCATCTGGCAAATGTTAGCTGTTAAAGCCAATATCACTCATCCTTCAGACTAAATTTTATATTACGGCCTAAAACCTTTTCTAATCAACATGAATAATTTTGGCCTTGAATTACACACAGCCGCTGAAACTTTGTAAAAGGGTCATTTGCTTACATTTTTGAACTTGAAGGTAATGACCTACCACAGCAAACAGACAGATCCAAATGACAAACAAACACTGCCATGTTTGCCCTGCAAGCTGAGCAGCTGTGATAATTCTTGTTATCTAAACAGGTAACAGCATATGCATAAATTACCAGTTTACAACTCTGAAGTGTATGGTTGATGTCAATATGATAATAGCAGTGTCATTTTGAGACTATTTACCCTTGTGGGGAAAATGTTCTGCCTCGATTGAAGTCAGAGGTCAGCTGCCAGAGGCTAAGTATGCTAATGTTAGCTATCCAACTAATTTAGGCTGGCGTTATTTATTTCAAGTGCTTATGTGCTAGCTTGAGTTGAATAGCACCACAGGTTACCACACCACAGCAAAGAGGACTGGAATGGATGGAGGTATTCTCAGACTAGCTGTAAATCTATGTGCAGACCGACGTTAGCAGTGCATGGAAAACGCAGCCTCTTCAATCAGACCAATTTGTTTGCGAGAGCTCTTGCAAAAAAAAAAGACAAAAAAAACTCTTCAGGTAAAGTTGAACCTTGCTCAGCTTTTACCATGATAACTATAATGTGAACGCATTAATTCTACTGTTAACCTGCCAATTGTTGACACGGGCTACCCAGAGTTATCACAGGGACAATCATTCGATTTATAACTTTCCACAGTCCAATTTTTTTTTTAAATCTTGCCAAGCTGCATTATAAACCATCTAATCTACTGTGCTTTTCAAACTCACCATGCTGACCTTTTCCTCGTTCATCATTTGGCATTAAAAAGTAAACAAAAGCTGTAAAATAATCACTAATCCTCCTCACATGCTGCTCCCTCGGCAGGTACCATTTATTTATAAAAAGTAAAACTGCAAACTAAAAGGACACAAACTGCTGTAATCACTGATAGCCCAAGGGGTACGTTTAGATAGCTGGATGCCAATGAAACTCAGCTGTGAGAAATATGGCCTATTGTGAGTTAGTTGGAAATGTACGAATACAATGGAAGCATATATCGCTCCAACTGCACAGGCTCCATTCAAAAATGCACCAGTGGTGTTTGAGATATCACACAATATGAATAAATGAAGGACTGACAACATTGTCAACCTTTGCAAGCAGATAAGTTGTACATGAACCCCCCCCCGACACACACACACACACAAATTTTAGTAAGAACTTCATCTGCTGATGCAGTACGTGTGACAGTCATCTGTATGCATCTACATCTTCAACAATACTTAAGTCCACGCTCATAAATCGCACAGCTGACTGCTCTGCCATCTTTATTTCCTTCATCCCACTCATCATTGATGGGCTGATGACAGTATGGCAGATTGTTTTTTGACCATCTCATCAATCAAATCCACAAACGCCCAATGATACTGTGAGTTTGGACATTAAGGGACATACACACGTTTGGATGATGTTAATATGCGATATGATTCACAAGTAGCTGGTGTTATCTAAGATTATTGCTTGACACAGTGATGTATTTCACATACTTGTGCAAGGTGATTTTAAATGTCATGCCGTGCTGTTTGTGCAATCAGAATCAGAATCAGAATCAGAAACTGTTTATTGCCAAGTAACATACATTACAAGGAATTTGCTGTGGTCTGAAGGTGCTATTGTTTTGATAACAAATAAGTAGAATATAAAAGGTAAAATAAGAATAAGAATAAAAATAAGATAAGATAAGATAAATAACAACAACAGTGCAGTGACCAGAATAAAGTAAAGTGGCCAGGTAAAGTGGCCAGTAGGGGGTGGGTGCGTTAATGTAACGCAGTGGGGACAGGGGTGATGTACGTTAATATAACGTATAACTAGTGTTTGTGTTCGGGGGGGGGGGGGTAATGAGCCTGCCTCCTCTTTTATGTTTGGTGAGTATGTTTAAATTCACAAGTGTTCTTATTTACATTTTGTCCTACTGCCAAAATACCTTTAAGTATTGCTTTTGCCTTCGTATAATCATCCATAATGGTTATCACTGATTATGCTACAGAAAAGATCCCTCTCTGCCTTTGATTTCTTTCTTTAAGTGCATTACATGCTCATGCACCGTGAGCCACAACAGGTGTTTTAAAAGGCAAAAAGCTTTCACAAACTGGTTATAGATCCTATCGTATAAAAACACTTATCTGAAACAACTTTGCAGCTGCATTTTCTGTCTCTGGAGAGTAACTTCACATCAGGCATACACCACTGAACATACTCAGGGACATTGCACTGCCAGTTTGATGGGATGAGAAGAATTAACTACACTTGACATGTTCATTTTAGCGAAAGAATATGTTGCCTAAACAGTTTGCCTCTTCTCTGTGTTTCTAATAGTTGTTCGATGTCACTGGAGTTCTTTTGAAGAAGTATCCTTGAACCGTGGCAATCTTAAGAACTCTTTGTATGAAGCCTTTATTTAAAAATGACAACTGATCCATTCAGCCACGCAGTCACTCAGCTGCATGAATAGGAGGTGGCAGCAAAGTGGGCAAGGACAAATACAAATGTTCTTTTTTTAACCACGCTGGCAGTGTGGCTCTAGGGATGTCAGTCTGTTGTTTCTGTCAGTCAGTCCGTCACTTTGGTCCAGTCTGAAATATCTCATCAACTGCTGGATGGATTTGGTACAGACAATCATTGTCTGTGGAGGAAGAAAGCTGAAGACTTTGGCGATCCCCTGACTTTTCATTCTGCACCACCATGAGGTTGACATTTGACTTGGTTTTTAGTGAAATGTCTCAACAACAATTGGATGGATTGTCATGACCTTTCGTTCACATATCCAAGGTGCCCAAAGGAAGAATCCTACTGACTTTTGTGATTTCCTGACTTTTCATCACCACCAGCAGCAGGTCAAAGTTTTCACTTATGCAGGGAAATATCTCTATATCAAATAGATGGATTGATGCAGTTTTACAAACATTCATGGTTCCCTTTGGTGATCATGTGGCTTTTCCTCTAGCGCCACCATGAGGTTTACATTGTGTTTTTAAGAGAAATGTCTCAACAACTATAGGATGGATTGCCATGAAATGGGGTACAGACATTCATGTTCCCCTGAATGATGAACTGCAATAGTTTTGGTGGTCTCTTAACTTTTCATCTTGTGATATACTTTGGTTTATGACCAAATATTTGCAAACTTTATGACATTCCCCTGAGCTTCAACTGTACGATATACCTGCCATACATCAGCATGTTAGCATTGTCATTGTGGGTATGATAAAGGGTTTGTTCAGGCACCGCTGTGCCCAAGTGCAGCCTCACATTGCTACTAGCGTGGCTTTGGACTCTTGTTTTTCTACATTAGAACACCTCAAATCAGAAATGTAAGCCACCGTGGAATGGGTTAAACTACTGCAGTTTACACAAATGACTGTAAAATAGATCAAATGTATAGATCAAAAAGATGATAGAGGGTAGATCTTTCATGATCGTAATTTTTAATTCCGATATAGTACTGTTTGTAATGCCATTAGGTATCCCATACTACTTGGGTCTATTACACAATTTACCCTCTGTCAACAAAAAGCTCATTTTCATTGAAGCTTCTAACAAAAGTAGTTCATATTTAAAAGCCTGTGAACCACAGCACATCAGAGGGAGAAGCCATATGGCTCAGATCAAAACCTCCCCTCGACTGAAAAGAAAACTCTGCTAATTAAACGCTTCCTGATTAATTCAGCCACTCTAATTAGACGGGAATTTATTCCACATCAATATTTCACTATGTCAGCAGAAACTCGGCCTTGGCCGCGAGATAATAGAGAATACAGCTTCCTTTTACCAGCCCGAACCCACCACCCCATCACACTCCACTACATACACACACACACATGCATGCACATACACGTAACGTAAATGTGAGTGCACACACGCGCACACCCGACCCACTTATTTAATCATTTGTCTTTTCACACTGATGAGTTATTTTCCCTGGTGACTGATTTTGAGGGATGGGGTGATGTAAGAGATGAAAAGTCAAAAGTTGACTGAGTATTTAAAGCCCAAACTGCAACTGAGGAGCCTCCAAAATTAGATGTACACCCTCTGAATGATTGCCAACATGAAAGGGAGTACATTATGATTTTCGAATTTAAGTTATGACTCATCCAACATCCCTTGGCTTACAAAATAATAATTGTTTTGAGGATGAAATCATTGCTTTTTTTGTAACTTTTTTTCTTATTCTATTAAAAAGCGAATAAGAAAAGAGTTAGGGGCTATTACCCTACAACCTTTACCTTGTGTACAGTAGCCCTGCATGCATTTATCGGCTGTGTTTGTTTTCCAATCTTTCTGCCCACTTGAGGTCAAAAATCTTTCAATCACAGGCAATTTTTGACCACTAAGGATCAGAAAAAAAGACCTAGCAAGCCGGATTTTGGTTTTACTGTTCATGTTCTGGTCATAAGGTCTGATTAAAGTGGTGTATATCACACCCCCTCTTCAGATGACCTAGCCAGTGTCAGTTCACATGGAGCACTACCAAAACACTTACCCCAAACCATTAAACGCTTTATGATGTCTGCTGGTACACAGGACTCCCCCTGAGAAGAAAACGGAAGTGCTGTATTACATAACATGTAGCAGGAACAAAGCATCAGTGAAACAGCAAGGACCCTGGACAACTGAATGAACACCAGAAACACACAACATCAGCTGTTTGTGAACACCAGACCAACACTGGTCACAGCATCGAAATCAGGGAGGCCATCCACATCAGATGCCATAGACGGGGTCACGATCTCCCCTCATGTATGACCACTTGTCGTGACCAGATTTTCATTTTAGGTCATGTAATGACGACTGAACCATCTCCACGACAACTTAGAAAACTCTGATGAAGACTGTGGGATGCCTTTGAAGGCTCCAGAAAAAGTTAGTGGCTGGACATGGAGTTAAGATTACTTCCCTCAATGAGGCTTTGACATTGGATATGCTATTACAGAATGCAAACAAAGTAGAAAACTTGGTGATTTGTCTTATTAGATGATGGTTTGTGTCTCATTTGACTTCTGCAGGCCCAAGTCCTACTGTTTCCTTGTAAAACGTAGTTGGGACTGTGTCAGAGACGTTCAGTTACCTTTACCTTTACATTTTTTAGGCTGTAGTTTGTAATTCATATTTTCACAACATCCGACATTTATGTTCATGTTATCAGGTTATTCAATGCGATTTATCTGCATGAGGTGAACAATCTTCACAAAGTAAGTAAGGTAAAACTCGATTACTCGATCGATTGTATTCCATAACTGAGGTCTTGTGTTTGTTTCTGTTTGACACTTGATACTTTCACTGCTGAAAAGAAATGTTCTTGTTGTTTTCTCTGGTGCATTTCAAGTTGGTTTTATGATTTATGTTTTGATGCCTTGTCAACTACAAACAGTAATTGGAGACAGTTGTTTGGATTTTCCTGTAAGAACTGAAAAGTCCTATTTACATTTGAAGTTTGAGGTGTTATAAGAAAAATTTTAATAAGACTGGGTAACTGTACTGTATGTGCTAGTTTTTCCACTACATGACAATGTCATGGGTTTATTATTTTTTTTCACTATTATTGGTCACTACTGTAACAAATTACCATGCAGTGTTTTATGATATGGTATAATACTGCAACCAGGCCTTTAACATAAGTGGCTCGCTTTCTACCCACCACCCACTCTCCTCAGAGTCAAGGATGATTTTTATTGCTTCACAGGAGTCCTATTATTGATCAAGCACAACCCGCTCATTCACCCACTAACAGCACATTCTAAGCTGGTGTGAGAACAATTTTAAACAAAGGAGATAATTAAGCAAACCCTTTGGGCAGCAGTGCAGGGGAGTGGAAACACAAGCGTGCAGTACACAACCACTTTGGCTTCATTAGCGATGTTGTAACCAGTGAGTCACTCAGTGAGGTAGTCTGCTGGTGACTTTTGTAGTGCACATTATGTGCCATGTTCAATTCTCAGGGATGAACTAGTGAACTAACTTAATTCACTAGAAATCATTGGCAGGACAAACCAGAAAAAATAGAGAATTAAAAATGCCTGTATATGGTACATTAGTATTTTTCTTTTAAGTTCCACTTTAAGACTGGAATCATGAATGTTTCAAGAGAAAGAAATGTCATGCCTGTTCACGTCGATTCAATCGAGTGATAACAATCAAAACAGGTGCAGAAACACTGCAGACGACAACAGAAACTGTTTCCGGGGGACACTAAAAAGTGATGCACATGGCTTGGACTCACTTGCTGCGCATGTGTTGTTAAACAGGTGAAGATGAGTTGTTAATTTGCTTTTTTGTTTTTAAGTTGAGCTCTCAGGGCCACCTTATATTCTTTCTCTTGCCCAGTGTGGTCTGTGAGGTGTGAGCTGTGCCCTGCAAGACAATTGAGTAAAGGTAACGGATGGATTTTAAATAACATCAATCTATAAATTACAAAAATAACTCTAAAATGGTCATATCATTATAACATTGTACAGTGTTGCAAATTCAAACCGCAAAAGTTTATTTGATTGTATTGTATACAAACAAATGCAAAAAAAAAAAAAAAGAACCTCTCCATTAAAACCCAACCAAGGCATTTGTGTGGATTTTCCATGTTCTTTCTTTGTGGCTTTGCTTTACTCTTCTTCCTCACTCCATGGTCATGCAGTCCAGGTGAAAGCCAAACTGTAAATTGCCTGAAGGTGTTGATGTGTTTGTGTTGTCTGCTGTGTTGTATTGTTTGACTGGTGACCTATCTGAAGTGTTTTTCTATTCCTGACTGCACTCTGGGATAGACTGCTGCCCTCCCCATGAATGAATAGGAGTAAATGAAAGAATGAGAGATGGAAAAGCCTTACTGAACAAAATGGCAGCTCCATTGTCATCATCATGCTCCACAGTATGACTGTTGCTCCTCGCTGAAGGATGAGTCATCAGACTTGTCCTGGTCTCTGATGACAAGAGTTTGGAGTCTGCCAGCCCACAGAACAAAGCCAAACATGTCAGTCTGACAGTGACAAACAGGACATCTGCATATATACTGCAGCTGTATTTTATGTTGCAGAGCTAAGAGGACGATGGTCAGCTTAAACTGAATAGTTAAAGGGATTCTTAATAGCTCTATGGTGCTATTTAATTCTGAGAGGATTGCTCATTTCTGTTTTATGGTCTTAGTTTTTCAGGAGGATGTCCTCCTTTTTCGGCTCTAAAAGTCTTACAAGCATGTTTTATGTGCCGTGATGGCCAAAGAAATGTCCCCTCAATTAAATGCCTTTCACTTCAATTCTCACCACAGGTAGTGGCTTTAGACACATTGACAAGATATAATCATGGTGAAGAAATCCTGGCCAACTATAGCAATATGAACACTTAAACAACTCAACAGGAACAAAAGTAGCTTTTCTTAGCCAATTGAACACATTTGCATCATTTTCTCCCATTAATCTAGCTTGGACAAATGATTCTCACAAAGCTTGATAGTCCCATGAGAAAGGCAGCTTGAATGTTTGGGGTTACATTTCTTTCTTTCTGTCATAAATAGATATGATTTGGGCGTAAACAATATCAGTCACCTCTGAATAAATGTTATGGGTGTTTTATATTTCATAACATGAAAGATAACAGAGAAAAAACACACACATTTAACAGCCAGAATGCTAACTGGCTAATTTAGCGAACCAAAACCAAGAGAGGAGTAATTATTGACCTACCAAGGTTTTGCTCTTATTAAGTGGTTGTTCTTATAATTAGAAAGACTGGACTTTAATCTCTTCATCAGTTTTTCTTTCAATATAGAGAAATATAACTGTTCTCCAGTACAAAATAGGTTGGTGAACAACACAAAAGATAATCACTTTAGCAAGGTGTTGAGGTCTGTTGCTGTCAAATTGTACTCTGTTTTAACCGTAATGTGTCTTGTCTTCAGTGATAAAACATGGATGGGGTCATTCAGGTAAAGGTCTATGGTAATTTATCAGTAAATCATTAGATCCCGCTTCGACGCATGGAATTTATAAATGTTTACAAGTTGTACTGCTTAAGAGATGCTATCTCTTGTAAATGAAATTCAGGACACACATACATTACAGTGTACTGCAGTGTACTAACTGTATCCATTCAAACCCTGGAGTCACAACACACACATAACTGGGCATTTTTATGTTTTTGTCCATCCACCTGTTTTTTTTCTACCAAGCCTATTATAACACTCCAATTGTCATGAAACACTCTTAAGGAGGACCTCCTGCTCTTTCTTTCTCTAGACAGCGAGAAAGCAGAGGTTGTTACAACCACAGGGAGATCAAAGTAGTAAAAGCAGTGTAACTGGGAAACCAGCTTTGGTCCACAAGGGGGGATTATATGTGTTTGAAATTAAGCTGCCCTGTGGACTGTACCACACAGCTCACCCTTGCTGGCCTGATGTCTATTCGTCCCACTTGCTGGAAGATTCATTATGAACAGCAATATAGACCTGCACAACACAGACATTGGGTAAGGCATGCAGTGTTACTGAAACCGTAGTCACAACGGCCTCAGTTAATGATAGTGGTGTCATTAATAATAAAAACCATGGTTCTAGTAAAAAGGAGGTCTATTGTCTTTGGTCTGGGAAAAGGCCGCTTCCTTGTCTTTTCACTCATCCGTGTACCAATTAATTATTTATCAGCCAAATTTAACAAATAATAGGATACAAGCTTTTTGCAGTTGTGTGGAGGTCTGTTAAAAGGTCAAAATTACAGGGGACGATTAGAAGCCTGTAGGGCTTTTGTCTGCTTGTTGTTGTTGTTGTTAAGCATGAAATATGTACAGTGCTGCAAAACAAGCATTATTTCAACATTTTTATTGTTTCAAATTGTCATCGTCATTTTTGAGATCCAGAATTAGGCACAAGCCTCTGGTGTCTAGGTATTATAACATAACATAACATAACATATAACTTATTCTTTATTTCGCACTGAAATGTTGGGTGGAGATTTACTACTGTACAGTGTAGATGCTCCAGAATGTCCATGATCCAAGATCCTGCCAGCTGCATCTTGCCTCCATTTCTGTGCTTGCTAATAAAGTGTGGAAATCTCCCCAGCTGACAGGGGTCAGGGAGGCAGACCATCTTGTGAAGAGCAAACTTAAAGCAAAAGGGAGCACAATGAAGGGTCAGACACCAATTGATGGATGTATTGTATAGGCTGAGTCAGGCTGCACAAATGTCTTCTTGGAGGAAGATGGAGTTTTACATCCTTGCTGAGAGCACATATGAGTCCTTGGGCATAGCTTACCAACTCAGCGGCTAACAATGGTACACCAGCAAAGTGACTTGCTGTGTACTGTGGCAGAAAATATAACACCAACAGACAACATTCACTTACAGCAATTTTCCAGCAACTGAGCAAGCCTACAACTGTGTAGCAGGAGAACGCTGACAGCAGGAAGACAAGGGGTTTGACACTAGGTCTGGACAGGAAAGTGGAGTGCAAGTTAAACTTTACTATATTACTATAGTTTTTTTTTAACCTCACTTTTATCAGCATTGAGAAAACACATGAAAAACTACAAGTGAAAGTAAATATGTATACAAAAGACCTATGTGTCCTCTGAGATTACTGGCCTATGATGCCACTAATTACAATGTCCCTGGTTTGTATCCGAAAGGAGGGTTCACTTCTCTCACAACATTTCCTGTATGTATTCACTGTCAAATAAAAACAATAATGCAAAAGAATATATATTCCAAGCTTCACAGACAGTAGTCTTTACAGAGATCCAAGGAATGGTAAAGTGATCTAACTTACATAGCGCTTTACAGCTAAGTCTCATTCACCCATTCACTCACACATTCACACACCGATGGCGACCAAGCTGCCATGCAAGGTGCTGGTCTCCATCGGGAACAGCTTAGGGTTCAGTGTCTTGCTCAAGGCCAGGGATCCAACCCCCAACCCCCAACCCCCTCTAACCAGCTTTACCTCCCGTGCGACCGTGCTAACCACTGTGCCACCATGCTGCCCAGCGGCAACATTTTGACCAGGGGCTGCTTTTCTGAGCCAAGTGAATTGGGCAATCCAGTAGTCTTAATGAGAAAAGATCGGTGTCCGAATGCATAAAAAACAACCTGTCATACAGGTAGCTGTCGTGGTGGTCGTGTTTTGAGGTGTTTCACTGTTCCTTGTTGAAAATACAATTTCCCCCCTGTGTATTGTTTCATTAACTATTAAGAAACTATGTCACTATGCAAGTACATGCGTTTGCACGAGTTAGGTGTCAGTCTGAGTTCATAATCCTGCAGCCAGCCGTATAATCAACATTGATTATTTGCTGCCACCTACTGTCTTGAGGCTTCGGTACAGTAGTAACATATTAGTGAACTGTGAATTCCTGCTGCTGCCTACATACAGCATATAAAAGTTAATAAAACAAATCATACCAAAATCACACAAAGGGATATTATTATTATTATTCATATTATTATTATCTATCATCTATCAAAATAGGATAAATATATTTTTTACTATTTTAGTGGGATACCATCTTGAAAAGTAACTTGGATTTTTGAGAAAAGCGGATTGGTGGAACTGTCATTGGCTTTATTAGCACACATCTCATTACAGATTATGGGTTGATTGAAGCAGATGGCAGAAGGTGCAGCAGGAAATTATGCCTCAGAAGCACCATCGACCACGCCCAAAAGAATATAGAGTCAGCTAAACAATCCTGTAAGTTAACACTGAGGTTTACTCCTTGGTGTCATTATTTGTTTAACTTTTACAGATGTTTTTTTATTGAATTAATTACAGCTTAAATTATGCCAAATGTATACAATATGCTCATCTTCAAACATCGTCTGCCCTTCTTTGAAATAAAACCAGAATGTTGAAGGTAAGCCAATGAGAATATGGTTTTTACAGAAAAACTTTTTGGGAGGTAACACATATATGACCGATATTGCATTGGGGTTTGGCTTATTCTGCTCCACCATCAAAACGCTCTACAAACATGCACACTGACATAAGTCAGTACCTAAAATGAAATCAAAACCTATGACAACTGAAAGTAAAGACATGTGAACACAAAGATTGTACATAGTAAAATAGGCCTTCATGAGCAAATAAAGTGATACTTTTTGATGATATTACATTGGTTTTAATTCTGAAAACCTTGCTGAGTGTTCCCTGACTACTAGACCTGAAAAACTGACATGACACCCACACTCCCTTCAAGCACTGACTCCTATTTCAAAAACTCGCTCCAATTCAGGTTTTGTGCTGTTCAAACATTTACTGTTTGGCTTGAGACGTGACATTGCTCTTGTTTTCTTTTCTTTTCTTTGGCTGCCTGTGAGTTTTGAAAATTAGTTAGCAAAGCAAAGCCTAAAACATAATGCAGGTTCCTCCTGACAGATAACTATACTACTACTACTACTAACTACTATAACTAGAAATGTAACAACAAAAGAGAATCAGGCCGAAATTCTTTCATTGCCCTCATGACTTTACACACCCTCCACATGGGACTCAGGTTAGCACTCTCAGTAGTGGTTCTCAAACCCTTTATTGTATTGGACTGTATTGTATTGTATTTATTGATATAATGTATTATAATATTCTTCCATGTTTGTTCCATGCACCATCTTTTGATAGGGCAAATTGTGAATAACAGGAAATGCCAGCATACAAAAGCCACCTGTTCTGTTGCCTCAAGGGAGGGGTAGGCGAAAACATAAAAAGACGAGGCACTTCCTTATAGACATTGTTTCTCCACGCTGGACTTATCAAATACAGAGCAATCTCCGACAACTTAAGGTAGGCTATGAGAACCGTTTTGACAATGCATCATACACCCAATCAAATTTACAAAATGTAATAGATTTTTATGGCAGGTGATATTAAAAAACAAAACTAGTTACTAGTTTAACTATAACTTGCAATGTACTGCTAGCTGTGACATCAAGATAAGTTAACTACTTATATTATTATTTATTATTATGAGAGGTCAGAAATTGTTTATTGAAAGAATCGGGAATACTACAGACAATATTTGAATCTGTAAATACAACTGAAATTCAGGGGCACTATCTCTTTAAACATAATTTAAAAAATGGCTCAAACAAGGAAGTAGTCACGGTCAAGGAGACTTCCGGCTTGTGCGTCTACCTTCAAGATAAAAGTGAGGAATTGGAAAAACATTAAATTTCTTTTATATTTTGACATCAACACCCATCTAGTGAAAGAAATGACTGACTCTGATTTTAAAAAGATCTGTAATGAAATATCGACAGATATGCAGTTTTGACAAATGCATTTGTGACAATCATTTTGGAAAAGGATCCCATACATTTGATTAGTAAAGAATTGTGACTTTCATTTGAGTCTCAAATGCAAAACTATGGTTGATTTTCAATGCATGCATTTTTTTTTCTTCTTTATGTCTAAACGTCAGCATGAAATGCAGGACAGCTAGACTTTTTACTTGCAACAACTTTCTAGTTCACCTTCGCATTTTACAGTCACTTTTCAATATAGGCCAAAGGTAGAAACAAACTTATAATAACACATACAGACCAGTTGCATTCATATATAATAAATTTCAAAGAGTAGGAGTTACATTTAGCTGTGGAACTAGATTTGTGGAAAGGATCTTTTATTCTGAAAATATTAGATCGGAAGTCTTTTTGTTGTTGCCGTTAGCGGAACTCTGCCATCATGTTTGTGTAGTACAGTCACTGTAGCGCTGCCGGCTCTGTCGCTACACATTAGTTAGCTCACGTAAATGCTCCAGCTTCTACCCAGCTCGTTCTTCTTTCTCTGTAATCATGAACAGAGCACAACTGAAGCGGTCCAGTATCTTGAGGATGGCTCTGGCCGGCTCGGAATCAATGGACCAGGACGGACATGGAGAGACGTTCATACTCCGAGCTGTTAGAATAGCAGCTGTGGTTGCACTGTACTGGTTTGTTTCCATAACAATGGTGTTCCTTAATAATTATCTGCTGGACAACCGAGACTTGGATGCGCCGTTGTTTGTCACTTTTTATCAGTGTGTGGTGACTGTTGGACTGTGCTGGCTCATGCAGCTGCTGTCCAGATTGTGCCCGGGACTCATCGACTTCCCGTCGGTCAGATTCGACGTGAAGACGTCCCGGGAGGTCCTGCCGCTCTCCATTGTGTTCATTGGCATGATCACCTTCAACAACCTGTGCCTGAAATATGTCGGAGTGGCTTTCTACACGGTCGGCCGTTCACTCAGCACAGTTTTCAATGTGCTGCTATCGTACGTTATCCTGAAACAAACCACATCAGTCCAAGCGTTACTGTGCTGTGGGATCATACTAGGTATGCTGACTTTCTTTCTTCCTGGATGTGGATTATAACGCAGTATTTCCTCTGTTATAGATATGTAAGAAATGATGAGTCTCACTTTGCATCTGACAGTATTCTGCATTTAATGGATACTGTCAGAAATATATTTACCTATTTACTTATCCTCGTGCACAGGCCAAAAGTATGTGGACACCAGAGCATTACACCCATGTGATCGTTGAAAGACCTCATTTCAGAATGATGGACATTAACATGCTGCTATTACAGCCTCCGCTCCTCTGGGAAGGCTTTCTATAAGAATATGGAACCTGGCTGCAGGGATTTGCTCTCATTCAGCCACACCAGCATTAGTGAGGTGGTGGTTACTGATGTTGGGCGATAAGGGCTGGCTGGCGATCAGCTTTCCTAGTTTCATCCTGAAAATGTTGGATGGGGTTGGGGTCATGGTTCTGTGCAGGCCTGTAAAGTTCTTCAACACCAAACTGCTGAAAGCTGTTAATTTAGTGGACCTTGCTTTGTGCACGGGGGCCTTCATTGTCATATTGAAATATTTATCTAAAATATCAGTGTGTGCTTTCACATTAAAATGTCACAATTACACAAACATTTGTGAACAGAAATGTCCACTTACTTTTGGCCATATATGCTATAATATTTACTTTCTGTCATTGACTCATTCAAAACCTAATTGCTGCATAGAATGAGTCAACATTTAGCTCACAAATTATTATTAAAAATTTTTAAAGATAATTTTTTGAAGCCCTAGTTTCTATCAAAATTGAATGACTCACTGTAAAGTACTGGTGAGAAAGATATTGAGATATTTTGGTGCTGGAATTCAGCTGACAGCATCCCAGTGTTAAAAATGCTGTATTGAGTTGCTGTGATATCAGTCTTGTGTGTCCATGGTTCTCAGGTGGATTCTGGCTCGGTGTGGACCAGGAAGGCATGGCCGGGTCTCTCTCCTGGTCAGGCGTCTTTTTTGGGGTGCTGGCCAGCGCTTTTGTCTCTCTGAACGCCATCTACACCAAGAAGGTGATGCCAGCAGTGGACGGAAACATCTGGAAACTGTCCTACTACAACAACATTAATGCCTGCATCCTCTTTCTGCCGCTCATTCTTGTGTTTGGAGAGTTGGGCCGTCTCGCCAGCTTCAGCCACCTCAGCGACCTCGGGTTTTGGGGTATGATGACACTCGGAGGAGTGTTTGGTTTCGCCATTGGCTACGTCACGGGCCTCCAGATCAAGTATACCAGTCCACTCACGCACAATGTCTCAGGGACAGCAAAGGCCTGTGCGCAGACTGTTATTGCGGTGGTGTACAACTCTTCCAGCAAAAGCTTGCTGTGGTGGACCAGTAACATGATGGTGCTATGTGGCTCGTCAGCCTACACTTGGGTCAAAAGTCTAGAAATGAAGAAGACCCCCCGCAAAGACCCTCAGGACTCGGCTAGGGAAAAACTGCTGGCAGGGGAGAAAGGCAACATGGGAGTCTAACCAGTAACTAGGCTGAGAAACCTTCAGCTTTTTAATCCATGTTGTGTGAGAATGTAAAATATTTAGAATATGACTGATATGTGACTGAAGTGATGTATACATGGAATCAGTGATGGTTGGGTTTAATAGTCTTGTGGTTTTATACAGTTTGACTTACAGCTTGAAGGAATTTGTATATATATTTTATTTAAATCTATTCACATTCATTTGGGGCCTTTTTACCATTATTTTTTAAAATGAAATGACAGAAATATAATAGTGTGTCTTTTATGGTCTAGTCTACAAGTGAAGGAAAAAAATAATGTTTTTATTCATGGGGAGGGTGTATTTACTCAGATTGAGGGTTTTGGCGTCAGCGAAACTTTTTTACACGCCATTTCTATGAATGTATGTTACTATCTTGTTAATGTTTTTAGGGTAGCCTCTGGCAAGGAACATGCCTGCTTCCTCAAATATGAACAAAGCCAAGACAACAGGAAGTGTAATATCCTGTAGTTTATAGAGGAGGCAAGGTAATCAGAAACCTTGTGTCAGTGGGACTGACATACAATACGCTTTTTATCTCCAAAGAGAAGACTCCTGCATTTTAAGCTGTTGTACTCATGCACATGTACATATTTGCTTCAGCACATTATGTTTCTGGGTTGAGTCATTAAAGCATAGGTGATGACACATGGTCTATGAAAATATATTTGCGTTTCAAAACTAAAGTGGGGCAGACTGAAAGAGAGCCCTGTTTGAATATCTAGTCTCTCATGTTTCACGTGTTCTTACTTTTAAATGTGTCAGTATCTTCACATGTCACGGCAGTGTCCAATTGCACCACAACTGAGGAGTCTTTGTTTTCTTGTCATTCACTCTTAAGTTATGATGTGGCATATCAGGTGCCTCTTTACTAGCCTGATAATGTTTTTTGGGTAAACCATTGTCTGTATTCCAAACGTTCAGCTTGTGAAAATGTCTTTAAATCATTGTAACATTTCACTTTCAAAACAAAAGCAGAGCCAGGGAGCTTATTTAAAAGAAAACATCCAAGATGGTGTACAATTCAACTGTTTTCAAGTTTTCTTATTAAAAGGGAAGCTTGTGCTTTCACTGCTAAACCTTGAAATTGGAGGTTATTTTTATAAGTTATAAGTATCATATGTTGGCACTCTTGTCAAATAAAATATGTATAGTTTATATACATACATTGTGTCAATCTACATTTTTTAAGTGCAGTTTAAATTTAGAAACTGTATTATCAATTGCATACCTTCAATGTAATCTCATGATATTTCAGAGCCAGGTCAAATGAAACCAAGTCTGAGCTTTGACACTATTATCTGTCTTCTACTTATGAGGAAAATCTTAACTCCCTTATGTCCGTGCTCATCCCTGATGTATGTGAGAAGTTAAAGAAGCTGTCGGTCATGTGATTTTTGGCATGTTGTAGCAAGTTCCTTTAACTCACAAGTGAAATGACCAAAATAAACAGACCAGATATTACTGTCTTAACGCGGCATGACAAAACATGTCAAATTAGATAATATATCTTAATCAAATGTACATTATAAGACGGAAACCATTCTTAAGTTATTCAATTCATTACATTTTTAAATTGTATTAAGAGGTCCTTGTATCTCTCTCTCTCTACTCTGTCATTTTGATCTAAAATGTTATTTCAAACTGAGCGTGAAGGTTCATTTTTGACCTCGGATTGAGCATTTTGACAAAACAGAAATTTGCATCATGATAAGGGTTGGCGAAATGCAAAATCAGTCACATTTTTCAACAGATATTTTTATTTGATGATTCACCATTAATGTATTTGATGTACTTCTTTTAAACAGTTGAGCTTTCCTTTTTATTCTTTTTTTGAAATGTTCAGCGGTTGTACTTAATTCTAGCTGTAGTCTGTCTTGGATTTGTAGTAATCCAAATGTTTGCTGGCAAAGACACTCACAGCTAAGTGCATGTAATTGCTGCAGAGCTTAATATCTATCTATCTTCATAATTCTCGCTATTTCTGGGGCCTCATTTGAGCTGATGAGATGTGAGAGGGCCCCTCTATGTGTCACTTTTGCCAATGAGCATAGCTTGGTTATTGTCAACACTGGATGGAGGTGAGGAAGGTCATTGGATGTTGGAGCCGGGCTGGATGAGAGTCTCTGGGCTCCAAATGGAATATTTCCCTGAGCAACAGGGGGGCTAAAAATAGCTGGCAGAGCCATGGGTAATTACATGGACCAAAAAACACTGGTCTCTGATGTCAAGAACTCATTTCAGCAGTGAATTTGGCCTTGTGGCACCAATGAAAGTTTTATAACTGTGTCATAATGTGAAATACATAATCCCCCACCCCTCATTTCCCCCCTCATCTTTCATGTCTGGTAGGGTCAGGTTCAACATGACAGGAAGAGGCAAACTCTTCAATAATGATTGACAGTTCAAAGGCTACAAGTATCATAAGTAGTCACTCATGTTTCTTTCTATGTGTCAGCTCAAAGTGGTGGTTGAAATGTGGTTGTCACTTGGTTGATGCAAGAGTTATTTACTAATGGGAAGTTTTCAGTTAGAAGTATCAGTATCTTCTTGTTATGTGTAGAAACACATTCTCAAGGAGAGTTGCATACTTGATGTTTCTAAAGACCCTTGTTAGTTGTATTGTTTCATGTACTTTAATGTCCTCAGTCTCGTGACTAATTGCATCATAAACCTGCATTCATTGATTTTTTTGGCCACTTGAGGGCAGCAAAACATAATACCACATTGTAAAGTTGTAAAGTAAAGTTCAGGAGCAACCTATTCCCCATTACAAGTCATATATATATATATGACTTGTGGACGTATTAGCGTGAGACACTGGTGTATACACTAGAATGAACATGAAAGCATGACTTGATAATTATTTCTAAATTTATTCCGGTTGAAATACAGCTAATATCTGCTTTAAGTCTGTACTTTGTATGAGCACCTTTGGCACTAATTACAGCTGTCATTTTCTTTGCCATGTCTATAATTTTCACATATTTCTTCCCCATTCCTCCTGCTAGTTGCTTACACTCAAGCTGGATAGATTTCCACACTAGCTGCCCAGCACCAAATACAAGCTTGTAAAGAAAAGTCAAACATCTAGTGAGCCAATGACCAGTTTGTTTTGGGGTTTTTTCACGGTAATTGCCAAGAGAATAAACCAAGAGAGTTAATATTGAGCTGTTTGTTGTTCCATGTCTGCTAGAACTCCATGCAAGACCTTTAAGGTACTGTAGGAGGCATTTCTCCTCATGAAAGAACACAGATACTGATGATACATAAGATGTGTACTATTAATATATGTGTATACCAACAATGATAACAACCAAAACAAGAACAAAGCACATTTGATGTATACATTTTTACAGTAATTAGCAAGCCAAAAGTCTCTCAAGCATCTCTTTACAAATGTAGACTACACTTTGCACATCAGATAATAATAATATTAGATAGCATAAAAAGTAAAAAAGACAATAGTCTTTCTAAACAGCAAACAGCAGTTGAAGTCATGCTTACAACCTGCAGTAATGGAGAAGATGAGAACAGGTATCAAAACATGGAAACTCCTAAGTAAAGGCTTAAGTAATGGAAAAGTAACCTTGGGCTTGAAATGGGCTGTGACGATCCTGTCAGCCTCATTGCTCCTGGCAAATCTATGGAGGCTGACATTATAAACATTTCATAGAGAGGACATCTGTTATCCATCTTCCAAGAATTTGTGAAATTGTCATGTACGGCATGACAGCTGGTGTATGATGAAGCATCAGTAAACACATTTGGCTTGATGCACCTGCAGACGTGTATTTTTTCCACATGACGGAGAGATTCGCCTCTGAAACCTCTCTCAGTGAACTGACAGATGGAATTCTTTTTCCTCTGGACTGTCTTCACTGTTTTCCTCATTAGCTTGTCTTTATTTCCCTCAAATGCACTTTCCACTTCCTTTGCCAGCAAGTATTTTTCCCCTGTTACTATTCAGCACGTAGCATTCATTCTGGACTCACAATGAGAGCAGAGACATAGAAACTACTTGCCGAGCACTAATTTGAGCTGAGCAATTCCAAAGCAAATACAAACTTTCACAAACGAAAAGATTGTGGAAGGAATGGGTTAAGGATCGCTGTTCATTATGCTGACATGGGAGAATTCATCATCCATGGCTACGTCATATTTTTGAGCAGACAGGAAAATCTGTAGGTAACACTGAGCTGGTGGAACTTCTGTGGAAGTTTATTGCTGTGAACCTGGCAGGCAACATGCTCACTTTCTTCACAAGGAAAGTGCCCATGCCCACTCTTCTGGACCCCAAACTCTACTACCTCCTCCTGAATCTCTGTTTTTGTGTAACAACTTGGCCGCATGGTAAGTAAAAGGCATTTGTTGCAGTTTTGATTAAATGTTCTTACTGTACACAATATTAGAGAGTCTGTATATCACATGGCCTCATCTTTGTGAAAACGTTGCTAACTTTTAACAAAAAGCCTGTTGACTTAGTTGCTGACTCACTGTGGAGTTATTTCATGACGATGAGTCACTTGTGCTGCTAAGACTTGTCTATATTCATGCTACAGACTCTAACACATAACCTCTCGTTGTATAGCTTGTACACAGCCCTTTCATTTGCCAATTAATGTTGTAGATATTGGACATAATAGTGAGAGTTCAATATGTGAGAAGCTTTTATATTTCATTTAGCAGAGAAATCTATAACTATGGGTAGAATTAAACCTGTGATGATAACCGCTGGCTGTAGCCTTCATCCTGAGCTCTGTTGTATGTTTACTGTGTTTGAGAGAATAGCATTATACAGTACATATGTTCATAACATATCAAGTATTCAAAATAGGGCTTGGGCAAAAAGCTGGCATTTTCAGTGGGATTTTGGGACATATTTGAACCCGTCTCTGCATCCTAAGCTGCTCCACATCATCATTGTGGGTCAAATCACCTGCCAAGACAGATGTCACTCCTCAGCAGTTTGTCCAGTCATCATGAAATGTTGTTCACATGTCTGATCTGCATCATCAGATAACAGGGAAGTATGCTGAAGGGACAGATTTGTACCTCTGCTTTGTTTACTACATTTCTATAACCACATGTAGAAACAGAAATATGCTGTAGGGATGAATCAGTTGTACAGTTTGTAATAGATAGAAATATATGCTGTAATCTTTCACCTTTTATCTTGTCTAACATCTTAGAGTCACAGAAATATCAGAAGTCAGAGGTTTCAGTAGGTGTATATCAAGTTTGATGCCTCTGTCCATTGTTTTGGTTCCACACCTCTGACAGGGGACAACTGCCCGAGCTCTGAGTGGAGCGTCATGTGTCGTCCGTGTTGTGAGTACCACCTGATCCAGTGTCGGTGTCCCTCAAAAGGGTCGAAGGTGGGCTACACTGTTCCCTGCTGCCGCAATGCTCTGGATGAGTGTGACCCCTGTATCATTCACCCAGGTACGCTCTCATTGTCGCTCAGAGACATTCTTTTATCTGTAACAATCTGCGAGGTGCTTATTTTGTCTGTTCTGCCGTAGCTTCTCATGCTACCTACCGAGGTCTTCTTCTGTTTATTCCGAACAAGCAGCTGCTGCTCGCGGAGACATAAAACACTTAACTTCCCATTTATTATTAGATTCCTGGGAAAACCCTACCAGACACTGGGTGTTTGGATCAACGAAAGTTCAGCATATGTTGAATCATTATGGTGTTATATTAGTCAGTGACTAAGAGTTGCAAACTGACATAAAAAAGTTTCGGATTATTACTTTAAAGTTACATTCAACTTCTTTTTGCTTTTGTCCTTACCAGGCTGCAGTCTGTTTGAGAACTGTAAAACCTGCCACAATGGAACATGGAGAGCCAATGACGACTTCTTCGTCAATGGAAAGTTTTGCACAGAGTGTCGCCAAGGCTGGAGTGGAGGAGACTGTAAAAGTGAGTTAGATTGCTGTAAGGCCTTATCTTGCCATAGAATTGGCTGAATATTCTGAATCACGTTGCTGGCGTGAGAAAAACATGGATCACACAGTGCAGGTGTACCCAGTTAGGAAGAATTGAGCAGCTGTACTCCATCATGCCCAAGTGCTGATGTGTTCTTATATACCGTCTATGCAACGCTTTGGCTGAATGCTTTATGTTTTTCTTGTCTATGAGATTTACATCGGCCAGTGTAGTGTTATCTGGCTATGTCACCATATGAAATGAAAAGTTTGGAGTCATGTGTGAGGTCATAAGGTAATTGCAGCTACTGATAACTGAGTCGTTCCACAATGATGGAGAGAGGTCTAGAGGGCTGACAGGTTGTGACAGCTTAAATGTATTGTAAAGCTTTATATTTGCAGCATGTGTAAACACTACTTGGAGTGATTTTTTTTTTATCATAGGTATAAACGTTTACGGAGCAAACATAATCCATCACCTTCAAATAAACCTCTTTAGTATCTATGATTATTAGTATTTGTAATACACCATAAGGACACTTGGTGGCAACAACGCTTTTCAGTTTGGTTTCAGCCAAGCTACGACTAAAGTCAACTGCTGGTGTTTAGTAGTAGATCATATTCACTAAAATATTGACATATTGATAAGAATTTCTGTTTTTTTCTTTTGGAAACATAATTGTCAGCATCGCGCTACAGCAGCCACCTACCCAAATAATGTTGCCCACAGCAACATTATGCCATTAATAGAGGAACGCGAACAAGTTTACCTGCGTGCCACTCCTGTTATTCACTCTCATGACATTTTTCCAGTCTTTATTTTTTTCTGGCCCGGGGGGAAATTGTCACTTGGATGCCATTCTGTCATGTACTGTCAGTTTGACGTACACAAGGGAAGGCATGGAGCCATTGTACAACTTCTATTGTCCTACACAACCTGTTTAGAGTCTGTATAGGTCCAATTTTCCAAGCATTCAAATTAAATAGTTGGCATGATTTTAATAATGATTTGCTGAAGGTACAGTGTGTACAAAAAGGATTGTGAATTCTAAAATATTTTAAAGCCTAAACCTTTAACCATTAAATGCCAACCCAAACACTAATTTCAACCCTCATCCTTTTCACTTTAAGTAGCGAGGACTGACAGAAATGAATTTGTAGAGATTTCAATATCTTGTTTTGCTTTTTTAGTTTTCATAAGGACACATGCCAGCATGAATACCAGCATGATGTTTATAATCATGGTTATTGAAGTGGCTGGTTGGATCCTGTCATCTTGTAAATTTTGGGAAATTATCTGCCCACTTACACAGCATGTCACATTACTGCTTCTGCTTGCAACAGTAAAAATGTTCAGTGCAAGTAATCAGTAGAAGCAGAAAGTAATCACAGTTCTCCTGTGGGTAGCATGTGGAGGCGTCATTCAACGGGCTCAGGGTCACATAGCCCTGGAGAGTTACCCAACAAATGCCCGATGTGAATGGACAGTGGAGGTGGAGAGGGACAGCAGCATCGAGCTGAGGTGGGTCACTTTAACATGCATGGAACGAACATGGAAAGGTAGTAAATGTCTGAAGCAAAAGAAAAAGGTCATTCTTCATATATAAAGGCACCTCAAGTGATAATGTTATTAAAGTGGCTTCAGGTGATAAACACAGGCACTGTTAGGATTAATGAAGGGGCTGAAGTTGTAATTTTTGAGTTAATATTTATGTCATGCTAGAGTCAGAACAGATGCTGTTTCTTTCACCTGGTGTTATGTTTGAGTGCAGTAAATGCAGTTAACTCAGAATCCTGTCTTTTGCAACAGGCAAAGCGAAATTATATGCTTTTTTATTTGTTTTTGTGCGCTGAATACTACTTTTCCTCAATCTGCAATTGGCCACACAGGAGACTAACTCAGTATGACTCACAAACACAAACAGTTGTGAAAGGGTTTGCTCTCTTGAATACAGGCTTTTCAAGAAAGAGTGTCAGGTGCATATAGACAGTCCCATCTCATGGGAAATTGCCTGCACATTGACAAAAACTGACTCAGATGCAGAAAGAGTGAAATTATTCAGTGTGCAAAATGTGAAAAAATGTGACAAAAAAGCGGACGTTTTACTTATAGGACCCTCATTAGCACGACTTGCACACCTCAGCTATCATTGCAGAGTGGATAGACAGCCCTACATGAGCCCACATACTGATCTACACCTAAATACTGGTGTTAAGTCTTTTGAATTGGATTCAAAAATCAGTTAAACATAACGTCTCTTTGGTTATGCTGCAGGTTTTCACTGCTCAGTCTGGAATCTGACCATAACTGTCGTTATGACTATGTGGAGGTGCGTGATGGCAACGATCTGACCGCCTCTGTAATTGGCCGCTTTTGTGGGGATCAGCTACCTCCTCCAGTAAAGAGCTCTGGGAACCTCTTGCACATCCTGTTCACCTCAGATGGCTACAACAACTTTGATGGCTTTGTTCTTACTTTTCAGGAGAGTTCAGGCAGGTACAATCATTGTTAGTATTGTGAATGCTACTAACACAATACAAAATATAGACAAAATAGGTAGACAAAACAATAGAAACAATCGACAGTATAATGCAATCTAACACAATTGCCTCAAAATAAAAGCAAAAGATGTGTTCTTGCTGTGCCAGTGTCCAGAGCAATATTGTTGGACGATGTTGCATTATAATGTATGGTGTTCCTCTTATTTTGTCCACATGCTCAGCTGGTGCATTATATGGTGGTTTCCTCTATGGGATCCACATAAAAAGATTAGGATTGTATCATTCTGATATATTCTTATTCATGATATACTTTACGTATTTACTTCATGTACCGTCAACTTGAATACACTACACAGATGACACTTGGCTGTCCTTCCATGCATGCAGCACCTCTCTTGGTTTGCATGCACCATATTTGCTCCTGGACCTTTTTTTTCATTCTGTGTGTGTGTGTGTGTGTGTGTGTGTGTGTGTGTGTGTGTGTGTGTGTGTGTTGCCTCCTACAGAGGGCAGCGATGTGAGACGGACAGTCAGCAGCACAGATTTATCATACTCATCCCTCTCCATTTGCCCTCTTTGAAGCAAATCAAGCATCTGACTTGCATCCCATTTATCCAGTCTTTTCCCTCCTGGACATTAACTCTTGCTAGCTAACCTGAACATATAATAGAAAATAGAAAATAAGGTTTGTGTTAAAAACCTCTACAAGATAATATAAAAACAGGCCAAACTTGAAGGTAGTAGTTATACTTAAAGGGGTTCAGTTTCTTCCTCCTTCAGTTCCAATTCCAAGATGTTCATGTTTGCAACTTGTGAGATCCCCCAGGGCAGTGTCCTGGGGCCATTATTATTTTTACTATGTACAGTAATGATTTAAAAGCAGCCTGCTCATGTGATCTCTTTCTTTATGCAGACTATATTGCAGTACTAGTATCATCTGATAGATAAAATAAAATATGTTAACCCTTGAGATCCAAAGTATAGAGAAAATGAAGACCATCCTTTGTTGGAGCTCAAGTAAGATAATCTTCAGGATGTTTTCTTAGTTAGGTTGGACCGTAATCTCAGCAAAAACTACTGTTTATCATTGTGAAAGAGTTTTAAATAATTTGCTTTCATGGGAGGCTAAGATACATGAAATGCTAAGTTAAATGTGTCAATTGTCAACTAAATTCTTGGGCAGGAAAGCAGCCCCACTAGATAGAGTAACAACAAAAACTCAGAGTCTGGGCTTCAGTGCGTGTTTGACAATGTTGCCACCTTCTGGTACAGCAGTTCCCCACAATCTAGGTCTCACTAAGAAAACTGTAAATAATGCACTATCCCATAACTGTTTCAGTTTCAACAAGGATTGCCATAATTATGCAGCATGAGGTAACTCAGCTAATGTTCCTTCTAAGACAACAATACATTTTTAAATACCACAGTCACGCTTTTGAACAGCAACAAAATATCTCAACAACTGCAGCATGAGAGGACTCTAACTCGATCTATCATCAGTTTTGCACCATTTATGTGAATTCAATGAACTGCAAACTTTCAACACTTGTCTGTCTTTATTCAGTTTTGCATTAGCTATTGATTCAGTGGAGGTTTGCCTTTCATTTACTGTATCTCCAGACAATTTCTCCACAGCTGAAGCCATCAAGAATCCAGTGTGTGCACTCCCAGAGAAACTGGTGAATGGATATTTGCTGCCTTTATATGGCCCAAAGGACCAGATTATATCTGTAAACTACCGGTGCCATCCACCTTTCAAGCTGACTGGCGCCCAGCAGAGGATCTGTCTGCCTAATGGCACGTGGAGTGGCACAGTTCCTACATGTGTCAAAGGTACCTTTTCACCAGTTGGCTTCCTTGTTGGTGTGTGTACGGTATAAAAGCCACATAATGCATTTATTGGGGGAGTTCCTTCCTTTTCTCTCTCAAACACATAATCATACAGGCCAAACAAGCAGAGTCCGGTGTTCCCCTCCACCAAAATTGCTCAATGGCTACCACAAACCTGCTCCTGACACAACTGGAGGTGCAGAGACCATTGAGTTTTTCTGTAAAAACTCCTACATTCTGAGTGGAAACCACCAGAGTACCTGCCTCTCTGATGGATCCTGGAGTAGCGGGACGCCCAAGTGTGTCAGAGGTAGCTGTTTTCAAAATAACATGCGGGTTGGGAACACACAAAGTAGCCTATTTTTCCACTGCATTACTATGTGAGGATTTGTTTATCTGAAACCCCAATGTACCCAGAAATGTGAAAAAAGTAACAATTTAGCAATTGGAGCAATATGGTGTGTAGTAAACAGGACCATTTGTTTATAAAGATGAATCAGTAATGGTTTAGAATTTGCCTTTGTAATGAATATGTTTGTCCCTTATATTTTACACATATAATTGTTCCTATTTACTCTGAATAATTTACCCTTCTGCTCACAATTGTTCATGTGACTGAAATGTAACTGTTCCTGCAGTGTGGGCTCAGAAAGTGAACAGTCATCTGCTTGATTTGCCCCTACAGCATGTCGAGAGCCCAAAGTGTCTGAACTTGTGCAACAAAGTGTTGTGAAGCCACATCTGATATCAAGGTAACCACTATGACACTGTGCTGTGTGTATTTACATGATTTAGTCAACTTAAAGCCACTATGTGTAGAATATTTCACCCACCACTTTGGTCCTGACTGAATTATCTCAACAACTATTGGATGGATTGCCATGAAAACTAATGACTAATGTCAGCCTCAGCTAGTCTTGGTGTTATGTTCAGACAAACTGTTTTTCTTTCCCTCAGAGAGAATCCAGACCAAAGACTCCACCTCTCTTCCAGGTACAACATGCACGATTTGTTGTCAGCTGGCTTTATTCCACTTACAATGGATAAACAGTCAAGAGAAGACAACACGGCCTTCGTGGAGCTTCCTCGTGGCTTTCACCCAGTCTACACAAGCATTGAGTATAGGTGTGCCTCCCTGCTCTACCGCCACACAGGAAGTTCCCGACGCACCTGTCTGAAGACTGGCAGGTGGAGTGGGCGCCATGTTTCCTGCTCACCAGGTGACAGCAGCAGCAGTATAGACCCAGTTTGAGGAGTTTAAATACTCTTGAGTGTGAAAGTTCTTTCTTGACCTTGGAATTGGTAGTTTGACCAAAATATCTTACTTCAGTTGAGGTTAAAGCTCAGGAGAAACCCATAAGAAAGCATTGAATTAAGATTAAGACTCTTCTCTGCTTGTGCCACCTTTACACTACGTTTTAAAATTAACCAGCATCCCATAATTCCCGCATTGGCTGCTGTTCAGCAAAAGTTACATAAGCTCACTTTAAAGTCATGGACATTTTGGTAAATACAATTATTATTATTCTTGCAGAGAATTAGATGAAAAGACCGATACCGCTGCCATGTCTGCATGGTAAATATGAAGCTAGAGCCAGCAGACAGCTAGCTTAGCTTAACATAAAGACAAGAAAGAAAACTAATGAGCGCATTTTACAAAAGATCAAAGTAATCCTTTAAATGCCCTGAATTTATTTGTTTTTAACCTATATTGTGCAAACCTTTTTACTGCCAGTTTGTTTTGAAATATATGAATAATATATATTTTATATATATTTTTGACGCACTCTTT
Source organism: Enoplosus armatus (assembly GCF_043641665.1). Classification (NCBI taxonomy): domain Eukaryota; kingdom Metazoa; phylum Chordata; class Actinopteri; order Centrarchiformes; family Enoplosidae; genus Enoplosus; species Enoplosus armatus. Next base: position 5,237,313 of record NC_092180.1, read on the forward strand.
CTCATCTGACTTTTACCTTCCCACAGTTTGTGGCAAATTCGACACTTTCAATCCACGCAACCTCACAGACACTCAGTGGCCGTGGCATGCAGCCATCTACATCCGCTCACCTCCTAATCACACTGCCAGCACCCACAAGCCCCGTGGAATAACCCCATCTATCCAACAGGGGGCGTCAGAGGAATCCACATTCTGGTACCTGGCCTGCAGCGGGGCTCTGCTCACCCAGCGTAGCATCCTGGTGGCAGCTCAGTGTGTGGTAGACAAGGACAAGCAGCAGACCCTTCACCCAGCACATGTGAAGGTTATCATAGGCATGCAATACCAGACATCCAAGGATCAGCTGAAAAGCCTGCACCACCTCAGGGTACAATACAGTCTACTAGTCAGAAAAAAACATCAGATGTTATATATTTTTGCTTTTATTAGACGACTTTGCAGAGAACATCCATGGTTAAGTTTTGAGAGTCACATAATTTCCAAGCAAGAATGGACCTCCAGACATCTTTTGAATATCCAAAGACATTTAGATGCAAAGGTTAAAACTGGACTGAACTAGTTTAAAGGCAAAAAGTAATCTTAGATTTTTAGGTTTCATGAAGGTTGTTGGATAATTGTTGTTGGACTATATTTCAACATGTAAGGTCCTAACTCATTTAAATGGTGGTAAAACATTGATTGTATATCAAAAGAAATTATCAATCACATGTATCCCATGTTTAACCTAGGAGCCTAAACATCTTTTGACCTGTAAATGACCAAAACCATGCTTATTATGGTCTTAAAATGGTCTTTTTATTTTCAGGCCATGCAGCACGCAAAAGTTTCCCATGAATGCAAAATCTACTAAACAGCAGATGCAGTGATAAAGTATTAAGCAAGGAATCTTCATTAAATAGATATAATCTTCTGGATGGGTTTTTGTTTGTAAACGGTACAGGAAGAAATCCTTTGGCAGTTAGATGTGCACTTAAAGCTTTACTGGGATACAACTATATTTGATTTGGATTTTAAATATATGCGCATCTTGACGCATATTATCAGATCTTGACAGATATTCCAAAAACAACCAACATTGGCACCTTCTTAGTGTAATCAGGCTTTCTCAGGTATTTAAACTTCCAGTTTTCATTCTTTCTCTCTTTCTGCTCCAACAGGTTTCAGACATTGTAGTCCATCCAAATTTTTACTCTGCGCCGGACTCCGATTTGGCTGTGCTCAAGCTAAAAGACAAGGCCAAGATCAGTGAGCGTGTGTTGCCAGTGTGTCTACCCAGACTGCGAGGAGGGGAAGTGACAGCGCAGGAGGCTTACACCGCGAGGTGGATTTTACCAAACGATCACAGGCACCTGAGCCGCTACACTCCCTTGAGCCAGACGAACCTTGTTGAGTTGGGTGATGTTGCTCACTGCGAAAGAGAATTTGCTCAAGGAGGAGCACATTCCACAGTGATCAGTGACAATACACTGTGTGTCATTTGGAAACCGTCCAGTTCTCAAAGCCCTTGTCCCAGTGTTGTTCCAGGCATCACTATTGTGCCAGCTGTGTTTCCATTCGCAAGTGGTGTCTTGTCGGGTCACGAGGAGACTCAGGGAACCTCCAGCACAGACTGGCAGCTTCTTGGTTTAGAGAGTTTCAGTAATAAGGAAAAGCACTGCCACCATGAGACTTACACAGTTCAGACACGAATAGCCAACTTTCGAGACTGGATAGAGAAAAACATGAAGTAGATTATTCGCTTAAATGGTCATTTATTTCCAGTTTTGTAAATCTCACATTTGGTGGAAATGGTGGAGACGGAGCGGACAGCGAGAACACAACATTTGCTGTGATAATATTGTACCTGCTCTTTGTGTCAATATCATGTAAGGTGTGAACAGTTTTTCTGGCACTCTACTATCTCTTATGTGTGCATGTTATTGTTCTGTATTTGGGCCACGTCCACTTCAAACAACTCAATGTGAGCTTTTAACCCTAACCCTAGCTTAAGATACACACTCATGATCTTTCAATGCTACCATATGTTTGTACGGTGAAGATAAAGATTGCTCTTTAAAAAATAAAGAAATCCTCGAGCTGCCATTTTGAGTCTTTGATGCTCAGCATTATAGGATTAAGTTGATGACATTACCTCAGGCAAGACAGAAATCTATACGTTTTCTTAAATGCACTTTATTTTTAGGCACTTTGTGCTTCTATCTGTCTCTAGACCCTGGCTTAAAACTTAAAATTAGCTGACCATCAGTCATCAGTGTTTTTAATTTGTCATTCATTTTCTGCTGTATTACCTGTGCTTTATTCTTTATGCTTTATTCTGAGTTTATGTCCTAATTTTGCTGAGTTTCACTTCATGTTTCGGAACATTGTAACTTAGATTTGAAAATAAAGTTCCTACTGCTATAATATAATACCATATAATATAATATGATATAATAAAACTTAAAATACAGTCAAAAGCCAGTTTCCATGCCTCTGACTATCCTGGAGATAAATATTTTCCAAGAAGGATAAGTCTTTATCTGCAAAGTAAGGCGCATATGTGTTTATTTTATGCTATGTTGATATGAGGACAATTATTATTCAGTTTGCATCCATGGTTTTGGATTCCAAATTAAACATTTGCATAGTTTATTTGTTTGATGAAAAGCACCACACATTCAAACAGCCTATCATTTAAAAAGCAATGAGAGATAATTTCCCTTATTTGCATGCATTTCCAAGCTATGCATGTGTGCACGTGCATGACAGCACACCACGTACGGACTGCATGTTCATCTGTCACAGTAAACCTATGCACGGTACCTGTGTGTCTGTGACGTGTTTGCATGTGAGGTTATGCGTTCGTGAGTTTCTCTGCAGACTGTCCAACATGTGCTGTCATTGAGAAACACACTGAGAGGATTTGCTAAACTTAGCTCTTACTCCTGAGACGCAGACAACCACTGTGCTCTCCGCGGCTTTGTGCAGGACACCTTTTAAGCCCCGCCAATTAAACAATGAGGAGCTCAGTACTCTGTGCAACATGCAAACTGAATTGCCAGAAAGAAGCAACTGATGATTGTATTTCCACTATACAGAAGTCAACACTAGAAAATGCATTAGACTTCAACTGTAAACACTTTAGTGACTCTACTGCATATCCAAAAAGCATACAAAGAACAACATATGTAAACACATGCAAATGTTAGTAATGCATTGTTAATGCAAATGTATTCACAACCTTTGATCATTTTTCCATTTGAGTTGACATTGTGGGCCTTAATTGCACTAGCAGAGGTCTCCATCTTACCGTCTGATGTCATGATGCTAAAAATGGGGTGAAAGTCTACTAATCTATTACTCTTTACCTGGAGGCACCCCACCCACACCTGAGAGGAGGTACTGACCTCTCATCTCAAATCCCCACCCCTCTGTCTGTGCATCATTGTGCACACTGTGCATGTGCAGGGTGTTTGTTTAGGTAGCAAGGGGGAGGTGCAAGGATTTCTATAGCTTAGAGTAGGAGAGGAGGAGGAACCTGCCACAACACCTGTATGATTTCTCTCCAAAAACTCTGCAAATCTTAATTCTGCTTTAAGTCTACGCACACTTGAAGGAAATGAACATTTACTCCAATCAGGAAATCCCACAAATTCAAAGAAGACAAGACTTCCACAGGTGAGCACTTTTTATTTAAAGATGCCAGAGGTGGATAATAACACATCATGAAATAATTTCCTTTTGTGAACATTAGAGCATTCATGTAACTGGCAAACATGTAATTACAAGTAATTTAAAATGTAAAGGAGAACAGTTGTGCCTGCGACACAAATTAGTTCCCTCAAGGTGACCAAAGCTTCATCCTCTCAAGTGTCATTCAGCAGGTTGATGCTGAGCGACACTCCATGTACTGAAGACGGTTGCTAGGTTAGACATACTGTATAATATGAAGCTATTGGGGAGGAATTGTTATAGTGAGCTGTGACCCAATTCTAAGCATGACTGTAATGGTTGGTGCTGCGCTTGGTTATATTCCTACTCCTACTCCTGAGGCTCATTGTAGGTTGACTCAGTATACCTGCAAAATGCCTACCAGTGAAAACCATCAGTGTACAAAGTCTTGAAACAAGCTGGACTGGTCCTTATCCACCTAAAATGCTAGAAACACATGAACTGTTAGTGAATTAAAAGATTAAGGACTTTACATCTCAGGACAAGAACAAGTCAACTCATGCATTTTATGAAAGTGACAGTTTCTTAAAGCAATGCAAAACTGCTGGCCTTGGGCCACATGTGCATCATTAGAGATACGGCGTTCTGTGAGTTTCACTCCCACCACACTCCCCAACTCGAGACAAGGCGGCAAGAGGATGAAGTTCAAAAGAATAGCCCGAAGGGCTAAATCCTGAGTAAAATTAACTAGATGGGTTGCACATCAGACAGTCTCTTCTTTTTTATGTTTCTTGTTAGGTGACTACAGACATAAGCACATCTTCTTTCGACATAGTATAAATAAAACAATGCATGTTTCACATTTCAGTTTGTGGCATGGTATACAGCGCACTCTTACAGAAGGATTAAATTGTACTTAGAGAGTCGGAGTCTCTAGAGAACATTGTGGACGTCTGTAGCATCAAAAATGTTTTTCCTGTCATCACTTTTTTGATTGTACTTTTCTTCGCTATTACACACTAACTTCTCAAATAACCAAGATTAAAAAAAACAAAACAGCTAGTGTACATCCACTAACAATAATATGCAACTTTCAAAATGTATATATATATATATTTTACATAGAGTACCTTCACAGTTGATTACCAAATTAAGTTAGATTTTATAGCAAGTAGAATTTGTACTATACTCACACAATATTTTGAAGGAAGAGAGGGGCCCTCTTATTAGCTTGTGCATGAAAGACACTTTAAGGATCGCATCAGCGGAATAACTGGAGGCCCTGAGGAGAATATCCATGTTCCTTAATTAAAATGACATGTTGACCCCGTTAGGCATGATGTCCACACATAATCAAAAAAACATTTTAACCATTGAAAATACACGATACTTAATCATCATTATGTCCTATTGCCTTAGATCAAATCTATTAAAGCTTTCATTCCAAAACAGTTTTATGATTATTTTGATATAATTTTGTTTTCTGTTACTGAAAATAAGACTGTACACCGTTGAAGGATTCAAAAGTTGTATAACTAATTAACAATAAAATGCATGTTTTCATAAAAAATAATGATGAAATGTTTACTTGTATAATCTAATTAAACAGTGCACACTTAGAGTGTGCATCTCAATGTGCAGCATCTCAGAGGCCCTGTCCTCATTGTGAAGCTGCCAGCTTTCCAAACTCTAAACAAAACCTAGGGTAAAACTTGGATGTATTGGTGGCTAGCATGCACAAGAGATTCAACTTCATAGTAGCTGTTGAAAGATGTATTTCTTAGGGCTGGTCCCCAATGCTTCCAGCTAAGCTAGGCTAAACACTTCCTGGAACAAGCTTTTAAATGCACAGGGATAGAAATTGATATCAATCCTCTCACCTAACCCCCAGTAAGACTGCAAAACAGCACATCATCCTCACTGCATAATTAGCTTCAACTTGCCTTCCTCTGTGTAAGAAAGGACAAGGAGACTTGAATTGAGTCTGAGTAGAATCAGCATTTCCTTTTCAACTTCATTCTCAAGTGGAGGGCATGATGGCAGAGCAAGTCAAGAGGTGCTTACCAAACTGAGATGTTTTAATTGTACATCTCCTGCATAAGTAAGAGCAGTTAACTCTCATATTCAGGAGCTGGTGCTGAGCTCTGGCTCAGATCCAGCTGAAATCCTGCTCTTACAAGACAGATGTAATTAAAATCATCATTGAAACAGGATCATCAGCCGTGCATCATGCTACTCTATCATACAAAACAGGGTTGCTATTAGCTAGTGACAACACTCACTGTATATTGCCAACCCCGATATGTGCATCCAGTGTTGCATTTTTGCATGTACATTTTATATCTTTGCTGAAAGACTGTATGACCTTATTGTTATTCATATTCTTATATAAAAGTCTGAGCTGACTACCAAAAACTGTTTTGATATTTTTCCCAAAAGCTAATACACATTTCAAACAACATTGATTTCTCTAATAGCCAAACTGTTTGTTGATATTTAGTGGAAATTCTGTATTTAGTACAGTTGCTGTTTACCTTTATCCCTGACTTGCCCTTTCATTCATTCATTATTGGGGCATATTTTTCCCTTTTCCTTTTCAAAGATATTCAGTGATGTCTGGTGAGTGTAGAAGGAAGTTGTCCTGTTGGAAATCCTCATTCACACAAGTTTGAGCCTTTGGTGAAACTGTTGTTGATTCCAATTTGGCACCACATTGTTTTATGCACTGTTGCATAAGCTTCTGAAGCAGTTCCCTGCTCACATAAATTCTCTATAACGTTTGGTTGACATGTCTTCAGCACTTAAAGTGGTATTGTTGGTAAACTTGGTATTGTTTAGTCCATGCTAAATGTTTAGACTCCTGCTGTTGTTTGCCTGAGAATCATTTTATCAAATATTATGAAGATTATCATCTGTGATTTGTGACTATCCTGCTGTGCAGAAGGTCTGCTATGCATCCTGGCTGTTCAAAATGTCTTATGTCTGAAAGGTTTGTGGTTTTCATAGAAAACGAATTAATCGCACACTACAAAAAGAGACAGGCCAATTTTTCAAAACACCACAGGGAATTTGTATTTCTGCCAAATTAGTCTGACAATGCCCAGAATCCATATTATTGGTCATGGTTTTGAGATATTGAGTCTAATAAAACATCCATCTTGACTTCACAGTTCTTTTTTTTCTACATATCAGATGAAAAACTCATTATCACATGCAACAGAACTTCCAGAGAAAATCAAAAGTCAAACAACGTACATTGTTTTAAATTAGTGCCAAGAAGACAGAATGACTGCACTCCAACTAACACTTGAAACAATTCTATTGACGACATTTGAAACCTCATTTGAAATTTGTTTTCTCCTCCTTTCTATGAAGAGAAAAGCTTTAGGCCTCAGCAAAATAGCTAGCATTAAGAATATTTGCACTGTTTCAATTTAAAAGTACACTGAAGGAACTTTTTTTGCAATTATGTTCATAATGTCACGACCTTCTAAACTGACATTTCTGTGTCTGTGTGTGGGTTGCATTGGGTGCTTGCCACAAAGTTTAATCTGAAAACTGCAGTACATCGAAATCCTGTATTTGTCTATAAACCATAGAAGATTCATGAAAATTATTAGTAAAGCCACACATATATATGGCCATTGAACAATGGGTAAAGTTTGTTTATATTTTCAGTCTCCAGAGATAATATTCATCTAGTTTTTAAAATGTGTGTTTTTCCTCTACAGCAGATGGAGATTTCTAAACCTGTAGTGAAGCATATGATATTTAACTGATCTGAAAGCATGAAATCCCTAAAAGCGTTGACAGTTTGACAGTTTGGCACGTGGAACCATCAGAAAGCCCATTAATCCTCATTGTTTCTGGCCCATTGAATTATCACTATTTTACCAACTGACTGACCCCCGGGTTGTGGTTAATCTCTGTGCAGTTAATGGACTTTCCACATCCACAGCAACCACATGTCTGTGTTATATAACAGGGGTTAGAGCATGCTGTGAGTTGTATTCTTTGTATTTACAGTATGGAGAAGGTGTAAACACCTGTGAGGTTTAATGGGAAACAGTTCTTTGGACGGTGTGAGTCCACAGTTGAGATATATTGTACATAAATGAATTCAAGAAAATCTATTTTATTATATTTGGGATGCTTACATTAACAAAACGGTGAGGCTTATAGGTGTTGCTCAGGAACAGAAAACATGAACTGATTGCTCTCTCTCTGGGTGTTAGCTTAACTCCAGGTTAAGATAGATGACCTGTACATGTGAGGGCTGAGTTTCGTCTTACCGTACAGAAGGGGGCTATCATAACACACTGAGATCGCTTCCATTATTGGTTTAAACTTGAAATCTTATTGATGAGGGCTGTGAAATTTCTGTTCTTTATTGTTTTCATGTATTCATTTAGTCAACTGAAGCCAATATAGAAATACCGAATTAATACGTTCAAATTGCTGCTGAATTTGAATGTTATTATGTTTTTATTCTGATTCTGTAGTTTTTATGTCATGATGAGTATATGTGAGTATGATTATATACATCAGTTGGTGATTGGTTGCACCACTTTGGATTTCTTTTCCCCTTTTTATGTCACTTCAAGCTGTTTTGTCCTGAATTTAGGAATTGTGTTTTTGCAAGTTTGATCTTTTACACTTTCCTATACTATATATTTACAGTGTTTCCTACAGTCTCTGTCTGAGTGTGCGTGGAGCCATTTCCCCCTTTACATCAACGCCGTCAGTCTCTTGGCTGATGATCAATATAAATGTGGTATAAAAGTGGTTTCCCCCCTGTAGTTTTTGGATGATTCTGGGATTGTGTATGCTTGTACCATAATAATTGTGTAGTATTAGAATGCATCATCTATTGTATCTACATAAGATGGACAAAATATCAGTCGTCAGTGTACTTTTGGTAGTTGTCTTGTCTATCCCTGAAAACTAACTTCACAGTATAAAACTGATGATTGTCAGAACCCTTTATATTTAACTTAGAGACCAGCCCACCTGAATTAGTGGCATGCAATGCAAAATGCCAAAATAAAGTCTTAAATTTCAAACACAGGAGAGGACAAGCAAAGAGAATTGTTTTCACCAAAACCTCTGAGGAGAAAGGAAAGTATTCAGCTTCACCAAATTAGTATTTACAGCAGGGCCATTGTATTTTAAGGACGTAATGTATCGTCAAGTGTTCTTTTGTCCATCAAATTTTTCACTCAAGGGTTTTTAATTTCTCTTTTTATTCATCTTGAAGTGGCAACTATCAAAATTCAATTTTTCCAAATTGCATTTAATACAGTGCAATTAAATGACAATGGTGCCAACAGCTGATCCTGATGTTACATTGTTAGATGTCCCTCTTTACATATGAATATCATGCAAGTATGTAGGACAACATCACATAACATCCTTCAAACAGGTCAAAACGGGACAAATGACACCAAAAACACAAAACCAGAAAGACATGCATGTTACATGTTGTGCTAATGTGGTTGTCTGCTCACGCTTATCCTTTAATGTGTGGATGTAGGTTAATATTAGGCCATGGTCTCTGCCTTAGTCATCATGTATATGTGTGTGTTGATTATATTGGCACCACTTCCACCTCTCAATAATCGATCAGATCCGTTTATAACCCGCATAATTAATTCAAGTCTTAACTTCCAAACCATCTCCTTGGCAAAATGTAGTAAAAGGTTATCAGACAAGTCAGAAATATAACTGAATACATCAGTATAATGTAAAATACTATATAAGCTTTGTATTAGCTTTTTATACAGCTTTATATTTCCTTTTACACTCCATTTTAACTATTCAACTAGTAATAATTGTTAGTGATATATTTAGTTATATTTTTGACTTGTGTCATAACCTTTTACTACATTTTGTGAGTTGTGGGGCTCCATTTTGTGGTGTTGGTAGTGCAGAGTTCTGTGCTACCATCGAGCATGAGGGAAAGGTTCACACAGAATCTCACACCCTGAGTCACAGATCAACATTGCAGATTTTTTTCTGTTCAGTTATCGTTAAACTTATATATTTAAACTAATTTGGTTGCAACAAAGTGATTCACTATCAGGATCCGCCTTTGTTTTATGATTTGTGGAAATGTCTTGTAAGATATCACAGCTGTAGACTTGTTCTCCGAGTGTGTCTGATCCATCTCAGTGTGTATGTGTGCTGGATTAGGATGGCTCAGAACAGATTAGTTAATTATAGACACCTGCTGTCTAAGCGTGGTGTGTGTTGTCAGGTGTTGCAGCATGAGGTCGGCTTGGTGCTGAGGGGAGAAAAGGTGGAGCCAGGTGTGGAATTGCAGGGACGAATGCTTTGCCATGTGCTCTTAGATTGTCTCTGCTCTCCCTGTCCTAGCTCTGACAGCAGCTCAGTAATGGGAATCTTCACAAACACTTCACAGATATAAAGTGTCACCTACTCAACACACCTATACCTAGTAGCTCTGCAAACTCTATATATTACGCCTGTATCCTAAAGCACCTATATGATCTGCTAACAGTGAATCACTCTATAATCAGACAGCTGGAATTATATTCTCTTTGATTCTGGCCAAGCAATATTTTGATTCCCACAAAAAGGGATAAAACACTAACACAGTCAAGCTGTCATAGCCACATTTTGAAGACTAAATTATACTCTGGATAAGAATTTATGAATCTATGTATTAAAGCCATTCACAGCACCATGACTGATCTATAATAAGAGGCCAAATAGGAGCATGGTGACTGTTAAAATGGCTCCAATGATATGACACACACCTTGGTAATCATCTTGTCCACATACAAAGTCGGTCACCCCAACATAGCATTAAAGAATAAATACTGCCATGGCAACACCATCGCAACTGCATGTGGCTATGTCAATCTGTGAAAATAAAAGGAGCCATGGTCACTTGCTTCCAGGAAGACTATAATCGCACTGACGACATTCAATGACTAAGCAGCACTAAACAGCTGCGTCTGTGCAAATGCCTCAAATCAAGGCTCAGCTTGTTGTTGCTATGCAAAGTTTCTGCCGAATGATTTGGAAACAGTAACAAGATCTTGAGCAGCACAAGAAACATTCAGGGTCATATTGACAGAATAACAAACATAATGAAAAGTTTATATTTGCCTTCATCTCAAGCAATCCATTGTTGGTTTAAGCTGAGGAACAGAACTGCGTGCCAAACTCTCCATTAAAATCAATAAGAAATAAGAAATCTTACCCAAACCATAACATATAAGCCATAAGTGATGTCTGATTACAAACACTTAGTTGAGATTCATTAACCCTTGAATTTGTGCCATTGTCTTAACTGCTTCACATATAAATGAAGCACGCAAATAAACCTAAAGTGCAACACATTTAACATTACGAATAAATTACTTTGCAAGAAGCTTTCTGAAGACATCAGACATCATGATGCCGCTCTGTGTTAGAAATTAATTATGGGCTGCAGCTACTGACAATATCCTCACTGATTGTGTTTAGCCAAGGAGTTTTAAAACTCCTGGAAAGGGCAAACCATGCATTTGGCAAAGTTGCCCTGATGAATATGCATTGTTTTGTTTTTTCCATTTTGTAAATCTAATCTAATAAATTGTTCTAATCTAAAACTCTCTGTGTTATCAGTAAAGTAGGACCCAGTCAGAAAACTTAACACTTGTAACTCTCAACACTTATTTTTACTCATTCAGGACCCTCTGAGATTATATCTCTTTGGACATGCAAAGCGATATAAATCATTCCCTCTGGAAGGAAAAGTAAACAAATAAAACCAAACCAAAAAAGGACTTTTAACTCCCTCGCTAATCTTCGGAGGTTGACTCCACCCTTCCTGTCTGGGAGACTCCTGTCAGACCTCCAGGTTAGTCAGTTTACCTTTACACACCTCCCTCCCTGCAGCTGAATGCGCAGGCATTTGTGATTGTGGATATACATCGAATGCTGAGGAAGAACCGATCTGCAGATCTTTAAGGACGGAAGAGCCCTTTCTGAAGGGATAAAATACTTTTTGGCATTTCTGACTGGATTTACTAATGCATGAGCCATGATTTTGTTAATTTTTTCACTGACACCGATGGCTGTGTAGTAACCCTAAAGTAAAGTACAATTTCAAGACCAGGCAACATACAAAACAACTGGTAAGCATTATTAGTAGCACGTAGTGATGTGGTGGTAGTTTATGAGATGAGTCATTTAGACATTGCCATGGAAGAGTTGCCTTCAAAATAATCAGCAGCTCCTGTGCAGATTTCCCTTGAAAGCTGAATGATGCATCAGTGTGTATATTGTGTCCAGAAATGACTACTGTAAGTTTTACATCTGTGGTAAACCTGTTGGTGATGCATTGATAGAGTGAGTATGATGTTTTTGTCATGTCTCTTCAAACATAGCTCATAAACTTCGTCCTGTTCTGCCCTTTGATCCTTTTGCATCAGCCTCTCAACCAGAGATCTTGATAGAGTGTATTTTGGGTGCTGATAGCATAAAAGTAGCGGCTTGCATTGAAAAAGATACCCCTCACCCTCTCAAACATTTGTTTGGTACCAAACTGACTAACATTGCTTACTCATGAACGTTTTTTGCTCTTAAATGATTTGTCCAGTGCTTTTACCCGGTAGTACCTAGCTGTAGAAAAACAAAGAGAAACTTCGTCTGAATACTGAAGTTTGGTATTTAAATTAGTAATCTCCTGTATAACAGTCGTCAGGCAGGTGAAGGTGACACCTTGACTTTTCCTGGGAAGCCCCTTTTCTGTTACATAACTCAATCACTTGTGTCCTGGAGGTGCTAATTTTATCCTCTTTAAAAGGCTTAAGTCTCATTAATGCTGAAGCACAGTGTATCAGACAGGCATGATTGACTTGGCAGTTGTTCTGTCCTCACCTTATATGTTCCCTGTTCCCTTTCATGTGTTGTACAGAGGGTAATTCAAATATTGAATTATCAAACATAATATTGAACGAGGGAAGAAGAGTACACACTGTGAATTGTCCTGAAGGAAAGTACTTTTTCTAGAGGAAACTTTTCACTTAATCCACAACCTTTGCTAACAGAAACTTCAGTATTTCTGTTGTGTTTGCTGCCAGCATTAATATTCCAGGTGTTCAAGTCATGAAGGTCGAGAGTGTCCAAATGACACGAGCATTCACTGTTACATAACTGTGCAAGTCTGTGCTCTACAGAGGATTTAAAGGCTGCACAGGGGAGAGCTGATCTTTAAGTCAAAGAGGCTTTACGCCAGACCACAACAAACCTGAGATACTTGTTGCTTCAGTGACATGACGAAGCAGCAAGATTAAGGAGTGGATCGCAGGATGGACGAGATCATTATCTGACATCGTCTCTAAGCGATGAAATTAGTTCTGGAAACTCACAGAAAACATGAGGGCGAAACACCGACCACATAACAAAACAAACTGTGTACGTATAAAAAAAAAAACGTTATGCATGCCCTTTAACTTTACATGCAGGTTTTGTTGCTCTTATATTTTATTCAACACAGAAATAGGATATCTTGAATTATCATGAATTACTTTGAACAGACATCCAACAGAAGCAGCAGCAGCAGTAGCAGAGGGGAGGATATGAGTAACAGCTGGTGTTCTGTTTATTCTAATTCATCGAGGAAAAATGGAATAATTTGTTTAAAATGCAGATTATAAACAGGCTCTTTGTTGATTCTGTTCTAACTGTTTGGGAATGTCAGTCGCTAATTATAAAAAGGCTGCGAACTTTTTACAACTTTGCATGCATTCAAAGTGCACCCATTAATTACAATGAACACATTTTAAAATTAGTAATCCTTTATGCAATATCGTGATTTCAATCACTATTGCAAATTTATTTTACTAATCACCTAGTATAGATTGCACGATAACATAATGCTATCATCACACAGTCTTTCCTTTTTGGGGGGTTGGGTTGGCCCCTTTTTCTCCCGAGTTTGGGATCACCAATACCCTGAGTGTGCCGCTGCTAACTCTACTGTTGGCCTGGTGAGGGTAGAGACAGACATGTGTCTTCTCCAGTGTAAATGGTCTCACTACTGTTGCCTGTGTGCCCCCCATCCACCTGATAAAAAGGTTGTCTCAGTTCCATACTCAGTAATAATGGAGTACTTCTATTTGAAGGCATCGCTCCAACTGGACTCTTAATCAAAGTGTAACCCCAGCTCTATTTTGCAATCTCCTTCAACATTGTTTATTTCTTCTCTTAGCTGCAACTTAACACAAATTGAATTATTAAGCATGTCTGCTGCTTTGTAGTAAGAAAAACATTTAAAACCTACAAACTTGTCTGTAATTAATACCAGCTCTTCTTCCTTCTTTACTTCCTTTAGTGCCAACAAAATGCAGAAGCAAGTGGAGGTCAGGATGGACGAGAGCCACCTGGAGCCCAGAGTGGCCACTCCTGAGAGTGCATGTGGTGGTCTGTGTGATAAAATCATGAAGAACATGGTTCTCACTCTCACAATCCTTGGTAAGCTTTTGGTCCTGGACTTCCATCCACTTTCTACTCCTGTTTAGGATCTCAGGGGGGGCTGGAGCCTTTCCCAGCATGCATTAGACAAAACAAACATAAACAGACACACACATTTATACCTTAGGCAATTAAACTTACCATCAAAAACATACAAACTTCACTCAGGGAGGCCCCAGTCTTTCAAATTCCAGGACCTTCTCGCTGAGAGGCAATAGTGCTAACCACTGAGCCACTTGTGTTGCCCTGCGTGAAGCCAAGGGTTTTTACTACAAAATATTCAAATATGAAAATTGTTCACAGCTTCTTTCTTGATGTTAAAATAGCAAGCATTCAAAAGACCAGGAGTTTCATGATATTCTGTCTCTGGGGTCATATTGCATTTAAATTGCACTGTAATACGCTACACTTTAATATTTTTATTTGAATGTACAGGCAAACTCAACAAGGAAAAGGTGTTATCTTCAGTATTATTATGATTGTTTGCATGTGCAGCAGTTGGAAAAACATTCGGATCAATGTTATATTTTGGTGGTGTTGTAAAGGGAAACACAAGTGACCTTTTGAAGTTAATAGCTTTCTTTGTCACACATGTACACGGTTATCACCGTATCTGTAGGCAACACCATGGCACTGTAACTCTCAGATGACAGGTTGTGATGTTAATTCAGACTTTAATGAGCAAAAGGTGAGAGGTTATATGCCACAGATGTTGATATATTCTTATATCTCTCAGAGTCCCCTGACTTTGTGTTTGATTTGTGTTTTCTCGCCGGCTCAGGTGTGTTTCTGGGTTCCATTGCTGGAATGCTGCTGCGGCACATATCTCCTCTCCCTCCTGATGTTATCATGATCATCGCCTTCCCTGGGGAGATCCTAATGAGGATGCTGAAGATGCTTATTTTGCCTCTTGTTGTTTCCAGTCTGGTCACAGGTGGGTGAGGTACAGTAGCTGCTACAAATGTTCTGCTCAATTTGCTGAGCAGAACTGTCCTAAAATGAGGTCGCATTGTGCGATTTGTTGCTACCTGGGAGTTGAGTTGCAACAGGAGAGACGAGAGAGTGGGCAGTTATTTTCTTTCAAGCAAAACGGGAAAAAAAATTCTTAAAATGTCAATTTTGTGTGGAGGAGGGGAGGCACACAGACAGTGTTTTGTTGGTGTATCTTGCACTCGTATACAGATGCTTTTGTTTTTCCATACTTTAAACTATTGAAAACATGAACCTCTTACTAGTTCAAAACAAGGACTACAACATCTATTGATATACAGTATAGACGTAGTAACATTAGGTTGCCTGTATGCTAATTGTGTTTGCAACATTTCCACTTAAATACACATCTATGCAAATGAGAGAGCATGTGGTTGTCCTTCATTGGAATATTTATGAATCTAGATCAACCCGTTTTAACGAACTTGATTTATGTTGTTATATGGTGGTTATATGCTTATAAGTCTGAAATACCTCCCCATATCACATCCCTTACTGTTCAACTTTGCTTTACAAACTTTGCTGTGAAAGATAACATAGCTTTGGTCCCTAATAATCATTCAAAGCTGTTAATCAAGCCATAAAATTAATTAATTAATTAATTAATTAATTAAAAACACCTGAGATAAAACTAAATGTATCAGTCCAGGTATCCAGTTCATATGATGATGATCAGCTGCACAAGTGATGTTGGACATGTTGTCTACAATACAGTGTGCAGACACATTTACAATACTACCTCTCCACAACCTTGAGAGTGCACACAACGTCTAGCAAGCCTTTCTTACAAACTCAATCAATCTCCGTAAACAATATATTGAAGACCGCTGTTGTTCATCATGTTCTGCTCCGGAAGTCGTGACATCTAGTCCCTCCACAGAGTCAACAGAGACAGCAGTGCTACAATCACTTGCTGTCACACTGGATAATTAAGTCCAATTGTTTAGCTAAGTACAAATGTGTAATTAAGTTGAGTCTCTGACTGAGTCATCTCACCTTCGGAAGCAATTCTTATGAAACTTTGGGTACAGAATTAGTTTTTCCAATATATTTGCACAAGATGTCCTCACAGACAGAACAGTCACAATCACAACACCAGCACCTCTTATCTAAATGAGGCAAGCCATATGTGTGGAGGCTTCACATTTAAAGTCTCACTGGAAGGACATTAGCAAATGAAAAATACATAGGTTTGAACTGTATCGCTATCGTTAAAGAGAGAAAAGTTATGAATACTGCAGTAGCATTAATACAACAACATACAGTATATTTTAGGCTATCTTTTTGATATTGGACACTTACCTGTAAACCAAACTATGTCAACAGGACTGGCTGGTTTGGATGCTAAATCCAGCGGCCGCTTAGGAACCAGGGCTATGGTGTACTACATGTCTACGACGGTGATCGCAGCCATCCTGGGAGTGATCCTGGTGCTGCTCATCCATCCCGGAAACCCCAAGCTGAGGGCTAATCTCGGACAGGGAAAGAAGAACGACGACGTGTCCAGCGTGGACGCTTTCTTCGATCTCATCCGAAATCTTTTCCCAGAGAACTTGGTGCAGGCTTGCTTCCAGCAGGTAGGAGTCTCACAGAAAGCTTTCACCCACCATATAGTCTGATTCATATGTCAGTTGCTCCAATTGTTTGTTCTTTTCTTTGCTTCTTGTCCAGATCCAGACAGTAACCACTAAAATACCAGTACCCACTAACAGAACCAAAGCACCTCCACAGTTCACAGTGAAGAGGTCCCTTCAGTTCAAGAGTGGGATGAATGTCCTGGGTAGGTGAAAAGTTTGAAAACACACCCACTGCACAAATGAAAAGAAATAACAGTTGTTGAAGAAAAATACAAGTTCTTTTTTTTTTTCATTTTCAATTACATAATAACTAGAAAACACATGCCTCCACCAATGCTGCGCAATCAGATTTAGTAATAGATAATCTTTAAAAATGTGCAATCTGCATCTGCCTCCAGATCTGTGTCAAAATATACTGTATGTAGTGACACACAGTCATGGGACGCATGGGTGCCAAGCATTTCATAAGAAATATACGCTGTCTTGCAATAGTGAAAAACCATTCTGAAAGTGATTGTATCCATGCAAAAAATGAATTACTTATTCATTGATTCATCGTTCAACTTCACACCAAAGTTGATTCTGCTCTCATTTTTTGAGATATTCTGCTAATAGACAAACAGAAAAACAGGGCCACCTCCTTGGCTGATGTAACAATAAATGTACCCATAATCATACTACTTTTACTTTTCAGAATATTATCTTTTTCCTAGTATTGCAAACACACCCCCTAAACAATACCATCTCCATATGGCTTTCAATGAGTAATTAATAATTTTCTCTAAGACTAATTTAACATTACTGTATTCTGTGTCTTACAGGTTTGATTGGATTCTTTGTTGCTTTTGGAGTTATTATGGGAAAAATGGGAGAAAAGGCCAAGCTGATGTTGGACTTTTTCAATATCCTGAATGAGATCGTTATGAAGCTTGTTGGCGCGATTATGTGGTAAGTGCTGTGGTAGTCCACTACAGGCATCGCTCCACATTCACTGACACTGCCAAACCATTCCCCTGTATCATATTGATGCAGAGTATCCTACAGCTAACTTATACTATAGTATCTTCAAAATGCTAATAATGTGCCTGCAGACATATATGTATATAACGTATAAAATAAGTATCCCGTGTCTATCTTCAGGTACTCCCCTATTGGTATTGCCTGCCTCATCTGTGGAAAGATCATCTCCATTGCTGACTTGGAGGTGGTTGCGAGGCAGCTGGGGATGTACATGGTCACCGTGATAGTGGGTCTCATCATCCATGGAGGCATCTTCCTTCCGCTGATATATTTTGTGATAGTGAAAGAAAACCCCTTCAAGTTCTTCATGGGAATATTCCAAGCTTGGGTCACGGCACTTGGAACAGCGTCCAGGTATGAGGGATCTCATACCTGCTTTCCTTTACTCAGTGTTTTATTAATGCCATAGATGCACTCTTTCCCCTCCTGAGGTGAGCTCAGTTCTCTGAAGTTCTGCTTCGCCATCTACGAGAAATATTCATTAATTATCAGACATAACAAAACATACAAAGCAACTGCTGAGCCACAACTGCTGTTTCATCTATGGGATTCACCCTTAAAGTGAATTCAAACTAGTATAAGTTTTTGTTTCTTTGGTGAAGCTCATGAAAGTCTTAGCAACAAATTAACAATTAATAAATTACCATCGTTCAGAGTGGATTTATTTCAGTATGAATAGAAGAATAGTGTAATTAAGTTTAAAAATGACTGCAACATCAATTGTGACCCAGTCAAATAAATTCTCAACAGACAGTCTATAATTTGTTGTTGTGAAGTTTTTCATGCCAAATTGGGTGCAGAGTTTACAAACTGAACCTCACTGCATGCTGTTCGTGACCATCATAATAAAGCATTTTCTTCCTGTTTTATTTGCCGCAGTGCCGGTACCTTGCCTGTCACGTTCCGATGCTTAGAGGAGAACCTTGGCATCGACAAGAGAGTCACGCGTTTTGTCCTCCCAGTGGGTGCCACCATCAACATGGACGGCACAGCGCTTTATGAGGCTGTGGCTGCCATCTTCATCGCTCAGATGAATGGGATTAATCTTGACTGGGGCCAGATCGTTACTGTCAGGTGAGAATGTGGCTACAGAAAGATGTCACAATACATTTTGGGGGTAACATTTTGGCAATACATTTGCATTTAATTCAGTTAGACAGGGTTTTAAATCTGCCTGAGCAAAAGAATGACTAGAATATTTTCCCCATAAATACTAGTGAAACATGCATACAGTAAAATATAATAATACAGCAAACCTCATGGAGGTTTTTTTTGTTTATTTCACATATCTGAAATAATACCATAGTTTTAGAGAGTTAGAGCACCAATGTGGATATGTTTCTCACAATCAATTTAATAAAAAGAATCTTACATTTTAGTTAGGTACTGCAAATTTCATGCACTTCCTAGTTTGATTGATTAATCATGTCAAATATTTATTGCGTGGTCATGCCATTTTTATTAGAAATACACTGACTGAATGTGAAAAGTGTATAGTGGCAGTGGTATGTTGGAGCCTTGCAGCCTGTGGTTTGTCCTGCTGAGAGTGGAACTTGTCTCTTGTTTAGTATGACAGCCACCCTGGCCAGTGTTGGAGCAGCCAGTATCCCCAGCGCTGGACTTGTGACCATGCTTCTGATCCTCACGGCGGTGGGGCTGCCCACTCAGGACATCAGCCTCCTGGTCGCTGTCGACTGGCTGCTGTAAGTTCAACATCAACACAAATACTATTATTGAAAACATACAGACCCATTCCAACACCATGAACAGGATTTTATTTCATAATGGTGACTAACCCTGCTGTATTTTAAAGCCTTTGAGCTTCTTATTATCTAATTGTCTAATGTTTTCCCCCCCCAAAAAAATCTCTGAATAAGTCCAAATTCCACATTTGTCATTTTTAGTCACTATCTGACAAAAATCGCTCATCGAATGAGTCATAATCTCAACAAAACTGAGGAATTTGAGAAAAAGAGAATTGCATCATGCTCACTGGGTTTTTAATTGGCAAACATTTATCCACGACAGCTTCAAAGCATAACTCTGCCCACCATATTTTCTCAGCTTTTTCCAACAATTCAGTCAACTCTAACAAAAAAACTCACTTTTCTTCACTGAAAAGCCGAGAACAGCTTGCTTTCCTGGTTGTACAGTAACAGCTGAGCCAACGCCCAATGTTATTTAACATACTAACATCTTTTCACTTTTTAATGAGACATATATATATATTTCATTTTGTGTTTGTCCATAGTTTGACAAGCAGCACATGTATGCACACATCATTTCTACACAGTGTAGAGCTAAACCACAATGGCATCAAAACAGATGCTTGTCTTTAATTTGAATGTAGCAGTGAACGTGTTCTACCTGTCTCTAACACATGTTTTGGGGATGTAAAACAACTCTGGCTGTCAGGCTTTGATAACATTTTTGGAGATGTAGAGTTTTACCCTCCACATGCCCATTTCATTCATTATTTCCCCGTATCTTTCCTCTTCAACATGCAGGGATCGTTTCCGCACCTCCGTTAATGTGGTTGGGGACTCCTATGGAGCAGGAATCGTGTACCACCTCTCCAAACACGAGCTTGACTCCTTCGACTCCCAACAGAACCGGATGGAGGACTTTGAGATGGCAAAGACACAGTCCTTCTTTGAAAATAACACCAACCAGAATGTATACGCTCACCACAACTCAATCTTGATAGACGACTGCAAGGTACATTTCACGTTAACGGACATAGAGACTTGTATGTAGAGACTCCTCCCCAGTTCTGTGTCTGTGTTCCTCTTTCTTTTCTTGTCTGTGTTTGTGACTTCTTATATTTGTGTCTATGTGAATAGTAAATGTCATATTTTCATTGAAAAAAATTATTTTTTTAAAAATGGGTGAAAAAGCTAAATAAATATTTCTATATTTATTTATTCACCTGTTAATCAAATGAAAAAGCAGTTTTTGTGATACCAGGTTCATCAAAAGCAAAGTTTGTTCTTTTTTATTTTATACTTTTGGCTTTAATCTTCCTCAAAAACTCTGTTTTACTCTCATAAAATCCAAATGAAAGTGTCTATTTTTAAGCATCAACCATTCCTAATGCGTTGTCTTGTACACAGTTATATCAACTTGTATTTTGTTGTGGTATGTCTTGATTTTATTAAGATCTGTATTTTTGTTCTTGTCTAATTGGACATGTATTTGTGGCAGCCCTGACCAAATTACAGTTTCAATCTTTTTGAAAGAGTTTTTTTAGCCAGTGGTATACATAAAGACTGCTGTTTCACCCTGTTTCATCCAAAGTGATGCATACATTTATGAAATGCCTATCGAACATCCTTTCCTATCAATAATGTAGCTGGCTTTCTAAACAATCAAGAGCAAAATTGTTGTTACTTTTAGAGAATTTCATTCATACAGTAGAATTTTGTTATTTTTCAGTGTCTGTATGATGCAACTTTTTGTCTGACACTAAAGTTGCATTCTGATTATTTTGAGTATTGTAATTCGGTTGGGCAGAGAATCCATAAAATACATGGCCAACTCAGAAAAACTATAATTATCGTTGGTTTCATATAACATATGACAATGTAAACGGCATCACTGTATGAGATGACATGTATTTTAATGCTGGGGATTCACACAGTAAACTCCGACCCCAAAGGTCAATGGCCTGAATGTAATGAAGCAATGGCTTCTCTGCTCCCAACCGTTGACAGTTTGTACATGATGGTGCCTTGGCCCCATAGTTAGATGTTCTTGATAATTGCTTACAGGTCACCATGGGCAGAAATGGCAAGACTGCAGAGTTCTCTCTTGTTGAGGAGGGACCATGGAAATGCGAGTAAAGCAGATCCAGATGCTGCTGCGCCTTCCCCTGAGTTCCAACAGTTTTTACTTTCTGCCGACGCAACAATAAAAAACAACCAAAAAAAAAAATCACATACGAAAAGGAGGAAAAAAAAGTTAGCAGAGTCACTGTACCGCAAGAACAAACGGTCGGCCAGTGTTTTTCTTTCAGTTACTCATCTGGGTAGCTACTGGAGCAAACTACAGATGACTCACCAACTTGTATTAGATCTTGCATTGGCACTAACTAGACACAAACTGTAATGAACTGGTGCGCTCCATGCGCTCTGTACAGAAGAATAAATCATTCAGTTGACAACACTCAGGGCCTTACTTCGTGCTGCTGCAAGCTTCCTGTTCTGTCAACGAAAGAATTCTTCTACCATGTGCAACATCTATTTTTTCTTTTGTATTGAAGCATTTTCTTTGTAGCTTTCTGCGTAGGCAGAGATGATGTGTGGATGATGGCCTTGCCAGTTACATTTAATACAAAGACCAAGTGAGACATAAAATCATCTAAGAACAAATGTCAGCTCATCAGCATTTGACAGACTTCATCACTGAATGGTTGTCACTATCATTGGTTTTGTGTATTTGTGATTTCTGACAAACTCTGTCGTCTTATGAAATGTCTCTAAACACTAGACCAAAGGTTGAAAATAATGAAAAAATCGATTTATAAAAACATGAACTGAATGAAACAGTGCTTCGTGTGGCATTATGATGTAAGAGCAGCATGGTTTAACACTGCGTTACCTTTGACTGTTTGACTTATGGGATTACACCCTGATGTCGCACACATGGTCAAGCCTAAGAAGCAAAGCTTAGGACTTAGACCATTAGAGGAGAGCATGTGGCCTCTAAATGTGGCAACAAACAGTACAGGATGTGTTGCAAAGAGCTGTACAGCAGAAAATAAAGTAAATGACGGGTGCCCTCCCATTTATTTATTTATTCTTTTTTGTATATATGTTCTTCATGAGTGAAGCACTGAGTTTCTGTTTGTAGTCAAAAGATGCCTGTGTACTGGAATGTTTTGTGTGTTCATATGAGTTTCTGAGAGCAAGAGATGAAGATTAACATGGATATGGAATAAAGTTGGAGATTCAATAAGAGAAGTGTATAGGGGAGGGGGGTCAGATGGGGCATGGGGGTCTCTCAAACTCTCAGCAGGCCAGTGCATTGCTCTGTGTTTTATTTCAAACTGTTTATTTCTTTGCTTTATGACAACCTTGCCTTGACGATGTCAACTGCAGAGTGCAGTCAGTGTGATGACTACGACTACAACTACTACACACTTGTGGATAAAAGTTACCACTTTTCATTTCAATAGGATATTGGGACTTACATTTTAGCAGAAGAAGGAAAAATTCTCCACCTTCCAGCTTTACTACCCTCAGAGCGAGGACGGCTGGGCCTTCCTCGCAAGACAGTCCTTACTGCACTTACACAGCAGATTTAAATATAAATAACACGCTTGTAATTACATGTAGAGTTGATTAGCTATGGTCACGTCTGTTTAGCAAGTGCACACTAAATTCTGCCTCCAGCACTCGCGTAAATCTCAAGCCGTAACAACAAAGTCATTGGATGTTGGCTGAATATGTTCGTTTTTGAGTTTAACTCCGTGCAGCAACTCTGTTCAAACCTAGGTGAAAACGGAATTATTTATTTCTCTTTTCATATAAGCGACAGCTTATATATTCATGTTTAAAGTGCCTCCTTGCACTTTGTGTATATACTCTCTTTAGATAAAGTGTATAAATCAAATGTATAGAATTTGACATTTTATGTCATCTATCAGAACTGTTTTTGCTATGCTAAAGGTTTCTATAAAGACTATATATATGTAACAATGTTAGCGCAACGATAATTTTCTTTTTATGGGCCACTAGTTGTCTCAATAGGTTGTGAAATTAGGGTCATTCATGTACAAACAATGCGTTCAATGTATCTGTTTTAAGGGAAAATACTGAGCTCCAAATGGTTGTCAGAGAAGAAAGCCCAATATTTTTCAGTTGTTTAAGGAGTGAATGTTGTTATTGACTCATCGCAGATTTGGTCATTTAAGGGTTACAAGCACATTAAGGCAGTTTTATGTGCACGGGATATTGGTGTTGGCAGCTATAGTATGTCTACATGTTGTGAGACCTCTGCAAGCCATCCAGTGCTCAAGCACCGCCTTCCTCCAAAATGGAAGAGAGTCTTCCTCAGTATTTATCAGCACGTCCTGATTTATGTCCAAAAACCCATGATCTATTAACTGATTATATCCCTTTTCAATCTATTCCATTTGGTGTTGGGCCTTGATCTAAATAAGAAAATGTTCTTAGTCAACTGGCCTAGTGTAGCAGGTGTTTTCTATGAACATGTGAAATTGTACAATCTTTAGATAATAAAACTTTTATTTTCTATCTTTTATTTTTGATTCTGTGTCCCAGAATGTGTTCAACATTTCCGTGTGTCTGACATTCATTGTAATGCAAAACTTGACTGACTAAATGCAAGCAGGATTGAATGCATGTACTAAACAAACTATAACAGTGCACAAAAATATTTGTCAGGCAAATGGAATGAAAGTGTGTAAATGTTTTAATACTTGTGTGTAAATATGAATGGAAACAAATAAATGTTTATTGATGAGCCTCCGTGGTGTTTATTTATCAGATGAGGGTGGATGTGATACAGCATATGAGAATTCAATAAATGCATACAGCAGCTGAAGTGCTGTGTAGGTTGTCAAGAGAAGCTACTGAGTTAGGGGGCCGAGCACTGCTCAGTACAGAGCTCCCATAATGAATGTGGGTGAAAGAACAGAGCAGCTTAATATAAGTTACAATCCACAACACGGTCTTTAATAATATTATTACAAAGAGATTTAAAATAATATTACAACTTAAAAAGGTCTTTTCTTGTGTCCACTAACAGATCTGTGAGTTTAAAAAAACACTACTTATTTACAATTTAAAAACAGGACATAAAACACTGTAAATACTTTCCAGCTGTGTTTGAAATAAATGGAATTTGTGTATCTCACCAGAGCAGTTTTGTATTTTACAGTTGACTGATTTGACATGGCAATAAATACATCGACCAAAATATTGCTGTATTTTCAAGGTAAAGATATGATTTGAATTTTGAGTCAGCAGGAAAAACCAGACCATGATCCTCGTTCAGACTGGGCTCAGAGCTGTGAAAGTCCACAGAAACCTTTTGCTCAACAGCCATAACAGTTGCGTTCCTCTCATCAAATCCATCTGCTTCAGAGTCTTGTGGTTCTGTGATGAGTCTCAAGCCTCCAGAGGGTCTTTTCCTGAACCTCAGTGTGATGAATATTTCTCTGGAAGCTCATCCAGGGGGATGACTGTGTACTCTTCCGCCTTTCCATTCTCCCTAGGATTGTCTTTGTGCAGGAATGTCTCCATCTCTACCTCCCTCTGCTGGTTTGAGGAGTTAGTATTGGTCTCTAGCTGGGATGCCTGTTTTGGTCCGTTCCACCTGCGCAATAAGGTGAGAATTTAATTCTATGCTCATAATAGTTACGGACAAAAACATTGTTCTATTTTTCAGATGTTAAAGTCTCACTTGTCTCTGGTAGCGATGGCAACGCAGAGCATGACCAGTGCTGCAACGCCAGCAATAAAACCAACGATGATGATCCAACCTGGAGATATGGGAGCATAAGAGTTAAGAATATGGACTGTCTTAAACCAGAGTTTAATCATGCAGAAATCTGGTTTATTAAATGCATTTTTTCTGGACTCACCTGGTGTACTGTGTCCTTTGTTCTGGGATTCAGGATTGACAGGTTCTTCCACACTCTGTGGTCCTTGAACAGAAAAACACAGACTTAAACTTTCCCGTAGACAATCAATAAAGACAATATGATAACGATTGTAGGCATAACATTTGGGGCAAGTATAGGGTATTTACCATTAATGAGCGGTCCCATCCTGCTTTTCGTTTGAGTAGCGAATGACTTTTTAATCTCCTCTAACATTTCGGATTCTGATCCTGATCCAGATCCAGATCCTTCACTTCCTTCAAATATATGTGGAGCGGCCCTGGAGGTTGATGATGCAGTGCTAGTTTCTCTGTCGGAGCTAGAGGTTATACTTGAGGTTGAAGAAGGGTACTGGCCTGACACCTCTCCATCTCCAGACCCTGAATCAGAAGTCAGGGTGCTCAGGAAGTCAAAGCTGGAGACAGCGGGATCAGTAGTTTGAGAGGCCGTGATGTGGTCTGGGGTGACACTTGACTGGGCTTCATTTGGCACTGATGAAGAGGTAAAGCTAGACTGAGGGCTTTGAGTGGGTGAATCTGAACTAGAATTGTCAGTGTCCCTTGGCAACACTGTGGAGGTGGAGCTCTCAGCATGTGAAACACTCTGAGTTGTGGTTGCATACTCTTCACCTCCATGCTGGAGGAACACAGTCTCCCCGAGACCACTGCCCTCGATCATATCATTCCTTTTGGAGTCAGAAGATGGCTGCTGGGATGCTTGAACGGTTGTGTTTCTTTTGGGCGATTCAGTTGTGAGCGAAGGGAGAAAAAAGTGATCGATGAGGAACCCGTCCGTCGCGGCCTCTCGGAGAACGTCATCCTCGGTCTTGACCGGGGTCTGGGTCACAGCTAGGGCAAAGAGAGAGGAAAAATCCACAGGTCACCTTAAGTGTTTACCTACCAGCCCTGACATGAGCGGAAAGGAAAGTTACAAAGCTTTTTTGATGTATTACAAAATGATGACACAGGGCTTAAGAGCTTCGCCCCAAATTCTTGTATAAACTTGTGTCAGTGTTCTTTGATGAGGTGCGGTGGGAAACAGTAATGATTAACTTGGGTGACTAATCGTCTATGAGTGGGTTAACAAAAGAAAGGCAGTCTCATCAAAGCATACGTTTTACTAAGAGCATGCCACTCTTTTGACACACCCAGTACAACAGAGCAAGCCCTGACTGTGTTCTCTGTTTTAGTTGGAAGGAAGCCATTGTCAGGGTTTGGTGCCATTAAGGAAGAGGAAACAATGATTGGAAATATTCATTGTTTTTTGCTCATTTGAATTTATTTTTTAATTTCCTGCATAATCATAGCTTAATAGTGTTGAGATTTTTATTTTTTTTCATTTGGATTTTAATTTGGATTTTTTTTGTGCAGTTTTGAGGTTCTTGTGCTTTACTTGAGTATTTCCATTTCATGCTACTTTATACTACTCCACTACATTTCACTAGGAAATATTGCTTTTTACTCCATCTACCTGACAGCTATAGCTAGCTTTTTGGCATGTTACCCCTTACAAAAAAAGTAGTGTCTATGAGTTTGGATATCTACGAGTTGTTACCAGTTCCACCAAATAAGTATTTCCCTCTAAACTTCTCAGATGGTTTCATTCCAAAGAGGAAAAATCATCCAATATTTAATTTAAATCCCCTAGTGACACCTCAGATTTACTTTGTGACCTTTCGGAGGGACCCGACCCCCAGGTTAGGAACCACTGGCCTAAGCTAACTGTATATAAAGTTGTTAAAACTAGCTATACCTCGACCAGCTACAACCGTAAAATGCTACTTACAGATTAATGCAACAGTATTTACAACCTAATGATAATTACAGGGACTATTTTTCTGCTCTTCTGCTCTAACTTTAAATACATATTGCCTATAATACTTCTGTGCCTTTACTTATAATGGAGCATTTTTACGTTGTGTTATTAATCAGAATCAGAAATACTTTATTGATCCCCGGGGGGAAATTATACATTATTAGTACTTTATTAGGACATTATTAGTACTTTTACTTAAGTATTTGATCCAAGTACTTCTTCCAACACTATCCATAATAAGCAATAATCTGTTATATCTCAATAAAGTAAGAAAAGGGTTAAAACAATTATAAGAAGGCCTAAGAATCAAATCACACATCTCCACTCTCAATTTCTACCCAGTCATGTTCAGCTCCAGTGTTCCCTATGAAGTTTCCGGTTGCCCAGACTTGTGTAACAGCTCTGTGCTGATCTTCGGTTTCACCTTACTCAAGACATACGCATTAATGCACCTCCTGGAGCAGCTCAGAACATTCTACAAAAGATCTCTGTGTGTAATCTGGAGGTGCCAGTGAAACCTGCACACCGGCAATGAAATACTACTCTGGCATTCTTACAGAGAGAGTTAGACCTGAAACATAAAGAGCATCTTAGGTGGCGGAGGGGGGGAGTGCTGATTCACAGGGTAAGAAAAAGGACACCATAGGAATTATTGAAATTTCAGAGGTCTGTATAAAAGAATTACTGTATTTGTCAGACTGCAAAACCCAGACTATGGCCTCCTGATATGGAAGACTGTCATTTTGCCAAAGAATTTCATTAACCGCCAGTGATTTGGATCTTAATTTTTCAGTTTTCAGTTCACATGGCTAATAAAGTCACAAAGATACTCAGCTAAAATAGAAAGTGTTTCAGAGAGTTACTAAAAGAAAAATAGACAAAAAAAGAAAAAGCTTTTTCACTTACAGTAAACAGGTGTCGAGTGGACAACCGCAAGAAGTCCAAGAGTAACCCCAAAAAGAAAATTCCTCATCTTCATACCAGTAACTTGTGATGGAGCCATGGACTGAAACTCTTAGCGAGCCGGAACTATTTGGCACACTGAACTGATAATTTGAAGCAGATGAATCATGCCATGCCTTTTATACACAGCAGGTAGGTGTTACTTCAGTACAACAATGGCTGGTGACACACAAACACACACAGGAGGGCTGGCACACCTGTGAACACACCCTCTTCCTCACACACTTTCTCACGCTTTTTTTCCCCCCTCCTCCTCAGGAACCGCAAACAATTATTTCTTTTTAATCCACTTGTTCAGGAAGTTGAATTGTTTCCAGATTTTACTTTGTGGAAGAGGATGAACAACAAAAAAAATGGCATCAGTTACTGAGGAAATATGGCTGAATGATCTAATTTTACCACTTCAGTTCCATGTGATACAAAATAAGATGACATAAAACACCACGTTGGTTCAGCATGACAATAAAAACGTACATGTTATGTTCATCCTCGTATTACAGACATACTGGCCCTAACATGACAGTGCTAGGATGCAAATACATACATACATACAAGATAAACAAACATAAGGACAGACAAAGGGAAACGAGGATAAAAATAAAACCCCTCAAAGGAAAAAACTAATAATAATAAGATTATTTAAAGATTGGAATACTAAATTTAAGACAAAATAGTGGCAGAATTTTTACACAAAAAAATATTCTTATCAAGTTTCTTGTTCAAAAAAATGTCAAAAGAGAAGAAAGTGTCATATGGACTTTTTCCATTTCTGTCAATCTATTTATGAGCTGACACCATGCACACAAAGAGGGATGTTTCTCCCATTCTCATCAGTACTTCCTTATCATTCTGTCACCCACCATTCCCATGTCACAGGAGAAGCCACAGCTTTCAACCACACAAGAATCTTCATTTTTGGTCTTGCTTCAAAATCTTCGTACGCAATTTTAGACCCCACCAGAGAGATTCTGCCAGAAGCTCAGCTCAGTATCATCTCCCTGTAAGCAGTGTATACTGTATGTAATGCTTGTTGTGATTCGCTGGTGTTTGACGGAAATTGATGCGTCACTGCAGAGCTTCAGCCTCAGGCTATCTGGCACGTTCATGAATTTGCGACAGTTGTCATGAATTACTCAGCATGTGTGGGTGAGCGCTTGTCCGGACTTGCACTCCACACCCAGAAAGGGATAATTTCTGTTACTGTTAAGAATGGAATTTTACAATATATCATCTATGATGCACAACAGGAATAACCGTAAGGCTCAGACACAAATCTTGCTTTTTCAGCCTGCAATAGTCAGCTTTCACTGGCTAGACACTGCTAGTGATTCAGTATCCAAATTATGCTCACAGTGTGGTTGGTCAGTGAGTGTGCAGGTAACAGCAGACGGTCTACACATTATGTTATTGCAGGTGTTAAATCCAGGCAGGCAAAATGTGGTGAAGTCACACAGATACAAACAGTCAAATGATTTTAACATTGGGTCCAAAAGGTCAAACATTTGCATTATTATTGCTTTTAGAACATTGGCCTTTGAAAACTTGGGTTATAACAAAACATGTGCATTTTTTCGATGGACATTGTAGTCAGGGTGGCAGTAAAATAAAGTCAGTAGTTTGTGGAAAAGGCTGAGATATGAAGGCTAATGGGCTGTGTGTTTCATCATCCTGCAAACTTCAATGGCTTTTCAGCTAACATGAGATTGAATCGATAATGACTGAATTCTCATTTTGGGGTGAGAGTCTCCTTTATTTTGAGATATTTGACTCATAGCTCTGAGTTTTTCACTTTGGTTGAACATTTTTCATTTTTCAAAAGCAAGCCTTGATAGCAGTGAACACTTGGCCCCTGGTGTTGTAAGGTTTTTCTTCAGAAATACCAGCGCATTTAAATCTTGAAAATTGAAATGGCTCACACATAAGGAAAGTGTAAGAGGATAACTTATAGAGTTCAGATTTTTGTGACTCCCTTAAAAACACATTGATCTCTGTATTACCAGACAAACTCTAAAACATGACCCCAGATTTTCTGTTTATGTATAATAAAAAATGAATGGATAAACACTTGCAAAGCAGCAGAACTTTGGGTCTTTTAAGGGCAGGTCCACTAGGCATGTGCAGGCCTATTAGCAGCCATTGTACCAGACTCCCTCCCTACACCTCGCCATTATCTCATGTTTCGTGGCAGCCACCATTGTTCCCATTTCCAAAAAACCCAAGGCAACCGAGCCCAGCGACCTGTGCACTGCAGCGCTCACATCTATTGCCACCATGAATATCAAGAGAAACTGTTGGCACATGGCTTGCAAACTGTCACCACTACATTAATAATTGTTATTAACTGTTTAATTTCCTTTGTACTATTTGTATTTGTTTACAACCTACAGAACAGCTTAACTGGAGGTGGCAGGTATTATGTTAATCAAAGAGCAGTAGGTAGTGTGGTACGCAGGTGTTCTAGAAAAGGGAACATGTATTTAACATGTTATGTCATTAAGACCAAGGTTTGAATTCATCATAATAGATGTTGCCAGACTGCCAAAGTTATGTTTTCATTTGAGTTCAGCCATGCTGTCATGCTGTTGGTAGGCTACACATGGTACTCTGAAGCCACCACTTCAGTTTGACGGGAAGTGGAACATCGTTTAGTCTCCTGAATTTAAATAGAACGCCAAGTTCGCAAGATTTCGTTATACCTGACAAAATCACAACCTACTGAACAGGAAACCAGTTTGAGACACACCCAGTGTTTGTGTCTCCATGGTGCTGAGTGTTTTAATGATGAAAAAGGAGAGCAAAACACAAATGTCTCCTCCCCAAATCTGACTTGGTTTGATTTCTTTAAACCACTTTATATCACTGTCAAAACTTGACATGGCAAAGCATGAAACAAAACATGGTAGGCAATTAGTTTTTAATGTGCCACTCCTTTTCAGTTGTAAGTGAATTATGCCCTCCAGGTTTAGGTAAGTATGATAACTGGGATAGGCCTATTTAAATTGTTGTAACATGTCAAATTTGTTACAAATAGACTGGGTAGTTTGTGTTAACTGTCAAATGAACACGAAGAGGTTCATATTAATTAAATAACAATTTTGTACAAAACATGCTTTACATTTCTTTGGAAAACATGGTCATGGTTTCACCTTGCTTGATGTAAAAATAGTGTGGTTTTGTGGTCTGCAATGTTTTATACACATCTACAATGTTTGTACATTATTTCTCTCAGTTAAAAAAATACTCCAGGAGGAACTTGAAAAAGGTCCAATACCTTCATCACGTCACATTTAGATAACTGTGATTCTCAAGTTTCTTTTCCTGGTTGATTAAGTTGGAATTTTCTGTTCCTGGTTGATCAAATGCAAAATACAGTTTCCAGGCTCACAAACAGATCACTGACTGATGTCACTATTAGATATCTTGTTACATTTTCGTCATTCTAAAATGCTTAATTAGTTTGTTTGGGTGATTTTTTTTTAAAATTATATTCTTTGTATACCATCTTTTTTATGCCTGCTGTTAGTTTTGAAAGTCATATTTTTGCATTTACATTTACTCAGTTCTCATTTAAAATGAATGTCTGTGCCACATTTCATGTCTTTCTATCCAATAGTTGTTGCGATAAGAACAAGAAATGTCAATGTGATGATGGCCCTAGATGAAAAGCAAGAGTCTGAGAACCATGAATATCTGTACCAGAACACGGAAAGTTGTTTGGAAAAGAGCTTCATGCGATCAGCAATATCGTAGCAGCATTAAAGAGGGCCTGTTTTTACTCCTTTTCCTCAACCCGATTCAGCCTGTGTTTGTGCCATTTGTGCAGTTGGAGAATTTGATGACTCTTGACACTTGACTCTTAAACCGACGAGCACTCTGACGGGAGGCAGACCCTCGCTGACATCTGCCAGACTAAAGATTGGCCAAAATAAGAACTTCCACAGAATACTCAGAGGCTTCTTTGCAGTTACCCTTTCCCATACGCAATTTGACATGGAGTCAATTCGACAGGAAACAAAGGCAAGCTGTGAGGAGGAGTGGCTGTATGAAGCAATTGCAGACCATTCCAGATAGGGATCTTTCAAGCCAACAGATTGCATGTTCAGACTAGATGCACTCATTCTCATGAAATAGACCTGTTTTGCATTCATGACTTTTATGGGTTGCATATGCAGTATATGTTTATACACATGTTTATATATTAGATTTCTGTATGGGCTCAACATCGAGGTGGATTTAGGAAAAGAAGGGGCACAGGGGGCTCTGCCATTTACAGTAATTAGAGGTAGACATTACCTAAAGCAACACATGTTAATAAGAAATCATGTAAATGTTTCTCTTGCCTGTATAGAATAGCTATACATTGATGCTTGCATATCTTAGTTGATCTGTATATCTATGTTTATCTTCATTTAAATGTGTAGTCTGCACTGTGTATAAGTATAATGAGAGCTACTGACAACAAGCGTAAATTTCCTCGCATGTGTCAGCATACTAAATTATTGGCTTTATCAACCAAAAAGTTTATTCTAAGTGTAATGTTGATATGTACAACACACAGGCTGATGTAGGTTGGAAAGAGAGTCTATTAAGTCAGTTAGATAGCATGGTGTCAATGGAAAGAAATGCAGTGTTGTAAAACATATGATGTTGGACATAGCTTAAATGTTGACCACTGAGGATGCTATGGAAGGTATCCAAAAGAAGCCTTTGAAATGCAGAGAGAGATTACATGTTTAATGACATGGGTTGTGCTGGAGTCACTACCTGTACAACAAAATGCAGTTTAGCATCTAACCAGTCGCAAAGTGCATATATATATGAAGATGAATGAATGTCCCGAATGAGCAATAAACCAGTGACATGTACTGTAGGCATGAATGCAGCAAGACATGTACTTGACAATTTCGAGGATCTTTACTTGAGAATCTTCATTTTATGCTACATTACAGTACACTAGTATTTTACATACAAAACTTAATTCTATAAAATATGATGCATTATTATAGATTCAACTACACAAAAGTATATGAAGCCGTTAAAGGCCGTGTTTGTGCTCTATTTACTGTAAATACAGCTTACAGGTTAATGCACACTAATGCTCAAATAATATAATAACACTGACATGGAAGATTCTGCATAATGAGTACTTCACTTTTAATACTTAAAGTACATTTTCATTCCAATACTTAAACTTACATTTTCACTTGAGTAGCCTACGTTTTTGAATGCTGTACTTTCATTTGTAATGGAGTATTATTATAGTATAGTACTGCTTCTTTCACATGAGTAAATGATGTAAATACTTCTTCCACCACAGATGATATAACGTGAAAGTATGTTGGAGAAAGACAGGTTTGGTGGACAGACTTCACATCCGGCAATGCGTCCTGTTTGGACGTCGCACATTGATGACGCTGTGTTTGCAGTAACGTTAGCTGTATTGACAACGTACACTTTCATCATTGACTGATTTCACAGCAGAAATAAGGTAAGCAGAGATGTTCTGTACGCGTGTTTTACAGGTCTTAAGAGTGAAGGTCAAACTACCGCTGTCACGCCGAAACACAATGATTTTGCACGCTAAACTAACCTATTTTCAAAGTTGGTCTAACTGCTGCAGCTTAGCCACAGCTGTTAACAGCCGAGGCAGCGTTAGCAGCACTAGCTGCACAGAACTTCACTTGTGTTTTATAAGCTTTAGTGAGGTAACAACTCCACCTTTTCACGCTACAAAACTGAGACAACTGTAACATTAATGAGCGCTGACGACTCGTTTGACAGGACAGATCTGACATTGTTTTAGGGAGCGAGTGACTTCTCAAACTTTCGTGTAACGTGAGTAACGTTACTTTAACTTTAGCTAACTGAAACATCATATGTTCTCCCTCCTGTCAAGGAAATAAGCCTTTTATTGGTTTTATTTAAGTTGGGCCATTTGTTGCAAGATACACTGCCAGTGAAAAAACGTATACATCCGCAGTTGTTGCTGTTTTTGGTTAAATCTAAAGCAGCTGCACTATTTGTCAAAGTTTGCCCCATGTACCATATGGCAATTACCTGCAAGGGAGTAATATTAACAAAGGAGACCGTTCCGGCTTTAAAAGTTTAAAGTGACATGTTTCCTAGATTGCGCCTGTTTGTTGATCTAAATGGAGCATCTTACAGAGATGCCAGTTGTGCTGTGTAAATTTGTTATGTAACGATACAACAAACATTTCACAGATAAGCATGAGCAAACAGAGAGCCACTTCATGAAATGACATGACCTGATGTTGTCTTTTCATTGCAATAAGACATTTGCATACTCAACCTTAGATGACACAGTATTGCCTAAGTTTAATGAGTGCTGACATGTACAGTATCCCCAGAGCATCTTCAACAGAGGTTGAAGCAGGAAACGGGCTTCAGTTGTGTTAAACGGAGCCAGTGCAAACTTTGCCAACCAGAAGTGAAAGATGAAAGTGACTTGAAATATACATTATCATACAGTTAATCTTATCATATAAGTCTTTTCATTAATTTTGAGGGCTGCATCTAATGATTGTTTTCATTACTGATTAGTCTGCTTATTACTTTCTCAATTAATCATTTGAGCCATGAAATGTCAGAAAATAGTGACAATTCACAATTTCCTAAAGCCCAAGCTGGGTTGATAAGTAACATTATTATTGGGGTTGAGTGGCAACTCATATTGAATACATGACGCACAGACTGAGGCTAGAGTGTGATGAGAGGACTGTAACATCTCGCCATATGTTATCCATCAGTCAAATGACACAAGCTATAGGCCTACAGCTTATATTTCAGTAGGGTCCATTTGTTTTAAGGTACTCTGCCACTAAGTCTTGTTAAAATCCTGAACTCCTGTCATCTTAGCTTTTTTGGTTACATCTGAAACAATGCTCTCACTTTGATGTGTGTTTGCCACGTGTACTATATGACATATGTCTAAAAGTTTAAAGTGACAAATTTGCTGCAAGTCGCCTGTTTATTGAACTGAAGGCAGTGTCTTGCATCTAATCACAGATGCCAGTTGTACCATGGAAGTTTCTTATGTAACGTTAAGTTTTCTTTCTACCCAGCGGCAAAACTACAGCAGATGATTTCACTGATAAGTAAAAGCAACTTGGAACAGAGAGCCACCTCATGAAATTACCTGATGTTGCCTTTTGTTTCAATACAAACATTTGCATACTCAAGTATCAGATGACACAGTATTGTGCAAGTACTATGCGTGCTGACATGTAGGGTATTTCCAGAGCAACAGAGGTTGAAACAGGAAACAGGCCTCAGTTGTATAAAACAAGACGTAGTAAAACATCCATCCAACAAGTCATGGCCAAAAAGTAAAAAATAGCTTTTCATTAAAGCTTGAATCTAATCATCTGGGACTGTATATATATATATATATATATATATATATATATATATATATAGATAGATTATATATTTCAGGTGAAATGCAAACTTTGCTTATACAGTTTATCATATCATATAGGCTAGTTCTCTTTAATTGAGTTTAAGGGCTGCAACTAACTATTATTTTTATTATCAATTCATCTGCCTATTATTTAATTAATCGTTTGGTCTATAAAATGTGAAATAGTGACAATACCAGTCACAATATCCTAAAGCCAAAAGTGACCTTTTCAAATTGCTTGTATTGTCCGACCAACAGTCTGAAATCTAAAGATATTCAAAACAGTGGCGGTTAATATGGAAGATTTAAAATGCACAGACAAAAACAACTGAAGCAAAGAAATAAAGTGAAATACAATATATATTGTTAATGTTTTATGTATGCATTTACTGTGTCATAATTAAATGAAAAATGTATGTTAAAAGGACAATTATTAAGCTTTATGTGTTTAGTAACTGAATTAATTGTTTGACATTGTGACATGGATTTTTCATGCCACGTTGAAATCAAATGACAGAAAAGTGAAAATGTATTACTACTATTACTATGTAGAGTCACTACTACAGATGAAAGCAGAAAATCTAAAACTTGTTGCCAATTAAATAAATAACTTGGAGGTCCAAAAGGACACTCATATTAAGTCTTGTCTTACAGTTATTTTCTGAAATCTAGCACTTTGCTGCGTTGTCAGGACAAAAGCGACAGTTGACTATCAGTAGTAGTAATATTTGCAAAATTAATCCGCCCTGTAGTCTCACATTCAGCCCTTCAGGCCATCCTAGCTATCTTGCTTTCGGATCTATTAACATTAGCTTCTCCTCCTCCATTAAACCAGTCAGTGTTTACTGTAAACTAACACAAGCTAACAGACACTAATTAGCTGTCAACATTTACTGAGAATTCTGCCAAGAGGATCCCTCTAAGTGTGTTTGTACAGCACCCTTTAACAATGCAGACAGTCGATCACAAATGTAACTTAAGCCTCTTTCACGCATAGTTTTTCGGTAAATTACTTGGATAACCTTTGTGGCACTGCTAGTAATTTTCACTATTCACACATGCAGCTACATTCAGGAACATTTCTGCCTTGCGCCTTTTCACACACGCCATGGCAATACAAGATTCAAATACATCATAAGCGGAGTCTTGTGATTGATCGCAAGCTCCACCTTTACATGCGTCCCTGCAATGTTACTTTCATTCACAACACGGCCGTACCAGCATTTTCCCTGAAATGTTGCTAGGTCTTGAGGTAGAAAATTGGCGGTACAGATTGCCCTGAATATCAATCCCTGCTCTCATTCACACGACCCCATGCAGGAAATGTTTAGGGATAGGCTGCATGTGTGATTAAATGTGCAGTCAATGCCCTGCAGCAAGCTAGCCCACAAGAAACCGCTTTAATTTGAAAGTCTGAATGTCATGGCTGCCAGCAGCGCATGTCAGCAATGATAAGCAATCATAGTTGATTGTTTTTAGCATTGACAATGTGTCTCCATTTAAAAAAAGAAAGAACTCCCTTCCATGTCCTCATGAAAAGTAATGACAGGGCTTTGCATTTACTATTGGCGGGTTTAGGCTGCTCACCTTTTCACTTAATTTACTGTGTTGTGATTTGATTTTAATGAGACATAGAAAATGCCACAATGAAAAGTCCATTCAGTTATGAAAGACAAAAAACGAGTAAATGCATGCATTTAAAGAAAATACAAATAACAAGGTGTATTGTATTTCACTTTATTTCTTTGTTTGATTTGTTGGGGCATTTTAAATCTTCCATAGATCAATTTGTCCTATCCTGTTTAAACTGACACCCTAATCACAACAAAATAAAGAATAACTTTATTACATCATTTACATCCTTTTTCTAAATGCAATTATCTATTTAACAATCAATTCCACATAGTTACACTTTTTATTTACCTGCATCTTAATGGTAAAAGTCTCGTTTACTTCCGTAAAACTTTCACATCTTTAAGGGTTTTCCATGTCATGTAACCATTGGTATAAATAGAAATTTAAATCAATAGTGGCATCAGAGATTTCTGAGCAGCGCTGCCTAGCTGCCCTTCCATCCAAGGAAACCGCGGCTTCTCCTCAACTGTGGTGTGGGAGGAGAAGGAAGGAGAGGAATTACTGAGAACTGTAAATCAGTTCCCCTTTATTCTTCCTTGTGTTATCTCAACAGTATCAGATTTCAAGGGAATAAATCAAAATAAAGAAGTAAGACGCTGGCAGAATGCTGTTTCATTGTGACTTAAGAGCAAAAAGCCTGTCTCATATGACACCAAAATCAATGTTAATGCAACCATTTACCAGGCGTCTTGGCATGGTGAATTGTCTCTAAATGTGGTCAATGTCTTTTTTCACAGGAGATGTCATCTTTGTGTGGCACCAGCAATGGCTGCCAGGATGCAGGTCAAGAGGCCGCAGAGAAACAGGCAGAGAAACAGGCAAGCACAACATGACGGATAAACACTTTGAACTGCATTTGTGTGAAATGATGCCGCAGAAATACACCTGAACTTGGCAGATGTCTGCCAAAGTGAGAAACTACAAAGTATATTTTATGGGGGTTTAGGAAGCCTTTAAGTCATTTTTCCGTAGCAGTAATTGTGAATGCATTGGTTACACTGAATAATAGTATTTTGTGTTCATTATCATGTCACTGTCCTGGTACAGCACGACTGATGTATTAATTGGGCAAAGAAAAAAGCACAGTACTCATTTTAACTATATGACTGGTGTTTATTGTCCGCAAATCCCATGAAAAGACCAACAATGTATTTGTCTGCCTCTCAATACTTTCTGACTTCCCTAGCCTGTCTCTGGCACACAGCCTTAAGCCCATTAGTTCCTTCTGAAGACATAAATCTTTAAAAACTGGTCCCAAATATATAGTTAAATATTTTTTAAAAGGCTCAGTAATTTCCTCAAACAGTTGGCACTGTAGTTTTTAGCAAACATAACTCAAACAGGAATAAGTAGTGCATTTGTTGGGGACTATTTTAAGCTGTGGATTAATACACATTTGGAGCTCTGGTATTTGGGGCAGCAGGACGGTGTATGTGGGATTGAGTAAAAATAAACTAGTGTGTGTGTTCATGGTAATTAAGGAACATGTCACCCAGTACAATGGTGTGACTCACTGATGTGTTTTTATAAGTTTACAGCAATAGAGCTCTATGTCAGAGGAATAATCAGGCAATACTTATTAGTAGGTTCAATTTATTGTTGGTTTTTATGTTTTCATGTGATTTGTTGACCGTAAGAAACATAGAATATCACAAAAGTTTTCCTTTAACTTACAATTTTGCTTCAACCGCAGTAAAAACGTATGCATTGGTTATACTGAATAACAGTTTGCTGTATCCATTACAGTGACAAAGTACTGGTACAGAAATACCCAAAACATCAACATTAAAATCACAGTGCTTTAAGCAAGTGCATTTAAAAGTTTAGTGAGTGTTAAAATGATAACTTGGTTTTATGTGTGTTTCAGGAGAAGGAGCATCCTCGTGCACTCATCCCTGAGTTATGCCGACTCTTCTACCAGCTGGGATGGGTGACAGGGACGGGCGGAGGGATCAGTCTGAAACGAGGGTTTGTTTGTACATTAATTTCTTGCAGAATATTGTAAAGGATCAGAAATGGTAATGGTCTCTAAACTAACTGTGACTATCTATCCCAGCTTAAAGGCTGCAAAAAGGGGTTTTCATTCCAACTGAATTCACTAATTCACACACCTTCATTTAACTTTTTCTGTTTGCATATCTTTGACAATCCTGCCAAAAATGTACTTCTGTTAGTTAGAATTTTTTAGGACATTTGTATGCTGACAAAAGTGCAGTGAGGCTGATGTGAGGTCAGTTATATCGGTTTTGACAAAGTATGCAATTCTCGGGTGAAGAGAGAAGGCCACACTTTTGCCATAATGAAACAGAATTCAAACTGAAGGCTTTGACAGGTTATTACAAATATCTTTGAACTGTGTTGTTTTGGATGGCAGCTAGACAGAAAGCCCCACCCATTAGCAAATGCTTGTTTGAAATGGGGAATGGCAATGACATTTATTTAAGCCAACAGGGGAACTTGATGAAACCAAATAAGATTTACTGACCGCAGCTCCATGTAAGCTGGTGTTTTATTCAGATAGAAAAACATTGTTTCATCTTGTTAAATTATTACACCTTTAGATTCAGATAGAAAATAAGCAGTGCTAAGCTTCAGTGCTTCAGCTGCACAGAGAATTACGCCTCAAAATGCCTGTGTTTTTGACAGAGTGATGACTATTTTCTCATTGTCAGCTTTTTAAGTTAAAATGCAGGAGACATTTTGAAGTCCCGATCTGTGGCCCCAACATTTTGTACATGGGCTACTACATGAAAACGATTCAGATTTATCCATATTGTGGCTGTTCATACTGTTTATGAATTGGTGTTTTAATTGTTCAGCTCAGGAACCTAAAAGTTGTTTTGTAGCTTCTAACAATGAAAATATATAATACATGAAGCAATCTGAATAGACGGTAGAGTTTCACATAAAAAATTCTAATGAGAGTATTTTTATTTTCTGAGTGAGTGCAGGACTGAATTTTAAGTTTTGAAGCCTTTTTTTTTGCACTTGCTTTGGTTTGACTCAGAAATGACTCAGAGCCTGAGGCGGCCTCGCCAAACCTTGAACAAAAAAAATCAATAGGCTACTCCTTTATCTGCTGAGTTTGTTGCTGGATAAGTGTAATGCCTTTATCCTCTACATTGTATGTGGAAACTGTAGGGCTTTCCACATTTTACCAAAAAATATGATCATTGCAAAGATTTTGAGGGGATCAACTGAGGCGTTGTGTTTAACTCTGAAAATCTATTGATTTCTTTACTTTTTACCTCAGGCTTATTTTTCATTAGGTCATTTAGTCAAGACTGTAGAAATTGGTCAAATTTTCCAACAATGACCAATTTTTGGGTCAGGCAAATGCGTTGTGTTGACACACAGATTGCACATTTGCAGTTCAAAGTGTATTCCAAGTAAATGGAACAAATGAGTCTAAGCCACAAAAACAGTTTTAGATTAAAAAATGATAGCTTTAGCGATGACTGCAAAAAGTCTATTGCAGAAGTAAAAAGAATTACTTATAGAAACTACCCTGGGGAGTGGGTTCTTTATGGGTGGCTGGAAAAGCGTTCTTTTTAAACATTTTGTTGTAACCATAGAGATTCAATTCAGCACATAACACCATAACATTTCCTTTGAGGCAAAGACAAAATAACCTGAGAAGAGTCCAGTTATTTGTATGCCGCGCAAGGCCATGATAACTCC
Source organism: Enoplosus armatus (assembly GCF_043641665.1). Classification (NCBI taxonomy): domain Eukaryota; kingdom Metazoa; phylum Chordata; class Actinopteri; order Centrarchiformes; family Enoplosidae; genus Enoplosus; species Enoplosus armatus. Next base: position 5,278,180 of record NC_092180.1, read on the forward strand.
TGGGATTGCTATTTCAATAACCATTTTATTGTCCTTGGCTTTCTACATGATATTAATGCACACCATGTCGTTTGTTGTGTAACTCACAGAGAGCAGATCTACATTGCACCATCAGGTGTCCAGAAAGAGAGAATACAGGTGAGCAGGTTCTAACTACAGTGTGAAATATTATTATTATCTGCTCAGTACAAATAATCAAAGTCCTGGTTGAGCAGTATTCAGTTAAGGTTTTAAATCATACTATTGTAATGTTTGTGTTACTCAGCCAGAAGACATGTTTGTGTGTGACGTGGAGGAGAGGGACATCAGCTGCCCACCTGCCTGGAAGAAGTTAAAGAAGAGCCAGTGTACACCACTTTTTATGAACGCCTATACTATGAGAGGTGAGTCACTCTAATACATTCATACACGTACCACCAATTATCTCTTTAATGGAGTCGGTGAGCTACTCATTTTGTCTGTGTCCAATCCATAGTGTACTACAGCACAAAGGAAGAAATGGGAAAACAGAAACAAAATACTTTTTATCTAAAAAGGTTTCTTTATGTGTATTGCATGTTTCTAATTTGAGAGGCTGAATGGAATTGAAAGAATTGGACGCATGTTCCCAAATGTTGTGATCATGTTCACTGAAGGTGGAACACCATTTTGTCATTAGAAATTAAGTAACAAATAGTCATGGAAACAAAATTGTAAAATCAGTAATAGACTCCAAATAGTTTCTTTCTGTTCTTTTTTTCTTTTATTTAACAATACATTTCATTCTATTAATATACTATATAAGGTTTTCTTTGGATAACTTTACTCTAAAATAAAGGTTGAGACAAGCTTAAATATTTCAGATAAAAATCCAGAGAATTGCAGTTTTTTAAAGTATTAATGACATACTTAATCCTAAAATTATGATTCTTGATGACGTATGAATTACTCATCCCTTCTACCCTGAAATGCCAAGTGAAAGTTTGTTCAGTTTGCATTCTTTACTGATATTGAAGGCTATGAAACTAGAACCCATTACTAACACAATTTTAGTAATTTTAAAGCATAATGTCAGAAAACATAGTCTGATCATCGTCAATAGGGGATTGCATGCTTTCTCTTGCCTTGTTACAACTATCATTTGAGGAATACAATACCAGTAAACAACACTCAAAAATCAAAATCTGCTTTTCCTTTGCTAAAATACAGGGGCACAGGCAGTTATACACACCCACTCCAAGGCTGCTGTCATGGCAACGCTGCTGTATCCTGGCAAAGAGTTCAGAATAACACACCAGGAGATGATCAAGGGGATTCGTAAGGGAACCTCAGGCACCAACTATCGGTATGTAATCAAGCAGCAAGGATTAGTGAAGTCCAAAGAGTTTCCAAGCATTTTCAATTCTCAGTCAAGTGGAGGTTTGTAAAGTCTTGGTTATGAAAGTATCTTGGCACTCAGAGTAGAAATCATAGCTACAACGTGTTGCCTTTCGGCGAAATTTTTATGAAAAATACGGAACCCTTGAGATTTGTTTGGATCCAAAGAGTGCTCCGCTTCGGCAGACACATGGTACATTAGGCAGGACCCTGCTCGACCACATGTTTGTAATGAAACTGTTTTCAGGTGCTGTAACTGAAATGTTGCTGTTTTAACTGAGCTTCAGTAATGTAACCTTGTTCAAAGTGAGCTTAAAGGGTAACCACACCGTTGAATTCTGCTAAAACCATCTGTCCCAGCATATTTAAAAGTTGGCTAGTGGCTCTACTATGAAAGGCACTCCACTGTGTGTGTCTGTGGAGGAGTGTCAGTACATAGCCTTAGCCATTCTGTTTATCGTCGTTAACGTTGCTGTTCGTAGGCCCTAAATATATTTTTTGGGCGGCTGTGGCTCAGGAGGTAGAGTGGGTCATCCATTAATCACGACATTGGCAGTTCCATCTCCGGGTCCTCCTGTCCACATGTCAAAGTGTCCTGGGCACAGAACCCCAAGTTGTTCCTGATGAACATGCCAGCGCCTTGCATGTGTGTGAATGAGAGGCATAATTGTAAAAGCTCTTTGTCCATTAGGGTAGAAAAGCGCTGTATAAATGCAGTCCATTTACCATTTTTAAGCCCATGTGTTGTGTTTACGGCCACTGCAGAGGAACAAGTCTCGTTTATGGATGACACAATTCTTCTGCCGGCACTCTTGCTAATGCTAGCGTGTGTGAGAGGTGCAAACCGGGGCTACAGCTGACCATTGTTCTGCTTTTTATACTTGGCACAGCAGCTGCTACCACAGAGGTCAACATGCATAATAGACCTCACAGTCCTATTTCCTGAACCAGACTTTCAAATCCAGACACATACAAGCTAATTTTCAGTTTTCAACACACAGTGTAAAATGTGTTGGAAAAACCATCTGTATGAACATCATATACCAACAAGAATCTATGTGATTATGTATACAGTGTGCTTACACTACGAATAAACAGTCTTTGTTTGTTTATTTATATGTGTGGTTCATCTGCCAAGGACTAGTGAATAAAATCTGCCTACAAGAATAATTAGTCAAGGTGGAGTTCTGGCACACGTTCACCTACTATTAATCTGACAGTAGACGTTTCCAGCATTGCCTGGTGTTGCAGCCGCCAACTTTCCCGTGGAAACCAACGTCATGTCATCGGCTCTTTGACTTCATCAGGGTTCAGAAAGGCATAACCGTGGTTCATGAAATCAACCACATGAAGTCTTTTATCCTCTTTGTACATAAATGTGTCCTGTCTTGCCTTTCCTTTTTCAATGACACTGATGCAAATCACAGGCTGAAACATGTATAGATCAACTTTGTGATAGAGACTCTGCATTGTTGCTAGAATTTAGTTTTTGTTATTTTTTTGTTTGTACTTAAGATTGGCTTTGTTCGTGTAATTGGGTACTGTGCAAAATAATATTGTTATTGACTTAAACTTTCCTAATTTCATTTAGGGGATCCACTTCACAATTTAGCACTGACTGAAAAGCCACATAGGAATAACATTTAAAGAGTTCAAAGATTTGACAGTGAGCAGTGTGTTACCCATCCAGGCAGTTAATGAAAGGGGGAAATGTTGGCAGAGGTTTAGATAAGGTCAGAGCTTGGAAGGAGGCAGTCAGGAGCGTATTTTCATGATTCATTATTTTGATTAATTGTTCAGTCTGAATGTCAAAAAATGTGAAAAATGTACAAGGTGACAACTTCAAATTGCTTGTTAAAACAATTCAAAACCAAAGATATTCAACTTACAATGATATACAACATAAAAAAACACAAACGTCCTCACAATTTTTTGTATTTTTTCTTGATGAATGACCAGTTTCAGTTATATGCCTGATTCACAGTCATTGTATTACTTTGATTTGATTGCCTCTCAAATCAGAGAGATTATGTAGCAGACAGTGGTGTCAAGCTTCGAGAACAGGCATGTAGAGCCTATCTGACAGGCCTCTGATGGCTAAGGGTAATGCCTCAAAAAGTTATTAGCCTGGTTGTAATTTGTCATTTTGTACCCTGCATATACCCAGGTATGATGACACCCTGGTCGTGCCTATTATTGAAAATACACCAGAGGAGAAGGACTTGAAAGAACGGATGGCTTGGGCAATGGAGGAATACTCCGATTCATGCGCGGTCCTCGTCCGCCGCCATGGTGTCTACGTCTGGGGCGAGTCGTGGGAAAAAGCTAAAACCATGTGAGCATTTACCTCCGATCACTATTAACCTCTTTGATCTTGTTTATGACTAAGAATATATCGTATTGAGGGCATTTGTAACAAATAAAACAGATTATTTACGTTGTATTTTTCCAACACTTCAAATACTGCTGCATTTTTTAGGTGTGAATGCTACGACTACCTGTTCGACATCGCCGTCCAGATGAAGCAGTGTGGACTGGACCCAGCAGCCCTCCCAACGGAAGAAAAGGGAATAGTTTGACATTCACTGGTGCTTTTTAAAGAGACATTTGTTGCACAAAGGTCAGTGGAGTTCAATCAGGAGAGCAGATTGTAATCATTTGCCTTTCACGCAGACCTGCTTCAAATTTCATGAAATTTGATGGTGAGGGTAGATCCAAGGAGATTGAATGCCTGTAAACGCTGCAAAGCACTGTGGGACAACTCACGAGTGAGCAGCTGTCTAATCACCGTCCTCAGGTTCAAATGCTTTCCTATTCAAGTTTGACTGCACTGGAATCAAGGTCTTGGTGTATGTGAGGAATGAACATACTGTGCATCTCAATGGATCTGTAATGGTGATTAACTGCCATTGCTTCAATCAATAAAAACTGATGATGGATTGTAAATCGTGAGTCACAAAAATTCTATAGGTTTCCCCTTACCTTTTGTAATGACCCCTCGCACTCTTGTTTGTGGCTCCTGGTATGTGGTTTCCTGTGTGTTTCCTGTTCTTGTGTAGGATACAGAGTGGCAGAGGTGTGTCAGGAGGATGAGCCACATCTGAAGCAACTCCTCCTGATTGCCATGTAAGAGGGCTGGATCTGGCAGTTCTGGCTCTCTCTCTCTCCCCCCAGCCAGAAGGGTTTTGTTTGGTTGTGCTTTGGGTTCTATTTGATTTGTTTTACGCTTACACATTTTGCTTACACTACTTTTGCCCACATCCATGCACTCACTACGCCACTGATGATACTGATTTACAAGCTTCACTGTATTTTTGTGTAGAGGTTAGCATTGGTTCAATACATGTGTTTAATCCATCATAATCTGTGTGGTCTCCCTTGTTTTGTCTGAACTCTGAGCTGGTTCATGACACCTTTTTTAAGAGTTTTAAAATGTAAACCAATTTTCCAATTTGAAAATCATTTTATCATCTTTGTTTTAACAAAAAGGCACCCAGAATGATGCCGGATGTTTTGTGTAAACTACCAATAATTTCTGAAGCCATATTTCAGCTTCACGCAACAAATGTAATACACAAATATCATTTTTGACTTGTGATAAACAACACCTACACACACACAATTGTGGTCACTTTGTCAAACACCTTTCAGTGAAAATAACCCCGTGTTGCGTAAAAGGACCCGTGAGTGTATTTGGTGCAGGCATCGCACAATACCTGTCGATCCTTGCACCCCATACCTCCAGTTGTCTGCATACTCATTTCTCATGAAAGCCAGAGTTGTTCTTTTTAACAAGCTCCCTCTGCTGCCACCATCCCATTGCTTCCACCACTGTACTTGCTCAAAACAGAGCACTGTCAAATATGCTGCAGGCTCATTTGAAATTGAAAAAAACAACAACAAAAATATTATTTTGTGCTGCGCTAACACTGCCAAGATTCCCCATCTTCTGATTAATGAGGAATTCTGGTAAACTCATTTGCAAAAGAAATTGAACCCCAGCCCATAATATATAAATGACATTGTGAAGCTCGCAATGTCGGAGTCTCATTGTCTCCACTGTGTCAGTGTCTCAGATTTGAGTCTGTTTGTTCTTGAATCTTTGCTGCTCTTCAATGATTTTCTGAGGAATGATCTGTAAAAATCTGACAAATGACTGTGTTTAAGAGAAAAGAAAGAAAGCGGTTCATAAAGTATTCAGCATTGTCTAAGTCAGACTACGCCCCGGCACCTGAAAACAAATATTATGTGTATTATATATTCCAATATTCATGCCATTATGCATTTATATTAATATTTATTACCTGTCAGCCAGCAAAGTTCAGCAACACACACTCACACACTAAAAAAGGAATATGAAGACAGAAGACTCACATGGTATGATCCATACTTAGGAGTGGGGCACAGACACCTTTCCCACAAATACTGAGTGACTGAGTGACTGAGTGAGTGGTCAGTTGGTCACTTTGAAAAAACATGGGAACAAAGAGGCACTAATATTTTCTCTGACCAGGCTCAGAATGGGTTTTCTGAGGTTTCACATTATAGTATCTGGGCAGTTGGGGTGGGGGAGTTGTTAACAACCTGTCTGATAATCTCCAATTGCCAATTCTGCTAGCGGTTTCACAGTGATCAACAGGTGGGGGTACCACGCCAACATATGCAGCAATGTGTCAGCAGAGGCAGGAAAGAAGACTGCTAGCAAGTAAACATGGATGTAAACAATGCTGGATTACACATATTTAAAAAATCAGCTTTGCAAATGTTTTATGAGGAAGGAAATGCATTCAACACATTTGTTAGACCTCAAGGATTCACACAATGCATTTTGGCGAGTAAAACGTAACCACAGGGCACCTTTAAGTTACTTTCTACCACTGCATTAACCAGTGTTTTCCAGAATCTAGCTCCATCTATTAAAACAAAGAAAAAAAATAACACGAAAAGGATAACCTACTTAGGCTTATCCCTAATTTTAGTCTAGGAGGAAGTGAACAGCCACAGATGGAGCCGTTTGTTTGTCAGGACAAACCCCAGAATACACCATGCTAATTTAGCATACATTAGTTGTTAGCTAAAGAATCATGTTTCTCCAAAACCATACTGGTATCAGCCTCTTTTTCTGGCACAAAAATATATTTAAAAAAGTATGAACTTCTTCCTGTAGTGTCCATGCACAGAAACCCCTGTTGTAATCTCTAGTTACAGCGAACCCTTGCTTCATGTTGGTCCTCTATGACAGATGCCTTCCTTCACATTTTTGCTTTTTGCATTTCTGTTTGAACTTAAAAAGCTTCTTTTAATTTATGTTTGTTCATAGCATGTTGCCTGGATAGACAAGAAATCAGATCACTGTTTTTGATCCTCTTCTCCTTCATCACTGCAGCCATTAGCAGTCTTTTTTTGGAACACATTATCAGTGGCTGTGCAGGGCCTCTCAATATAAGCGTTGCAGGAAATGTTATTTTCCCCAGCCTTTTCAATCAATTGAGGGACGTGTAACAGTTCAAGTGCTGTAGTGGCGCCCCCCAATCCATAAATTATGTTCAAGTTGTATTAACGTGTTTGGCACCCATGTCTCAGGAGAAAAGGAACAGTCATTGCTGCACCATATTTTTTATGATATTGATTAAAGTGTAAATGTGTTTATGATTTTTAGCTTCAGTAAAAGCCTTGTGACAGGCCAAATGGTGATATAAATTAATATTATTGACGTTCAGACACAAGTACTGCAAGCTTATGTGCGTCAGCCACTCAGCTCATAGTCACACATCCTCACAAAAAACACTTGAAGCTCAATAATGTATCTCAGGGTCAACATTTAAAAGACCACTTTTGTATTTTGACATTCTTATACCAGTCCTGTCTGACATTGTGTTCTTTTTTGGCATTTTGCCTTCATTAGATATGTTTAACAAGACAGTGACAGAAAATATGGAAAGAGAGCTTCCAGTTTGATAAAAGTGGTGGATTTGAAACCAGAACATAGCAGTTACATGGTACTGTATACTCCTTAGCCGACTGAGTCACCATGCATTCAACACACGAGTGGGTTCACTTTAATCTACCCCCTACATTTTATACAATAAAAACTGAATGTGTCTGGAATACTAAGCTTAGCCTAAGTGTTATAACCATCATAACCTCCCTTTGGTTTGAACCAAAACTTAACCAAAAGGACAGTGACTATTAGGTGGCCAGAAACTATGGCTCCACTAGGATGCCCGTGTTGCTCCATGTCTACTAAATGGACTTCACTTCTGTAGCGCTTTCCAACCTCAAAGATCTCTCAAAGCACTTTACAGATGAGGTCTCATTCACCCATTCACACACAGATGGGGATCAAGCTGCCATGCAAGGTGCTGGCCTCCATCGGGAGCAACAGTGTCTTGCTCAAGGACACGTGGATGGGCGGAGCCGGGGATCAACCCCCAACCCGCTCTAACCTGCTCTACCTTGCATGTGACAGTGCTAACCACTGCACCACCATGTCACCCTTACACTAGATGTGTAAACAGGCAATTATTTGCTAAAATAGCTTCTGTGAGTTTGTTTGCCCCCTGCTGCTTAGAAGCCATATAATGTACCCAAGACCCAACATTGAACATTCAGCCATTGGCATGTCTGATTGGTGTGACCTGTTAACAACTGTAAAATTGAATTCAGGTACAGATAACCTGTTAAAGATAGTTGGCTTGCACAACTTACTTTTTAAAGCAATCTAGGTCAAACATTGTTTTAGAGTGATTCAGTAAGTTGGTATATCAGTTATCCAGGAAGTACCATCAAATTGTGGGAATGTCCTGCCTGTAATCTGAGCTGAATAAATCATTTGGAGGAACATGGAAACACAGGTGCAGTCCAGTGGATTAATTAGCTTTGGCATTGAGGAAACCCACTATTACTAATGATTAAAACAAAACATTGGAGAAACATTCACTGTAATTCAGTAATCACCTAGTGCAAACACATAAAGCACTTATGAATTACTCATTGAACTGATTAAAGCACACTGACAGAGAAATGTTTTTGGTGGCGGTTTTTAAAGGGGATTGATGTCTGTTAGCCACCAGGTTACAAAACAGAACAAAATAAGGCAAAGAGCTGCTGCTGCTTCAGGTCGGCATTGAGACTTTAGCCCCTTGATCAGGTTTAATTTACTGAGCTGCGTGCCACATAATCTAATCTAGATAGCTGCCAAAATAAACTTAGTAAGACATATAAATCAAGCTAAGTGGCTGTAGCTGATGTGAGTTTGCAGCTATACAAACAAAAGGGTTCTTGCCACAGTTTGTGCCGCTACAGGTTTCTAGCTACAGTTTGATGAATATGAATAGCCTACTTACTTTTGCTTATGTTTTCTGCAAGCAGTAATGGTTTTTGATGTCTGCCAAATTCCAATGTGAATCAGCCTCCTCAGCAAACTTATCAGACCAGCAGCAGCACTTTGCTCTGGGCCCTCTTCTTCCCTTAATCCTTTCACCCAGGCCTCACTTTGTTTTCTTGCCTCTGACTTTGCTGATAGAGATGTAAAGAACCTCAATCCACTTCCCTAGAAAACCTCTGTTTGCACCCCAAAATACAATTATTTCTGAGTCAACTGTAGATATATGCAGTTTCAAGTTAGCGGTCAAAAATAACCCAAAGTGCCTTGCATGCAATTCGTTTTTAAACTGCATGAATATCACATATAGCTTCCTAAAGAACACTTTAGAGAGTCTTATCCTTTTGGAGTTGTATGTTCACAAGGCCAAAAATGTTATTGTACAAAAATGTGGATACTTTATAAATTGGATTGTATAGTAGGTGTAATAAGTGTACCAAATTTCATTGCAAACCATCTGATAGTTGGCAAGATAATTCACTCTGGACCAAAGTGTTGAACAGACCAACCAGCCGGCATCTCCATCCCTAGAGCTATGCCACAAGCAGGGCCTGATAAATGAATTCATTAATAAATGTGGTGATTGCAAAGAGCAATATATACACATGCACAATTACCAGTAAATGAAATACGTCCCAGTGCGTACTCCTGCTGAATTTACTGTCAACGCAGGTTTAATCCCACAATAACGAAATGTGTTCTCAAAGTCATAATAAACTAAAAATCCTGAGCATTCTGTCTGTCTTTATATACATTTACCATATTTTACCAGATGATGTGCCGAAGACGATGTGCAATGCTTGTGAAATAATATTACTGTAGTCCTCAATGTTGCTGCATCTCACAACAGAAAGAAAGTAATTAGAGTCTGTAATGTGGCTGTTAATGATCACTGTAAATAAAACATTTATTTTTTTAGAAAATTTCAATTGAAATTAAAAAAAACAAAAACTGTGGTAGCTTAAGCCAATGACTAATGTCATTTAAAGCCTGTTAGATTGGTAAGGTCCATAGTACATGTCATGTTTTAGGGTCAGGTGGAAGGAATCTTTCAGTGAGAGGTTTTTGTACAAAAGCGAGTCTGCCAATAATTTGCTTTGTTGTATCTAGCGGAAAGGGCACGTATTATTGAAATCAAAAGAGTTTATCCTCTTGGGGTCATAAATGTTCTCAGCAAATTTCAAGGCAATTTGCCATGAAATCTACAATTAGGTTATGGGAAATCTCACATGCAGAGTTTTATATCTGCAAGAAAAATACATCATGGGGCACCACAACATTTGGATTACGCCTCTGGGGACCATTATTATTCACAGCAAATTTAATGGCAATTCAGTTATTTCGGGGATGTTTAGTCATGCAGGAAAAGGTTCTGCGATCTGTGTGTTTTACAGTAAAAAGCATTCTGGAATATTCAAATTCCCAATATTTCAGTGGGAATTCACAATTCCATTTTACAGGTGGCGAGCAAACCAATTGCAAACTAGATAAATGATTTTGTTACATAAAAGATATGACCGCTGATAGCACATTGAATACTGCAAAGAAACAGTTATTGGCGTTTTGTATTGGCTTAAATTAAGAAGGCTTTTGAATATCCTGATTAGAAATAAAAAGCATGCAAGAGACAACCTTTTATAAGCTTTCCCCTCTCAATTATAGTGCAACTGGATGAAATAATGTCTTGTCATGAATTTAGCATCAATGGACAGCCATTAAATGTTGATACAATATACTCTGAGATAAAAAAATAAATAAACCTCCATTAAAATTGGTTTGATGATCAATGAACAATAACTACCTATTTATAAATACTTTATCAGTGGACTGCATATATACAGTAGCATTTTATATTTGATTTTTGTAGTCTTTGAGGAGATGCCCGCATGTCTGACTTCAAACATGTGGAGTTCATTATAACTTTGGCTTTGAGAACAGAGCTTTGACTCTAGCTTTGGTTTTCTCCTCAGCAGAGGCCTTTCCCCCAGGGCTCTGAACAGATCCTCAAACTTCACCATTAGACAAGAAAGATCATCAATAAAAATTCAGAATTTATATTACCTTTTATGTGTAAATGTATACCCATACCTGCCTTTTATCTTAATTACATGTAAGCTATCTCACCTTCATTTAAGAGCAAATCACAAGACACTGAACATACAGGAGAAGTAACGAAAGAGAGGACATGTGACACAGGAAATGAGCCAGATTTATCATTGATTGATAATAATCCCTCTAAATCCTAATTTCCAAGTGACAACCAGGCCCTAGACGACCCAAAGTCATAAATTATGTTGATCCTGCAGACTTCAGAGCAGGCGATGAATTTCATTTTGAATCAAAGTCTGCAATATTCATTTCTACAAAGAAATACCACTAAATAATTATGCTGATAGCAGCCGAAACAGACACTGTTCTCCACAAGCACATTGGTGAAGAATGTGTGTTAATCTCATAAAATGTTGATGTAAAAGCCTGGATTAAATTAGCTGGCGTTAAACATAAATGTGACAGGCCAATTTACTGTATAGGTCTGTGTCAGTTACTTTATCAAGAGCCCCTATAGGCAAAGTTATCATGTTGAATTGTACTTGAAAGCATTGAGGCATGGTGAAAAAATATGCCTTACCTGACAAAGATTAAATGGATTACGATCATAAATTCATGTAATACATGAATACTCTCACATCCTTCATGTTCCATGCAAGTGTAGTCAGTACTGCAGTCACAAAACGTCTATGAGTAGCCCCGCTGACATTTTACATGGTATTAGTTTGAAAATGTGATAAATGCAAATCTTCAAGTCTTTTCTTAGTCCTGAATTGAGTCTGTTTTAATTAGCTACTGCAAACCAACTTCAACCTGAACCTGTTTTTAGAGGTTATATAATAAGCTTAGTTAACCTTAATCCTCAAAAAACTGTTTGGTACAGCTGCAAATTGAGCATTATTGTATATTTATTTAGAAATACTACTGCTGTTGCTGCTGCTGCTAATACTAATAATGATAATAATAATAATAATAATAATAATAATATACACTTTATAACACTTTTCTAAACTGAGGTTATTTACTTTACTATGAAAAATAAAATACAGAGATGAGAGACAATGGCCATCATAAAAGAACAAAAAATATCAATTACATACTGCATGTAGCTCAATGCTAGTTCCATGTCTTCGGACTTCTCCTTGCACACAACTACAGCGAAGAAAACTCATACTGCATACATGAGAGCCAATAGTGCAGATAATACCTGTTTTATTTGTTTATATTGAAGAGACAAGTATGCAAAAGCAAAAGCTTCAAAATTATATTTTAATCTCAAAAACAAAATGCAAATTTCACCTTTAAGTAATTGTTTTTGTAGTGTTTATTCGTTTGCATGTTTGTTCATTTGATCAGATCATTTAACAACCTACCAGTGATTGTAAATTCAATATTTATTTTGGAGAGAAGCACCGGAGACCAGCAGTCTCCAGCATCGTGGTATGTCTCATGGCTGCATTTTATCCAAAGTGCTTTTGCCTCTCACACACACCAATGGCAGCGAGCTACCATGCAAGGTGCCGGCCTGACCATCGGGAGCAATTTGAGGTTCCGTTTCTTTCCCAAGGACATTCAACAGTCACTAACGCTGTGATTAGTGGACGACCCGCTCTACCCCCTGAGCCACATCTGCCCCCTAACCATTGTTAACCATTCTCTAAACATCCCATAATAAGCTTCTATGGTTTATCCAATGAGAAATAAAACATGAGATTTCTTTTATCACATTTATACAGGATAATTCTATATTAAACTTAAAATTAAAGCACAAAATTGTATTATTGACTACACTCACATGAGAACCTGACTGTAAACAGCTTACCCTTCTACTGATGTACTCATCAGCATGCTCAATAAATGAACATAGCATTGCTCAGTAAAAGACAGAGTTATGCATTATTCAACCACTTCTCTCCAAGTCAAACAAGCATTTTACATCTTGTTTGAAAACAAAAGAAAATGCTATGGTTGGTGTTGATTAATTGGTATATATTTCACAAAGAAAGTATGTTAGAGCCTCTAGACTGTAATATCATGTAACAGCTTCAGCGCATCCAAGAGTCACTTAACGGTTATGTGTGTGTGTGTGTGTGTGTGGGTGTGTGTTATGGTTTGTTTGTGCATATAATCAAATTATGTGGATAGCAGACACGGAGTATCTGGGCACTTGGGGGTTGCAAGTAACACAATCACAGTATTCTCACTCTCTGTTGTCCCTGTTAGCATCAAAAAGCTATTAATTCTGACACGTTTAGAGTTGTTGACTGAGATTCGACTGTATGACGGAGTATGCAAAAGATGATATTTTCAACAACGTGAGGGTCAAATATACACGATATCTGTAAAAGGTTTTGGTCCACTTAGGGGCAGCAGAAACAGGAAGCAAAAAAATATTGACATGTAACCTTTAAGTTGACTTGGCAAACGTTCAGCCTTCAGTTGCTTGTTTGGGCAGGTGGCGAACAGTTGGGTTTTTACAGTTTTTTTACCGACAGCAGCCACCTGCTGCATCTGGAAGTGACGGTGATGAGCGCAGACAAAGTGAACCAAAACAGTACATCCGTGAGCTGTAAAACCAAAACAATGAGCTCAAAGATGCTAAAATGCTCTGCAGAGCTGAGCAGAACTGCAGAGTTTGGTGATAATTCTCTGTGAGTTTGTCAATATGAGCGACCTGTTTCACAAACACACACACACACACACACACACACACACACACACAGTGATTTAAAGTGCTGAAATGTCATTACTTGATTTATTTGTTGAAAAAAATGCAAAACATTTGCTTGTTCCAGCTTCTCAAATGTTTGAATCACATTATTTTCTCATTGTAGATAATATATCTTTAGGTTTTAAACTATTGGACAAAACCAAAAATGTAAAGACTCCACCTTATATGACATTCTGGAAACCTCTGACATCGATTATCGATTAATCAGAGAAACAACAGACAGATTAATCTGTAATAAAACGAACTACTAACAACTCGAACAGGGCCTTCTTGCTACGGGTATCTACTGTACACTGTAAATCTATTTGACTATAGTGTAGCTGCATAAATTGTCATTTCAAAATGAAGTATTAGATTTATTAACGAAGTGTATTGTATGGGCCCTGGGAATCCTCCTCCTGACTCATTTAGCCTCCCGGCGGTGTGCGTCACTCACCTCCCCCTCATCACCTCCGCCAATTAGAGCTCAACGTTCTGTCATGCAAACTACTTTTTGCCAAATCAAATTTGAATGGATTGGAGGGATGACAACCATTCCCAGTGAATGGATTTGCAAGGGACTTAGTTCCTTCTTGGCACACATCCCTACTTCAAGAAGCAACCGCAAGACAGAGTGCCTATACAGCTGCTGCCGCACATCTCATATTTTGTATTGCTGCAGTGTATTTTATACATAACATGATTGGATACATCCAGTGGAGATCTGGCAGACTTGCTTCTAATCTAGTTACCTCCACATCTGGATTAAATGAACTGCGAGCCAAGTAAATGCAGTAGGATGATACATTGTTTTACACATATTTTATTATCAAAGCAGAACCTTGTTTATCTAACATCTGAGGAATGGAGGTTGTTTTCTCTGGTGAAATGATTGGACTACATTATTATATTAGTCCTTACTTTGAACCTCAAAGGTAAAATGGTTTATCCGAGCATGCAATCATAGAAAAGAGCTGCAGTGTGAGTGATTTAACAAGTCATCATTGTTAAATTGTTAAAATTCATCTAACAGTTTATAGAAAGCAGACTATGATTGCTTCTGAAGTCAGAGCTTTTGAGACAGCCAGAACTGTCGAGTTGTTCTCTGCTGGTACTTTAAGGTTTGAGTGAGCTGACAGCTTCACTAATGTTCTGCAGCACAACATGACAGCAATATGTTAGCCCAACTTAGCCGTCACATTCAGATCCCATAAGCATGTGGCTGCCCCACAGCCTTCGCCTTTTTTTCTGGTGGTCCCCACTGCTTCCTTTGGATTCTTGTTAAATGTAGCTGTTGGAGGTGCCCCACAAATGGTTGGCTGGGAACATGATGATTTTTTGATGCCCTCTGCTGGTGCCTTGTTGTTGCTAATTGATGCTTGGGGAGTACTATTAATAATGGTGTGATTTATTTTACCACTGAGTATTTCAACTCAGTTAAGCAATTAAAATTAATTTAAAAACACTTGAGAACACAAGTGGAAGTCTCTAAATCACAGACATCCTCACTATCATCCCGATGAATGTATTTAACAAAATTCATACAGGAAAATACACTTATATGACTGAAAACTTAATTGTGAATAGTAGGTCTAACAGCAGAGTGACATAAGAAAAACCTTTTGTATTATATTATTAATATTATCACAAAGGCATTTCAGTCATGAACAGAAGAGAGAAAAAGGTGATTTTGAATTCTTGTGTAATTACGTTTGTTAATTTTATTCAACACTCATAACTAAGCTGAAAGCTGAACTCAGCGATGCTGTTGCCAAGGAGCTGCTGCGTCAGCAGAGAGGCATCATGAGGCCAATTAGGCAGTCAAAGTGAGTCTTCACTCCTTTAAAGGTGTGTATTATCAAACCTAATTGTTTACAGCATGTCAGAGAGTCAATTGAGACTTAATTTACATATGCTGTCATGACTAATAGTATCGTATAGTATAAAATAGTCACTCATTGCAGCCTCATTATGGATTTTAGTGTTAATGATGATGGACTGGTTTCTTTTGTCTGGTTCAAACCAAAACAACAGATGGAAAAAACAAACTGGAATTCTGGATGAAGGCGTGTCCCTTTAAAAATGAATAGAGAAAAAAATCATGCTAACGAAAGAGCTGCACAAAAATGTCTCAAACAAAAAGACGATCGGGGCTGTGTCTTCATTAACCTGTCTGAACCTCAGTGTGGGTAATTAAGGAAAATATAAAAAAAAAAAGTAAAAGTAACATTTTCACAATAGAGATGACTAAGACAGCCAGACAGAGAGGAGATCCAGTACAAAGGAGTGTGGCGCTGAGGAACATCTCTGTATTACACCTTTTATAAAAGGAAACAATCTTTTACATAATATTTCCTTGAATAGAGAGTGAACTATCACATCTTCTCCATCTTTGAGTTCTATGTGTGAAAAAACATTTTTTATGTACACTATTACATGTCTTACTTACCTAAAGGTTCGACATGTACAATCAAAACACTGTCTCACAGATTATGGCTGATATCTGCAGTTTTGCAATATGTTTTGAGATTGTTAATAGCTTGCAAAACCACAAATGTGCCATGGGACTGCAGAAAAGCTGTACTGGTTTATAACAATGACTTCTTGTTGCTATTTCATTTGCAAATATATGCAAATCTTGTAGACACGTTATACTTGTGTAATTTCTGCTCAAAGGAAAATGTCCACTTTGTTGTATTTTGGTTTGCATTGTTTGTCCTACTTTCCTCCACACCAACTTGGCATGCTGAGGCACCCACTCAGCACTAGCCCACAGTGTCTGGCAGAGACATGTGTCTAGTTCACATTACTGTGAGCCTCCCTGCCAGTTATGCTTTCTAGGGCCACAGTCAAACACAGAGGGACGGGGCCCTTGCTATCCAAGCTCACAGCAAGATCTGGAGTGTGATCTGCTCCCCGTCTGGAGGGAACAGATCACACTCCACGCATGTTTTTTAAACTCTTAAATTAATGAGTGTGCGGCAGGACTCATCATTACGGCTCGTTTGTGTATTTTATACACAGTAATAGCAGAGATCGCCTGAGACCAGCTGTTCCAGGAGCATGTAAACACACTAGAAAGGAAATGTGTTTCACGTATTGATTTTTACTAAGTCCATATTGCGATGCAACTTGGCAAGTGATTGTTACATCATGAAACACACTTGCTTACATATTCTACAGCAGTCAGAGTAGGAATAAAAAATAGATGACTGTCAGATCTGGGATTTCATTGCACCTCTCTGGTGAAAAGGAAGTTGCATAGAGCATCTGGCTTCCTAAAGGTGGGACTGACCAAATCTGCTTTGACGTTAGGGTTTTGAATTAACATCACTACTAGATATTATACCTCAAGATGAATTTCCAAATGTATTACTGTCATCACAGCCTCTATAAATCCAGCAGGCACTTGTTAATTTAAACAGCAAAAGGGAATGCAAATGAGTATCTTATTTCCCCACAGAAGGTGAGTGATGAAAACAAATTCATGAGCTCACAAAACCTAAAGGTCTGCAGCCTCGCTGGAATAACACTAGACCGGGCTGATCGCTACAAACGCCTGCAAAGCTGAGGTAATAATTTAGACGTGCCGCCAGAAGACAGGTCTTACTGAGCTCTTAGGAAACCATGACGGCACCTCATCCGTCTTCTGTCATCCTCCCTTCAGCCCATCTCCTGGGCCAGACTGGAGAGCATCCTCCGTCTCTCCTTGCCCGCATAGACAGACACATACACCCTCAAATATGATGGATGAGGGGAGCGCGCACACAAGCCTTACTCTTTCAACAGAGCATGACTCCATTTACACCTACAACATTACCAGTGAGCACTGTCTGGCTGGTGGACCGCCGTGTTGTCCTTATTCTGACCAGTTTTATGAACAAATGCAGACAGATGTAGGGCACACTTGGTTCCAGTTTCACTCTTGTTTTGTGACTCTAATCTTAAAGCTGCTGTTAAAGTGGATGCGACCGTTTCAAAGAGCTGGTGCCATTAAGGAGGAAAAACACGTATTAGCATATTAAAATGTTCCTGCCGGCATGAAAATAAAAAAGTTAAAAATAGTGAGTCACAGTGAGCTCTGCATCTTGGTTATTTGACTGTAATCTGTCATGAAATCATTGTTGGAAGTATATAGCCTAGGCTGAGTGTAATGCTGTTTAATTCAGTTGAGTTTAGGCCACTGGCTGTCAAAACTGCTTTGAATCTTTTTTCTTTGAATGAGAAAAGTGATAACAGCCTGTATTTTTGGTACTTTATAGTATTTAAATCTAGTGTACTTTAATGTCCTCAGCACAGTCAAAGACTTTTATGAGGAAATATTTCATGAATCATACTTCTGCTTCTTAACTAACCTTAATTATTTTTTTGTGCAGCTGACAGCTGTTAGGATTTCACTCAGCCATGAGATACACAGTCTTTTCACTTTTTTTTTTAAAGTAAGTCACCTTGTTTTGATTTGCTTTCAGAAAAATGTGCATTACAAAGTTCTTTCACACTTTCCAAGACGGCACACCTGTCAAAGCCTGTTTCATAATTAATGTGTTAGCTTTACTCCTGTAGCAGATTTCACTTCTTTACTTCTTTACGTAAAAGACAAAGTGACAAAAGGACTGCAAGTAAGTCCAACAAGAGGTGTAGAGTTTAATTACTGTACATGTACTGTCTATGTATACAGATGACTCACTTCTTGAACTACTTAACATGAAAAAGATACCCAAACCTTCAAACTAAACACTATTTTCAATTATAAATCACCGTAGCAGTTTGTATGCAATGCTAGGTAAATATCCTGAGACTTCCTTATGTGCAAAAGTGCCACACTCCTGCCACTATTCTTAAATCTAATTTAAAAGTTAATTTTGGGAGACTTTGGAACGGCTAAAATTCTCAGAGAAACCAGAAGTTAAATTTAAGTCATAAGGCTGCACCCTCATATTGCATTGTGTGCATATTGTTAATTTAATTTAACTAATACTTTGGATGGGAAACCATGGGGATGTGTTGCTTCAATTCAAGAACAAACTGTACTGTTCTCAGTACATGTTGTTTGAGGAATTAAACACCACAGCAAAATCACTCATTGTCCTTAAAGTGTGACTTAACACCCAGCTGATGTTAACTGCTGGTATGAGATGGGAAATGACCGCAGTCTTCTGTGTCAAAGTCAATCTCAACAATACAATACACACTATTCCACCCATGCTACTTAGATACAGTCATAACTCTCCCTTCTGTCAGAGGTACATGTTCAGGAAAGCGTAAATGTAGGTAGGTTGTTTTAGGAGTTTGAATAAACAACCAATGCTGTCATTTTACTGGTGAGGACAGTCTCCAAATAACAGTCTAATCTACTGACCACCCGCTCAACTGTTTGTTCATAAAGCTGGAATAATCACTTGACAATTATAAGGGAAATCAAATGGCATGATCCACATTTTACATTAGAGGCACCCAATCACATACTGAGATGATGAAAATGCTCTCAGATCTGTGGGTTTATTCATCCACAGGGCTGCATGTCATCGACAGCAAGCACTACTGAGGAAAAATAGCATGAAGACAACAAAACATAATTCAATTTCCGTTAAAGCTTTGCACACACCACGTTAACTGTGTCCAAGTCAAGACCAAGACCACTGTAAGAAGTCTTTTTCCATCACCACAGGTTTTAATTGGTGCAATTTAGCTTATTATATTTTAAATGAATGTATTGTTAACCAAATTAAGTGGGGTTTTTTTTATTGTGAAACACTGAATGGGGGAGAGAGAGACATTCTTTGGTAGAAATATTCTCCAGTTTGCATCGGCAGGCTGTGACATGGTTGTAAATCAGTATCACTTCTTTTTTAAAGGGTCCATGAGCCAAAAAGGTTGAAAACCACCGGCTTAACATCATAAATATGAATGTACAAAGTGTAGTTAAGACATCGCTATTGCTTAATGAATATGAGTGTTGTGGAATTAGAATCTGTATGTAAATAAATTACTGACTGAGACTGAGTCACAACCCAACTGGCTCACTTCCAAGACAACATTTAAATATTAGATTGAGATTATGACTGAGAGAAGACCTCTACAGTATTTATACAGACGTGTTTACTGGGGATGTGAAGGGCTAGTGGAATGTTCTTTGACGTGAACGAGGAATGTCAGGAGGTGCAGTTATATAATGTTGACTCTTCAGGTATTTCTGCAAAGTGAGCTGTACATGCCTATATAAAAAGAATTTCATTTTTTCCACATTTCAGCCACATAATAACAACTGAGGCATGAAGGGGTGCAATAAAAGGGATCAAAACATAACGTTCGTTTAGTTGTGGATGTGCACATTTACAGTAACATATCGTTTTATATACACCGAATCTGTCAGTGGATAGTAATAAACTGACTGCTTAGGCCCTCAGAGTTAATGTGCATACACTAACCTTCCTCTTCACCTCCTATCTTTAACATGATATCATAATCCATCACATGCTTTCTAATAATCCATTGCGTATATTCCCACTTAATTTGGAGCAAGAGGGCCACTTTTATTTAATTTGAAGATCCGCAAGTTAACTCTAAAGAGAACCTGGGTTCTACACAGACTCCACCCAGTTACATAAACTAATACAAATGCCAAGTCAATCTTACATGGATCAGTTAAAATGAATATAACAGCATTTAATACAATATTTGTGATTCTGAAAAATTATATGTCATCATATTCTTGCTACAGATTTGATCAATTTCTTGTGCAATTATTCTTTTCTTTTTTTTTCTTTTTTTTTTACTATTGTTTCCCTGTTTATTTAGATATTTATTTATTTGCTGTTTTCTTATTTATGTATTTTTTGCTGATCCTGCTCCTATTGATCGGCTGCACTCTATTGCTGCTGAGAGAGATGGGTAGGTGGTGCGTGGGCGTTTTATGATCCGTCCTCATCCTCTTTCCATCCTGTAAAGTGCTTAACGACGATCAATCTTAACTCCCCTCCTTAGGAGATAACGTCGACCATGAGGTTGGTATTGATTTGTGAAGAGGCCTCCAGGTGGTCTTTAGTCATTCCACAAACCTCACCTACCCGCCGACAGAGAAAAATACTTATTTAGATGGAATCGGGTAACCCAGGAGACATAACCTCTATTAATCAAATTAGTTGGCTGGCGCATGGAGCAGTTAGATTAGTTGGTTACATAATGAATTATGCTGCCTGTCTGATTGTCACGCAGATTTATGCCCCAGTCACCATTTGTAGGTGAGTATATCCTTCTTCTGACATCTGAATTAGGCTCCTGTGTGGCTGCTCGGCCTGGATTATGCTCAAAAGACTGGAACATCAGATCCTGTGTATTGATTAATACAACCACCTGATCATATCTATCGTCCATCATCCATTTTATGGGATTTCAGAGGAGAGAGAATGGTCTCATTAAGGTGAAAGTTTTATCGTCAAGACAACTTAAGAGCGCTCACTGGTCCCAGATTTATTTATTTTTCTCTAAACATTGATTTTGACTGCAAACGTGTCGGGCATCGAGAACATTTTTTTCTGAGAGGTACAATTCAGAATTCTCTACATGAGGACTGAGAGATCAATGTTGCAGAAGACTGGCTCGGGTTGTAAGAGGCAATCCTACAAATGGAAGGTCACTGCTTTGGTCCTTTATGACACCCACTGTCCATTCTGATTAAGAAAGGCATTGAACTGCCAATGCAGGAGCACTACCAGTATCTTAACCTGCAGCCCCATCTTTGCTGTGATAAATACACGTTTGCCCCTGATGAACGTGGAAAGGAATCATTTCCTCCTCACACTAGGGTGATATGGGATATTAGAATTTTCTACATCCTGAACTAAAAAACTAAACTAAAAAGTACAGACATACCACACTAAAATCTACATATCATCTATCTGAATGGTATCAAATCATTCAATGCATTACTCATCAGCTACTCACTCCTAATAATTTTAACCCTTGAGAACATTTCTCACTATAAAGATGTTTTATGCATTAGGCACAGGACTGCAAGCTACAGATCAAATATGACATGTAAAGCATGCATGTAATGAGCTGATTTTGTCATTTCTCACCGACGTATGGGCTAAACACACAGGGAAGCTTCATAACTCAGTGGGTTCTAGTTTGCTTTATACTGACACGCTGCAGTGTTTACGACAAAATAACATGACACACTAAATTTCCCTTAACTGCTGTCCCTGTGCACTCCTCAATGCCTAAAGCATTTGCATTAATCACCATCCTCATGCATTCAGTCTCTCGGAGCTGTAGTGTAGGTTCATGTGAGGCGGTAAAACTGTCGAGAAAGTTACCAGATAAAAGATGCAACACCCGAGTCCATTTGAGAAGCCTCTCTCTGTCTTCATGCTTATGCTAATAAGGCTCATTATGATGCTTTATAGAAATCTGAGCCTGTACAGGAAGCCACATGACCGGGACTCGGTACACTCTTTTGGAGGTCATTCAAATTCAATGGGGACCTGGTGTAATTAATCAAAATAATGTATTCTGGAGAAACAAGGCCTGTTGGAAAGCAGTGTTCAACAACGATAGGAACACGGAGCAGATTTGATTATGTGCCAATGTATCCATATTGGCATGGCATAGAAGGGGAGGCAGCTTTGCATAAGTCTTCATTGTTTCTCAGCACCTAAAATAATCTGGCCTGGAACCTATGAGATGAGATGAGATGAGATTACTTTTTAATCCTCGTTTTTTTCTTTTTTCTTTTTTGTCCTTTCTTTTGCAAAACGTGTCAGAGAAATCAGAAGAGTTTGCATTATAGACCTGTGGCTCCTTGTAAAGCACCCACGAGACAGACTTAAAAGTCTGACTGTCTCTGCAGATATTGCCGCATTTATTACACATATGAATGTCTATGGTGAAAACATTGCCTCTGAGTTACTCCTTGCTGACAATATCATTCATTTACAGTACATAGGTGCTGTGAAAAGAACTGACAGACCTAAGCTGTTAAGTCTTGATTTACAGATACATTTTTCACTCTGGTTTCCACTTATCTTTGCTTCAAATTAATTCAGTGCATAAAAGAAATTATCAGCTGTTTTGTTTCACATCAGTCACAAAGGCCCTTTGAGAAATGAGGCTTTTGTAGCCAAGCATACGAAGGGTCAAAAGGTCAATATGGAAGCCATGTCCCACTTTAATGGCACAGAATGTGAATTGATGATTCTTTTTGACCTCCATACAGATAATTTCGGAGCCTTTATTAGCCATAAAAATAAAAACATACCAGCTATTTTTTAAGACTTAGACTACTGCAGTGGAATACTACATTCAGCACATTAACTCCAGGTAGCATGATTTTCATATTAGTGAAACACAAAAAGTATCACAAAAGATTTTTTTGTTAAAAAAATGTAAACCTTTCTCAGGATTGTTTGGCTTCACATTAAAACAGGAAGTTGTCTTGTTGCCCCCAGGAGCATCTTAAACTGGCACCTTTCCATTCACTTCAGAGTGGAAACATTTACAGCCTTCACAGCCATTTTGCCAGTTGAGTTACTTTTTCTTTAATCCACAAAGGGGCTTTAGTGTAATATGCATACACAGAAATGCCACTTCAATTATCTGGAACTGCTGTAATGAGAGGAAACACGGTCCATTAAGGTTCATCCTCCTACGCCGCTTACTGTGATCAGTGAATACTAATAAAATAAAATGAAATAAAAAATACAAAATACAAAACACAAAATAAAATGAAATGCCTTGGGGTCTCTCTGGGGGGAGTTTCTATTGAGCCACATGCACTAAAAAATTAAAGGTGTTAAGGTATACAGTAGGCTATATGTTATTTTTCGTCTCTCCTGGAGTCTTTGGCCTTCACAGTCACAGGATTTAAACCCAGTTGAACACCTACGGGAAAACAGTGTTGATCAGCAGACACTGTAAAAGAAATTATAAAAGTTGCTTTGGCCACAACATGTAAAATACTCCTCCAGTAATATTCAAACAAGCTCCCTCCATTTTATGATGGATCTTTCGGCTGAAGTCATGTGGGAAATCGGAACCGTTGACCTGCTCAAACTGCCAGACATCCAACCAAAAGTTCTGACATGCCATAAATCTAACTGATCATCTGACAGCCAGATCGTTGATCGTTCAGGCGATTAATCAGGAGTCGTGACCCCCCTCAGACTGCATGTCAAACATCAGCAGAAATTCAGCACGATTCTAAAATTGGTCAGCCAAAATCTTGTGGCAGCGTTCATGGTGTTATTCCCTCCAGTAGAGTTCCAGTCTTTGCCTTTTATATGACATTTATTTGACAGATATAGTCACAAGTTACTTTGTAGATGACATAAATGTGATGCATCATTGTAGATTACAACCCAAGAGTAAATGAAATATTAAAGTGAATAAATTGTATAATCTCCTCCAATTGCTACAACATGAATATGATGCTTACACAGTAATCCATCAGTTAATAATAATCATAATCATAATAATCATATAATATATAATAATGTAACAGTGAGAGGGGCCATGCTGCTGCATAATGAGGGTTCTTACTTTTGATATTACATTTTGCAGTCATTTTCTTTAGATTTTGAAAGCAGGACTTTTACTAGTGTATGAGTACTTCTTCCATCACTGGCCTACCCTGCCATTAATGGCCAAACCACTCTACCACCTGAACTACAGTCACCCTCATCTGCAGCCTTTTCAATTCATTTCATGAAAGGCATTTTTGTAAAACTTTCACCAAAATCCAGCCAAACAAAATCTAAGCAATTTATTTAAGGCAATGTGATGTCCAATCCATGCTGCGCATGAGGAGGCTCATAATCTCTCATAATCTTCAAAGTTCATGGTCGTGTCACAGAATCTCATCAGACCATGGTGACAAGGACCTCTGTTTCTACGTCACTATGCACTTGGTATTTCCTGTCTGTTGGGATACAGGTAGCACGCTCTGCATGATGCTAATAACGCAGTCCCTAAGCCTGTCTTTAATGGAATTTAGGCCAAACGTGACAGGAATACTTCCCTCTTCAAAGTCAAGCAGTCAGTTGCGTAGATAGTCCCCTGTTCATCGACTGCTGTGGTGGGGATGCGAGGAGTCAAGCACACTCAGCCTTTGCTCTCTGCGTGGGCATCATCTTCTGGATATCTGTCTCTTTGGGGGCGGCCATTTTAATATTCAAAGCAAGCAGAGAGAACAAGTGCAGAGGGACAGCGGCCATTTGAATAATTGAAGAGGCTCCGTAGTGCTAGAAGATCCTCTCTCTCTCTCTCTCTCTCTCTCTCTCTCTCTACCATATTTTCCCTTCCATCTTTTTTCCAGCCCGGCTTCTTGAAGTTTGTCCCAGAAAGCAGTCTGGGACGTGTGCTACCACAGCAGCCGATCCAACAATCCCAATAGGCTGATGGAAGAAGATAGAAAAGAAGAAAGAAGGAAAAGAGATGTCTCACAGAGAGAAAGAAATATAGAGGCCAAATCTATTTTGACAGAAAAGTGGCTACGGACCAAAATGAGGCATAAAAAGAATCAACTAAAGCCATCTCTGCCCATAATTTGTTAAACATTTTTACATAGCTTTTCCCATCTGTGTCCTTCAATTTGTTTGACAGACTTTAAAGTCAAGATGTCTAAATAAGTCAGTGAGAAGAACCTTCTTCCTCCCAGAAGACTGAATGAAGCATAAAGCAGTTTCAAATGCTCAATATTCTTTCTCATTTTTATCATGTCTCAAGCAGTTATATGAAAACTATTCAAGTTCAATGTCAATGATAAAAAAGTGGTACACATTGTGCTTTTAGCTAATCATGTGAGAGCCCTATGTTAAGAATGCTTGCAAGTTCAAATCCATCTGGATTCATTTTCATTTAGAAGACCACAGCGAAGGTCGACACAGCTTGAGTATTTTGATCAAGTATTTATGATGTTCTGGCTCATCCGCCTGTCTGAATAAAGGTTGAAAGTAAACATCTATCTATCTATCTATCTATCTATGCATTAGGATTCAGTTAATCACATGACTTCCAAGCAGGCATATCTGATGGAATCCTGTAGAAAAATGCACAGGGATACAAGTGTGGTCCAAACCATTTCCAACTTTCTGCATAGAAAATAGAATTAATATAAGCTGTCAAGATGTCAGATATGCTTCAAACTCCAAGTGTTGATTTACCGCCCAGAAGTCATTTGTGGGCTGGCACTGACACTGAGTATTTCTGTTGTATGGATTTAAATAAGACATACAGTATATTTATATTGTCCTTGTATGAAAAACATTGTAATGAGAGAATACATTGTTAAAGCAGCATGTGGTTGACATTGATTTGATTGTGCAGATCTGCTGAGGCTTTCATTTACAGCAGCACAGGGTGTGCATCCCTCCCCTTGTTCCATGCGCCTTTATTTTTAATTTTTCTGCTCAGGAGATCTCGAGGAATTAAAATTCATATTTCATCAAAGCGTGAATAAAATGCTGATAACAGAAAATATATCAAATGCATCTCTAGTGTTTGTAGGAGAGAGTGTGAAAGTCACTTACAAGTCTCTTATGTAACTGTTACCCCATTAATATTAGTGCAGCGTAGGAAATATTATATATCGAAGTCCAATCATGCCTTAATATAAGTAATGTGAAACCCACACAGGTCCCGTATTGTGCACCTGGATCTAACTTCATCCGTGGCAATGAAAATTCTCTCAGATGAGATTTCCACTGATTCAGCTTCTTAGACCGGGATTATATTTAATCTATGTGAAATTGGCTTGTGTTTTGACAAGCTACCCTTTTAGTTATGCATGAGGAGGAAAGTTTTTTACTTTCACAGATGTGAGAAAAAAAAACACTAAAATGTTTTATGAGAGTGAAGGAACAGTTTTCAGTCCAAGATACTAAAAGTTGGATAAATGTTAACTGAGTAAAAAGGGGACTTAAGAATTTATGAACCAGTGTCAGATTTTGTGTTGTCCACCAAATTAAAACCTTATTACTAATTTATTGATGCCTGTCATGTTTGAAAGGCCATTTACTGGCAGAGTTTTACGAATGACAAATAGACGCATGAGGACAGAGCTGAGCTTTTCCTCCATGTTTGAGAGTCTCAGAAATCTTTCTTTTTGTGTCTTATTTTTTATTATAGTATGATCCGCCAACATGCACTTTTTCCATCTCAGCTGCATGAAACTCTTCATTATACAATGAATAAATGCATTAGATAAGTGCTTCCAGCTTTTAAAAATATACATATTCCTATCTATATTGTAGATGAGTGTCTCCGTATACATTACAAATCACAGAATGATACGACCCTTGAGTGGGAGTCTGGGAAAGCGCGCTCATTTTCAAATATAACAGCATGGCTGTGGCTGTACTGCCACTCCCCCACAGAAACACACACAGGAGAGCCTCTCGCAGTGGAGCCACTAGCTCAGCTACGACGCAGGTACCCACACAGTAACTCTCTCAAGAGGCCATGAATGTGTCTCCCTGTCTTTCCAGCGAACACAAGGAGAGTCTTGACAGTAGCTTCTCATGACTGACTACCAGCTCTATGTCGCTGTTGCATCTTTTAAAAATGCGAGGAGGAAGGGTTCTAGCCAAATCTGAGGGTGTAGTTACCCTTTAAGTCCTTTTCAGCCACGCTAGCCGTGAAGGTCTATTAGGTAACGTCGGTGTGTTGGTCGGCCGGTCCACCACTTTAGTCCTGACTGAAATATCGCAACAACTATCAGAGGGACTGTTTAAAATTGCGGTTGACCTACAGACATTTATTTTCCCACCTGGTAGTTCTCTAGTATCACCAGTGGGTTGACATTTGTGCTTTTGAGTGAAATATCTCAGTAACTGTGGGATGGATTGTCACGCAATTAATGAAATTTGTGGATCCTTTTCCTCTTCATCTAGCACCATCATCAGGTCAAAACTTCAATTTGTCCAATTATGTTCCCAATACCAGTCACAACCTCTCAAATGTGAATATTTGCTGGTTTTCTTATCTTTTCTTATCTATCCTATGTTTGGGTTTTGAACGTTGGTGAGACAAAACAAGCATTTTGATGACATCAACTCAGGCGATTGTCCTTTTTCTACCACCTTCTGTGTATAAACTGTAAATACTTACTTTAGGTACTTTATAGGCTGTCACTCAGCTCTCCGTTGTTCCATCATGACAGATTCATATTCGTCTTTGTTCTCTCTCTCTCTGTCTTTCTCAATCTCATAAAGCAGCGTGGCCTCAGTGACTAGCAGTCACTCCGTCACATTGCCGACTTGCGGTCCATTTTGTCATCTAATGAGACACGCTGTTCATCTCAGATTAGCTGAACGCACACTCACTCATCTATCTGCAGGTCTGCAAGTCACTAAATCCTCACCTACTGGTACTGACCTGTCTGCCACACTGGTCCTTGAAGAGGGTGGAGTTTTCCCTTTATATGACCATGGCCTGGAAAGGCAATCAGTAAGCAGGTTTCAGCCACGCAGAGGTTGCCTAGGTTACTTTTGTCTGCTTCTGACAGTATTCTCAAAAGGACTAAATTGGTTGCACATAAACCTGCTCATTGAAATAAGCAGCTGGGAAAATAATGTGACGTTCCAGTAAGTCCAAAACATTAATTGTGATTTCTTTTGTAGCTGATTTGGTGGACACATGCACATTTTCTATGTGTGCTTTTTAATGGGGGGGGGGGGGGGGGGGGCTGATGAGACCTCTACATGTTGAATGTGAATTTATTTGTGGATGCAGACTGTGGAAGTGGTCCGTTTTGGATGACTGGATAGAGACTAACGCCTGTAGGTGGCAACCATACCTCATCAACAATTGAATCGTACGCGCACGGGCACGCACGCACGCACGCACGCACACACAAAGACACACTCAGAGACATCAGATCTGGGCTTTATGCGTTAATGCTATTGATCCCTGATAATTAACGACCGCTGGGTGATTTAAATGGGCAGATGGAGGCTCAGGCAAAGTGGTCAAAGTTAAAGTGGTCCCTGGGCAATACAGGAACACGCTCACGCCTACACACGCGGGCACCTACCTTCACTTCGCCACACACACACACACACACACACACACACACACGTGACTCGCACACACGCGCGCGGCAGATCTGTGCCTGGAGACCGTGATTTCAACGTGCTCGCTATTCAAGTCATGGACTGCAGCGAGCGGGGGAACCATTAGGAGCCGGTGGCAAAAACCCGCTTTATTTGCAACACACGGATGATGCTGCTGCTGCCGCCTCACCGCCCGGACCGGACACGCTCCCCCTGACAAGCGGAATTATTACTAATAGCTGCGCTTATGTAATCAATACACCGGGTTGCTGTTGGGGGGGGAAATAGCATCCCGTGGATTCTTCCATTCTACTTGATAGAAAATACTGTGTGCCATATGCTGTGCGATTTCTAGAGTAGCCTATGGCAACCCATTTGTCCTGATGCGACGCGTGTGATGGTTGCAGTGGGACGGATATCCTTAATTTTTATCCAATAAGCGTTCTCAGGGTTTTTTTTGTAGGACGCTTCTGCACCCCTTTCTGCACTGACCTCACCAACAATGCTTTGAATATTAGATTAATTGTCATGTCTGTCCACTGATCTTGTTCATTTGTTTTGAGAAAAATGATCCGCGGAAAAAAACGGGCTGAGTGTAAAATCCACAAGAATTAGTCTACTTTGGTTTCTTTCTTTTTTTTTGTTGGGGAGGGGGGGGGGGGGTCGAATTTGATCTTTCATAGAGGAAACCACCGGTGGGAGTCAATTTCGGACTGTGACTGCTTTGGGGGAAAGAAGGGCCTATACAGACTTGATCCCCCGTCACAAACTCTGCAGGATTTCCTCCTCAGACCAGAGGAATATCTTCGCGTCCAGGGGGTTGCTGCTGGTCCTCTGTGGCTTTTCATCGGCGCTCATTACATCCAAGGGAATGGTGGCCGCACCGCAGATCCACGCAACTCTTTCTGAATGTTTGGCATTTTTCGCAGGCGAGCATCTTGACTTGTGATCGAGAGAGACGCGGACTGCAGCACCCTCCAATCCCTTTCACATGGAGATTTGTGCCTCGGTCGTACTGCAAATCTTGAAAACGGGGACCGGGGCCCTGCTGATTTTTCCTTCACAGCTCTCAACCCCGATTTCATTCATTCGAGAAAATGCGTAAGTATTTTTTCTTGAATTCAGTCCAATTGAGCCTATTCGGCGTGATATGCTGCTGTATATTCCCATGCAGACCGATTATTCACCGCCATTTAACCCGTGATTTGTGGTTGGCTCACAGACTTCAATGTAGAGAGAGATACTTTTTTTTATTTTTGGATATGTCCTCTTTTCATCTCTATAGGTAGGTTATGATAGCTGTCGCATCCTCTCTCGTGTGTGAGCGACTGTGTGTGTTTGTGGATGTGTGTGTGAGATAGAGAGGGAGATATAGGCAGAGATAAAGATAGATAGGGACAGAAAGGGGGTCGAGGAGGTGTGGGGGGTAGCTGGTGCAACAAATTGTGTGTGTTTGAGCGCTTGGTAGAGACTGTATGGTCTGTGGTAGTCCCTGGTGCCAGCAGGACATTACTGCTATAGAAAAAGGCCTACGTCATATGGTAATTCAAATTCAGTTCAGGTATTCTCAGCATACACGTTTGCAGCAAAAAGAGCGCCGGATTGGCCAGGTGGCCCACAGGAAGGGCGCTTTGAGTTGGAATGTGGCAAAGCAAAAGCTTCAGGTCAAGCTTTATTTTACAGCATTTGCTCATGCACACACCTCGTCCACGTTTTCTCTCTCTCTCTCTCTCTCTCTCTCTCTCTCTCTCTCTATGCGTCTGCGTGTTGACCCAGTATGTCTGCAAAACCCCAGCAAAGCCACCCATGGGTGATACACAGAAATGAGGTTGTCATTTCTCCCTACCACAGCCTGAGCAGGTTAACCAGAAGTACAGGGGGAATTTTAGAATAGAAACTGTCAAGTCTAGGAGTTGTTGCTTTGGCAATACAGCCTTTTTAAAAATGTGAATAGGAGCTGTCCATCAGTGGGAGGTGCTGAAAATGCCCTGATGCTGAAAATACTTGTGTGTTGGCTGAAATGGGTTGAGGGAGCTGCATTTGGAGCAGACATCACATCTGAAATTGCTAGTTCTGCTGCAGCCAGAAGCATTCCACTTAAACCTTAACCGGCTCGTCCTCAAGTGAACACTTTCATATTCACATCTGGCGATTTTACAACCTGCCTGTAAAATGAAGGACACAGTTGGAGAGTTTAAGAATGCTTCTGTCATTTAGGGTTGGTTACCACAATATGTGCCTGCTTGATTGGGTTGGGAGTTTGATGATTTTACGGCGGATTTGTAAATACTGCGTAGACATTTCAGCAAAGGGTTCTTTTAATAGTAGGAAGGTCAGTGCCTGTTACTCATCAGACCATTTATTCCTTAGTATCTGTGGGTTCTTTAAATGTCTGAAAACTCAGGGCAAAATGGTAATTTGAGGTATAAAAAATGTCTTTAATCAAGTTATGTGTCTATGCACTTCATCCTTCAGCTGTACTTTCACAGACAGATTTACAGTTAAATGTTAAACTGGCATTCCATCCAGTTCCAGGTCTGGATTATGTCAGGGCACTGTAATACGCTGTTAACTGCTAAAATTAAGGCCACACACCAATAAGTGTCTCAATAGGGCATTGGGTCACCATGAACCACCTGAGCTGCTGCACTGAGCTTTGGGATTCTGAAAAAAACTGAAGCTCAACTGGAGAAATGTGACTATTTTTCCCAAGAAGTTCCAGCATTTGAACTTTCATGTCATGGCCTGTGGATTTGGATTTGTAACCTTGTAATATTCCTCCGTCAACAGGACAGAAACACCAAAGCACAAGAAATGTGATCACCCTGACAAGCGTTGAAGGTTTTGGCATTTACTTGCCTGCTAAGGCACCGAATGGATGTAAACCAGGGCCACTCACCAGAGCAGCTCTGACAGAAATAAGCGCTTCGGCGAATAGATTTCTTTTCATGCGTATCACACATGTAGTCAACTACTGGTTCAGAACAGGGTGAACGGTGACTCATCTAACCATCTGAGGTTTTTTCCTTCGCAGCAAACCACTGCTTTTGTTCTTGTACAACCTGCTGCATATAAGAGGTAATTTACCTATAATAAAGGGCTTTACGCGATGCAGTTCCACTATAATATTACTGCCTTCTCAGACATTTGTAGTAGGTTGATTCATAGTGCCTTTTCTATTTTTTCTTGCATCTGGAAGTAGTACACAAAGATCACAGTCGAGGACTATATTAGGCTGTTCTTCCCAGGTGGCCGTTTCAACATATGTTTCATGCCATCGTCACCTTAGCTGCATTTCCAGACATCAAACAACGGATATCACAGAAGTTACGGCGAAATATAATTCAACAGTCAGCCCCCTAAAAGTCACAGGTTTCTTCTTTGAGCCACAGGAGCCAAAATAATGAGCAACTGGGTCTGCCCAGGGTTTTTACACACAACAATAAGCATGGTGGGATGTTACAGTAATCACTGAGTAATTTTAAGGACCAGTCAAACACCTCTGTGTTTTAAACTGCATGTTTTTTCCTTCTTTCAGATGTCAAATGACCTGTCAGTCAAACTAGGATTCATAATTAATTTCCTTAACTCCTCCGTTTATGGGTCAACCACAAAAACACAGCTCATTGGTGCTGCAGCCAACTCTCAATCTGATTTCAATGTGACATTTCCAAGAAAAGAAAATCTGGTCGTGGTTGTTGTATCTAAAATTCCAGTATGTGATGATACTGAAAATAGCTGAAGACATGTAGGATTCATTTAGTGCTGAAATAATTAGTCGATAAAAGATTAATGGGCAAAAAAAAAACAATTCATTCAAATTTATCAAAGTCATTTATCAAGCAAAATACCAAATCTTATCTGAGGGTCAAAATATTTTGCTCAGTGGGTCTAGCTTCTCCCTTTTATTTAGTAAATGACAGAGTAACCTGACAAGCCTAAACCCCTCTTCATATAATGATGGTGTTTGTTAAACTACAGCTGATCTTCCTTTGCTGAAACTGTGAACTGCGGTAGATTAATGCCCATTTTCGAAAGCCTTGGGTTTCAACCTGTCATCAGCAGAAATGCTGATTCATTTTCAAATTACTATCTTCTCCATTGCACTTATGCTGTTGGCGATTGATGGGAGCAGTCCGTGTTTTTGAGGGATATGCTTTACTATACGGGGGCACTGTTTTGTTGTTTCATCAATTTATATTGTCGGCTTGGCCTTCTGCATACTTCTCTCTGTGATATGAGGATTGGTGTTGGGAGTGGCGATAAATTGTGGCTGAGGTTCTGTCTGGATAAAGTGAAAAACAGTCCCTCCACGCCTGTGCTTTTTATCTTAACTAATACAGAAGGATTGTGTGCATTTCTGTATGTATATGTACTGTATGTGTCTGTGTGACATAAATAAGAGTGGGATGCATTTTGAGATTAGACTGACTTTCAGCCGGCTCCATTTTGATAGGTAGTGCTCTGTATCTTTCCAGTGGTACCTCCACAAAACATGTGTTTGTGTCGAGTCAAGAGACAGGCCAATCTGAACGAGTTGAACTGCTCGGGTGTGAAAGAGTCCAAGGCATGCCAGGCTGGAGAGACTTAGTATTCACTGTAGCAGCTTAAGTTATGCCTTTGTGCACCAGAAAGGGGATTATTCAGCGAATCCTGCTCTGTGTCATTCACGGGTCTGCATTTCTAAATCAACAAATATTAAAGTGGTGATGTATGAAGAGGCTGCGTGTGTGTGCCTGTAGACACACTAATGTCCATTACCACCAATTGTGTCTTATGTAGAGTGACAGTGCTGATGCCTGCAAAAAATCATAACTTATGGCACAAATGTCATTATGACACATTCACTGTTTTGACTGGAGCCGTTGGTGCCTTACTTCACCATCTGTGTTGTGCACTATGTGTCTGTAGTGGCCTGCAGCAGGAACCAGCCATCAACTCCAGTGAGAGCCTCTGATAGCAAGAGTATGTTTAGGCTACGGGTACAATGTTTCTGCCTCTTCAGCAGCCAGCCACTTTCTGCAAATGCCATAATGCCCTTTATAGATTCCCCTACAGATTCCCAACAACCTACACATATACAGTTTTGCAATAATGCTCGAGTCAACATTATTTTCTGTGATTATAGGTACTGTGGGGCTCTGATGTGAGGCACAGCGGAGTACCGCCCACTGTGCATAATCACAGTAAACATTGTCCTAAAGGCAATTATGGCTTTTATACAACAGTTTCACTGCTTTTTTGTACCATTTCAAAAGTTTCATTCAGAGTGTAGGAATATGAATAAAATCAAGACACATCACAACAGTTGACACAGCTTACAAGAAAGCACAGAAACCTGTGCATCATGGGAATTATTTCTGGGAATGTGTAGGGATGTGTTTTGATAGCTGGTTTCATTTGTGATCAGATCCCAAGTTGATAAAATACTCTTAGTTCAGAGTCAAACAAATCTCTAAGTGAGTTTTGTATCTCCTCTCTCATTCAGGAAAGGTAATCAGTTAGCTAAATAAAAAAATATCCCAATAAACAGCTCAAAAGATGTCTAGACATCCAGGTCAAAACTGGGGCAAAATGTTAACGTCAAGATCAAATATAGTCACTGAAATGCTGTGGAAATAATGGCTGTGAGTGATTCAGACAGTTTTAAGGTCTAGACGTCTTTTGAGCCGCAAATCACCAAGTCAACACTCAATGGGATTTTATTTAAAACTCTTTAAGGTTTTATATTAAAAACTTACTTTACTAAAACTTGCTGACTGCTCAACCGAAATTTTTTTTTAAACGGGATTCTGATTTCATAATGGGATTTAATACTGGATCCAAATTCAGAAAAATGCTTTTGAATCCCAATTTGAAAAAAAAAATACAATTAACTAAGCCTGACGCTACAACGTGTGTGACATGCAATGGTCACGGAAAATGTTCTGGCTCTTCTGAGGCCAGTTACTACCTAAGACAAACACTGACAAAAGTGAGAGTCAAAGGTAAATGACAAATGACTCAGTTCTTTATGTGATTTGGGATATTTATCTAAAATGCAAACCACTGAGTGATAACATTGTACTATATTTCATCATATATATATATATATATATGTAGTCACCAGCCATATTTTGAATATCAAACAGTCTCAGTCAGTGTAGGCTTGAAAGGTGGCTCTTGTTCCGTCATGGAGGACAGCAGCTTGGATTCACAGCTGTTACAATGAATTCGAAAAAGTAGTCACACAGGGAACACAGCATCAAAATGTCTACAGAAACTTCAAAACTCCAGCAGCACAATCCGTTTCTCCTCTTTCCGTCTGTATGGTCAGGACATTATGTTCCAAACAGTGAAAGCCAGCGAGTTTGGTACTGAGAGAATATGAATGGACAGTGGTGAAGTATATTATGCTGTAGGAGAGGCTTTGAACGTTGCTGTGGACAACTTAATGCTTCGTTTTAACCGTCAACGGGGCTAGCTGTTGGGATCCATGTTGTAAGCGCCACAAATCAAAGCTATTGTCCTCAGCAAAGGACTAAGCTACAAACCTTAAAACGTTTATCTTTGGAAGTAAAAACCTAGGTTTTTTTTTTTTTGTATTGGCAAAGTAATCCTTCACTTCTTCTGGCCTGTGGTCCAAAATGAACAGAAGCAGAAACGACTTTCTCACGCTAGAGATGTATATGTTAAGATAATAAGTGCACAGATGTATCAACAACCCTACTAGCCTCCACAGATACATCATAGTCATTGTGTGTATTACGCCAACAAGACTAAGAGTCTACAGCCATGCAGGCGGTTCTGTGAGGCTGCACAGTGGTGCTTTGTGATAAATGATGAAGTCAGCATGCTAACATGAAAATGCACATGCTGATGTTTAACAGGTACAATGCTTAGCATGTTCAATATGTTAGTTTAGCGTGTTAGCATGCTAACATTTGCAAATTAGCACTGAAGACAAAGTCCAGCTGAGGCTGATGAGAAAGATATGCAGGTATTTGGTCATAAACTAAAGTATCAGACAAATTAAACTTCTAGCGCTAGATGAAAATGTAAGGATTGAGTTATTATAATTCATCCTATGGGGAACCAGAATGTCTATATTTAATGGCAATTCATCCAATAGCAGATGATCACCAAAGTCATTAGGATTCATCATCTGGGTTAAATGAAAACTTGCCAGTGGTGTCAGGGAATCACCAATGTTAGGATTCATCCTCATGGCATAATGGATATCTGTACCAAATTCCATTACAATTTAGTCATTGTGAAGACATTTCACTAAAAGGCCAAAGATGTCAACCACATAGTGACGCTAGAAGAAAGGTCAGGGGATCACCAAAGTTTGTAGGATGCATCCTCTGGGGATCATGAGGATCTGTGCCAAATTTCATGGCAATCCATCTAAAAGTTGTTGAGATATTTCAGTCTGGACCAAAGTGGTGGACTGACATTAGCATCCCAAGAGCCATGCCGCTAGCATGGCTAAAAATTGTACACCTTCAACTGTATTTCATTATTTTGTTTCTTTCTCTGGGAAACAAAACTCTTCACTGCTCTGGCTGCACTCACAGCCCACAGCTTTACGTTATAAAGAATGTCCTGCAGGATGTCCTGCTGTGAGAAGCTACGGTTCTCCTTTCAACTTATTGTGGTTCGACTCATGGTGCTAATTAGAGACTCACAGAGAATCAAATCTTTACCCTGCAAAGACCACAGGCAGCTTATATGTGCAACACGATGAATTTATATTGCAAGCCACCCACCAAAGAGTGTGCACAGCATCTGCTTATGTCACTTCAAAACACAACTACACAGCAGAATCCAACCTAAACCAAAGAGAGCCATATGAGTAATCTGCCATTTGATGCATCAAGTTCAAACCTAGCGTAGGTGAAAGCAAGCCCTTGGAAGGGCTTTGCCTCAAAGCTCGGGCAAATCTCATTGTCTGCTTATCAGTCTCAAATTTACTCCGCCTTACTGAGATATTCCCTTAGAGAATTAGGGATAATAGCTGAAGTGATGACTGTCATGATGAGTCTCTATCTCTCTCACGTTCAGCCCCCCCTCTTCCCGTCTCCCTCTCTCTAACTTTCCCCTATTTATCTAATTCCCCACATATTAATATACATTTTATCTCCTGCCAGTTCATTTAACTCGGATGTCTTTGATGAGAATATCTTAACATTACTAAGAGCCATGCATGCATGGACTTTCATGTTGCAACTCACTAGGAACAGACAGTGATTCATGATACAACGAAGAGAGTTACCAAATCAGTGTAAGAATGAAATTAATATCTAGTTCATTAATGCTTTGGCAAACAGTGCAGATTGTAGTTGCTGGAATACACTAGATTGGCTTAATTGGCAAAGATGAATACCCAGAAACTGGCGCCAAGTCAAACACTACTAAACCGAGAAGGGAATCTTGTAAGGCTGACAAGATTGCCTCTTTAGTGTGTGGCTCAGAGTCGCCTCCGCTACATTTTCCCCTTTTATAACAACACTTTTCTTCAACCACAATGTTTTCTGGGCTTAAACAAGGCTGTTAGAACATCTTGTTCCCTTGTTGCCATGTCACTAATACATTATTGGTGAACCTCATTGTTTGCCACAAGAGCATTTTGTCCTCCAAATTCAAAGGAAAAGAAAGGGGAAAGCTCTTATGATGCTATACTTGTGTCTTGTATCCTCAATAATAACACAAAGTCCCTTTCATTTGTTGTGGAATGTATTAAGCCTTTGCTAAGTATTCAAGACAGCTGGAGTACTAAAAGGACAGTTGCAACAAAATTTGATCTTTTACTCGTTTCCTGCGTCCTGTAACTGTTTAGCATCACAGGTGATAAGGAATGTCCCAATCACGTTATTTTAAATTCCACTTCCGGAGTCCTCCTATTGAGTCTATGTCGATACCGTGTTTAATTTATCACTGTTACCGAACTAGACACGATTTTGTTATTTGATATATTTTACATTAAAACATTTTAAAACATATGCTGTCTCAAGTTTAGCACTAAAGGTACTCTATGGTAATCATGCCAATTACAGGCTGGAGATATGCCACGAATTAGACAATTATATAGTAATTAGCCCAAAACAGATATTATTAGTAACAAGGTTATCCAGACTAAGGGGAAACTTGTTTCTGGAAATACACTCTGTTACTGAGTGTTTTTCTAATGCCATTTTTCAATTCTTAGAAAAATGTAAACAAAATTCAGTTCATCTCCATTTCACTGGGTGGAAGTCTCAGACACAGACATCTCCAAACCTCAGCACATACTGTAAATGATGTGCATGGCTCACTAATGTTCGGGTTGAGCGATTAATTGCTGTATGAGAGTCGGGTGTTTAATCAATGATTAAAGCATTTTGATAATCGATTAATCGTTTAAGTACTTCTTAGGTTGAAACTGCCAAAAAATCACTACTACCTGCTTCTCAAATGTGTTTATGTCATTATAAATATATAAATATGTTTGGGTTTTGAAGACGTCACCTTTTGTCACAATTATTTGCCATTTAACAGAACAATTCATTAATTAAGTTAAGTAATCAGCAGATTAATCAATAATGAAAACTATGCATAAGTTGCAGATCTAGTTTTTGAACTCTTCATCAAAAGTGGCAAACGCTTCTCTCTTAAACTTGTTTGTTACACTTGACGCTCAGTGTGATTCAGCGTTATACATTTCCTTGTAATGTCTTTGAGAATACACAGCTGAAGCAAAATTTTGCAAGCTCGTCTAACTAGCACCTGCTGCTTGGACTTTAATTATCCAGGCAGGGAATACGGACGCAAACTGAGGGGGAGTCTCAAGTCTTTATCTCATTCACACCTTGGTAATGAAAATGACTAACAGTAAGGGCCAGTTAATAATGTTAGGCAGTAGCACGGCTTGACTAACCTACCTACCACTTGCGGTGCACTGTTTTTAATTAGAACACCCTGTCATCTGATTGGATAAGGATGCATCACTGTCCTGGATACAGAAATATGCACATTGTGTCCAGCCAGGCTACAGAATCAGTATTTTATTTCCTTTCCTCACTGACATGTATGAACAAGAGTGCACGGCAGGTCACACAAAGCTCCGTGTCATTATACCTGATGCCAAGAATAAAAGCTGACTGTGCCTTTCGGTGAAAACATTGTTCAATGTTCACTGAAAAGAAAAGAGCCTTGTTTTAGCTTGTTGTGTCAACATAATGGGCGGGAAAATGCTTTTGAAAGTGAAAGAGTTTGTCCCAACCCAAAGAGGAGCATGTACCTTCTCAAATGAACTAAAACATTTAAGTAGCTTGATGTTTTCAGAATCTATTTTCAACAGATGATAACACAACCAGGGCTGAAACAAAGAATTATTTTCAGTCAATCAATTTGTCAATTATTTTTTCGATAAATCAATTAATCGTTTGATCCACTTTCCTGCAGCACAAGGTGACGTCTTCAAATTGCTTGTTGTGTCCAACTAACAGTCCAAAACCTATAGATATTCAGTTTTGCCATCATATGAGACAAAGGAAACCATCAAATCCTCATATTTAAGAAGCCGAAACCATAAAATGTTTGGCATTTTTGCTTAAGAAATGACTGAAAAGTCATCAATTAATTTTCTGTCAGTTCATAAACTCAACAGATCTCATTTTACTGTAAAACAAATTGATGCTAAAATAATTATTCAATTATCGACCAAAACAAAACTGACAACTATAAGTGATAACCAATTCATCCTGTCAGTCATGTTTCAAGAGAAAAAAGCAAATATTCTCTGGTGTCAACTTTTTAAATGTGCGAACTTTGGGTTGTTTGTGTGTGTGTGTAGCATACAGGGACTACAAACATAATTCATTGGGCCTCGTTGGCGCAGTAGGCAGCGCATCAGTCTCATAATCTGTAGGTCGCGAGTTCGAGCCTCACACGAGGCATTGTTTTCCGTACAAGTTCCCCCCGGGGATCAATAAAGTATTTCTGATTCATTATACAACCTTGTGTTGTAAAATGACCATTAAGCAAACCCATGAACCCCTTAAAATGTTGGTCGGACAAAATAAGCAACTTGAAAATTTCACTTTGGGTTCTGGAAATTGTGATGGCCATTTTTTCACAATCAAAACAGACAAACTGATAATGACAGTAACGGAGCCTTAAAAATGATTGCAATTGAAATCTCATTTCACTGAAACTATGACTTGAGGCACACAAGCATCAATATCTTGTCCACCAGTATCCCCCAGTCATGTTTTCTCATCCTTGGGTAGTGATGATATGTAGACTATGTATCATGAGTAATTCAATATAGTAGAGCAGCTAGGCTAAGGGGCATATGGCCATGTTGGAGCAGGGCCATGCGGCTTAAGGCGGGGTAAACGGATGGGCAGAGATTGCTGGTGCATTATCTGTTCGGCTCCACATCATGTTTCACTGTTGTTTCTACAGCGAGCACAGTGTTTATCCAACAGCAGTAAATAAAACATTACAATCATATTTTTTGCTCCATATTAGAGAAAGTTGGTGTTCTAGGGAATTAGGGCTGTCACACTGTAAATACCGTTTGTCTGTGCATGAAGATGAGAGAGACAGAGTGGAAAAGAGAGACAGAAGGAGAGGGAGAGCGCTTGTGATCCACTAAAATATCCTTGGCGACGAAAGACGCTGTATTCACACATTATTCACGGACAGTTTGTACCAACACTAACATTCTGCTAAGGCTATGATCGGCTGTGATTGGCTAAATGCACTAGAGGAAAGGTTGCTGCAGAGCTAGAGAGCTGACGACGGACTGTGTGTGTCGACTGTTGATTATGGGGAGAGCCTGTGGTTCCATCTATTTCATATTCATGAGCCAAATGGTTCACGTTGTATTATTCATGAACAAATTAGACGTTCAAAACACCAGAGTGAGCGAGGCCGTATGCAGAATGCATAGGGACTCATAAACTTAACTTTCACTTGAAACTCTTCCACCTCTTCCTGGCCCAATGCACGAATTTCAATTTTGTTTCTTCCCATCGCTGATCCTGATGCTGTGTTCCCTGTTGAAATGAGCTGCTGAAGCTTAATATATCCCACAGATTTCTTTTTTTGGGGTACATAATTCTGGGCTGCTGTCCTCACAGCACTTTCCACCATGTACAAGCAGTGGTGAAGCGAAGACGACCTTTTTTTTTAAAAAACATATCCTGTTTACTGTACGAGAGGTTGAGAGCCGACTGGCTTGTAAGAGACCGGCTTTGTTCTGCCTCTCTGATCAGCTGGCTTGCTAGCAGTCGGACGGAGCAACAGAAGTGTGTCCAATCAAGCTGAGCCCTGTTTTAAAAAGCTCTACAGTCCTTGGGCAGGGGCCGCATTTATGACCCAAAATCGAGGAGACGAGCCTGGCCCTCCTCCAAGCCCTCAAGCTCATATATTCTGTTTGAGCATATCCAGAGGAAAGTGCAGCACTGCAAGGAGGCCCCCGTGAGACACCTGTACATGTGTAACTGACTGTGTGTGTGTGCCTGTGTATGGGTGTTTGCGTGTGTGTAAACAGTGTGTCGATTGAAAGAAAACCTCGTTAACCTTCAAACCTGCTGTGATTTTTTTTAAATGTAGACAATGGTGGAGAGCAGTAACAATGAAATGAATGATGTACTGATAAGAGAAGGTGCACAGTGTAAATAATATCGCAGCTGATATTCTGAACTGAGGTCAATAAGAAAAACTTGTACATGCCATATATAAAACAACCAACCGAATGCTGTCACTGTCAGCCACAGTAAACCCAGTCTGCTCAGTGCTGAAATTACTTTTGACTTCAGTTAACAATGAAATTAAAAAGCACCTCATTTACATTAGCCAAATGGGAATCTACAGTCATTTTTGCGATTACAATGTGGTTGGTCAATTACTGTAATGGTGTGGATTTATAGTCCATGAGGTGATCAGAGTGTTGATCCCTAACTGAAGGTCACAATCACAAGTCAATGACTTTGTGTGACTGAACTCTATGTGAACAGACCCTTTGTCTAAAACCGACTGTAAACCAAACAGATCAGATGCGGCCACTGACCAAAATATAAAATTCCTATCATAACTTATTTGGTAATGGCCCTCCAGAAATTATATTGTGGAGGTACTCAATATAATTTCATACCTTAAGTACTAAATTTCATACCTTAAGTACTAATTTACCTCAGAGAAGGTTCTACCTCGCAAAATGCACCATCCGTCTTTTCAGTTCTTCAAGATTCTCCTTCTCAAACATGATACAAGCGATAAAAGAAGCAGAAATAGTATCACTGTCACAACAGGAACTTTGAGTCAGCCATCTCAACCGTTTTATGTGTTGATGTACTGTAATAGTTTGTTTTCCTCACAGTGGATCTATGCCAGCATGGCCCACAATTTTGTCTCCCTCATGGTGATCAATAGGCATTACCTTGAGACGAGTGTTTTGTCAAGTGGGTTGTTCAGTGAATGATTGGCAGCTCTCTGCTTCACTCAGACGTCGACATGAGTCCTTCCTACACCTGGCCGAGCGAACACACTTCGCAACCCGAGGGAATGAACATACCACTCACTGGGCTGTCATTGCTCTGTGCTTCTGTTTTTCAAAATTAAAAAAGATTGCAGCCGCAGTCGTGGAGCTCTGAAATTATCCATCAGAATCTGTTTCTGGATCAGTCTGAGGTGGAAAAAAAGCCTCAGCCTGTCACCTCAAAAGAACATGGTCCTAGGATTGAACCTTGGCCCTGGTCCTTACTGTTTTTATTTTGCATGTTGTCATTGTGTTCACACAGGTTTCCTCCCAAACCAAAGATCATGTTACAAATACTCCCTTTGCCCTTAACAAAGGCACTAAACTCTGAACTGCATGTTGCCCCTTGGCACTCGACAGGCCACTGATTTTAAATTGTTAAGATAAATCAAAGGGGGAATTTCCCCACTGACATTTGTAAAGTTTAACTTTACTCTAGATCTCTAAGACCTACTATAAAATAGTGGTTCACAAAAAGTTTGGGACTTTGAAGAGTAGGGTCTGGGTTTGATCAATTCTATTGAATCTGGATCCACAACCTGTAGCTACAACCTGAAAATGAGATGAGTAGCAGGAGGATGTGAAATGTTGATTAAATATGTATTTGACATGTTGATATAACAAGTGTAGCTTACTTACTTACACCTTATTTTCCAGGAGCTACTTTATCAGACTGGATGTCCTGATTCATAATTAAAAGTCGAGAAGCTTAAAATGTTGAAGTGATATTCAGAAGGAAATTCTCCAGAAATTGACATGACGGGAGACATATCATTTCTCTAGACAGGAGGCACCACCCTGTTGTTCCCCTCACAATCTTCAGCTGAGTACTGACACCATCTTGCTGAGGCACATTAACCAGCTAACAGTTTACTGTGACTGTACTGCATTAATGTTTATTAGTTACTGGTGATATAATCTGCTGTAGGTGGTGTATTTCATTTTAATCAGCAGCAGCAGCACTTAGTGAAAATGGGAAGTTGCTACCTAAATGTTTTCCACGTTGCTCTTTGCTAAAAAAAAGCAAGGATACAGATAGACAGACGTTTGATAGAAAGACGTTAACCATTAAAGTGTGCTCCAGTCTGTTCTCTCCTCTGAACGTCCGTCTTGTATTTGTTTGAGTTGAGTTGGTCTCAGTTGGTGTTTTTCAGGCTTTAATCTTGCAGCAAAAACTGAGACTGCAAAATGTAATCTGGCTTTGTATAGCTAGATCCAAACACTGGCTCTGTTGCTCTCAATAACAAGAGGTTGTTTTTTTCCCCCCCACTCCAATTCATACATACTGTATAAGTTGCAAATGCAACTGAAGCTCAATTGATTTTGTTTCACACATCTATTGCAGTTAGAACACCATTCAGACTGCGACGGCATTAGTGGTGTAGAAAAAACATTTGCTTTTCTTATTTTACCAGCAAGACTTGGCAAAACATCCAAGCTGTCGGTACAGCAGCACCGGGCGTACACTGAGGCCATCGACGACAACTGGTCTTCCTCTATGCAGTAATGCGCCACAGACAGCTTACTCTGCCACCTATTGGCGAGTGCAATAAAAAAGAAGTATATTAAACAAAATCTTAATATAAAAGGAATTGGGCGGGAATATATATATTTTTACAGGTACCACGTAGTTCTCATGTCAAGTTACACAGATATAATCATAGGAACATGTAAGTTTCCTGTGCAGCTGCCTTTGCTGGATAACGTTGTGGAACAATGGATAACACCTCACTTAGCATGTCAAATTCATGAATTATAAAGTCGCTGCATGTGCTGCTCTCTGTACAGCTCTGTGAATTGTGAGGTAAGATATGATGAATAGCAATTTGCACAACAAAGGCCTGATCCATCAGCAACTGGGGAGGCAGAGAACGTGGCAGTGGACTTCGAGATGTGCAACAGGAAGGATAATTTAATTATTGAAAATCGTGTGGGCTCCTTCCTCCGCTTTCCCCCCACGGTGTTCAAGGTTAATTATCATAAGTTCAGGCCAATCTACCACCAAGGCACGAGGGAGGGGACCAGAGGAGAGACACCACACCAAAACTCCATTCTATTAAGATGATTGTGCATTCAAGCAATATTTTCCATTACGCATTGATTCTTCAGTGGAGACTACTGTCAGGCAGCTTCAAAGAGTTGCTCCAATTTTCTACACAACTTGCTGCTTGTCTCCTCCTCTCACTGGCATCACAGGAAATAGAAAAAACAGTGCAACACATTTACTGGAGAACTAAGAGTAAGTAAAAGGTCATATGAAATGGCCTCCGAACCGCATCCTAAACTAAGACTCTTGGCTGTGAGATTAACAAAGGTGTTTGGCATTGCAAAGGC
Organism: Enoplosus armatus; assembly: GCF_043641665.1. Classification (NCBI taxonomy): domain Eukaryota; kingdom Metazoa; phylum Chordata; class Actinopteri; order Centrarchiformes; family Enoplosidae; genus Enoplosus; species Enoplosus armatus. The sequence goes on from NC_092180.1 coordinate 5,322,573, forward strand.
GCTGGAGATAGACGCAGGCCATCCCAGACACCAGCATGTTAGCGTGTCTCAGCCGTTTAGAGGATTGCTTGTGTAATGCCATCTGTATTCAGGGGATGAACACCCACTTTTACACCAGGGCAGAGAGAGGAGCAACAGTGACTTCAGCCAACATCTGTCGCTTTCCCTCTATCTTCCTTTCACTCATCCGCTAGTCTCTTTCATCCACTTAAAATTGTGACACAAGACCGGATATGTTAATTGAAGAAACAAGTCACTCTTCAGAATGAATGTGGAGGATAAAAGCGTGCGTGAACATGGAACATGAACTGCTACCAAACGGAACCATTATTGGCTGTTGTTTTAAAACGCTCGGTAAATAATTTGTTCCTGCTCTTTTATGGAGTGAGCTCTGTCGCATACAACAAGGAGTCACGTACACGAAATCTACACGTGCAACGTGCCATGTAGAAATAAATGTTTAATTATGAAATCAAAAGCTGGAATTCTTTATTCAGAGGTTCCTGTAGACGGCGCCAACTAGAGCTGAAATGATACAGAAAAATAATTTGCTGATTGAATGATCATATTTTTAAGAAAAATGCCAAACATTTCCTTGTTCCAGCCACTTAAATGTGAGGATTTTGTTGCTTTTGTCTTATGTCTTATTGTCTTATGATAGTAAACTGAACATCTTCGAGTTGTGAAGGGTTGGTCGAACAAAACAAGAAAATTAAGAATGAATTAATAGAGAAACTGTTGCACTACTTCCTGACATCATATAGACCAAACAATTAATCAATTAATCCAAAAAAATAAATCAGCAGATGAATTAATGTTAGTTGCGGCCCTTGTGCATACCGTTATGTATGAAGGTAAGACTTTTTGCAACTGGCTTTGGCTGAAAACATATTTGTGCGCCCTAAGATGCAGAATGCTAGCTTCAGAACTACACATGGCTGCACAGGATTCCATTCATTTGTTGATGCTAATATAAGCCCAGTACCATACATTACATAAGAAAACATTCAAAGGGTTCAAATTGGTACAAATCTGTTTATAAAAAGCAAGAATGTGTTTGCTTTTCAGCAATTTCCATAAATCAGTTCTGCAGTTCTGGTGGTGAAAGAGAAACAATTCTGCAAATGTTAAATAATTTATAGTTTGAACACGTCAAAGCAGTTGTTGTCCATGCTCACATAATGTTAGCTGCAGTTGGTTGGGTTGTCAACAGCATCGTGGAGGGCTATTAAACTACATAATGTGCAGCTTTTTTCCCAGCAAAAGTGTTGAAACATGAGGAGCAATGAACAGTGATGACATTGTTGAGTTTAACTCACTGGAAATGCTGTATCATGTCACTAGAAGGCTCTGATCATCAGATTTGTAACAAGTTGCCAGCAGAGATCCTTCCCTCTTGTTTGATTTTGTCTTGACCTTCTCTATTATCATGTCATCAGACACAAGATGAAGACGCTCTCTGACAGACAGATCTTCACTCCAGAACAATTTGTAAAGAACAAAATTTTCCATTTTGGAAAATGTGCAGGTACACACACACACACACACACACACCCAGAACAAACAAATAAAACTCTTCAGGTCATGTGCTGCTGCTCCTCAGGTCGAGTGGTGGCGGCGATTACATTGATGAGTGAAGGTTGGAAACTGTTCGGGAGTTAAGAAACATGTGACACCTGTCATCGCTGTAATAGTAAACAGTCTGCATGATGCTGCCATGAACTGCTGTCACTTGTTCCTATTGTTTGCACAGCATCTCTGTTATGCTAAATGAGCAAAAGAGACAGAAGACGTAATGCTGTAAAATACAGCTTTCTGTTGACACAACAGTCACTCACTGCTGTTAAGGAGACACTTGGTGCGTCTATATGTGATGAGATTCTTTTTTTTTTTTTTTCAGCTTTGGTGATAAATGATCATTGCTTTGCCCAAAAAAAGGGGACCATTCTGTTTTCTTCCTCACTGTCCCCCTTCATCCTTAAGTGCTTTTCATCTTTGGAAGACGGTACCAATCTCGATCTGCAGACAGTTATTTCCATGTGTATCCTCATCCCTGCATTTTGTGTTTGTGTAATTTGATTGTCTGTAGGTGGCATCCTTTTTTATGATTGTTAAGTCGCGTGGCTGCTGGTTCTCATGCTAACTGCCCAGGTTCTCGTCTGTTTGTTCCAAACAAGCTGCTGTTGTTGCTCCGGGAAAAGCACAAGCATCATTTTCTGTGCTGAACAGTAATTTTCATTTCTACAAGACCTACAAGACATGCGTGCTTAGAACAGCAAATGCAAACGTTTTCATGACCTGGATATATGTGGAATCACTCTTTCATGGTATAAATTGTCAATGGAGTACAATAGACACTGTTCATTGTTACTTTAGGTTTTTATGTGCTCTAAGTTGGTAATCAGAGGCTGTTATTGACTTTATTGTCGACTGGTTTTGCGTTAAAAGGCCATTATGTTATAGATTAACATACATATGTGCAGATGGTTCAAATGATTTTACTGTCTTAATGAGGCTTGTTACATCTGTATTCTGGTAGGATTCTGAATTGATTCGCATACATTATTCGCATATTATTATCTTGTTTCACAAATGAGGAGCCTGAATAATATCTGTCTCTCTCCCTCTCTCTCTCTCACACACACACACACACACACACACACACACACACACACACACACGCACACAGGCTACCCAGTGTAAGATTTTTAACTGTACTCAACAGATGATTAAAAAAAGAAGAAGCTGGAGGTTATAGCCATTGATCTGAACCACCTGACAGAGAGACAATTAGTCTATTGGTTGGAATAAACAGGCACATCACAGACACACACACACACACACACACACATACTGTAGGATTATTTTGACTCCCACCTTCACCACTGCTGTCAGAACAAGGCCAAAACAAGCAACTTTGTTGTTCAAATATAGTTCAAACAAGAACCTCTTTTTTTACCCACTGACTGAACAGGGGGGTGATCAGCACGCCCTATTTTAGTTTGCACTTAATTGAACATTATTTGGTCTCGTACTGTTTTTAGGATCAAATAAGCATATTTGTTTTTTTAAATGGTGCATGACATACAGTATCTTTGCGCATGGCAAACGTTTTATGCACATGCTGTCTGAATTAAATAAATCAAATGCAATAAAACAGTTGAAATGAGATTTCCTCTCATATACTGCATAACAAAGAGGCAACAGTGTCTTTGTTATTTATACACCGTGTGTGTGACATTTGCATATTACTATTTTATATTACTACTTTCGTATCAGAAAGATCTCACCCGATGTGCACTAGAAGAGTCCTGACAGCAAGTTGCACACTTTAAACACATAAACATGATTTATAAAACCGTGAAACATGAGTACTGAAAAACAGACCTCTTAAATATTGTACATAGAAAACCAGTCTATCATAGCTCTTTCCATTTTGGAGCAGGCCCTGATTTTAATTACTATACATGGTGAATTAGCTAATGAATAATGAATGGATTCCTCACACTAAGTGCTCTGACTGCTAATGCACTTGCAATTCTCTCACTCTAGAACCCCCTCACACATTGCCAATGTTGCTTTCTGATTCTGTCTTTTTTTAGCCCCCTCTCCAAGATTCACACACACAATTTCTTCCCACCTCTGCTTTTCTCACTCTCACTGAGATTTGATTAGATTTCCCTCTGTAAGGAATTATTTAGTGATGAGAGTAGAGAATGAGACTGAGACAGAGAAAGGCTCCGGGATAGAGGGAGACAGATAGTGGTTCTCGGGGGAGTGAGGGAGAAGGAGAAAGGTGCTTCGAGGAAAGAGAGTGAAAAAGCTGGAGGATTAAGGTGCAGTGGAGCGGCAGACATGCAGAGAGAGACAGAGAAGACTATGTACTCTATATGCTCAGTGTGCATAACTTCAAAAGGAGATTTGTTTTTTTTTTGAAATGCACAAATATACATGTACAAATAAAGGAAAATATATGTAATACTGAATTATACAAGCAGGAGATTATGTGTTTTATCCTGCTAACCAGCTGGGGAGAACATGGAGAACTCCAGACACAGGTTCTATATGGATTTTCTTCCCATATTATCAATGTGTCGGCATCGATTTCTTCCATGTGCTCCAGTTTCCTCCCACGCTCCAAAGACATGCAGGTTAGGTGTAGTGGAGACTCTCAAGTGCCTGCAGGTGTGAACGTGTGTGTCTGTCTATATGTGTTAGCACTGTGATAGACTGGCGACCTGCCCATGGTGGTTCTCACCCAGTGCATGATGGGATAGGCTGAACACAACAAGTGATATAGAAAATGGATGGATGCATTTGCTAACAGTGTAACTATAATTGATACAAGTTTTATCAATTATTTAAAGCTGCTATAAACTATATTTTTACATTATGACTATGTGTAACGTTAAAGGTGTCACTTGTTGATGAACTCCCAGAGAATTATCATCCGAGTTCCTCTCAGCTCTACAGAACATTTCAGTATCTTTCAGATCATTGTTTTGGTTTCTCCGTCCCACAATTTTATTGTCTTAGTTCATTCTAACTGCTCTCTTCTAGTTTACCACAGCTACAGCTACCATAGCTGGCAGCTGTTTTCAGCAAAATAGCTCCCGAAAACCCACTGCAGACCACCTGCCCAGCACCAAACAGCAGACAGACAGTTAGCAGCTAGCTGGTGAACATTGTGGAGCATTTAGCAGCTAATGAGCCAAATATTTTCTTTCAAAAGCCAGAGCTAAAGGGAGTGAGAATATTGGACATTCATCAGGTGTCCAGAAACACAACTCCAAATAAATGCTAGGGTTGCCCCATATCGGCTGAATGTATGTATGAACAGCTGTTTTGTGATAATATGTCAGTGCAGTTCCAAAGATGGCTTGAAATAAAGAAGAACTGTAACCAAACTGTAACTTATCTCTTTCAGTAGAGGAAAGATTGTTTAACAAAATATTTGTTTTAACCATCGAAGAAGCTACCACTTAAGGAATAACTGCCTTCCCTTGCTATATGTTTAGGATTAAACAGCCATAAACATAATGTTTATCAAGTTCTTTTCAACTAGTATCAGTTTGAAAAGGCATAATCCATTTATAAAACAAGGAATTTGCATCTCATGCAACTTAGAATTATATCTGACTGACTTTAGCCAACAAAATACATTTATATTTGTGAACAAATACAATACATGGCTGGGTGTCAAGCAAGCTACATGCTTGACTCAAACAATTAAACCTGAAAGGGGAGAAAAACAAGCTTCCTCAGATGAACAATAAGCAGCGCCACAGCGACTGGACAGCTCCGCCTCAGGCTAACCAGGATTAAATATAAACAGTGTCACACATGTAAAGATAACCCAGGGTAGTGTTAATTTGGGATTAAAGCCCAAGGTTAACAGGTTAAAAGACACATGCACTGTGACATGATGTGTGGACCGTAGAGCATTGGATTCATGCAGATTAACAACTGCAGCGTGATTCACAAAGACAAAATGAACGTCAAAGATAAAATGTGTGTCTTCATTTCATACACAATAGAACTCACACATCATCATCATCGTCATCACCATGCTGAGTAGCCGGCCCAGAGTTATGTGTGTTAACTTGATGACTATATAATACATCACAAAACCTCACAAAGTATTGCGAAGGCATGCAAAATTTAAAGAAGTTAGCAAGAATATCTCACGTTGCATTTGACAGACTCTGAGCAGCTGTTGCAGGAGTTGTGGTAAAAGTTATTTTCCCCATAAAATATTTGTGTTGAGCAATAATTACATCAGAAAGAAAATATTTAGTATTTACTTTATTGCCCTCTTTTGAAATGTTCAGCCTTATTAAAACATTTATTAGGATTTCAAAGAATGGAAGTGGCCTACTGAATGTCACACTGTACACTGAACAGATATCACATAAGTTTGTGATTTATTATGGCAGCTTATACAACACATTACTTAAGTTGTCAAAAAAAAAAAACAATACACAAAGTAGAAAAACAAACGCAGAGGACAAACAAGGACAAACCAATGGGGAAAACATTTTTTGGGGGGGGTACAAATTTTGGCACGGCACCAATCCTTAACGGCTTATTAGCATGCCAGCTGAGACTTCTCACCATGTACAAATAATGAAAGAAAAACAAGATGGACTACCTACTGTAGACTGTCAACACTGGCTACACACAATCAATCACCCATCAGCAGTGGGAAAACTAACACAATCCCTTACCCAGCACAACCACAGCTAGACTGTTCAGCAGCTGGCTTGGTAGATAATAAAACGTAATAACACTCCTTCCACCGCCATCAAAATAAGAGGTAATGATCACCATCATCAGAGTACAATACAAAGTAAAAAAATTTAAAAAAGGCACATAATGTTTTCTGCAACAAACCCCAGGCCTACCAAATGACCTTGCACAAGCAGAACGCGATAATGTGGCTCATGGCAATGATTTGTGAAGCTCTTGGTGGATCTGAGCCTTTATGAGAGACTGCGTGTACATCATAGATCCATCTTTTCCAAAATTGTTGACTGCCACTTGAATAATTGCATTTCCCCTCCTTTGATTTCTGTCTGACTTTAAGACGATCTCCCACCGAGCGGCATGCATTCGCTGCTGAATTATCAAAGCAGATTAACAGAGAGAAAAGAAAAGAGGAGGGAGGGGAGAGAAATCAAAATCACACCACTGAGAAAATGTCTGCTGCACAGCTTTCATTTATTGAGTCCAAATATATTTGATGGTGGTTATTTTTAAACAGACCTTAATCCTCTGCTCACCCTTCATCGTGAGGTAGATAATTATAGTAATCTGGTCGAGGGGAATTTAATTTCCTAGCTGTGAATCGTTGCAGTTGGACGGACTAGTCGCTTTATGAAAGGAATTTATAGCGTCCTACAAATTTGACGGTCAGATGACAACACATTTACAACGCGGAACATTGCTCAGGACATTGCGCTTTTTTCCAAATTGACATACTAATTAGCACAAGTGGCACCAGATACCCATACAACATGGCAGGGATATACTAAGGGAGTTGAGGAGTGGCCATTGTTCTTTTTGTTCTATATAGAAGACTAGGTGAATAGATTGCCTTGGAAGTAGGACAACCTAATGGCGCTCTCCTAATATTCACTTCAAATAAAAATCCACCCTCTACTCCTAGAAGCTTTGTGTCTTATGTTGGGAATGTCTTTTGAAGATATTCTAAGTAGGAGAGATTTAAGATCTTCCCATTGTAGCCACACAGGAAAGAGCTTGTAATGTACGCCGTTCTTGTCCTGCCCTTGAGCAAGTCACTGATTCCCCACTGACTCGCTGCACAGCTCCGGGGGCGCTCTATGTGAAGATGACCCCTACACCCTGACCTCCCTGGAGGGAGCAAAGTGAAAAGAGAGTTTCACTGCGGGGATCAATAGAAGTATCACATCGTTATCACTTTATTCAAGTCAGTTCAGCAATTTGGGAAAGAAGGGTTTAGCTTGCATTTAATCCTTGACCAAGATATGCAAGCGTCTACAGTATGCACAGACACTGTGCATGTCTGAGTGTTTGTGTAGCTATTGCAGGATTAAATGTGATCCTCTGTATGTGTGTTCGTTTCACAGCCAAAGTTGGTAATTATCAGTTCCATCTCTGTCATAGTCCTGATTTCACTGCACAGTAAAGAACCAAAATGTATTTATGCTCTTTGACAAAACATAATGGCAAACTAAATTTTCTTACTGCATTGTAATTTTTCAGTGCAATATTTGATGCTTTAACAGCCTACTTACAGTTTCACAGGTGCACACTGCATGCTCTTTATGGAAGCCTAACTAGATGATTGGATGCTTCTTAGACTATATAGGCCAATTCATATGGTGAAGCCCATTAACTATACAGAAGCTGCATTTCCATACAGCTTTCATCTTGGGCATTTTTTAAGACTCCAAACATGATAACGAGTGCTGGAGCCTGGCCTCAGAATGGATACTGATCTGAACCCATTTAGACATCTCAGCCCTTATAATCCATCACTGTTGCATCAGAACAGTAACATCCATTTTTAAAATTTCAAAGAAATTCAGCTCACCATTACATATTAATGATTACAGTCAGGAGTACCGTGTCAGCTAAGGCAAGTCAGGAGGAGCATCTTGCTTCTGTTTGTTTCTATGATTTCTACATTTTTCTCTCTGAAATAAAGCTGTCATTAGTTAACACCCATTGCTGTGACATTTGGTCAAGTCAAACAAGATGCTTCCTTCAGCAACGGTATAGTTCAAAAGAGGCATATGGCATATGACATGTATGGGTTAAATTTGGTACTTGCAGCTTTCTCACGACTTTTTTTAAAACGTGGATTGGGAGAAAAGTCGGCAAAATAATCTATGATTGGAAGAAAGGTATAGGCATAGTATTCAATGGCTTCCAGGTACATCTTCTTTTTTTGTCTCGTTATAGCTGTTTGGGTGTATTGATTTGATATGTTTGTGGCTTTTACTAAGACTGCTAGAATATATATATATATTTTTTTTAAAGCCAAAAGAATGACTTTACAAATCTTGACAGTAGGCGTTTTCACACCTGCCTTGTTTAGTTTGGTTGAATCGAACCCTGGAGCGTTTACCCACTTGGTGCGGTTTGTTTGGCAGGTGTGAACACAGTAATGCACTTGGGTGTAGACAAAACCAACAGCGCTGAGACCCTTGAGAGAAGGTGGTCTCAGTCCGATCCCAAACGAACTCTGGAGCGGTTCGTTCGTGGTGGGAATGTGATCCGCCTTCGATCCGACCCAACTACCAGGTGTACTCTGCAAGTGTGATGCCGAGAAAAGACCGTTAACAGATCACCGAACATGTCTTTAACATGTTGATTTTTAGCATGTACAACATATAGTATTAAGTATCAAGATGTTTCCTCAAAGTGCCTTCGGCATTCTGCTGGTGTGGTTTTGCCTGGTATTTTGCTCAGATAATTTCCACAGTTATGGGCAAATGCCAACTGTGCTGTTGCTCCAAGTTAAATTGCATAGCAATGTTTCTCTCACAGAAATATGCGCTAGTCCAGAACACAGGACCCTCCTTCCTGTAATTACTTTCTTGCTCCCGCCCCAGACACATCTGACCGATAAGCAGAGTTCTCACGTGGTTTGCAGGGATGCATTTTGCTCCAAGTAAACTCATCAGCTGATTCGGACCGGAGCAGACGAGCTACACCAAGCCAAAGCTGCTTTACTTTCCAAAATTTAACCATCAACTACCTTTTTACAACACAATTTATGTCACTATAATTATACAGCATGAATGTAAACATAACGTTATTTAGGTTCACACATTTCTGCACACATTTCAGAATTTGTGCACATTTTGTGAAACCGTTGACACCAATCTGCATTCCAACTGTGCGTCAGCATAGGGATATGCAACTATACATACATAGACTCAGGATTGCACATTAGAGACGTGTTAATGCCTACTAACATACTGATAAACGTGGCGCAGAATCCGGAGAACGGATTTCCAATGAGAGACAGTGGCACATTGGTGGGCAGCAATCTTAAACAAAAGAACAAAAGACTGCACCACGTATGGTGCCATCTGTTGTCAGTATCCTGTCACCCCAATGTGAACACAAAGCTCCAGAGAGAACTGCCTCCAACTTCTTCTATTCAGTCAATTTGCAAACTAGAATGGCCGGAATTCATTGGCAAATAGCTGTGACTGAACAGGGGACACTCCAGTGAACTAATCCCTTCGAGCACTCTGCATTTTGCAGGGAGCGGCAACCTGCCAAGACTGGCCATTGAAGCTACATTGCTATTGTGTCATTTTTAATGCAACACTGTTGTCTTTCTCAACGCTAACAATGAATGACAGTATTTCAGCCTTTTGGAGGTATTACCACTACACCAGTGATAGGTCACAGGAAGGCAGAAACCTAAATGGTTCGTACAATTTGCAAACTGAAATAGTTTTTATCGCTGGCTGTGAAAATTCGAAATGTTCGTGTTATATCATTAAAACACAACTCCCTGGCCTACTTTCTACAGCTTCTGAACCTGAAAGAAATCACATTCAATATGTTATTAACATTTGGAAAGAGCCAAGTTCCTCTGATGAAGCATAAAATGTAACAAGGGCATCACTGTGATGTGGAACCTTTTTAATTAAATATTTAATAATTCATCTTTCAAACAAAATGAGTGTCAAGAGTTCATTCAGAATTCGTTTGCTGGCAGTCCGACGTTGGTCCACAGCTGCATGTTCACCTACTTCACCAATCACACAAATCCTCTGCTAAAGCAGTGATCTGTTTAACCATTGTAAGAAGGCAGCTTATGGGGTCTGTGCAGCTCATTATTCTGCCACTGCAGCTGGCTGTGTGTACTCACCTACGTAAACCCAGGCTGCCACCTGCTTTTTTTTTTTGCACTGCATGTGGAGGAAATGTATTTCCACAGTTTTCTGATTCCAAAAACCAAAATGTTTTGCAGTGAGAATGTTAGTCCATATCATTGTAACCAATTATCAAGATTGTCCTCGCTGCCTGAGTCATGCTAGCATACTTCACTGTGCCATGTTTTCATTTAGTCCAATCAGCTTTGACATTGCAACGATGCCCTTCAACCTACAATTGGCCGATCCCGAAGATCTCTTTTTAGGAACGCAGTCATTGGAGCAGATTGGTGGGCTAGACAAGTGACACGAATACTAAGAGCGCCCTCGCATTCAGTCAGTCTGCCACCCAGGGCATCCTGTCTTAATCCCTTTGCAGAGACCAGACAGAGCCTTGGCAGAGTGCATTTGAACATGGAGGTCCTTGCAGATTATTTAGCCCATGCAATTATCATAATGGTGGCAGCATAAGGTAATATGTGAATATGAATTGAATTATTACTTGAAAGGTGTCTCTTTACCCTGTCGCTCTCCCTCTTCCCAATATTGGCACAAGATAGCAACCTTCCTCTACCCTTACCTAAAATGAAGGCACATGAAATGAAACTCTACGTTCTATAATGTTAGAGTGTTTAACACTGTTTAACATGAGAGGTAATACAAATGCAATTCCCTGAAAAACGAGGTTTACTTGATTGACACTACCTGCTCAACATGGTTTAACATAACTCCCATTTTGAGAATTTACAGATGTGTAATATTGAAACACAAATGCATCTTTCCATTGTCATGATTAAAGGCAAGTGTGATTTTACACCGTCGTTTGATGCTTTTAAACCACTCAAACCAAAAGTCATGGCAATTTCAAAGCCATTCAATAAACAAAAGCAAACAAAACAGGGCCGTCACAAGTCAATAGCTAAGACTGTAATCATCAGTCTATAGGGCAACGTGGCTGGATGGCTGATATTATATTTCTCATCAGAAACAAGAGATTGATTAAAAGTAATCTCTTTGTACTGTTCAGACATAATACAATAGCATATTGCCTGATAGTAAATTAAAATGTGTCTATAAGTTTTTTTTCCTCACAGTGATTGTCTGTCTGACCATAATTCCAGATGGCAGTTTGATTGCTCTCAATTTAGCCTTCCTTTTAATTTAATCTCGTTTCATCACAGAGCAGAGAAAATGAGACCGGTCATCTAAAATCGTGATGAGTTTCAATAATATGATCGTGCCATCTGGGAGCCCTGAGGGGATGGCAGGGGTTAAGCTCAGGTCAGAGGGTCAACTGGGCCACCTCTTTTCTCACAGTTCATGATGAAGAGACCTAGATTGCTGCGTTCTCTTTTGTTGGTCAGAGGGGAAAAAAAGCTTGTTTGGTAAAACATTAGCAGGAATATGTTCAGTATATAGTGAGCTGGGTAGACTGTAGCCCTCCATGAACCTGCACAGGATAAGTGGGAGAGGAAAATGAATGGGTGGATGGATTTTTTATATATACTATATTTCTGATCCATATACCTTTATTGGGCTTTGAACTTTCTGGCCATAAACCCTAATGTCACCCTAAAGCTTAATCAATATGTTTTTTATAATAACATTAAATCAACTCTCTGTGTAAAATGAAAGGGGCTTTTTAGCTTTTAGCTCATTGTTTAGAATTGTATGGCCTGCACACAGTATTTGCTGTATGGTTCAGTCAATATATCAGTCAGCTTTTCATGTTCATGTTTTTATGCCCCCTAGTGTCCAAAAATTGATTAATGCAGCTTTAAAATTAAAGGAAGCAAAGGAGCTTTTCTTTAAAAGGATTTAGAAAATCAAATTATATTGTTCTATTACAATGTTCTATTGAACTGTCCAAAATGAAGAATTGCTTAAAATGTAGTATCTGGAATTTAAACATGTTAAACAAGTTTAAGCAACCAAGTAAACACGTTTGGTCAGCTTTATTAAATGTGAAGTGTCCCTGCAGTTGTCATAACATCCTATACCCCATAGCTGAAATCCATTCCACCTTTTCACTAACACCTTTGGCAGCCATCCATTCCTGAAGCACTTTATCTCCACACAGATGAGAGAAAACACTTCAGCGTAACCCACTAGTATGACCTCGCTTACACATGTGGGTTTTTTTCCCAGTCTATGTTTGCAGCCATCTTTCAACAAGACGTTATAGAATGTTTCACAGATTGTATCTCTCGTGCAGAAAGGATGTTGTTAACTTGATTCCACTGAAAATGAAATGCTGTGGCTCCAGACAGTTGTATTTCAGCGATTTTGCCAGGATGCCTCGGACTACATTTATTACCTTGAAAATGAAATGTTGTGGCTGCTGTCAGTTGTACTTTGAATGATCAGATTGAAGGCACAGAAATGATTTAAATTTGGTTTCATTCAGAGAAATAATGATTTCTCCATTCCTCTTGGGCATCTCACTAAGTATAGTCCACACAGGGTGTAGCTAAAGAAATAAACAGACCAAAATGGTTTGCATCATTCCTTTTTTTTTTGTGACCTATACTACAGTGCATTGCAGCAGTGGCCTATAATTATTTTCACAGAGGAGACTAGAGCGAAGAGAGGCTGCATTGCTGACACACCTTGTTTAAAACCCTCACTAAATGTAACTAGTTCAAAGTGTTTTGTTTCAAAGCATCACTCCTACAACTGGCCCAACCAAACGAGATGATAAAGACAAGGCTAAGAAAATATATAGCAGGCATTAACAGCTAGAGAAAATGACAGATGTGATTATACCATAACTGCTGTAAACATGACAATATACCAAGTGTTATGATGCATATGACAGCTGCAGTAAGGCCTGTAGTCTGAACAACCTGAACTTACCCTAGTTACAGGCATAGGCATAGTTTAAAATTGGCTGCAGCAACAAAGCAAGTGACAATACTAAAAAAAAATATTTGCTGGATAACACCATCCCAGGAGAATGAAAAATGTTCAAGAAAATACACTTTATTTCTGCTGTTCTGAGACTCATCCGGTCAACGATAGGGCCATCACTTCTGTTCCTGTTAGAAGAATAGACTTTAGCTGATAAGTCAGCAGCACCCAACAGCCTCCTAGATTTATTCCACTAACACCAGCACTCAGCGTAGTGAGGCCAAGGTGGGGGAGGGGTATTGGCTTTTTTTCTTTTTTTTTCAGGTGGAGCAGAGGCGGAAAGTGAAGCACTCTCAGTCTGCATGTCAGAATGAGACAGCAGCCGTGGTGGCCTCTAGTTATGATGGGCCCAGTGCAAGATTTGACTTGCTTGGAGCAACACAAACAGATGGGCACAGTCACGAAATGAATTAACAGATCAAGTAATTATTGGTCAGATGTTTACATACATGTAGCTTACTAATGCGTTAATCACTGAGCAGCACAACACTTCAGACATACAGCTGAAAACAGATTGTATTGACAACATTGTAGTGTAAGCTTATAGCAATGCTGCTGTTGTGTTTTATTGAACGGATTATTGCTGTATTTTCTTAATCTCGATAATTGTACTGTAAGAATCAGTCATGATAAGAAAAACATGAAAGCCCATCCATCATACTGGGCCACATTTAGCCATTTTCTAGATGTCCAATCAGCAGTGATTTTCAGTTGTTCACTGAAATAAAAATTGAAACACAGTTTACTTGTTAAATTGCTGCACCTGATCTGCAAAAACCTTTTTTGTTTTGTCTTGTTTTGGGGCTGTTATTAATGTTTTAATTTCATTATAAATCAGCCAATTGTTTTCTCAATTATACAATTAATCACTTTGTCTACAACATGTCCTGAAAAATAGCCTTTATAGAGCCCAAGGTGATGTATTCAATTAGCTTCTTTTATCTGACCAACACTCCATAACCCAAAGATTTTCAAATTACTATCATGATGATGAGGAAAAACAGCACATCCTCACTCTTGAGAAGCTGGAACCAGAGAATTTTGGCTTGAATTTTTTTTAAATGATTAGCAAAATAGCCACTCATTTTCTGTTGATCCACTAATCGATTAACTGACTGATTGTTTCAGCTCTATTTTGATTCTCTCCAGATCATTTTTAAGAGATAATGATAGCACTCTTCCCCGTTTTTTCTGTACTTTTTTTGGAGAACAAATCTGAAAAGACCAAACATTTAATTGATCCTACTAACAAGTATTTTCTGTGTAGCCAAATGTGATGCTTGTTCCTCTGTGCCATAGAGCTCCACTGCCGTCCAACAACGTATGAAAAACCTAAATGAGCCACAGCGTTGCCAGTGACAGAGTGACATGTTTTTTCATTACAATGAACATGGGCAGTTTATTTTGTGTCAATTCTACATACTCACTGTAGTATAATAGTCCCCCACATATGACTATTTACTCCTCTTTGAATTAACTACAGTTCCCAGCTGTTTTAGGATAGTATCGAGTAGTATTTTAATAAAAGGGATCTATACATTTGTGACCTGTGTTTAAAGATTTACGTGTTTGATAATAAAGAATGGGCTTTGGACTGAGTGCCACAGAAACAGTAGGAAAGCATTAAGAGATGGACTAACTCAGCCTTAGTTTTGTTTTTTTGCTGTGATTTCAACAGCCTTATCCTTTAACAGACTCTCTTTTGTTATGTTGTTTGTTAGGTGGCTTAGGTCCTTATTTATTGTATTTAATCCATATGCTAATGTATTCATTAGTACTCATAATTTCAAACACTGACACAACAAACCTGTTATCCATCTGTATCTCCTAGGCACATTGTCTGTACACAGGTCTTGTAAGACGCAGATGGCCTGTGAGGTTACAACATCAGCACAAACGAGTTTGAAAACAAGACATGCAACAAACGTATGCAAATGTGATGAATCAGTAATGTGTTGAATGAATTAGCAAGATGACATTCAGTTCACCAGACAGCTCTCTTAGAGGCCACGGGCTTCTTTCTCCATCATGATGAGAGACTGTGATTTCATATCACTACATGTTTTACCCACTCTATCAATTTCACACTGAATCAATTGCAAATTGCTGTGATCAGTAATAATACAAACTTTGTTTAGGTGCATTTTTTCTCCCCCCAAATAGTACAATAAGGTATGAGATGAATAAAACATGTTTTTCTTTCCAGTGACTTTACTAGTTATAATGTTATTACATTTAAGGTAGGAATGTGAAGGAGGTGAAAAGGATTTGTAATTCCTGAAGGCATATTAAGCAGCAGTGTTAATGGCATTAGGTATTAACTTTGATAATAATCAGTATTAGAATCGTGTGCCACATATGAGATTAGCATGCCTGCTGCTGAACATGTGACTCTTTTGCCCGATAGTGGCAGTGCAAATTGAGATGTTTATTTTTTTTGTCACTTGGTTAGAATAATCTCATTGTACATAAAACAGTCCAAATCCCCCCTTAGAACTCTGTGGGGAAATGATAAATGTGCCAACAAGCTAAGACAAATATCAAAATCAAAATGTGCCTGAAAAGCAAGTTGTTCAATAATGCAACATTTCTTGTTACATTTCATCCTCAAAGATGTATTATCTTCCTCAATTTGATGATCAATGTGTGGAGCAGTGTTAACATATTTTCTTCTCATATTCATACCATGAGACAGTGAAACAGAGATTCTTTTTTTGGAGGTGATACTTGATTTCTTGATTGGTAGACACTCGGTTATTTAGGTCTTTGCATCGTAGACTGCCAAGCTTGCTTCCCCGGTGTGTGGGAATGTCCAAGCTAACACGTCTCGCTAGTTGGAGTACAATGTCGTTGCTTGCAGTGCACAACACCGACAAGACTCTAATCATCTGACATTGTAATTTAAGTGCTCTGAAATACTCTGCTTTATATTACCATCTCCTTACTG
Organism: Enoplosus armatus; assembly: GCF_043641665.1. Taxonomy (NCBI): domain Eukaryota; kingdom Metazoa; phylum Chordata; class Actinopteri; order Centrarchiformes; family Enoplosidae; genus Enoplosus; species Enoplosus armatus. The sequence goes on from NC_092180.1 coordinate 5,338,812, forward strand.
TGCGCACCCTGATTGAGACATATGTTACCGTAGCACTTTTCCAACAAAGTCATTATAACAAATGAATTTGGCAAATCACAGTGGTGTCAGACATAATGCCGGTGGCTGCTGGTGCAGGAGCAGAAAAGTAAGGGTGGGTGTGTTTTTATGTTGCTGGCAGGATTTTAGATGTAAGCAGCTACTGCTTTCAGTGGCTATGAATGCATGTAGAGCGTGCCTAGATGGAATTAATCCACACAGTGTTGCACCAACAAAGGGAGGAAGGATGTTTGAAGCATTTTTTTTTCTTTTTTTTTGCAATATATGTGCCATCCCTTTATGTAATGAGGCATTCTGTACTGATTAAATGTATTCAGATAAAATGTTTATGAAGAACATGTAGCCAAAGCTTTAATTACTCTATGAGTGGTATATCAACATTCTCATTGTTGAATTTACTATTTTTCTTTAAGCATTCCAGTGGAAATGGAAACGGAGATGTTTTATTGACAGCTGATAATCTCTGTCAGTGTGTTTGTCATGTCTGACATTTTCTTCTCTTAGGTGGCAGCACAGGGTTGTTGTAATTCCAGCCAGACAAAATGAGCTCCTGCCAGTGGGAGGCCTCATTCGATCTGATTCCCCAGCAGAGGCTCGTCTCTCTGCAGCCTCTCTACAGCACGGCTGGCGTGGCAGCCTGGCTGGTGCAAAACCAAGCCACATGTAGACTCATTTCTACTGATTAAGTCAGCCACTCATCCTCACCAGAGAACATTTCCACCTCAGTTAATAATTTTTACAGTTTAGAAAACACCTGTCATAATATTCTTGTTCCTTCTCGCTTGTGGGTTGACGGAAAGAGAAGATTAACAGATAACTTGGGTTGGAAGAGTTGGAAAGAGACAAGGAGAATATTCAAATCTAAGGACCCGGTAGGCAAGGTTAATGTTTTTTGCACTAGGCAAGAGTGCTTTGCTCTTGGCAAAGGCATTAACCGCAGTGAATAATGGTGTCTGCCTCACTTAATAGCACAGCTTGACACAATGCTGTCATATTTTAGGATTTTACGGCATATGTGATATGTTTGGTATAAGGTAGGTATTGATTTATTTGTAGATTACCATATTTGTGGGCAGATGATAATAAGGGCAACACATCAACACTGCTGTGTGGAAGTTGGAGGCACATGCTGTACTGTATGTGTATGAATGTCTTGGTCTATTTTTATCTTGAGCACACTCAGGCATATTCCTAGACACTTTGGCTGAATGGACTAATCTAATCTAATTTAATCTAATCTAAGATAACGGAGTAACGAGTTTCTTGTTAGTCACTTGATTTGGGAGATAATAAATTCTGCTACTGTATAGTTATGCAAAGACAATACCAGACCTCTTCACACTCTGGAATCATGCTATTTGTTAGAGATTTTGGTGTGACGATAAATTGGATTGTAGTGAAAAGTAAACAGCACTGCAATACTGCTTTGAAGAAAAGAAGCCCAGGAAATAAATCATGGATAAAATGTTTCAAAGGCAATAAAAAGGTTATAGAGTATTTGAGTAAAAAGTTGATAGTGAAAATAACTGCCATTGTTTTATCCCTGGATAACATTTATCAATGACTTTATTAATATATTGTTGTGTTTTACATCAAGATATAAACAGCACAGCACCATTTCAGGCAAGAGTAGCTGGACTTCCTCTATGTTAGCCAGTGTATGCATTTCACAGTTTGCACTGCTATTTGCATTGTTTTTTTTTTATCATGAACAGATATTCTGTACAAATTTCTCATTAGCTCTCAGACAGTGCATGTTTGTAACATTGCAGGGCCACATTTATCGACTGTCACGCTTTGGTGTTAGTGACTTGTGTTGTCCTGAAAAGAATTGATCCCAATGACATCAACAGCTTTTCACAACTAAGGCTTTGTGTAGTAAATAATTCCAGGCTTAGTACTCCAATGAGTAAGAGGCTCACAAGAAATACCCAGGTCCTGCTCGATGCAAAGTTCTAAGTTCGTTTTCCATTTTCGGTCTCCAGTGTAGATGCATCAGCTTCTGTGAAGTCTGGAAATCTGGCGCAATCCAGGGTTAGGCAGCTAATAAAAAGCTTGTTATATACAATTATACAATTAGTTGAAGCTGTTAATTCATCTCTTGCATCATTCTATGCATATTGTGTTATATAAATAGATTACGGCTGCAAGCAATCATGATTTTCGTTATCAATGAATCTGTTGGTAATTTCTTGATAAATCATTCGGTTTATGTAAATGAAAAAATTTGGTGAAAAGCACCCGTTATAATTTCCTAGAGCTCCAAGTTAAAACATAATACAACATCAACAGTGTACTCTGTGCTACTTCATGTGGTTACTAAATATTTTGCTTTCTTTTTTCTTCTTGTTGCAGAGATGAACAGCAGATGAACTATGAATGCTGAACACAATGATCTCCTCCCTCCAGCGCCAGACAATGAGAGGTCGTAGGCTGAAGGGGGCGCTGTCCAACCCCCTCTTTGTGCTGCTTTTGGCCCTTCAGATCCTGGTGGTGGCTGGGCTGGTTCGTGCTCAGACCTGTCCTTCTGTCTGCTCATGCAGTAACCAGTTCAGCAAAGTCATATGCACCCGCCGCAACCTACGGGACGTCCCAGATGGCATTTCCACCAACACTCGCTACCTGAACCTCCAGGACAACCTCATCCAGGTCATCAAGGTGGACAGTTTCAAACATCTGCGCCATCTGGAGATCCTGCAGCTGAGCAAGAACCACATACGAAGCATTGAAATTGGCGCCTTCAATGGGCTGGCCAGTCTCAACACCTTGGAGCTCTTTGATAATCGGCTCACGACAATCCCCAATGGAGCATTTGAGTACTTGTCCAAGCTGAAGGAATTGTGGCTACGGAACAACCCCATCGAAAGTATACCATCTTATGCCTTCAACCGGGTCCCATCGCTCCGAAGGCTGGATCTGGGTGAGCTCAAACGTCTCTCCTACATTTCTGACGGAGCCTTTAAGGACTTGAGCAACTTGCGTTACCTGAACCTGGGAATGTGCAACCTCAAGGATATCCCCAACATCTTACCTTTGGTGAGGCTTGAAGAGCTAGAAATGTCAGGAAACCAGATCTCTGTTATCAAGCCCAGCTCATTTACAGGATTAGTGAACCTCCAGAAGCTGTGGATGATGCATGCCCAGATCCAAACTATAGAGAGAAATTCCTTTGATGACCTTCAGTCACTGGTGGAGCTCAATCTGGCTCACAACAACCTTACCTTTCTACCACACGACCTCTTCACACCGTTGCATCGCCTGGAGAGGGTCCACCTCCATCACAACCCCTGGAACTGCAACTGTGATATCTTGTGGCTCAGCTGGTGGCTGAAGGAGGCAGTACCTGCCAATACCAGTTGCTGTGCCCGTTGCCATTCGCCTGCAGTCTTTAAAGGTCGCTACATTGGGGAATTGGACCACAGCTACTTCCAGTGTGATGTTCCTGTCATTGTGGAGCCACCCAGTGACTTGAATGTGACAGAAGGCATGGGCGCAGAGCTTAAATGTCGTACAAGCTCGTTGACATCCATCAGCTGGCTTACACCAAATGGCTCGCTGGTGACACATGGGGCTTATAAGGTGCGTTTGTCTGTACTCAATGATGGGACACTGAACTTTACTAGCGTCACAATGCAGGACACTGGGACTTACACCTGTATGGTTAGCAACACAGCAGGCAATATTTCTGCCTCTGCTGTGCTTAATGTTACTTCTGTAGAAAACAGCGGGGTGACCTATTTTACCACAGTCACCGTGGAGACCATTGAGACCCCAGGGGATGATAGCCAAACGCCACTTCCCCCATTTGGCAGGGTGTCATCCTCAACAACAAAAGGTACTCCTGTTTTAACAAGGACAACAGAGCGGACTTATACCATTCCAGTTATTGATCGGGATGGCCTGGATGAGGTGATGAAAACCACCAAGATTATCATTGGCTGCTTCGTGGCCATCACGCTTATGGCTGCTGTTCTGTTGGTTATTTTCTACAAGATGAGGAAGCAGCATAACCAGCAGGATCCTGATGGCCCTGCCTCCTCCATGGAGGTCATTACTGTTGAGGAGGAGCTTGCAGGTGTCGCTGCCATGGAGAGGCACCTATCGCTGCCCCCTCTGGAGCACTACAACCACTACAACACCTACAAGAGCACTTACCACCACCCTCCTATGCTCAGTACCATACACAGCTCCACCACACAGGAACCTTTACTGATTCAAGCCTGCTCTAAAGACAACGTACAAGAGACCCAAATCTGATCTTGAATTTGACTAAATACCCAGTATCAGCAGTTTCATACTTGGAGTACAATGGACCAAAACGTGAAGATAAAAGAAATCAAAATGACATTGACTTGACAGAGTTGATGTCGATAATGGCGATAAATCAGCATTTGGCAAAGGGACGACATATGATACTTTAACAAGTGTCTTTACAAAAACAAAGATTATTTATTAAAAGTATGTCTAGTGGCTAAATGAAGAAAAACAATTTGTGATAGCTTTTTAGCTCATTTTATTTCTCTCTCTTTCTCTCTCTCTCTGTGTAATACTGCACAAGGGAAAGAATGGTTTCCTAAAAAGTGAAAATGGAATGTATCAAATGCAGCTCACGTGAAACCACTCTAGGAATTGGCCTTTTCCTAAAATTAATGCAATGCCATTAATTGAATTCTTTGATTTTACCTGATAATATGTTTTTTGTTGAGGGGCATAAGCACTTATTGGGGCCCAGTTGTTCAGCATACCTTAATTTGGCAGAGGTCTATGAGAGAAAAAACATAAAATGGGTTTATTTTCATTGCCATCATATTCTAGCTGTCACTCAACACAAAATGAGATCTTTTAATGACACAGCTCTGGATGATATCGCAGTGAAGCCAGCATGCCTGAGGAGCAAAGCAGCCAAATGAGTAAATGTGCATTTCCCCTGTGGCTCCTAAACAACAGCCATACATCCTTCACTTTAATTAAGATTAAGTTCTTGCTCCCACTCCTCCTCCCTTTTCTTTACTACTTCTTTCCTTCTACTCCACCTTTCTTCTTCTGTCTCCAATCTCTTCTATTTCTCCGTATTCCCTTTACACCCCCCCCACCCCCCCACCCCCACCCCCCCACTCTCCTTGCCTTCATGTCCTCTTGCTTCTTTGATTGTCTCTCTGTCACTTAGCTCAGGCACGTTCCTCACCCCTCGCCATGTCTCATTTGTCACGCTTTATCCGCCGGCATGTGCCGCGCGATGGCAGAATATTGCTTGGGAAAATGAAGGGGAGCATACGGCTGCGGTCTGTAGCCTCCCTGTTAACCCAGTAATGATCTACGTCCACTCAGTGTCGCGTTACCTTGCCATCACCCCAGGGTCACACGAGCTCGGGCGCTGATAGTCCATCTGTTATACAGATAAAGAGGCAAATGAGGCTGCTTTGTAATGTAGTGTGACCCTGTCAGACTAACGCAGACGGGGCTAACATAGTCAGTGAAGCAGCTAGGAACCTGCAACAAAATAAGGAGAGATGGGTTATAGCTCATTAATCTGTATCAGCAGTTCATTTGCAGACTAACAGAGGAAAGCTGATAACAAAACAGCATGAGACTTTTCCACTCTCCCTGTGCCCAACATCTAACAGGGGGGAGAGGCCTTTGATATTGAAGCGACCCCTGCTCAGTCTCATTTTTGTCAGAGAAAAACACACACGCTTTGATGTTGCATCATTTATAGACCATCAAAACATCGTCTCTCCTGTAGTCTGTTTACGCTTTGCTTTTTCATTTAGTCTTTCAAAGAGGAAGGCTTAAGGAAGGGGGAGGTAGGGATGAAAAGTGAAGAACAGTGGGTGGGGAAGGGGGAGTCAGACCCACAACGGTCATGAGGGGTCTTCAAACAGAGATATTGCAGATATGAAGGGCAGAGGAGTGAAAAAAGATAAGGAATAAGGAGGCAAAACTAGCCATCAGACTGTCACCATGGAAACAGTGACCTTGTGTAGAAAGTATGAAGAGGTAGATATGCCTTTCGCTTTGGTCTCTGTGCAACAAGCATATTTTAATTTCCCACTGGCGATTTCAAAAATGTGACTGATTATCGACAAAACTGGCAAAATGGAACGTATATTTACAAGTTTTGATGGGATTTGACCTGCACATGACGTCACCTTTGCAGAGCGACGCACCGCTTCAGTCATTTAAATAAAATAAATCACAGCATGTGAAGAATTTTACAATTTAACTGTCTAGCAGTTCTACTCGCCTTATTGACTTTCATCTCTGTGAAGACAGCGACCACAGCTTATAGTATGAGCATAATAAAGCACTGTCACTCACAATATCATACGCTTCTGATCAGTCAGGCTCCTAAATGTATTCATTCATTTTCTTTAATAACTGTGGAACGGTGAACAGATGACGGTGGAAGCAAAATATACATTTAAAGACTAGTCATGTGACGTAGAGACAGATGAAACTGTAAATGGAACAACTGAAACAAAAACCTTTTCATTGTCAGCCTTTCATTGAGTGTTATGAACGACAAGAATACCGTTGTCAATGGTGAACCATTCTTTCCCTTTCCACTGTTTTCTTTTTCAATGCTAAATTCCTTTTCAATGCTTTTGGTGGCTTAATGATTCAATGTTGATGCTGGCTACAGTGAAAAAAAAAAAAAAGGTTGAGATTTTTTATATATATATTTGGGGGTGAGGGTTGTGAGTTGTTGAATGAATGGAATATCTCTGTGTTGGTATTTACTTGGGCAGGATGGCTTTATGTGGAGAGATATTTGAATGCCAGAATGAAATTAAGACTGAGCTGCAGAATGTTGGACTTGAAATACCAGCAGAGTGAGCTTGATTTTTGTGCAAAACCCTAAGCCAAGGTGATCAAATTCTTGTATGTTATTCTGCCAACTGTCTATGTATGGGGAGGGTTACTGTACGTGGGAATATTCTCTCTCATTTTTGGAGAGAATAATCATCAAATGGTTAAATTTCTACAAAAAAATATTTTCAAAAACATAATGCAAAAAAAAAAATCTTCAGATCATAATTTTACATGTGCTTCAATTGTTAAAAAAAAGACAAAAAAGCAAAACAAAAACATGAAAAAAAAACAAAAAAAAACAAGAGACTGTGCTTGTAAGGAGTCCAACTAATTTCTCTGAGGATGATGTTCAATTATTGATACCTGAGATTGTAGTTCATACTGTACATGAATACAAATAAAAATTGCAATTCTTTTTTTCCAACAGATTTCATAGAATGTATTATTCACAGAGACGTTGTCACCATTTTCCCGCCTTTGTCCCATTTGCACATGAACACTCGTATAGAAACATTCAAACAAAAAGGATTACTAAGCAGCTCCCAGAATGCTGAAGAGAAGAATATACTGTGAAGAAATGCACTGTAGCTTATTTTATGAGGTCAGAGGAGGGAAGTGGATCCCTCTAAGAGGAAAAGGAAGCTATCTTTCTGTATTGTACAGGGGGAGGTGGATTCTTTTATCTAATTTGAATCACTCCATCTGTTTAACAGAATCATTTGATTCATGCTGGAAAATCTGAGAATTTCATAACCAATAGCACAATAGGCTATTCCTGCTCTCTCCGCTGAATCAATATGATGAACAAAGAACCTCTCAGAACCTTGAAGAACATTGTCACAGTCGGAAATACATAAGTCTAACAGCACACTACCTACACTGGCATTCAAAATGTATTTAGTATTGAATGAATTAAACTGAATCTGCTGGAAACAATCATGATTTGTGGAAAAAATTACAACAATTCAGTGGAGAGACTGCTTTTCATTATGACATCCCTGCTACCCAAATAGCACAAAATGGCTCACAGTCACAATTGCCTCCAGGATTGCTCCATTTCATTCACGAAGTACTTGAGGGCTCCCCAGCAAAATGTTTTGAGGCAGTTGATCATTAATTCCCTCGCTAACTGATCGATTTATTCAGGTGACACACTCATTGAAATGATGCCGGATCCAATCCAGAAACCTGAACAGTAATCTCGATTTCCAGGCAGTTTTAGCATGTATAGAGTATGCGGGAGATGGAAGTATTTTCTCTAGCAGTGAATCAGATGATCACTTCCTTTTTTTCAGTGCGCTTGACTTGCGTCAGTGTTAGTACGTCATACTCTGATCCAACTCTGTATCCAGAAAAGGCAAGTCCCAGTACTTGCGAGCATAATCTGACAAGGAGAGAAGAAAGGAAAAAAATAAATAAAGAACCCAGCCTCGTCCTCTGTGGCTGTGAGGCTGTGTGTGGAGCTGGTCATCTAAAAATTGCTGCAGAACCGCACTGCATTCACACACTATATTGACAAAAAAACTAAACCTGGAAAACAAACACTATAGTCATTTGCTTCGAGTTCTGTAGTTTCTTCCATTAAAAAGACTGCTGTTATCAGTCGATAGTAAGATCAGTCTTAGATGTTGGCGGTTCCTTTGACACATAAATGCACAACAACACAGCAAGTGTCAGCAACGCAGAGCTCGCAGTGGACTTTTTCAACAAGATAAAAGGAAAACAGGGGCTTTCAGACAAAGAAGAGCATACAGCAAAACAACACAAGAGGCTGCATTAGTGTGACCATGTTGCTACATGGAACAGGTAAAGAAAATATGAATTTGAAACATGAGACACAAGTCCACCTTAAGGCTCATTAAATAAATAACCCTAAGGAGCACTGAACCCAGGTCCTCCAGATCTGGCTGGACTCTGCAATCAGGCTCCTGTGGCACCCTAAAGGCAACAAGTGAATACAGTACACAAGCAGACAGTTCTATAGCGTTTAAAACAGGCATGATACCCAAACCAGATGCTCTGATTGCCTATTTAGCTACAAGTGCAAATGTCCCCTTTAAGAAAAGCTCTGTTCAGGGAGTCTAGTTCTAAGAGAAGACAGTCAGGTTAAACGGACCACCAGCAAGCTGTGAAACAGATGGTTTCCCACTTGACTGCTGTTGTATATAATCAAGCATCTAATAACACCTGTTACACATATGAAAGGTGGACAGAGAGAGAGAGAAGGTGAGGTTGCCAACAGTAGCGTGCACAGACGGAAAGGTGTGGGACAGAAAAATCCTCTAAACAGGTTACTTCTGGACTGCGCTGGTGGCTTAGTTGCCTAAGGCACAAACCATGTAACTGCATTGTCTTGGCTGTAATCAGGCTTGGAAGCTTGGTTGCATCCCTTCTCTCTTTTCACAATAAATGATCAAATAAAGTAGAAATGTTCAACAAATATTGCCTGAAAGAAATACTATGGAATGAGGGGGCCCAGGGTCTAACCAAGAGAAAATACAATATGAAGACCTTTGATTAATACATCATCCAAAAAAACAAACAAACAATGAAATGCAAAAAGAAGCTGATCAACGTTGCAGCCAAAATGGAATTTTTGTTTAATTAAATAGTTTCTCTTACTGCTTTTACCAAGAGAAAAAAATGTGTTTTAATAAGATAAGAACCAACTCAATCTGCATTAGTTTCTCTGGATATTATTACTAGGTCATTAAAAAATATCTAGTTTTGTACTCTGTAACTGAAGTTAGCACCATTCTATCAGTCGAACAGAGTCCAACAGATGTAGGCCAAGGTCTAAAATTGTGTTTCCAGGCACTGATAGTTGTCTCTCAATATAGTTTGGCATCTCTCACAGTTTGGGCAGCTTTTATGCCCAAAGTAGCTACAGACATTTGCCTGCACAGGCTGGATAAGAGAAGGAGCCGAGTGTCTTGTGATTTTATGGAGAAGAGAAGAGAAAAACATTAATGTGGCCTCAATGCTCAGGCTGTGCGTGTTTGTGTGTGTGTGTGTGTGTGTGTGTGTGTGTGTGTGTGTGTGTGTGTGTGTGTGTGTGTGTGTGTAAGGTACCAGATGCTTTTTTTATTTGGTTTGATTAATATGCTAGTTAATGGATAATTTATTACAATATCCGACAGAAGCAAACAGCTGAAACAATGTGTGCAAAAACCTGATTAAAAGGTAACAGCATTCCAACTTCACAGGCTTATGTCACAGCAGAGGTTTCGAGTTGTACACTTTTTATGCTACATCTTATAGTTTTGTTACAGCTGAAAAGGAGCTAGATTTCTTTCTGTTACAACAGATACTGCTGAGTGATGGAGTAAAAACAACTTACAGACCTAAATATTGGAACATATATGGTCTATTATTGCATATAAACTGCGATATGATAGTCACTGGAACTGCAATTACAGTATGAGGCAAAAGAAATGGCTGCATGTTGCCTTGACAGCAGCCAATTTAAGTTCCACCTACTGCAAGACAACTGGTGCTGCAACGAATGATCCAAAAGTAGATTTGAGCAAACTGGCAGCAGCAGCAGAGGCATGTGGTTGCTGCCTGAAAGTGATACGCGCTCAACATGCCTGCTCGACTCATGTGGGCTGAAAATCTAAAATATGTGTTGTAGCTCCAGAAATGAGCTCTCCTTGAGATCGAGAGCTTAAAAACGACTTGCTGATGTCAGCCAATGTTGCCCTTTGGGGTGGAAGAAGACATCTGCTTTCCTTAATCTGTAGTAGTCTATGTGGTTGCTACTACAAAAACCACTAGCAGGCACAATCTGACAAGCTGAGTATCATCTGATGAAAAAATGATAATTTTATTTATTTAGGACTTTTCAAGTGATGAGCACAAAGTGAATTCCAGAGGAAGGGAAAGAAATATTACAGTATTTACAGACTTCTTTTTCAATATTTCATAGTAGAGATATTGTGCTACACTTGTTTTCTCCGTATACATTTTCATTTCTTGTTGCTTTTTCTAATATTACACTATTTTAGTTTATTCTACATATAAGTCAGATTTGAAACAAAGCTATTCCTCAGCTAGTTGTCTTTATATGCAAACCAATACAACAAACAATGCATAATGGTAAACGGCTTATATAGCACACCATGACAATTATTTCTCAGGCTTGTATCGAAATCAGTATTTCTGCATTGAGTGCAAGAGAGCAGAAGGGATGTGACCTGGCAAATTGGTGCAAATTGAGTTACACTAGACAAGATTGACACATTCGGTGGAGGACAAACTGTAAGGAGGACGTCACATGTTGTGCAGACAAGTTAGACTGTCAAGCTGCAGATTAAACATGAACACATCAAGTAGCCTATACACTGAAGACTGATGTAAGTCTCATTGTGCTGGTGTTGCAGTTCTGGCATTATTTCAAGCAGCGCTGGCACAGTCATAAAAGTGAACTGTGGATCGAGGTTGACATATAGGAAAGGCTGCAGAGGAAGCGAGCACCATGAGCAGATATAACAGCTGAGTATGTACAGTAGGCGCAGTGCTGATTAACTGTTACCATACCAGCCAAAAAAAAAAAAAGTCAAAACATTCTCTGGTTCCAGCTTCTTAATTGTGAATATGCAGCTTTTCTCTGTTTTATAACAGTGTGAACAATTTTGAACTGCTGATTGGATAAAACAAGTCATTTGAGGCCGTTACTGTGGACCTTGATACGCATTAATGACCATGTTTTTGATGTTTGATTAAATCAATGATGAATATAATTGATATTTGCAGCCTTAGGCATGTATTTGGGAAAATGCTTGGGATTGTATGGTTAAGGGTTTAAGAGTCTTACACAGTCGGCAGAGGAGAATGACTGCTGCTGCAGTGAGCTCAGATGCACCAGAAGGGTCTTATGCTAAACATGTGGTTACCTGCGTTGGCAGAGACGGTTGGCAGTAGCAGCGATATTCTCTGCCCTTTTCCGTGCTTTGATGAGCTGGCAGCTGACAACCCGACTGTTCAGCCGTTCAAATGACAGGCTGCTACTTCACTCGGGCACCTCTAATGTAAGAGTGATGTAAGAGCGCTAATCTAGCAGCAATGACCACCAGATCCTCCCGACCGTTTATGTCGTTATTACGGCAAAGCCAATATGAATTATCGATCAGCACTCCCGCTCTTACATACTTGATAAATATTGGATTACTGGTTCAGTAAACAGTATACCAATAGGTCAAATGCCAGGTTAGCTACAGAATGACTTACAGACCTCCCTGACCACAGATAAGGTCTGCAGCAGCTTCAGTGTTTAAGGCCACTTGTTGAAGTTACTACGTAATATTGATATTGTTCATGCTACGTATGGTCCAAATACTAATGGTCGTGAATTGTATTAGAAAACCAAAAACACGCGTGTATGCAGCCTGTTACAGTCGCTCCTGTTTGTTTTCTGTATAATTTCCCCGGGGGATCAATAAAGTATTTCTGATTGTGATATTTCCATATTAAAAGTAACAAGATTAAAATTAAAAATGCAGAATAGAGCAAAAAAAAAAAAACTCAAGGGAAATTAAAAGGATCAAATTAAATTCTCTATAGCATATTTGTTCAAATGTGAGGGCTGAATTTGAAGATGTTTTTTTCAGCTCCTCTGGCAGGGCATTCCAGTGTTGTTTGGCCCTGATAGCAAAAGCCCAATCATCTATACTGTATATTGTCTTATGCCAGGAATTTGAAATGAACAGGAGGGCCCTGCCTGAGAATGTCAGAACACAGCCGGTCTTTTAAAAAACATGAGAAATGGCCCCGCCTTGTCGAGACTTCAAGACTTCAAAAATCAATTCAAAACCTGAGAGGCAGCTAGTGTTCAGATGTCGGATGGTGTTAATATGCTGCTGTGATGTGCCTGCTGCACAATCTACAGCTATGCCACAGCAGGTGGGATGGAGAACAGAGGATTACAGGAGTAATGACAAGATGATATAAAGCCACATTGGATGTCAAACATTGCAAAGCTAGAAATGATCTTTGCAATGTTCCTTGGTTGTTAGAAACATGGCTGAATCAGCTTTTTAGCAGGTTAATCTGGTTTCACAGTACTGCATTAAAGGGCCTGGAGACATCTGAATTTGAACACATATACTGTATGTATGTTTGGGAATATTACCTCAGTTTTGTCCATTGTATTTTGTTTTGTATTATTTTAGAAGACAATGTGATTTAGGTGCATTCTCACCTCTTTAACGGTGTACATTATTTCCATAATCAAGACAGCTGAATTTTGAAAACGTATTGCTGTTATCCTTCACAGTAAGCACTTTCTCTGACCCCTGATCAGAGTAACAGAGTAACTAATATTACTAATATGTAACTGTAATCACACTACATTTCCCAGTAAAAGCAGTGTGACAGATTACTGTGTAAATTTAAGTAATCACATTACCGTTACTGAACCGGTGGAAATGTCCTTGCCTGCACTAAACATTGAAATTCAACTGAATCCTTAACGTAGTGCAATTCATATCTAATAGTCCATTCACAGACTATTGAATATTGTTTTTATGTACATATTAATATTCTAATGCAGCCATGAGCTGTTGCCTAGCAACGACTGTAAGTGGAAGAAAACAGATGAGTGGTGGGAGGACAGAAGTTGGATAGAATGTTTAAAAAGTAGAGGAACACATGGAATATCAAATAAAGTGTACAGTTTTTATCAAGAATATTTTGCAAAGGGAGACCAACTGGGGGTAAAAACCCAAAGGTCCATCTTGGAACGGTTTACAAACACGAGGAAAATGCCAAAGCATTTTATGAAAAAGAACAAAAGTCACACTTTAAACGACAACTACTAATAACATAAAAAACATTATGAAACATACGTACGCCAAAATGACATGGGAAATGAACATGGGCCATTTTGACGTCCTTTACAAATATTTGGGAAAGTGAGATAAAGACATTATGAGCATTGGAAAGGGTACTGAGGAATACCTAGAATATCAAGGAATTCAATACGACGTTTATCTTAAATGTTAATATGTAATATAACTTTGAGCAAATAATTATTAAATACTAAGGTTGCAGGAATAAATACCGCACATGCTGTACAGACACATCTCAGATGACATTTCAAACACTCGGCTAGTATTGAACTGGGGTATCTGCCCTGATGTTGTGTCTTTCTCTGACAGCTTCATGCTTTCAAAATGTTTTGACACTGTCTATGTGAGTGATGTGGCTCTTATCAAGAGGGAAATGCATCATTGTGGATAAAGGACTTGAATGTGATGTGAATTTAACCGAATGGTTTAATAACATACTTTCTTCACCACCCCGGTCCCCGTACACCCTTGGAAAACATGCTATAAAGTATGCCGGCAGTAAATAAAATAGAACACGCCACTCAGGATATACTGTACACTACTACTGTAAATCCATATGTACTGAGAGCAAAATAATCCCTTGAAAGCCAGAGAGAGAGAGAAGGAGAGTGAGAGTGAGAGAAGAGGAAAGTGGGATCAGAACTCAGCGTTCACCTCCAGAACTTGGAGTAAGCACTTTTCTTGTGTTAAAGTCTGGAGTCACGCCAAGCTCTAACTAAAGACCTCATCACCTCTTGAAAGGATTACATGCCTTGACATTTTGACTTTTGTATACATACAAATTACATCTCCCTTTCTTTCTTAGTGGTTTTGTTTCCTGCCAAGAGCACATGCAGAGCTGAGCTTCACGCTTTGGCTACATTGAACAGGTAACGTATGCAGAGCGGCTGCTGCAACATTACGCTTCTACGGTAATCAATGAACCTGGCTACACCAGAGCAACGCAGTGGTGCATATCCACTACAAACTTTATATTTGTTATGCGAGGTGTGCGCAGCCCTTTTACACAGAAATGGGTCATAAAGTGTCTTATTTATGAGTAGCCATATCGTATATACGCTACTTTGCATCAAACAGGCCTTCCACTTTGGGGTCTTGATCACCCTGTCGGCATTTATTTTGTAAGTACTGGCGGTAGCTTAGTAACTTTATCCCTTGCAAAGCCTACTGTAGTCTGTATGTTAACTTACTCATAATCAGAATCAGAAATGTTTTATTAATCCCCGGGGGGAAATTATACAGTACCGGTGCTCCCATTCAAGGGTAGAAAGTAGTAGAGTATGTACAATAAGATATAAAAATAAGAAATAAAAAATAAAAAAATTATACACACTATAAATATACACACATAAACTGTGTGAAAGAGTTATAGTTTCACAGCGTTGTGCTGGGTCCAAAAACTGAGGACACAATCCCACAACGAAAGCTCACCCCGTTGTTTTGCCGCTCTGCGAACTGTCCACATGTTACGTGTTCATTGTAGCCAAAGCGTCAGTGTGATCACCTCGAGAAACACTGTACTGCAATGCATTCACGGCCCTTTTCTCATATTTTGGATGAGTCTGGAAACAAAATATCATCTGCGCCAGCTTTTAGTTGGTGTATGGAACCATTTGTTTGTCCGTTTTCAGACAAATCTGTAGGCCAATTCCACCTAATTTCGTCTCTTTTTGTACATTTTCAAAACAAAAGACTTTTTCACAATTTTCATTAAATTTGGCACATAACATCATGAGACCAGAGAAAGTAAGTGATTTGTTTTTGGTTTTTTTTTATATGACATCCCAGTTTCCTCCTTTGTTGCAAGATTATTTGGGGGTTGGCCTATTTGAAAGATTGCAACAAATATACGTTTAAACTCTGCCATATTAAGGCAGTTTTGCCTTTTAGTAGTGCTATTTTAATATAATGTATTGTAACCAGATTCCGTAGCCATTTCTCCTAATTAGGTAAAAGAACATCATGAAATATACTGATGCATTGTGTGGCTCACACACACACACTGCCAGCAACTGAGCAACTAATAACTGTAATCATCTATTGCTTAACAAGATGGTCAGTGGGGGAAAATACATGTTACGTATTTAATTGGCAGCCATATCAAACGGATGAAAGAAGAAGACCAATGAAGCCGCACTGAGTGAAAGTAGCCAGGCGAGTGGTCAGCAGAGATGATCTCCGGTGTGAGAGCAAAATAACTCAGAGACTTTCAGTTCAGTTTTGGCACTTCTTGTCTAGTCATGAGAAATAAGTGTGTCTGTGCTGGGTGGGGGAGGAGGAGGAGGCAGCGTAATTGAAAGGCGTGCCTTGTTCATCTCCACTGGTCCAAACACACTCGAGCATTGTAATTTATGGGACCTTTGCTCTTTGTCTGTGAGTGAGTGTGGGGGTTTGTGTGTGTTCGTGTGTGCACTGATGTGTGTGTTCCTTGTTACCTTTTTGATGGATAGAGCCGCAACCGTGATGGATGGTTGGTAGTCCTTCAGTTAATTATTTTGGGACAATGTTAAACCATTAAGATGTGGGGTGAGGGGATCTGCCCAAGGACTGGCCGCTGCTCTGGTTTAAATTGCATGGGGCTCAACGGGCTCCGGTGTGTCCTATGCCACTGATTAACCTGCCAATTAGGTCTGCAGCCCTGAAGACAAAGAGCCAAGCAGCAGCAGAGTGAAGCGAGCAGAGGGGCCATCACACAAAGCTGAGACGTGGTCCATGTGGTCCATGTTCTGTGACTGCAGATGGGATCACGTGCATCAGGCCAGTCAAGTATTTATAATGAGTCAGTTTTTTAGGTTCAGTTAATTTCAGATTATTGAGATTAAATGGTTAAAACAAGAGCATAAACAAGGAAAAATAATGTAATTAAAAGCATTTGCAATTGCTATTTTTGCTATTGCTACAAGCGTACAGAAAGAGTTGAGTGATGATCATCTGATAATGAAGCTACTGTTTATTGTTTGAGAAATAACACTGTATAATCTTCATAGACGAGCAGAATGGAAGAAATATTCCTCTTGCATGTAGTGCAGCATAAAAACAGGAAAAAATGCTCAATCACTTTCTGAAACTGCTAGTATGATTTTTGAGTTCCCCCCAACTGCTGCTGATTTTCATCACCTGTGGGACGTGCACAGGGGATAAATTTGGCCTGTAAGAAGTCAGTATGGGTAACACACAGGTTTCTGCAGACACAAAGTAAGAATTTAATTCATCCTCAATGGTTGGAAAGCTTAGTTGTTGCTGTTCTCGACAGAGCTCTTATATACATCTGTATCAGCACAGCCACAATGTAGACAGGCTGGTTATCTCCTGAGGTCCTTCGTTTACTTTCCTCATTTTCCTAAAAAGATGGTGCAAATCATGGGGTCGAGAGGCTGAGGTTGTTGTTGTTGTTGGGTAATTTTATTAGATTGATTACATAAATTTCAAATTTTTGAGGTCACGGTTCGGTACGTTTTTAATTTGTAATTTCTTTTGAAAAATGTGAATAATTAACAGTGGGTCATTGACCATAATTCTTACTGCAGCAGTTAACACTCTAAAATACTGGCATATTGTCAGGAAGAAAAAATAAATAACACAAATATCAGTCATGATCCATCCAAGACTCTGACCTGTTGATAATTCCTGAACAGCTGCAGCTCACGCTCGTTTTTACAGGGCAGCCACAATGGACTAATGACTAATCTACACATTCTGGCGTAAATGTCATGTTTGAGGTCCACAGACATACCCGACCTCAGTTGAACAGTGTCGCCACACAGTTTGACACTAATCGTTCGCCGTAACTAACCAGGAAACCACAATGCTTCCATACAGTGGATCTAAATGTCACGGAAGGATCCTCCAGCTCTGGACTCTCATTTGTGTTCGTCATTCGGAGGCAGTGACACTAAGCCGACCAGCATGCTACAGCTGATATACAACTGGTGCACTGCCAAAATGTTCCAGGTAAAACTCATGCACTAGAAAGCGATTAATACATGTAAATTATTGCATATTGTTACATATGGCACCTTTAAGTGGTTGGTAGTCATGAATTTCTTGTTATATATTGCAATAATACCAATATCAATACATAATGATGCTTTCAATCATGACAATTCTTAGTTTTCTTTTGTACTGTATGTGAACAGTACCAAGTTATGTTTCCCAACATAAGTGAATTTCCTCTTTTTGTCTCGTGCGTATGGTTACATGAAAGTGATGTGTATTATTTGAAGTGCAGGATGTGAACGATTTCTCCACAGGATTAATTAAACATCATGTTGCAGTTTCCTAAGAGCTCATATGCAAATAATACAGCCGGTCTGAACCAGTTAACAAGGACTTCACTTGACTCGCTGCTGAATATGCACTCTGCTCTGTAACAGGTGCAACATCTGTGAGACTGCCATGACTGACCATAAAGGTCTTCATCAGCCTTCATCACCGCCAGTCTCTTAGGCTGAAAGTCCTCTTATTTTCACTTGAAAGTGCTACAACTAACAATGAACGCCTCAAGAGATAACATAATTAACACCAAAAGAGGGACGCAACAGTGATCAACATAGCTTGTGTGATAAAAGCTTTAAAAACAAGCTTGGTGTTACACAGAACACACGTGAACTTTGGCAAATCAGCAATTAAAAGACAAGAACATTTAAGTATTACACAAAAGGTGCTAGCTTTGTACAGTACGGACGTATGTTATATAAGAGGCTGGACTACCCAAGTGGCAACACCTGCATGAGACCGACAAGTACACTTCAAACACTACTTGAGCTGATCATTAGCATTCTGTCATGCAGACTTTTAAGAGGTAAACTATGACTAAAGATCCCAATTATGAGTTTCAGAATAAAGGCACAAAAGTTCCTCTTTTCCAAAGGTTGTGGAATATTGCAGTTAATACTATAGCCTTGAATTTCAAAAAGGTCCAATAAGGTTGTGCAAAGTTTTGATCTCCTTTAATATGATATAAACTTTGCCACCATATACTGTATGTTAAGGCAAAGCTGGAAGGGCCTGCCTACCCACTGCACCGTATTTCTCTTCTCATGAGTTCCTGGGTTTCAGCCGTCATGATACTGGTCTGCCGATTGCTCACAGAATTACGTCGAAATAGGGGGTAGCTACTTTGGACAAATCGATCTAATCTGCTTCAACATGGATCGCTTTTAAAAAGTTATTAACATGTTTGGAGGTGCCCTGGTAGCCAAAGCACATACCATGTAATTGCAACATCATGAGTTGAATTTCGGCCTGGGACCTTTGTTGCATACAATTCCTCTCCCATCATTTCCCCATGTACACCGGTGCTGCATTGTAAGTGGGATGGTGCAGTAAAGGTCTTCAGAGGCAACACAAGAGACTTAGGTTAATGGGTGCCTTGCTGAATATGTGACCTGCTCTCCTGTTTGGAAATTGTAGTTGTCAGTTCTCTATATGCGAGGATATTCCAAATGTAACAAAGTCCTAGACCTCTGCAGCGCCCTCCATTCCTTCCACCTTGAGTTTAACCGTCACCTCCATAAGCAGGGAGATCCGGCACTAGATGTACTGAAAGTTCTTCCTACAGAAGCTGAGGTCCACACTCTTCAGGGACTTTATAATGGTGTAATTCAACACAGCCAGTATAATATATTCACTCACCACCTCCTTCATAACTGCCTGGTTCCCCCACTGCTTCTGCCAAATCCGAGCGCAAACTGCCGTGCATCATAATGGGAGTGGAAAACTGTGACGTCTCCTTCCGCTGAAAAGACTTCAGAGCATGCGGGGGTGATCTTCACTGATCTCTTCAACTTGCTATTAATTAATACATTATAATTACAGTACCTAATGTTTTACAGCCTAGAAATCAATAATAATAAACAAAATAAAATGAAAAACTAAAAGAAATCTAAAATATACATAGACATTTTTATAGTTTTGCACCTTTGCTCTGTTCCACATGCGAGCAGAAATGCAGGCTATGGAAGTTGACATTCACGTAGGAGGACAGGAACATTGAGTGTGCATGAGAAAAGTTTGTTGGAATGATTAACAAGCTGTTTGCTTGGAAAAAACACCCCATGTTTGCACAAAGAAAGTAAAAAAAAAAAAAATGGGGAGAATTTTGAAGCAGATTGTTCATTAAAGATGCAAAAGTGAGCAGTGCGCCTACTGTATGTTTAATGGGCACCTTGAGGAGAGGATGAAAAATAATACATTGGTGATTAGAGGTGAACAATGTCCTCCCGAGCGGCTAGACTCTGAAGGTGAGAACTAAATTGAGGGTATTGCTGTAAGCAGAACCACAGACATGTTGCTCTAAACTGAAACTCTCTGTAATATTCAGATCTTCAAAGTGAAACCAAGAGATGAGTTATCTCTATGAAAACTAGAACTAGAGCATCTGCAATATATATCTGCTGTGACTCGGCATATTAGAAGAAACAAGTTTGAAGCTGGGTGGGAGGATGACCATGCACTGAGCAGGGTGACCTCCTCCCTTTGAAGAAGTCTCAAAAGGGTTTTTGATGATTTTGTGTCGTGTATTTTATTTTATTTTTTTAACTCTGCTTTCATGTGGCCCACAAGGTTGTGCACGGACAAGAGTAAGGGGTGGAAAATCAGGGTGTTATGCCATTTTACCTTGATGTAGTTACATAACATTTTAGGATATATAGTTCAGGTCAGGAGCCATCCCATATATCAAAATGATGCATTATTATTATTATATATAGCATCAAAGTAGCACAGTTTTACCAAAGGTGAAAATGTGGCATCATACCAAATACTAAACATCATTTATGTGTTTGATTCTACTGTTGTAATAAATAAATGTGAAGTCATGACGATGGATTAATCCAGTACTGACATGCTGCTCATTCTACTTTGAGTTGTCCTACAGTTTACAGTTGTAATACTGGAGATATTCATTATAATCATTGATGTTTGCTTTAAGAAAAGGTAAGCTGGTTCTCACAAGCAAAAGAAAAGGTACGTAAACGTAAACAATAAGGCTTGGGATGATGTCGAGTTTTCTTCGTCAACAAAGGAAGTAAAAAGACTAAAACCAACTGCGTTACTCCGTCTCTCGATACCTTCCGACTTCTCTGCGCTCTGTGTGGAGCACAGACCCGAGCCCATTCTTTCCTTCTAAAGATGTAAATAACAGCTGGGCACTGTAGCTTTTAGCAAATGTATATGTGCGCATATAGGAGTAAATACTGTACTGCATTTGTTGTAGACTATTTTAAGCTTCCGATTAACACACATTTGGTGCACTACTACGAGTCCTTAGAGCAACAGGAGGACACGTGTTGCACTGACTCATAATAAACTACAGTGCCCATGTTCATCACAATGAAGACAAATGTTCTCCAGCGCTCCAAGGCTCATTTATTTGTTTTTAGTGTTTTTTGGACAACAATGGAGGTCTATGGCACCAAGGCAATACTTAAACTACAGAACATGGCCACCCATATCTTTCAAAGCTACTTGCAACACTAGATGTCAAGACTGGTTAACTCTACATACGCCATGGTTGAAGACTGAACTTTGACTTGGACTTATTTACAGATGTTTCTGAAGCTTTTGTGTGACTACGTATGTTTTTTCTCTGTATTTGTTTCTGCCAATGAGATCTAACCTAATTAAATTAAGGTTATATAAAATTATTAATGGATTGCTGAAACATCTGTCTGTTCTTTAATGAAACCTGTTAGAGATAACAGAATAAAGACTAGGTGTGGTTAAGAGTCTTTTCAGGTTATAAAAAGCCCACATTTCTCTGGTGTTAACAGTTCCAACCGCCCCACAAGTAGATATTTCTTAACATTTTTCGTTGTGCCGCTGAGACACAGCATCCATGTGTTGTAAGACACATTTATAGGCAGGCGAAGGGACAGCTGTGGTTTGAAGAGGCAGACATACCTGCTGTGCTGCTGCAGACTAATTACAGCAATGCTGGCACTACTGCCATCTGAATCTTTTCTGTACAAACACTGTGTAATTTTCTGTGCCAATTTCCCTGTGTTCCTTTATTAATGCTCTGCCATTAAAAGCCTCCAGAGGTCATCTGACAAAACATACGTGTAGAACGGATTGACAGCGCGATTTACTGCTGAAAATAAATGTTTTGAAATCATATTTTCTTTTATATTCTCAGCTAGTGTTACGGCTTTGAAATCTAAACACAGCAGTTTCAGCTGTACATGTTAAGCTTTGCATACTTTCCTGTTCTGTTACCTCTGCACTCCATACGTTACTCCGTGATTCAGTCACACAGTAATAGAGGGAAAGAGAAAATGTTATTTTTTCCTGCCATCCAGCTGCCGGTTGCGTCTTCAGTGGTATTTTCATGATCTCACAGATGTCTTCCTTCTGCCTGGTATAATAAAATATTTGCTTGAGGTGAAACCAAAGGTTAAATCCTATATTTCCACCATCAGCGCTATTGTGCTCTTCCCTTTTCTTCTTACATATGTTCAAGTTTCTACGCAGGCAACAGCAGTGGACAGCGTGGTGTGAGGAAATATTGGATTTAAATGTTGCTGTTGCCCCAGGCAAACATCTTATCTCTCTGGGCAGACAATACATATGATATGGGATTATGAAAATACCTTTGAGATACAACCCACTGCTGCATAACGTAATTAAAAATATAACATTTAGATTTTTCCCTTAAGGTTTGTGTAGACTGTAGAGAGTGCTATGTGACCGAATCAAGGAGCGACACGCTGACGTCACAGATGAGGCTAAGGTTTAATAGGCCATTAGAAAATGTGTCAAATCACGACTATTTAATGCAATTGCAAATCTTCACAAATACTAAAAGCAATCGCAATTTCCAGTGACAACAATATAAGCTCCTGTCCATAGGATGTTATGGGATGTTCCTTAAGACAAACCTTCACTTTTTAAAGCTTGAATCTTTGAGGTAACAAAAGGCTTTACAGTCCATACTAACTATACAAAACTGAGAGCTGTTGAAGACATCGTCTGTCCTGCCAACCACACGCGATGGCTAGAGGACAGTTATTTTAATATTTTGGATGACAACACATAGAGAATCCTCCATTTGACATTTCTTCAGGGATAAAGCAAAAGGCTGCTGCATTTTAGTTTGCTCTACTAAAGTAAAACACTTACAGCTTTGTCATTTATAAATGATATCAAGGCAGCAACTTCACTGCATTGATACTCTCTCCTCGTAGTAATTTTGTCAGTCAAATTCAGTATTTTAGTGCCTTTCATGTACTACAGGGACACATACTGACACCATATTGGAACAGCCTATTACTGAACTTTTAAGAGCTGAGGGAACAAAGGGCTGAAGGGACATGAGGTCCAAATTGGAAAGAAAGTATTTTGTATAACATTGCAAAATAAAATGAAATGAGATAAAATAAACTTTTTGGAGCTAGAAGATGTTCGAGCTCTGTGAATGAGGAGTTTACATCCGACTGCAGGAGTCTCCATGGCCTAAAACAGCCAGTCGGAGCTTCTCCTGGTGGGCTCCACTAACTAAGATAAGAATATAATGTTGAAAATGGCTGACTTCCAAGAGATGAGTGGAGTAAGCTCCAAGCCAGAAGATGTGATTTAACGGGTAAGTGTGAAACTCGGGGAGTCACTAACTCACAAGGCTGCCTCATACTGTTGCTCTCAGAGGACGGCAAGGGAAACTGGAAATAATGCTTTTTGTCATGCGATGGGGTGCAGATGCACTTTGACAATTTGCATGGCATTAAAATTCTTGGGGACAAACAGATTTGATTTTGGCAAAGCAGATGCATGTTGTGGTGCAAAGCTGTTCATGTATCATGATCTATTTCATGATATTGAGAATCTTTGGGCATTTTCATTATTAGATATTTACCTGTGAGCGCTGTTTTTCCAAATAATACAGATGGGAGCCAAAGGCATGTTGCAGAAAGATTAAAAAGGACTCTGGGGAGACACAGAGGGAAACTATTCTCTAGGCTTGTAGGTACGCAGCCCCAAAACACAGTAAATCAGCCCAACCTGTTGTGTTTGTACTAGGGTTGGGCAATCGTCTGTGTTTTTATGTAGTCATATTGTCATTACCAGAGAGCCGCTGGTTAAAGGAGTGCTTATGAGCTGAAACTTCTGACAGAAAACTTGTTTTATTGCATATGTGTTAAGACAAAGTCAGAAACAAAAGAAAGGCATCATCAAAATGAATACAATTAAGTAATAAATATTAATAATTATAGGCATGTATATACATTGACAAGTGAAAACCCTCCATGTCAGGATTAAATGACTAAAGGCCCGTCGCCTTGATGTCTGTTGTCATGACATCTTTTGAAAGACTGGTATTGGCCCACCTGAAGGACATCACTTCCTGACAGACAGGAGGGGAGCAGGTGAGGCTGGGGAACATCACATCCAGCACCCAGACAATCAGCACTGGTGCCCCACAGGGTTGTGTGCTCTCCCCACTGCTCTTCTCCCTCTACACAAACGACCGCACCTCAGGAGACTCCTCTGTTAAACTCCTGAAGTTCGAAGACGACACAACGGTCATCAGCCTCAAGGGTGACAAGTCTGCATACAGACAGGAGGTTAAACAGCTGGCCCTTCCTGCGCCAGCTCAGGAAGTTCCACCTGCCTCAGAAGCTGCTGATCCAGTTTTACACTGCAATCATCCAGTCTGTTCTCTGTTCATCCATCACTGTCTGGTTTGGATCGGCCACCAAACAGGACAGGAACAGACAACAGGTCTGCAGAGAAAATCATTGGTGCAAACATGCCCTCCATTCAGGCCTTCAGGACGTCTACAGAGTCAGGAAACACACCCTGGACACAACCTGCTCTATCTTCTTCCCTCCCTCACAAATGTTTTTATATGGCAGTGGATCGTCTCAGGCAGCCACGACAGAGCCGGAAAACACGACGCAGCCGGATGCTATGGACATTGCTGCGCAGAGCAAAGCTTTGGCGAGCTGGCATATGGAGAATGGTGTTGTGTTGTGTTGTCAGATTGCACAGCACACAGCGGGATGGCAAAACGGGTTGCTTTAAATTAAAGGGTGGAGTCACTTGTTCTTAACAGTGATTATCAGCACGATGCCGCTGCACCAGAAACATCTCCTATAAATGCACAGGAACAGATCTGAGATTTTATTTTCTATAACAACTCTGTTCCTTAATATCAGCAGGAAAAAAATATTTATGATAATCGCTTCAATCGCTGGAGCTTAGTCTGAACCAGGGCGATTTGGCTCTGATAAACAGAGTGTGTATTAGATTGTTTCTCATCTGCACTGTAAAAAAGAAGCCTCTATTGTTTCAGTGATTGCCTCAAATTGAGTCTTTATAAAGTGGCTGCTCCGAGGCCACAGGGTTCTTTAATGTAGGTGGTGAAATGCACGTCAAATATTGGTTGTTTATTTCATGGTTCGTGTTTGCTTTGCTCGCAGCGAGGGCTTCAGTTTTCCAGCCCAGTGCTCACCAAGGAATGAAGGGCTTATCCATCAGGGTTCACAAATATCTCCTACACTTGATAAAAACATGAAAGACTAAAGGGTCTCCAGGCTCAGTGAGGTAGAGAAACGTGTGTGAGGGGAAAACCTTGTCTTGTCAGCACGAGTAAAAGTCTGCAGCTTTCTAAGAGTGCAGTGTCAATCATTGTGTGGCCCAGCTGACAGGGTCAACTGATCTGTTATGCAGTTTGTGCACTTTTCAGGCAGACCCACAGGATGTGCCAAGAGTAGCTTAAGAACAGCCTTGCTGTTTGCAGGACTACCAATGACCTCCAAATCTCATTCGGTGTTCCTGTAGGACTCCATATATAATCTAAATACACACAGTAGGTGGGTGTTTTTACCTTGGCCTGGGAGATAAAATGATGGTGAAATGCCCCGGCGATAGACACTTCATCAATAGCAATAAGAAAATTGTTCAATAGATGTTTGATAGTTTCACTTAAATGCATTAAATGCTATATGTCTCATTAACAGCCTGTCGTATCCCTTAATAACGGAACGCGCTACGAGTGCGAAGAAAGGGCAGGTCGGCTTGTGAGTATGGCTAATTCAAGGTAAGGTGGTTGAATTTAAAATCAAAGTGCGGTTAAGTCACTGTGATAAAATGTTCAGCTATATCACCTAGCCCTCGTTTTACCTGAAGTAAGCAAAAACAAGTGAGCTGTTTTTGATGGTATAACAATAATATTACATTCTTTCATCAAGCAGCAGATTACTGTCAAGGATATTTCTGGGGCAATACTGACTGCCATCTTAATACTTGACATTTGATCTTCTTCTTTTTTTCTTTTTTCTTTTTTTGACTCTTTTAGAATTCATGATATGGACCTTGGTGGAAATGCAGCCTTGTATTTCAAAGTGCATAGAAAATAGATCTCATTACCACAGTACTACAGTGTGGTCAACCTGCTCAGCTTATGCAGCTGGAATCTATGCACCAATTAAAACAACTTTGTTTACTGACAGAAGATTCATTCGAAATGTTCCCCCCTCTACTGTACAACCCAGTTTGTGGGTTTACAGTCACATTTAAGTGGGTCAACATAAAAAAAAAAGTTTGGGAACTCAAGTTACCAAAGGCTTAAAGCGACACACAGGCAGAGGAGGAAGGCAAACAGCTTACTCCCCTATCTTTCTCCACTCTCTCCCACACTGGATTAAAGGAAGATAGGGAAGTTGTGCATGGAATGATTTATTTAAGACAGGTCGCTCCTCCGGGAGTAAGCGCCCTCCCTGGGGATACCCTATTTTCTGTACACTACTCTCTCACTGTCTCTCTCTCCCTCACTCATTGCACATGCACACACACTTTACATATGCATTTCAATAGGAAAGAAGTAATAAAGATGCAATATAGTGTACGATGTGACATGTCATGATGAATGTGTCTGCAGTGTTGTTAGTCATTTCAGTCTGACTTAATTTCAGTCATCATGATTCATTTTGCGCAGTCACGCAGTCTTCAGGTTTCATCTCTTTGAACTCGAGCAGCTTAATGTGCTTCTAATCGAAATGAAGCCTATATGCATATACACTGACACTTAATTTGGGAAGATGATTAGATGATATTCTGTATTCTCTAGGTGCGGCATCATGCCAGAGGGTAACATTGTTTATTTTCTTAGCCGCAGATGTTTCTTCTGGAACCAAAAGGGCCAAATACCCAGCAACCAGTTAGTGTACACAATTGTTAACGACACAAACTGGCAGTATCATTTGCATACACACATTTAGAAAATGGCAATATGACATTTCAGTTTCCTTTTTACGGGGCATGCTGCAGTTAACCAAATTTCAGGCTTGGACGTTAGGGACAACAGTTATTTCTGTGTCAGACACAAAGTATTGTTGCATAATACAATAAATTATTGTCATAACATCCAGCAGAGCTGCTTTCACAGAGACAACTTAAAAGCAGATTTCACAAGCTACTATAGTCTTGGACAGAGCAGTGCAGATTCATGACTATGAGGTCTCTTCTAAAGCAGGATGCAAAACCGCCATGACAAGACCTGCTACTAAAGTGCTCAAAATACAAGAAGAGACAAGATATTTGAATGAATGGCTGTATAGTACACTCCTGTAAGTATTAATGTCAGAAACATTCACTGCCAGTCCTTGATCACAAATGACAACTTAAACCTTTATTCAACTTGGCTGGCCTCATTTTTATTTAGTCAGTATTATTTAGTTGGTAAATGACCTTTTAGCTGTGGAATCTGGTGAATATGCGTTACAGTTCCACCAGCAGTGCTGCCTATGGCATTGTTATCGCTTCTTAATTGTATTAGAGATTTTGTGGAAATTGCAGACACAGCTGTTAATTGGTTTATGTTTCATATCTCAGAGATAGGTTGCCCTCCGTTTCCTCAGTCATTCTATAACCTCCTTAGGACCATTTAACTGTATGTGCAGAAGCTTCATTTTCACTTCTAGATTATTCCCTGAATACTCACATAAGTCTTCATCAAACAGTAAAGATGTTTTTTTCCCCCCTATACTGATTATACATTGTTCTGCCTACTTGCAAAACCTGGGAGATTCAATATGAATCATCTCTCTTGGCTTCAAAAATGTCCCGTGTTTGCAAAGTGAGGACATTTCTTAAACGTGCGCTAACAGATTTTTTTTGGCAGCGGAAACGAGCTGTGAAGACAACACATTATCTATCACCTTAAAAAGTTGACATAGCACACATGTTAGCAAACAGGAATTTATTTACACTTCCCACGGATACAGAGCAACATTAGCATTTATTTAGAGCGATGTACCTGGCCATCAGATTCATTTAATTCCAATAATAACTCCCTTTAGCTCTGTTTTGCTCTCCATCAAGTCTTGAGAAAAATGTATGGCTCTTTAGCTGCGTAATGCTCATCAGCTTGTAGCTAGCTTTGTCTGTCTGCCGTTTGGTGCTGAGCTGGTAGAGTACAGTGGATTTATAAGAGCTTTTTCCCTGAAAACAGCTGCCTGCTGATTCTGGAGAAGCGCTGATGAGAGTGAACTAAACCATTAAAGTTGTGGGCAGTAAAACTAAAACAATCAGTTGAAGATGTCATATCTTTGAGCTGACGGGGAACTGCAGAGTCAGGTGATAATTATCTGTGGGTTCACGTTACACACATAGCAATTTGATCCAATGTTAATATAAAAATATTGATTATATCAGCTTTAAAGATCTATTTTATAACATTTCCTCAGAAATCAATCTAAAATAAAATGTCTGGGAGGCTTGGGAACAAGCAGTGCTGGAAACGTTGTTGGCATGTGATGTGTTTCATGTATTGTTCAATATTCATTCAGAATTATAATATATATATCATGTCAACATACATAAAACAGATAGACCATGCTGCACATTTTGGATTATAGGTTCAGTGCATTGCAGAGGCCGTCTGTGGCCACAGTAGCATTATACCGTAAAGATAAAAAGATCACCATTATCACTTGAGTGACAGGGGAGGATTTTCTACAAATTGGAGGAAGAAACTACTGAACAGTTACATACCACAACCACTGGAGCTGCCAAACTGCAAGACTTAACACAGTAGGATTTAACTGCTGGCAACCTCAGCTCTCTCCCATGCACAACATTTCCTTGGTTATAATGTTAAACCCAAAGCTTTGCAATGAGCAATTACCAAAGCGCACACAGCATGCAGACTGCTGGTAGGGTTTTATATGTAGATAATGTCCTTTTGAAAGATGTCAAGGGCAGCCAGGAGGCAGGAAAGCCCGCAGACTAATAAAGAAATTATAAACAACTGGCATTTTACTAAAAAGGAGAGGTAAAAACATGCAGAAATGAGGAAAAACTGGAGTTGTCAGTTTGCTGCTTTAAAACTGTAAATTAATTTTTAAAAAGGTGTAAGCAAAACACTGAAGTGGTGGCTACCCACTGAAGTTACCATCAAAGAGTCTAAAAGGTTAGCTTTAATCACAAATTCAAGGCTTTTTAAAAAAAAATGAACATACAGTAGTGGTTATCAACAACCAGTTTAATACTTGAAGCGCCTTTGAGAGATTCAGAAATCTTTTCTTAGAAGGAGAGGACAGATTTCGTCATCAAAAAAAACTTTGCTGTTTGTCTGTACTTGAAACCTGAACGCATAATCATTGTGTGCGGGAGAGCATTTTGTTAATTTGTTATTATGTTGAGCCCAGTGGTTTCCCAGCATGGCCATATCCTTTTCCTCTGAGTTGCTTCACTTTAACAGAGCTGTTCTCAAAACCTTTTGTGGTGTTTTTATTGATTCACTCTTCCAAGATGTTTCAGCCTTTCTACTTCACAAGTCTGTCTTTTACCCGTACAGAGCTTTCGATTCTCACCCTGATTGTAGCCAGACCTGACCCGGTTCATGGCAGGTCACGCTGTCTCACTTTTTTCAGGATCACATTTTATAATGATTGTGGGGGGGGGTTTAAAGAGACAGCATGAAATAATGGGATGTGCACAGCTGTCCCTTACCTCCAGCCCTACCAACACGTTATGTGACATGTATGTGCTTCTCAGTTGCTTGGTTATGCATATCAACACTGCAAAAACAGACAAAGTGAGGAGGAAATCAACACCAGGAGAACTGACTTTGTCCTCACAGACGGAAAAATCTGAGGTATGACACATCTTTAACATTATTTTCAGCAGTGACAAGATATCCACTGCTTTTGTTAAACACTGACAGAGCAAAAATCTGTTTAAGGTATTGCTGAGGTGTGACAGTAAAATGTGTAAAGACTTAACATCAGGATCTGACTCACTCACACGGAGGTAGAAATTCAGTTTCAAGCTCATCAAATGGTAAATTGGCTCAGACTCGAGTTGGGTTTAAACAGAATCCACAACAGTTCGTGTAGGTTCGGGCCTGATTTTTTGGAACCGATCAAAACTCTAACCATCTATCTCCAATTACACCCCCGAAAAGTATGAGTCAACTGCAGTGCCTAACACACAGCTGCTCTCCTAAATCTGCATTAAGAGCACTAGCAAACCGCATCACCATACGACTGCCTGCTGACTCATAGCTGCAGAGCCAGTAGAGCTGCAGCGATGAGGAGGACAAACTGTATGACAATGCCAGCTTGTACTTGACAGATGACGGTTAATATCATAATGAGTAGGGCTGGGTATTGTTTGAAATGATTTGATGATACTATTGCCAGTGCCACATTTCAGTTTCCTACACCATGCTTTTTCCAATACCTTGCTTTGAGGAATATAAACTTTTTTAAAAAGATCTTTTTCTCTTGGACACAAGCAGGTACACTAGAATTTAATTATATTTATATTAATTCAAATAAGTTATAGTAAAATTGGCATAATTATTGTTTAAATCTGGAACTATTTGATCAAAGAATAAGTTAACAAGATTAGGAATCTGACCACACATTCAATGCCAGCTTTCAATTCTCAACTACAGTTGGTATGGAAAACGTAGGTTTAAAAGCATGATTCCCAAAGAATTTCCTGGAAAATAAAATTGTAATTTGCCACTAATTTTAGGGGAAATAGAGACAATGTTCAATTGGTGCACTTCCAGTGAACTAATTCCAATTAACTGCTAGTGTAATCTCAAGAGTCTTTTAGCCTGTGAAGTCAGCAGAACAAGCAGAAATGTAAAACATTTGTCTAAACGAAAGCATACAGTTCAACATATGGAGATTAACGTTTCCAATAATAAATATTAATCATATTTATTTAGTGGATGTCTGCCAATAAGTGTTAATTACTATATCTGTATAGTAGATATATTGATATCAGAGCCTTTAAACGTGTCAGTATCTGCCCCCAAAATCCAGTATGTGTCGGGCTATATTAAGTAGGTTTAAAAAGGGCTTTTTGTTTTGAAGGTAATTCCTATTTTCTGTATAATTTCTACTAAATTACATAGTTATTTCCAGTGAACATCGTAGGAAATTATGGACCCATAAAATATAGCGTTACCAAAAAGATATTGGTTACCATTGCTGCTCTGGCCATAGCTGGGAACCTACAACTGGAGAGAGGAAGAAGAAAATATGAGTAGTAGCTGAAATGCTTGCCTGCTTCCTTGTATCTTGAGAACAACACTGTAAAAGTGTGTTACTTTAACAGGTACTCATTGCAGAAAGTTTTCTATGTGCAGCATGTGAAAAAGTAGCTCTCACAGAAAGCACTTAGCACACCTCTGGTGTATACACAGTGGCGTGCTAATTGTCTTCTGTTGCGTAGCCCCTTATCGCTCTGTGTCGTTTCTATGCAGGTTATTCACTGAACTTGCTTGACACTTATTGAGGACTGAAACCTGGTGTTTTATTTGCTTTACATTATTGCTTTATTATTTATAACCTCATATTAGTTGTAAGCCTTTTAGTAAACACCATCTTGTGTGCTAAGACTTTACTTCCGTTTAATTGTATTATCAAGTGCAGCCCAAATTTCCTGACTTTTTGTACACACTAACAAATCCTAATAGCGTTTCTCAAAACATGCCTACAATTTACCTTTCAATTATGAAGGTCATAATCTCTAAAATGATCACTGAAATGTGTGAAATCTGTGGTCACACAAATTTAAATACCTTTAGTCAAACCAACGGTTCTGTTAATATCGGCTGATTCTGCAGTGCATGATTTCCAGCCAGTGCCAACGTTCAGTTCCACTCACTTTTCAGCGAAAAAGCTCTAAAAACCCACTGTACACTACATGCTAATGGCAGACAGACACAGTTAGCAACTAGCTGGTGAACATAGTGGAGCATTTGAGCCACATATTTCCCTAAAAGTACTAACAGAGAGTGATTCATGGACTTACATTCGCCAGGTGGCCTGACACACGACTCCAAATGAATAATTAATGATAACTGCTGGATGTGTAAATAAACTGTTTATCATATCAACTTAAAAGGCGATTATGTCAGTGCTGTGTTCACAACTTGTTTCCTTTGCCCCCAAGTAGCCAAACAAATCTGTTATTGCAGGTTTAACCAAATGATTTGCTTGCCTAATTTTAACCATACCGGGTTTGATACAGATTTTTTCCATGTGTTCAGCATAGTGGAAATGTTCTTCCAAGAATAGCGTATTTTCTTGTTCAACTACACAAATGTACTACAATTGAAAACACAATACATTTGAACAGTGGATGGCCATGCAACTCCTAATGTAACATGTAATGTGCCCAGTGGTGGGTCCAGTTGGATTCTGGGTAAATACTATGAGAGAACCATCTGCCCCTAAATAAAATCTAATTTGATGCAGTCTCTCAAGTGCCAATCAGTCTTAACAGCAAAGTGCCTGTACAGTGCAGAGTGAGTTTTCTGTTAACATCAAACATCCTCTTATTCCATACCACGACTTTCCTACCACTTGCTGAGTTTCCAATCTTTGCACTCTACCGCTACGCTAAGTGAGTGCTCCCTCACAAGGAAAAGAAGCCTGTAGGGGGTGTGTGTGACTGTGTGTGTGTGTGTGTGTGTGTGTGTATGTGTGTGTGTGTGCATTGAGGGTGCATTTGTTTGTGTTGCACATGAGGGAGCATGCTCCGTTTCTAAAAAGACCTCACAGTTTAATGGAATTGTGTGCAGTGAATGTGAGACAAGACCAAGAAATGAGCCATAAGCAACCCCACGGGTATCACTTTTCTTTTCACTGAGCTGTGTTTGGAGAGGAGACCAAATATGAACGCCAAATACTGCTTTTGTGAAATGGCAGTGAAGCAGGAGCTTGCTCAGTTTCTGTCAAAAGAAAAATAAAATCTATAGCATATGTGCACAGTAAATAGGGTACTGCCATTATGATGCAAGGACAACATAAAAGCGTCTGGTATGATGTTGAACGTCATTTCTAGATTGTACCAGAAGAACCACTTTCACTTTTCACACAATGTACAGGTAAGGGAAAAATCCATCCTGAAACACTTACATGCAGTTAAAAAGAACTATTGTGGCTATTTCTGGATCTGCTTGATGCTGATAAGTGGCCCCATGATGAAATCACAGCAAAATATAATAAAAGTAGAATGGAAAGTTTTGGGGGTCACTCAGAATGAGGCTTTCTTTGTACAGCCACCATTTTTCGCCAACATACAAGGACAAAATCCACAGTAGAAAAGGCAGAGAGACCAATTTCTCCACTGACAGTAGCTTCAATAGACCATAATGCAATGCAGCTAGTAAACATGTTAGTAAGGGGCCCAGCTGCAATCAGGCTTGCCCCAGTGTTCAAGAACTCATTGGCGAGACATTTATATTCCTATACGCCCACCTTTGATTCAAAGTAATAAGTTCATGCCCCCTTCTCGCCAGGTTGTTCAGTCATTTAGGGTGCCAAAGGAAATCACAAACTGAAGTACAAGTATATCAGCCATGTCAAGAGGAAGTGGGTGTACCACAAAATTAAATTACAAATTTAAATCAAACACTTCATCGCAAAATAACTCCTGAATATCTCAAAGTGATGATATCTGTCAGAGTCTATCAGGGCTGATTTCTCCTTTTACAGGCAAATAACTGCAGGGACAATAGCAATTAGAGTTTTGCTAATGGATTAATCAACGCTTCTCCTTTGGAAGGCATTATTGTGAGAGAAGTGATGACAGTCTTGTTGTGAAATTACACAGTCAATAATAGATTTCATCTTCAAGTGTAAAACCCTCAGAAAGATTGTGTGCAGAACGCTGAAAACGTAAGAAGCCGCAATATCTATTTTCGTGTCATGCACACAAAGTTCCCAACCCTCATTAGTTTACAAGACACCAAAAGTACAGATGCAATGGTCAAACATTTCATTTCATTACAAAATTACAGGTTATTTTACAGCTAGATCTTAAACATAATATTCTGCTTTCTCTCCCCAACTTGACAAATAAAATGTGCTGCAAAAATGTTATAATGTACAAAAAATCTTGCTTTTCAGATAATGAAGGTGGAGAAGAGTTTGGAGCAACACATGTAAAAACATTATGACAACTTCTATTACTCTACTCTCCCCACAAATGTATCATTGAACACAAAGGGGGGACCTTAGACACGATGACATCTCAAAACAAAACTCTTCTTCATGCTGTGGACCAATTAAACAAACAAGAAAAACACGGTTTGGTGAAGGTACAGCTAGAGAAAAAAGCAGAAATATTTCAAGTAAAGAACACCTTTCCAACTGTTAACCATGGGAATTCATCTGTGAGTGACAATCAGTAGCGTCCATGAAAAAACTGAAGCTGAAAAGGGAACGGATAGAGCGCACAATGACCCTTTACACAACTTAAAAAATGAACTGGGAACTATTCCAAGAAACAACAGGTTAAGGTTTTCCAGTGGCATTCACGGTCCACAAAACAAATTTGAATAAAAGATATGTGCAAGTGTGCAAAACAACTTTAAAGTATTTCTAAACTAGAAGTACTGAAAGGAGGAGTGGGGGGAAAAATCTGGAATAAAGACTTTTTGCTGCCCCCAAGAAACATTTTGTGATGGCTGCCAAAGGAGGAGGTAACCAAGTAATGCTTGACAGTAATTAAGATTTAGTATTTTATTTATTTGTTATGTTATTCTTAACAAGCTTACAAGTAGTCCAGGGGTGATTCCTCCACCATATTCTTTCAAATCTTTTATTTAACATTCAAGAAATCGGACCAGGATTTCACTTTCCTCACGTCCACTTTTAAGTTAAGTTTCTTTTTAAAAACTCAAATGATAAGCCGCCAGAAACTTAACGGTTTCTTACTCTATTTATTAATATGGAAAGTCACATTTATTCATATCTCCTTGTCTAGTAGACATTGCACATATCTTGCAAAACCTGCATGATCACGAATGAATAACAAAGAGCAGTGCAGCAACATACCACCACACAAGATTGCTGTGGTGGATATCGCTAAATGGAGGTACACACTTCAACAGATTCTGCTCTCCTTGGGCTTATGAAACATCCTTCCTCTCTAAAGTATCTTGCTTTCTTACACAGGCTTCTGTTATGCATTTAATTATCTGTTGTATTAGAATGTTTGTGCACCAACATCTACAAATACAATGCAATTATGTTCTTGTGGATAAGAGACTCCTGATGCTTTATGCTCTTGCTTGAACGGAGGAAATTAAAGTATACAATCTAAAAAAGAATCTACTTAAATGACGAGAGTCTGCCACCCAGTGCATCTATCTCATTTTACCACCGTGCTTTCCAGTAAAGACAAGGAGCACTGGCTTGGGAGCACAATTAATTACACCATGATATTTTTCCGGAGGGAAAAGCTGAAAATAAAGTTTGCTGTGTCTAATGACAGCATCTCTAATTTGTTATGACCTATAGGCATAGAACATTTGGAAATTTAGGATTCATGGTCACTGAACATTATTATGAATTAATTTGACTGATCTATAAGACTCTTGGTGGCTTTATCTACTTTTACCTTTTATTAATCATGACAAAAAATTAATGGTGCTCCGATTGATCGGCCACTGATCGTTATCAGTCGACATTCATTTTAAATAGTTTGATCGCAGCCTCTATAAAGGCTCAGAAGAGCCGATCAGATGAACGAAACACGCAGGACAATTTCTCTATGTGCCACTAAAATGATCAGTTCTACCAGGTGTCTGAAAAAGATAATACATTTGCCATTTTCAAGGTGCGTTCCAAGGAAATCCCTCGCGGAGGAACGCAACCAAACACTTTCAACACAAAAACGTCATCAGACATTTGAAGGTTAGTCACGTCAACGAATATGACTAGCTAGCACTAAGGCAGAGAGAGAGCAGGACCGCTCAGCAACTCAATCACCAAGAATATGTTGCACATGTCGCCTGCCAATATATAAACTGTTCACAGTCCATGATGCATTCTCATCTCCTCATTTTAACACTTAATATACAATGTTAAGAATTGTTGAATAAAAAAATAATGCTGAAATAAATAAGATAAATAAATATCTGCCCCGACAATCCTGATGAAAGCAACAAAAACAACACTGACTGTGTATTGAGGATGACCATAGTGATGAAACTGCATCTGACATTTCTCTCACACAATATTCTATTATTATTTCATTAATTACCAATGTATGAAAAATGGCTTCTGTGTATTTTAGGACTGCATTCAAGACAACTGGTAATTGGTAAGGTTTTGGCCTCAAAGGAAGCATTTACAGAGTGTAAGAAACTGTCTGGTGTGGTGCAACACCAACTAATGCAATCCAGTGCTTCCAAAGATTTAAGATATACCTAATGACAAGCAACAAATTCAGAATCGCTGTCAAATCTAAATCATGATACCAAAAATCATGATTCAAAATCAAACCCTATTCCACTAACTCCATCTTTCTGGGCTTCCTTTTTGCAATTTAAAAACATGAGAGCTGCATGGGACCACCATGGACTACCCAGGAGGACCCTTGTGACTCAGGCACACCTAGCAATGGATAGATGGTCTTCTTTTGCAATTAAGATTTAAAGCAGGAATTATTATAGCCGCGGTGTCGAGGTCCCGCCCATACACCCGCCTGAGCCAATCGCGAGCGCACCACAGTCAATCACAGCTGTCAATCTTAATTAGTAAAACTATTACATGCATTAATCAGGCAATATTTCTATGTCAACACATGTAATGTTTATATGTATAATAAAGCATTAAGGACTAAGATGCAAGTATTTCCACATTGCACTTGATTAATATGCAAATGTATGCAGCATGGTAGTTAGCAAATTTTTTCCACTGTAAGGTTTCAATGTAGAAAATAAAAACTGATAGTGAAGGTTGCTGAAAATTGCAAGATAATGAATCACAGCCACCGCAAATGAATGGCTGGTAAGTGGCATGGTATTTTACTTTATCATGGTTACTGGTAAGGTCATTTCACAGATTCTGAATGTTTTTGTATTTTATTTAATTGTATTAGTTTTAAAAAGTAAGCATAAATACCAGTGAAATACAGTGAAGGTCGTCAGAGAAATACGAGCGGAGAGATGAAATGACTCTATTGACCATCATGCTATTCTCATTATCAAGTCATTGGAAAAACAATTTCCATGAGCCTAAAATTATTCGGAATCATCAGAGTTAGGCCTATAAAGAAATTTGGACTAGGGCTGCATGGG
The DNA here is from genome assembly GCF_043641665.1 of Enoplosus armatus. Taxonomy (NCBI): domain Eukaryota; kingdom Metazoa; phylum Chordata; class Actinopteri; order Centrarchiformes; family Enoplosidae; genus Enoplosus; species Enoplosus armatus. The sequence continues at coordinate 5,376,066 of NC_092180.1, forward strand.
GAAATTGTTTTTCTGTTTTCAAATTATAATACACTAATTTATGAATACCACATTGGCATTACAGATGAGACAATTACCAACATTATTTTCCCACTTGGACCAATAACTACAAAATGAAACTTTGTATGTGTGTGTGTGTGTGTGTGTGTGTGGGTGAGACGGAGAGAGAGAGCGAGCGAGAGTCAGCCTGTCAGTGTTTGTGGCCATCAAGTGAAAGGTTTGCACAGCAGTCTGACTCACCATTGATTGAATAAATCACTTTTCACTACGTACACAAATGCTACTGTAGGTCAACACTTATCTAGTAGTTATCGCATGAAAGGGATACTTCCAAATGACACCCAAAATGTTTTCAGCATCATTGTGTATGAACTGTACCCCCAGTGGGTTTAAGGCTCGAGTGCAGAACTTTTGTCTCCCCCTTCTGGCGCTATGCCTACAGGTTCTTCCGTAGCCCAGAACCATGTAGAGAGAGTCGCGTTGTCTCTGTTCTCTAACTAATTACCAAAAATCGCAGTTCTGTCTCTCGGTATTTGCCATGGATGTATTATATGTACGCATTCTAATTGCCCGCCAAGAACTTGGAACTATTGGATTTTCGCCACAGACACCGGATTCAAAAACTCCAAGGCTTAATCGGCTTTGTGTGAAGTCGTTTGACAACGGCTTGAATGTAATGGACATTCATTTACATGTAAAAGTCCTGCAATCCAGCTTTAAAAGGTCACTTTTTTTGGTTGTTTTGTCCTTCATAGGGAACAGCAGCTATGTTTCCTTGAATTCATGTCCATTACAATGTACGCCAATGCTTAGGAACCACATGGGCAGTGTCTCCACCTTCATTATCTGTATTTATGTGCATAACTTATGCAGGAGTGGTTTAAGAAGACTTTTCAACAACTTTGTAATACTTTTTCATGCACTGATAAGGTGGGGCAATATATGGCTGAAATGAATATCACAACCTTTAAACCTGCATTAACTGATTTTTGGTCACTTGGGGGCTCTTTGGCTGCTAAATCCTCCACTATGTTCACCGGCTAGAAATACGCTGTATGTTGTATTCTGGATGGTTAATCATGGATTTAGTTCAAAGTGACATTGGAGCTGTGAGACTGATCCAGACGATCAAACTACCTCCTACCTCAACACCTTTGTTGTCTCTGCCATTGAAATAAGCATTTAAGGCTGTGTACAAACATTACAGATATGGTATTTGTCATGTTTTTTGGAAAGGAGCATTTGTAAACATACAGTGGAGAGTCTACTTTTGAGGTATGAGTCTATCTGGATAAAAAAGTTTATTCCCTTCTCTAATGCCCAAATTACATCTCTAAATTACACTTCTCCTTCCTGCAGTCTTTGACCACAGTGATTCCTTTGAAACTGTTTTTAGCACAGTAAATCTATTTCTGTTGGTGAATGTTCTGGCCTTGAGGTGCTCATGCGTAAAATGATCACTGCTGAACCCGTTCTTTGTGGTTATCTTCCAACCCACCCAAATTCCCTTACATATTATTCACACTAAATTCCTCAAAGAGGTTACAGGGGCTGAGGGCTCGTACTTGCTCTCTGTTGTGAATGGCTTGCTCTCCACTGATGGCATTCCTGATTATTTAAAGAAGGCAGGTGTTCAGCCACTCCCTTGATCGATGACTTCATGATAACTATACAGCTACTCGTTTTATCTTGAAAGCTTTGGAGAATCTATTACAAAGCAATGTCAGGAGGTGAGGGAATGAAGTAACAATTGAAAGGTGACTGTTTCACTGGTTTTCCTTTTCCCTGTCAAGAAGATAAAACATCCGAAAACCATTGTAAAATCTGTTTTTCTTTTCTATTTCAGTATGTGTGCCGTCTCCAAGAAATAGCTGTATATTTTCCTTTTCAAAATGCACATCACCCTTTGACCACAGCATTCAACGGAAGCATCTCGCTGCTATCTCCTCTGGCTGAATTTAAAACTACTGACATGTTAGTTACTGCCCTTAAACACAACCAGTGCAGCTTTTCTTTCAACTTTATGACTCACCACTTTATATCAAGGATGGAAGAAGAAAATAAGTTACTCCTGATAATTGCTTAAATGTTCAAAATTTTCTATTTAACAATGGCATTTCTCTCAGAAAACACTCCAGCCACTCATTTCCACATTTCTATGAATTTGCACTCGGCTAATGAGGATGAACTTACTCAACCCTATAGAGTCTGCTCCTATAATAGGACAGCAACAATACTGCTCCCCATCCTCTTTTCTATGGCACAGTACAATGATTGCTTAGTCAAGGATGAGCATAACCTTGATTGGATCCTCACTGACTCTGCTTCATGCGGCTCAGCACTAACATGTACTACCTAACATGAATGTTGCCCTTTCCACACAAAGGAATATATATTGTTATTACAAATGCACGAATGAGCTAATGAAGGAAATCTGCTCCATACTGAGCTGCAGAATTTCACCAATGCTTTTACCGTGGTGAGGACCAACTCTATTGAAAAGCTAATGTCTTCATCAGGATCATCAAACAATGCTTAAATATTAGAGCTGGATCAATCAATTGGTGGGCCGCTAATAGCTCATTACAAATAGGCTATGTGTCATATTGCTGTGTTCGTCAATACATAAAAAGAAAGGTTTGAGGTAACCTCGAAATTATGTTGCTAATTTCTCCGCCAGAGACAAGTTTATATTTCAACTGTAAAATGTCCCGCTGAGGACACACTGTGGTCATAGTTCTTTAGTAACCAAATTTAAGGAATCTTTATCAAAACTTTATCATAACTACATTATGTATTCATGTTTGAAAATGAATATGGGAAGGTATACGTCATTGAATTCTTTTAAACCCACAAATATCAATATCAATACCGAGCCAATTTGGGCATATTTTAATGGATCTGTATCGGCTAAAATAAACCCAATCAAAATCTGATACTGAAGAGTTTGTTTTGTCCACCTCAGCCTGCTCGTGTTGCAGCACTGCTCTCCTCAATGAAGTCTGGGCTCTTCACTGTGAGCATTGGTGATTGACTCTGTTCTGACACCCAATACATGGATTCGCTGAAATCTGTTGTCCCTCCTCACTCTCTCATTAGCAAAGAGCGGAGTACAAAACATTTAGGAAGCTGTTCACATTTTAAGCCAGCGCTGACCGTCACTTTCACTGGTTAAAATGACAAATGACGCTAATTAACGTTAATTCAATGAGTAAGTTGATGGCCAAAAAGAGACTTGGTTGTTTTCAGGGTTTGTGTGCTGTCTGCATTCAGCCAAAGATTGTTTATGTCGTATAGGAAGCCTCACTCTGTAACACCATTGTTCACACATCCAGCAGTTACAGAACTACATTGTCACTCATTTGGAGTTGTGTTTCTGTCCCGCTGATGAGTGCAAGTTCAGTATTAACTAAATGCATTCTTTGGCTTCTTCCCCCTGTGAACCCTTTCTTAGTTGCCTCATATGGCACAAAAAAAAGAAGAAACACATAAATGTAGTGATTGTCAGAATGTTTATGGATACTTTTCAAACTCAATTTAGCTCCTGTTCAAACATGAGCCTAACTCAAATGTCTAACCTCAAGAGGTTATGTTGTTTAAGGAAAAGGATCCCAAGTAAACATGATAAAATGTGCTAAAAGTCAAGTGCTTCACAAACATTTGAGGATGTATGCAGCAAACTCGTTAAAAGATTTTACAAAATACTTTCCTGATTCTAACAAATCTAATTCTAATATCGTAAACAAGAGGCAACATCTCTCAACCGGAAAAAATGACACTGGCCAAGTTTGGAGGTGAAGTGATAAGAAACAATAAGAAAAAAAACACCTCAGAACAAAATACGTACGTTCAGTATGATAACAACAAATTGTATAAAATGGCATGTAAGAGGTTAAACAGATTTGAAAACCCTTGATGCAGAAAATGAAATCATAAGGTATGTGATAGTGAGCGTGGGTTTGTGGGTGTGTATTTGTGAGAATGGGTATGAGTGTGTTTATCATGATTTAATCTTTTATCAAATCCATTTGCATTTTGTGTTTATCCGGAAGTCTTTCATTTGTTTCTATATTTGTTTCAACATGATATGCTTTTAAAAAGCTTTTGGGATTTCACAACCAGCAGCAACCCAGCCATGGCAGAAAAACTCCCTTCCCCTGTATTCACACTAATGTCACCACACGAACAGGTGAATGAATAAAGACATAATCATGATGGTGGGCGTCAAGAGGGCGGCTATGAGCAACACCAAGACACTGGAGTTGTTAGGTTTTTGAAGGCGGCAGTCTCAAAGGTGTTCAATCAAAGGACAAGAACAAAACAAGACATCTCATCAAAACATTTGCTTTGTGGGAGGTGGTCCTTGGTACATGAATGTGGGAGATGTCGGATGGCTCGGGCCCTAACAAGTAATTGCCAGTCAAGTACAAAGACAGACCCACAACTCTGTATTCCCCCAGGTGAATGCTGTGAATGTTAGGAGGCAGTGTTGCTCCAGTTACTTGAAAAATTAATCAATTGCTTATTAATCATTGAAAAAGTAATTAAATTACTTTATGAATTACTCAACAGCAAAAGGAGTTGGAGTTACCAGAAGGCACAGTGCTCCTTTTTCGGGTCCCTGCACCAAGGTAACACCTCCCCGACCAGGCTGTTCACTAAACAGAGAGACAAAATTGATATCAATCCTCCCGTACATCTCCTGGTAAAACAGTCAGCAGTTAGACAGTCACAATGTTGATATATTCAACTTCTAAAATATGTTAATTGTCTAAAATATTAGGTCAGTGTCAAGAGCAAAATCACATTTTAAAGACAGAAAGCAACGCTAAAAAAATAGACTACAACAGCTGTATTGTTTTGTATCCACAGTTCCGCCATTAAGAGACAACATCAGCTCAGCTCAGAGACAAACCATTCTAGAAATCAAGAAATATTTAGATATCAAAGTTCATCACTAACAGCGCATTGCTGCACACCAGCAAAGCATCGGTGCCACCAGTGAGGTTAGCCGCACACCGGAGCTGCCTGCTTTTGACAAGAGTTTACGTTCAATAATTGCAGAAGGTCTCTCCAGGTTGTTCTGCAGAGGGAAAGAGACACGGAGACGTGGATTTGACTGCAAGAAAACAAGGAAAATAGCATCTCTTTTGTACACACACAAGGCACCAAAATGCACACTTGCCATTTCACACTGTGACAGCCATAAGAATACTTTGATATAATTAAAATCATTTTGAGGGAGAAAGGTCATTAGCACAACAGTTTTCTTCTTTAGTTTTTGTCTAACCTACAATACCGTCAATGTGGACATTTTCCAGTCTTCAAAATCTCATCATCATCATCATCAAATCATTCATATGGAAAGGTCATATTTTTGAAGGAAATGCACACATTCTCCCCCCGAGTTTGTTCTTTAACGTCCAGTCTTTTGCAGTGAAAGGGAAATCCTTCTCTATCAACTCATCTTTGTGCATACATATTCTTTATACATGAGGCCACTGGCCATCAAAACCCCCTGATATCAATCTATCCCCTTCACACGTTTGGGATGAACTCAAACACAGAAAGGCTGTGTAGTCAGCTTTAACACTGACCTCTACAGGTCCCTTGTGAAGTCACCGCCTTAACTTGTGCCAGCTGTTGTTGGGTGATCCAACAAGGTCTTGAGCAAGGGTTGCCATTCTTGGTTCTGTTTTTAAACTGACAGTACAGAGAGATTTGAAATATATATATATATATTTTCCTATTTTTGTGTTTTGTTTTATTCTTACACATATAAATAAATAGTTACTATCTAGAATAATAGTTAGCGATTGTAAATAATATACTACTTATATACTTCTATCCCTAATCAACTATTTAATGCCTTAAGTCCAGCAAATATAATCTAAGCCCTCTGAGGAAAATGCTGAATATCAGGGCCAGAGTTAACTGTGGAGGCAATACTGTATCCATCACGTCCTCTGTCATAATCCGTCCCCCACATGTTAGAGTGGATTTAAACTCAAATAACATTCACTGCCTTTCTCTCCAGCCCTAGTCTGCGCATCACCATTAGGGTAATGGTGTTCAGCTCATATGCATGCTAAAAAATGGATTTAGGATCCATTAGCTTATTAGGCGCAAAATGACATTATCTCCTCTCAATGTGAACTCCGTAGCAGCCATTCGAAGATAAATTATGCCGTAGCAACACCCCCTGATCTGTCAATCAATCCTCTTATCAGTGTGTCTGCCCCAGGGATTGCAATCACCCATTCATTGCATGCTTTAAATGAATGTAAGTGCACTGGCTGATCCATGCAGCATGTTTGTAGACGGATTAATCTAAATGAGAGAGATATTCTGAAGTACTGGAAATGCTTGAATAGAGATAAAAGCCTTGTAGAGGGTGCATGAACTATAGACTGTATTTTTGTCAAGTGCTTGCAGAGTTCAGTCTAACTTTTGCAATCACCAGACATTTAAGTCTGACATAAAAATAGAAGGTCAAATATGAGTGCAAATATTACACCTTCAACTAACAATTATTTTCATTATCAATTCCGATGTATTGATTAATGCAGATATACATAAAAGTCTAGTCTAGCTTGCAAGCTAACTGAAAGTAACATTAACATTATATCCAGATGCAGAGCACTTGATAAAGTTACGTTAGCTTGCCTTTTTATGAATGTCAGTGTTAGCCTGCTTGTTTTCATAGTTTGTCTCAGCTGTTTTGTTGTTGCTTCTTATCAAACGCTCAGTGGATTGCAGATAGATTTAGTCCATTAATCTGTTTATGAAGAACCGTCTGTCTCTGTCAAATGACATTACTGACAGAAGACAGAACGCTGTTGAACGCAAGATGCTTCTTATTAGCAGTAGCGCAACAGGTCAAGTGTCTAAATCAGCTTCTGGGCGGCGGGATTCTGTTTTACTAATGATGAGCGAGGCTACACTGTGTGAATTCACCGATGCATTTTGCCTTTCATCTTCATTTTTCATCAAGGCAGTCAGTTCACATTTTCAATGGTTACTTTTTATCTAGTTTTAGTTTAGTTTTCATCATGAAAAATAGGTTGTCAACAAATATTTTCCGCCATAGTTTTCGTTGAGAAAATGACACACTGAAACAGAGAAAAGCATCAAACCTTCACATTTGAGAGGCTAGACCCAGTCAATATTTGGGATTTTGATCATTTTTGATTGTAAAAGCTGTTCAGGATTAAACTTCTGTTGATCCACAAATCGATTATTCAACTAATTGTTTCAGCAATAGCATATATGCTGTAAAATGTGCTGTATATGAAGCGCTTCCAGAGTTTTGTCCCACATTAAATACCTTTTACAAATATGGCCGTTATGGCTGCAGATTTACTATTCAAATGTGTACATTTGGAAGACGGTTAAGCTGAAACTTCCAGTGTGGCCTTGGGAGGATGAATTAGGAATTAAATAGTGTCTCTCTGAAGGGTTAGCTGTACTCCAAATTGGAATCTCTCTTCTCCTTGCTTTATTATCACAACTTTCTCTTTGTGTCTGCTTGGAGGCTAATTAAGGGGGGGGCAGAGAGAGCGCGAGAACAAGACCCCACTGATGGAAATCAAATGAGAAGGACAGGAATGGGAGAATAGAGGAATAATCGGTCATTTGATGAACGCTTACCGTGCCCTTGATGAATAGCGCCAATACCTTCCTAAAATGGATGCGAGGCGAGCGAAGACAAGTGCCAGGGACAAACTAGACTTTGTTCTTGTAAAAAAAGAGGAGTAAGCCGAGTGTAGGAAGAACCAAGTGTAAGTAGAATGAGCTTAATTTACTGGCTTGAGTCTTAATACGTGTCCCCCTCACAGACAGACCACATAGCACAAATGGGCTTGCCAGAATTCATTCTATCTCCTTTCTTTCAATTCGCACTGCTAAAGTAGGAAGACTTACACTGCTGTTCTTTTCCAGTGTATACAAGCAATTTACTATAACTGAATCAAGTCACGTATGTGGAGCTGCATCTAACTGTTAATAAAGGTGGTCCAATGTGTTCAGATGTCTTGTTTTGTCAACTAAGAGTCAAAAACCCGAAGATATTTAATTTACAATGATTCAAAGAAAGACAGACTTTTCACATTAGAGAAGCTGGGACCACGCAGAGATGAATTGGCATTATTTGCTTTAAAAGGGAGTTGTATGGGAGGATTAATTTGCTTGATAGGCTAATTAATTGTTCAACTAAATCATATAAAAATCAGACAAAAGACACAAATCCTCACATGTCAAGCTGAAAACAGCAAATAATCTTTGGTCATTAATCTGACTATCTATCTGATTATTTTCTCGATTAATCGTTTCTCATTTAAAAAAAAGTCAAATCTGTCTAAAATGGTGAAAAATGCAATCACAAGTGCAGTTTCTGACTTCAGCTGCAGCAAGTCCTCTCAACTGAGGGGCTACAACTAGGTAATGTTGGAAATTTACTTAAATGAGTAATTGATAATCAACTAATCTTTTCAGTTCTGCTTCTGCTGTCCACTTTAACAGCAGAGAGCTCTCTCTCTCTCTCTCTCTCGCTCAGCTCAATCAATCACTTTGAGTTTTCCTTTAAATCCTTTATGACAAGTGACCTTGCAAAATGGCTTTTGTCAACATCTCTGCATTGTAATTCATGCTAAATGACACATATATGACTGTGCCAGTGGAGCATCATTCAAATTGGTCATCTAATCTAATACAAAGTCCACTTTATTAAATAAACCATGTCTCATGCCATGCCTGAATGGAATAAATTATCTAAAGCGAAAAGAAAGTCAGATCATAAGCAGGAGAACTCTTTTTGTTTGAGGGCACTGCTTGAAATGTACAGGTTTTTAGTCTTCAGTCAGGCCTGCAGGGTGAGGCTACTGAGCATTTACCTTCCCCCAACAGGCTGTAAAGTTCAGAGCATGCGGCCATTTGATTAACATGTAGATGAATGTGCCCGTTGTCTCTATTCCACTAAGCATTCCCAGATATTATAAAAACCCAATCATGCCAAAAGCTCACTCAGCCTCTGATAATTAAGGGGAAGCACATGAAAGCGCAGAGGCAAAAGGTTACCTAAACGCCTGGGCTCACTGACTGACAAGACACAATGGCCACGTACTGTTTTGATGTGATGGGTAGGTAAATGGTCACATTAACATTTCCTAGCTGGAATGTGGGGAGTAAAAAGGGTTATTTGTCAACAAGGCAGAAAGAGTAGAAGGGAAAAAACAAAACCGAGGCTTTTGTCCGTCATAACAAATGTTCCCTCTTCAGAGACGAACCTGGCCAGCCGGGGAGAGCGCTGTTTGAATGGCATTACACTTTGTTTACTGAACTTGTACAATCGCACTATTGATAGATGCTCTTTGTAGGTATTATTCTAATCTCTTTGAAACACGGTTCAACAGAAACACACCATCTCTGATGAATAGACTGCTGTCATGTAGATACAAAGAGCTGTAACACTCTTTGGGGTAAAAAGTGGGTTTTATATGAAGGCAAGACAATTCACACTGTCACATGATGTAAAAAGCGTCACGATGGCTGACAGGAAAATGTGTAAGACAATGCGTAACACATACACACACATCCTATTGAAAGTGGTTATGTAATGATGCAGCTAATAAAAATAGCAGCTCAGGTTTGGGATCACTCTTTATAGACATATTTCAAGTTGCAAAAGTAGTTGGAATCAACAGAATATGTAGTTCAGATTAAAATAGAAATGTAATTGCCCCACAGGGAATGCATTGAGAAAACAAGACACAAGACAAGACAGAAAACATGAAGAAAACTGTGCATACTGTTTGCATCCCATGAAATTTCCTACATTTAATCCAACCTTAAACATAGCATTTGGCAAATCACAAAGGGGTCATATGAATTATTTTGTTATGAGCATTTTTATCGGTTTTGGAAGGCACTGACAAATACTGACATCCTGCTGATAGGGATCAGATCAGAAAACACTCATATGGGTTGTTTTGCAAGGCAATGACAAACTTTTTCACTCACTTTGTTTGCAAGTCAAATGTACCAAAGACAAAAGTCAAAAGAGTGTCCAAATTCCAAATGTTTAAAACTAGTTTGTGAATTATCATTTGCCCAGGCAATGAATGCGTTGGCTGGTCCAAACAGGTGCTTGTGCTCACAACAACAACCTTTTTAGAGTCACTGCAATTTGTTGCAATGTCATTTTGATTTGAATAAAAAGTTATTTGATGATGCATAGATCAACATAAAACACATCAATAATGTAATGCCATAACTAGGGGTCTTTTAAACATTACATCAACTTTCATCCAGATACACAGGATAACATACAGGATCAAGATTTTTACAATTGCAGCGCACACAATGACCGTCACGCACAACAGCATCAATGACTCAACAGTTACTTTGGCAGAAGCTGAGATTTCTGGCTTTTAATGCTCCATTTTCAATCTGTACTGCATGTAGTTAAGATAAAACTAACTGATCTCTGAGGGGGATGCAGGTTGTTGAAGTTGCAAAACGAATGTGAATTAGTGTGGACGAGTGAACACAGTCAGGAAGCAAATAAGGGGAAGTAAAACAATAGACTATACACAACAAATGCAGCCCACAATTTCAACATGTTCAGGTGACTAAAATGGATAACAGTCATTAACATGTATGTTGTTCTCTCAAGACAAACAAAGTATAAAAGCAAATACATACGATCAGTCCACGGACTCCACCAGTTACACTGTTTCTGCTGCTAAGGCAGACGAGAATTACTAGAAGTGAACTGCAGATAGTGTGAATGCATAAATAAATAGTCTTATCACTGCTCTGTCATTCAAACACATTGGATATACTTTTTTATTGATACAGCACTGTGTCATCACATCTAAGCTGTGAAGATTTTCTATTTACAAAGGTGGCTCTGTGCTGAGGTAATGGGAATGTTTGCAATCTACTGCTTCAGTTTCTCTCGGGAATCCAATGAGCGAGTCTCCGCACACTCAATATGCACCAGTCACTTTCATTCATTATTGGTAACTATAGTGAACTAATGCAAGTTACTTGCTATATTTGCTTTTTTCTCTCTCTTTTATGGACAAAATGTGGAAAACAGCCGGGAAACACTATAAAGATACATTATCTCTCTTTTGTAAGAAAAATGCCATTAAAGGAAGCAAAGTGACTCTTCTGGTCTCTAAACATTACTGCGCTTCTTCTCATTTTCTGTAAATTCAACAGTTGCCGGATGTACAGTTTTTATACAACTTGTCTGATTCACTTGAAGAAAATGTTTTTGTTCTGACTGAGACGTTGCAGTAAAAGCTGTATCAAAACGCTCAGGTTAATCCTCTGGGAACTGTGATAGTGTTTTTGATGATGATATAGGCTGCAGTTTAACAGCATCATAGGCTACATTTGCTATGTACTCTAATTCAAAGTAAAGTGTGGATGGATAAACCACAGTCTGACTAAGACAATGGAGAAATCCAATGGACAGAAACAGTTTTTGAGTCGACTCCATGGCATGTATACAGGAAAAGAATGGAATTGTTTTTATTTATTGTTGCTGTATATACTCACAGTGAAACTGGGAAGCTCATGTTGAAACTTGGGGACATCATTATATATATATAGTTCATGAATTCACATCATAAAAACAGCGGGAGATTGGTGTGTTCTGAATTGCAGCCTTCATTAAAGTTAATCTCACATTAACTCTCTATCTGATCACAGTCATTGATGCTAACAACACAGAGCTACTGATGCAAGTCGAGCTGTGCGATATCTAACTCGGACTGACTTCAACTCAGTGCCGGCTCTCTTATCAAACTAACTTCAGCCTGGTTCCTGACCGGCAGTACAGCAGTGCCTTTTTGTGTGACTGACGGAGCCTTTTGTCTCTGCTTTCCCACTTATTTTGTCAAATTTGTCCATGCGGCAGGGACTGCAAGATGCAAGATGTGTAGTTGAGATCCAAATGAAGGCCGAGTTCAAAGGTGGGTGTGGTCTGAGCAAGGGTGCTGGAAGTAGGGGGGTAGAGAGTAGGGAAGCACCCCCTCCCCGGGCGTTACGCCCCTGGCCCACATTTGTTTTGAGTCACAGATCACTGTATCCCAGTATCGCCTGTATCCCAGTATGTTAGTATGTGGGTGCTATAGTTTCAACATCTAACAAGGAAATTTTGCGAATGGATAACTATGCATCACCTTAGTGTTTCTGGATATACAGAGACGTTGCTTGTCATGCCTATTCAAGCTGAAGTCAAATGTTTTATTTTCAGGAAGCCATGCCTCCATTTTGCTTTGCTGACACTTGAAAAAGCATCATTACAAAACGTCACATGGGACTATTTGATATGGGAACAGAAAAAAAGACAGCATTAACTAGTAATATCTGACTACAAAGCAATGTTTTTTACAAGTCTGAAACACTGACATTGTTAAAACTTCTGTGCCTTTAAAAATAAATTCCTTTTCAGTTTTTGTTTTTGTTCCACTTGCAAGCCTTATAGTCCTATTAGATTACTTGCCTCTCTCCTCTCATCCAACAAAAAAGAATGGCTGATTGCTTTGGGGCAGACAAAGTCCCACAGAGTAGCTCAATTATTGACTTTGCTAAGTCAACCTTTAACATACAAATCCTGCTCAGACTCTTGTCCTTGTGGTGGCCGAGGGCCCACTGAAGGCACGCATTCAGCTCACAGTCCAGCAGACATTAATTCCTCTCAATCTTCACACTCAATTTAGTCTTGAATGTTCCTGCCAATATGGCTGAGCCTTGGAATTAGAAGTGGTAAATTATACAAATAACCCCTTAATAGCATGCCGCGCCCGTATGAAGTGAACCCGCCAACGTGGCAGCGATTTGCAGCGTGGCAAGTGAGATGGAAGGGCAAGTCCAATCATGTACGTACATGTGCTCAGTAAGCAGACTATGGCGGGATAATGAGGATTGGTGCCCATAACACCCAAGTATCCACAGTCTGTTTGTTTGTCAGTATTTTCAGTTGCTCATCCTCACAAAGCAACACCAAATGTGTTTGTGGCGACGAAAATCAATTCAGCACTAGTTCGACCCCATGACTGTGTCAAGACACAAGTGATGGGAGAAATATTATAGTAAGAGAAGAATTTCAAAAGGGAAATAAGATGTGTCTCAGGGTTATACTATAAGTTGTTGTGAATACATAAGAACAAGTACATTCCAACAGCAGTCAGGATATCACCAGAACAACTTGCATGAAACAGGGTTTTGAGTAGTTGCTGCTTCAGTCATTTAAATTGTCCTCCAATGTGTAAAAAGATGATTTTCTAGATGTATAACTTTTTTCAGGCAGCAACTGATTTATTACGTGAATAAAGACTATGTTCAGAGTTGATATTTGGTGTCAGACTCTAAGCTTGTCATTCCCCGCAAGCAAACACCAACCTCAGCACAGCAGCAACTGGGGAGTGACGATAATAACACCCCCCCCCCCTCCCCCCAGGGGAACTTAGACTCAGAGCCTACAGGTGGATGCTGGGGTGAAGGTGGGGTTTATGAAATGCTACAAGAGAGCAGCAGTGGCATCAGCAGCAGAGTTAACACAGCTACAAAAACTTGCTGCAGTGGTTTTTGCTTCAAAGTCGACTTACAATAAGCTAATGCATATAAATAACGGGATGATACAAAACATTTGTTTAGCTAAATTTCCTCCCAAAAGTCCACAGTGTGTCCCTGAACCAGATTAGTGAGTTCATTCGGCAGAATTTTTGACACGTTTTTGGTGTCCGTCACTCGTCTGTCCCACTCAACAAAATTTCCTTCAGCACTTTATAGATACGGCGGCTCTCCTGAAATAAATAGCACCTCCACTGATGTCAGAAAAAAAAAAAAGATGAAATATATTTAGCTTCAGGGCAGAGATGCGAGTTCACACAGCAAAGGCCACTTATTGAGTGAACAGACTTTCTAGACCATCATCGAGTAGCCTAACTAAATAGACCATGAGACGAGATGCGTCTCCTGCTGAGCACCTGAGACTATACTAGGGGATATATACTTTTTAGTGAATAGATATGTATAAATCTAAACCCAGCAATCCACTGGATATGCAGCAGCAGGCTCAAACACATCAGCTATGCAGCAGACAATTATGAACTTATACATATTAAAATCACAAGACCTCAGGCTTGGAGCAGACAATCTCCTCATTTCAAATTCAGATGTTCAGATGTAATTGTGATATGGAGAATAGTGTACAGATTTGTCACATAACTTCGTTGAGTTTAAATAATACTATACTGGTCACTGAATACACATACATATATTATTTAGTTTTACATCAAAACATACCTGTTTGATAAGTCTTTGGAGTCTTGTTTGAGGAAACGTGTCACGTAGGCTGCAACACTCAACACGCATTTTGAACTTACTTAGAAATACTTGGGATTCCTTTGTCTTTCATGAAATATACAGTAACTATTTGAAGGTAAGCAATGCTTCTTTTACAGAATTGGCTTATTTTAATTTATAATGGAAAATGAACGCCTACGTTAAACAAATGTTAAGAACTGTATCAGATTGCACCGAATCGTTCTCTATTATAATGTATCGTCCCTGAATGTATCACAGCCCGTGTATCTAGATATGTATCAGACCGAGAGATGCACATGCAGAGTATTGTATGCACATGCCAAACAACAACCAAAAGAAAAATGAAGCTCAACAACAACTTCCACCATTAAAACCAGTGCAAATACTGCACAGGTGGGTACAGAAATGACTAGCAGCCAGCAGAAGAAGCAGGTGCACAATAAACTGCAGGGGAGCCGATTTACTAACTGGTTTTAACTAACCAAGCACACAGACACCGGGACATTCAACATTAGCACAAGAAGACACACTTACCTCGATGGGGAGACAGAAAAACAAAACTCTTTTTGAGCAGTTGCTGCACACAAACTCCACAGCAGGACATGAAATCTCCCCTGGAGCTTGAACCCTCCGTCAAGGCCGACGGTTGATATCACAAACATAATTGATGATGATGATGATGATGATGATGATGATGAAGACAGAGAAATGCTGCTGAACGGTGGTAGCAGCAGCAACAGCAGGATGATAAGCCGCTCTGAGGCAACATTACCGGACAGTTAGCAGCTCAGCAGCAGCAGCAGCAGGTGGAGGCAGCATCATGTCAATTTGAAACACCCGCCCTATTGAAAAGGGTGCGTTGGTTATGGTTGCGACCAGCAGGGCAGTCGTCATGTGTGACTTCTAACCTAACCTCTAACCTTTTGCTCACTTTTTTCTTTCCACTGGCCTTGAGTGGACCGCAGGTGCAGCTGGACTTTAGAATGATTGATTGAGAGTTTCATGAAATACTCGATAATGTATTGTATTGAAATGTATAGGCTGCTTAGACACAATATTATCAAATAGATAATAATAAGAAGACAAATTGTTGTTGCATGCCACATGCTATGTATGTTGCTATAGAGCAGAAAAATAAAATACAGTCAGACATGATTGACACATACACAGAATAGAAACCTCTATTCTTTAACCTCTAAATAATCAGGGACAATTGTCAATGTAGTTGTCAAAACAGTTAATGTTCTTATTCTTTCATCTTACATTACATAACATATACCTTATTTTCAAGTGGATACAATTATTATTGTCTACATTGTTGTACAACTCAGAGGCGAAGGTCACAAATGTTAGTTAACAGTCTGCTGCTTCTGGTTATGCTTTCCTGTCATGACCTATCATCTCAGAAAATGTACAATAACTATTAAATCTTTTATGTTTACAGAATGACCTGTTTGAAGCAGCGCACTCATTCCACAGAGCGCCACGGTAAGAGGGAGATCCTTAATCATGCGGAAGGTTTCAGCAGTTTTCTTTACTCTTATCTAGGACAGAGAGTTCAAGAAACCCTGCAGCATGCAGTGTAGGTTAGTGTGTTTTCAGCTGTAGTGTGTGTGCAGTGTGCTGTGGAGATTTAGGGTAGCAGGACATCTCAGGACACTGAGCAAAAATCTGTTTGAGAAATACTTAAATTAAATCAATATTGGTTCTGTCACTTCTCAACAAAAATGTCCTGAATTTGAAAGCAACTGCCTCTCTGTGCAGAGTTTGCATGTTCTCGCTGTATTTGCGTGGGTTTCCTCCTCCCACAGGCCAAATACATACGGGTCAGCAACTCGAAATTGCCTATACATGTCAGTGTAAGTGCGGTTGTCTGTCTGTGTTAGCCCTTTAACCGTCTGTCCTGGGATAGACTCCACCGACCTCGAGCTCCTGAACGGAAGCATGTGAGAACAGGGATGGATGTTTAGAATTGGTTGAAAATGAGAAGCAAGTTAAAACCAAACTTTTTAAGATTTACAAAGACAATCTGTGGGTTCATTTAGGAGATTGCTCAAAATAACTGTTACCTTTGCATCAGTTGAACACCTAGAGTCAGTGGTGGTGGACGTGTCCAGGTTTTGACTTTCAGCTAATATTAACCAAAACTCTTTTGACTGATTAAAGAAAAGTTATGTAATCTAATAATTAATTAATTAGGTGTTTATAAATGATTAAACAAAATGGTGGTAGACTGGAGTCTGTTGGACCACACAAGGCTTTGGCAGGAGGAAAACAGCCTCTGACCTCAGCACCACTGCAGTGATCACTGAATTAACTGCATGAACATTTTTTTTAAAAAGGCTCCTTCACAAAGAAGCAGATATTTACATACAACAACCAAAAATGAAACAGGCTGCAACTGGCAAACAGCATCTTTAATTGAGTTCATTTGTGGAGCAGACATCTGCAGAGCATATTTTTCAAAAAAATATTTTTTGCTATTTTCTGAAAATCATCAAGAAATGCAGAACATATATTCATGATTCGAACAACTGCCCTTTCATCCTGTAATAGCAGCCTCGTAATTGTTTGGTTTTTGCCTTTTAGATAGAAAAGTATCTCATTCTTGAGTGTGCAAACATGGTGCAGAGCTACAGCTTGACTGTGCAAAAACTGCCTCGATGATAGTAAACATGGTGGGAATTAATTGGTCACAGGAGGACTGATTTACTAAAAAATAAAAATGGGGGGCGGAGCAGAATCTGCACAGGTAAAGGATGAAATTTAGTTTTTATTGCAAGGCCCAAGGAGGGCACTTCTTGATAGCTGGGGGGTTCATGTGTTGAAGCCTTGTGTTGTGGCCTCATGATTCATGACTGTGTCTTTTGTTAGTGTCTCAGAAACAGTCAAAGGTAAAATAAACTCATGGTTCAATTATATCAGAAATAGTGGGGGGGGGGGTGAGGGGACATTTACAGATTGCAGTTGTTAATATGCAGTTAGGATGGAGTGGGTGCAGGGGATTGTTGTGTAGTACAGTATAGTTTGTGCTATTTAGCTCAAAAAAGTGTATCAATAGTGCCACCACATGGAAAGGCCTGAAAGATTCTAATGGCTTTTGAAAGCCAACATTTCCCCTAAAAACACAGCTTCTAGTGTTAGATTTCAAGCAACATCATTAAGAGACTTGATGTATAACGTGTGTTTAAGATGTCAACATTAAATTCAACTGACATTTTTTCCTTTTACCTTAATAGTAGAGAAGACAGACCACCAAACACATGTGTTGACATCAGCTTTATATATTAAGTTCAAAATCTTAGCATCAGGCAATATGAACATTTGGAAAAGAAATGCATTCATGTAAATAATAACAATAATAATAATAACAACTTGACCAGGTGAAAGTAATCCTCTGCAGAAAATCACAATAAAGAAAAGCATAATTACTTTGAAAATATGGATAAAATATGCAGAACAGTAGTTTGTTGCCAGCACCTTTTGACTAGCTCTTAGAAGCGCTCCATCACAGTTCTTTAGTGTCTTGACTCAGTCTCATCCATGGCCATATATGGTGTCCACCAGTGGCAACAGTTTTACCAAAATATCACCACCGTCAGAGGTTTTAACTCGGCACAGTCTGCATCCGTAATACTGCTGACATCTGTTGGTCTCCAGACTGGTTGCAGGGAAGCCAAATAGGTCAAACATGCCACAGTCATGCCAGAACTTCCTCTGGAGGAGCTCATCTGGTACTCCTCCTCAGGCTCTCCACAGTCTGCAGGAAGGAGCGTTCGGCTTGGTCCTCCTCCAAGGTGGAGCAGTCCTCCTCCTCCTCCTCGATGATGCCACACTGTACGCAGCGGAGGCGGGGCTCGCGTTGTCCAGCCCTGCAGACACAAGCTGTGGCCAGAGACTGGGGGAACTCCTCCATCACCAAAGGCAGCAGATGGGCAGGGAGCGTGTCCATGCTGGTCGCCATGGTGAACGGTGGCCCAAATGTGAGGATGGTGAGCTGCACAGTGAAGCCCTAGAGTAGATGTGGAGTAGGATGTAGGATTTTTAAAGCCTTTTGTTAAAGATTCTGGTGTATCTGATCAGCTGTCTTCAAAGGTTTTGGTACAGAAGATCCCAAAAAAAATTGACAAAGAATTGTGAAAAATATGAAATACAATACTCAATCAGTGAGAGCTGTTTAATATTCAGTCCTGAGGGTTCTGCTTGATGAGAGATGATTTGAGAGATCCTGTTTTTCTCTTTTTCCAATCTGCTCTTCGCTCTGGAACTCTGCTGTGTCTGAGCGAGCCGTGGACTCTGAGCACCACTGAGCTCTTCTTTATATACATCTCTACAACCCACTCGTTTCTTCCTTTGGGCATCCCTCCACACACAGAGCTCCTCTCCCCTCCTACATTCTCAGTGATGACACATTTCCGCAGCTTCCATACCAGAGCACCGGAATAATCTCCCAGAAACTGTTGGCATGGGAACCGGACGGTGATGTTTGGGAGGGAAGAGGCAGAACGTGAAAAAGCAACACATTTGGTATGGACTGTGAAAATGACGAATAATGGTAAAATCACTCAAGGAAGTTATATGAGCTGATTGATAGGTTGTAAAAGGGTATAATAAAACATGGGTATATAAGGCGTTTTTATTACACAGAAGAGTTTGTGGACTTTTTACAGTGAATTCTTGGGTGTGAAGGTAGCCGACAGACATGCCAGTGGCTCATAAGGAGATTTACAGACATTTTACACTTTTTACATGTGATATCTGACAAAACCCATTATGGAATTAATACTAGAACTCTTCTCGTCGGGCCTTTCCATGAATTTAGTATAAAATAGTCTAAAATGTGTCCCCTCCGTGCTCTAAATCTTACAGCCATGACACAGAATGTAAGAAGTCAGAACAGACAGATGACTTGATGAAGTTATTTGAATTGATATTTATTGATGGCTGAAAGTACAAATGCAATGAAGTTTTTTTTATTTTTTCTATATAGTCAGTACATTCCAATGGTATCCAGATGTTCTGCTTTGATCTGGTTTCACCCCAAACAACATGCATCCCAGGTATCAGGAATATGCCATCACCCTTGAGAAAAGCCTTGGAACGGAAGTTGGTCCCTGCACCTAAACAGTTTGTATGCTTGAAATGTCAAGTACAAATTCTCCATCGGGATTAAAACACCATAACTTAAAGCCGATATCTGAGCCACAAGCAGAGATTTTACACTATTTCATTGGTTTGTCTCATCTGTTTGGTTTGGTTTAACATTTTAGAAAATCAAACAACACGGGTGAAAAGATGCATCACGCACTGTATTTTGAGAGAAATTTCTGGAATTTTCAGATAGACGCCAGTTGTAAGAGTGGATTTGAATATCAATTTAGTATGTAAAGAAAACACATTTTAATATTCTACCACAACTTCTCCGTCTGTGCTGGCTATTCCTCTACAGAGCCTCATCTTCATTTTTACAGATGAAATGTAGTTTGGTTAAATTATGCATGCGGTCCCTTCACCACCACATCAATACTGCTGAGAAAATATTAAGACGAAAAAAGCAAACAAGACATCTTTAATGATTTTGAGTTGGTGCTCAAGAAGAAAGGTGTTAATCTGGGTGCTTTGAAACATCTATGAAATGACAAGAAAAACCCAAAAGAATGAGGAATTAAGAAAGCTATTAATATTACAAAAACATTTACCACCTTTTAAATCTTGATAACACATTGTTTAAGTGTTCTAGAAAATGTTAACAGTAAGTACAACCTCCAGTCTTCTACTTAATAGCTTTAAGCTAGTCCACATATTCACAGGAGGCTCAAAGATACAAACACACAGAGGCCTCCACTCGCAGACACATCCAAATTATCTACACCCTTCCCTTATCATGGAGGCTTAATTTTGGATCATGTTTTGAAGACTGAACAATACTTTTGGGAATTGTTTTTCGTTTTCACCACTTTGTTCAGTATGTTTCACACAGCTGTTTGGATTGAATACATGTAGCCGCAACAGTGGCCAGATACTGCCTCACATCATCCATGACTGGGAGTATCAGAGGGAGGGAAACTGAGATGTTGCCCAGAAACTGTCACATTTTCTCTTCTTGCTCCATGATGATGGTAGTCGGACGAGTCATTAGCACAGTTGCCCCCCCCTGTCTGCTGCTGACGATCCATCTATCCCTGCTTTTGCTTCTTGAGGTAACGAGCACGCTGGGACAAACCCATCCCCATCACGTAGCTGTTGAGGATCTTGGCAGGGAGCAGAGCTGTAGTCACCCAGCCCTTCAGAGGGAAATTACATGGTCAGCTGGTGGCATTTACAAATAACAGATTAGCATTCATTATTAATTTCCAACCCACAGGAGCAACAACTGTGGCAACCAAATTTGTGCAAAGGAAAATGCTGTTTTAATGCTCATGCTTCAATGCTCAAATGATGCATAACTTACAGCCATTTTGGTACAAGTCTCTGCAAACTTAAATATCCATTTCAGCATTTTTAAAACCTTATCTCATATCTGATGATATCTAAAGTTACAATACAATCCCTTGGTTTTTTTTTGTAACGACCAACATTAAACATGGTACACTTATCTCTCTGGACAAATTCATTCAGCTGTTAGCTTTTCACCTAATTTTTATAAATCATGCATAAGTAGGCAGTTCAAATTACAGCAATAAAACCTTTTCTGCTTTACCCATAATGTCAGTTCACTCAACTTTAACAGCTTCTCAGACAACAGTGTGGCACTTGAAACAGTTGATTTTTGTTCTGAAGAAACCCCCACTGTTTTTAATCCTCTTTTTAAGTAAGGAGCAGTTTTATGAAGCGTCATAAACGGTTCTTTCATCGACTTAAACATTACCATATTCAATTAATTACCAAAAGATTTCCTTTTAATTGCATTCTTTTTGTTCGTCATGCTAATTTACTTTAAAAGATGAAATTTGTTATTTTTCTAAAATGATACATTATTGAATTTATTAGAATTATTAGACTCTTTGTAAGCGCCCATATCAATTTAATTTTATTATTCAAGGTCTTTTACCATGAAATCTGAAATTGTGCAACCAAATAACATATAAACAAACCAACTACAGCAAAGATGACAAAACATGTACTGTTGTCTGTGAACATGTAAAAGGTTGCAGATTGAGTCTAAATTAGATACGGGTGAACTGTGGATTATTACTGGGATATGGGCAAAGCTGCACTGCACAATTGAAGGGAGAGGCAATGTAGATAATCAGAGCAGACACTACTTGTCGGCAGCTTGTGGTTTAGTGAAATATTGGGGCAGATGACTGGAAAGATCTGCGCTGAGTTTATGTTATCTGCACAAAAACGGTTGACTGCACAGGATTAACAAAGGCTTGTTTATGCTTAATATGATTTATTGACCAGCTGTAATGCTGAAATGGATGGTGTTGTTATTTATATGTATATCAATAAACATGATCATTGATATTCAGGCTGCATAGTTCAACAATATCCAACTCAACATAGAGGGACTGGAAGGAGAAAATTACTTGCTCTCCGTTACCCCTGCTAAAATGAACACGCCTGAAAAATCGTAACTAAATTTGTGTTTCCGTTTCATTCCTGACGCTTGTGTCTCTACAGAGTAATTACTGTGTTGGGATGCAGACAAAGCTGCAAGGTAGTGGAGCATCCCACTCCATTATTTCAGAGGATGTTTACCTTTTGACAGATGCTTTAGCAACTGTTGACACAACATTAATTTAGTGAATGTAGATGAGCAGGTAGGAAGCTCTTTTGTGTAAAGTGAAATTACAGCCCGATGAGGTTTCGGTCTTGTTGCCAAGGGAGACCTTGACTATCTGTGACACGATTCTCACTTTTTCTAATGAGTGTTATGCTGTACCAGATCTATTACTGCAGAGAAACCAGTTGTGTTAGAGTCGTATCACTCCAGCTGTGCTTCCATACCTGCCAAATACTTGAGGTACATTTAAATGTAGTACATTTATATAAATCAGGAAGATTTGGCCTGCGGTGTGATTTTAAGTTCCAACAGGCTGAAGCACTTTCAGGTCAAATGAAGATTAAAAAAAAAGAATACATGGAATGCATTTACATAAGTCTCTGTGTTCTTAGCTACCAGCATTACATACCCAGACTTACCATAATGGCATGGGGCAGGTAGCCGTTGGTCTGGGTTTGTAGCCCCACAGTGTTGAGCTCAGCTGAAACGTAGCGCTCTGGGCTGGGCTTGTCCAGCGTAGCCCGTCGGATTTTACTCAGCTTGGTTGCAACAAAAAATGGCAGAACACTCTGGGAAAAGAAGAAAGAAACACAGTTACATTAATGAACAAGTTTCATATCTCGGTAAAGTATAGATAGTGTTGAGACAACATTATTTTTCATAACCCTCGATTTTCCTTCAAATTGCATTTTTAACTATAGTTATGAACCACCAAACAAAACCATGTGGGCTTGTTGCAGAAGAACAAGAGTTGGTTCATGATTTACCTGGATGATGATGCCTTTGCTCTTGTATTCAGCTTGCAGTCCTCGAGAAAAGAAGTCCACAAATGCCTATATAAGATAAAGGCAGGTCATTAAGATAAAAACTAAAATTTCAGTAAAAAGAAAAATAACACAAAAGAACACAAAACTTGCTGTATAAAAACTGGCAAAGAGTTCATGTAAAATGTACTTTCACAATGTTAATGGCAGGTGCAATGAATTGAGATGATTAAATTGAGTGTTAAATGTAAGATTCACCATACATGAATTTTAGATGCACTTTTAAACTTGCATTGCAGAAACTGGGATTTAGCAGATAAACATGACCCAGTATTAAGACACCAGCAAATTAATCAGCTGAAACTGTGAACAGCAGGCTGTTTTTAAGCTAACAAACACACATGAGACGGTTATAAAACATTATGACACCACATGCTCCTATAAACATTTTTAATTGGTACACTACCTCGGGACCCGAGTTAGTCACCGACTTATTTATGTTCAACAATTAAAACAGCAAATATGAAGAAAGACGATCCCTTTATAATCACTTTATCCCTACATCCAAATAAATGTTGAACTAACACCTATAGTCATCAGCAGATAAGTTTTGCCTCAATATATGTTGGTGGATTTGACAGAATAATTCATAACATGAGGACAAAGATGGATTTCTCCTCAGGGACCACAGTATATGGGAAGATGTAAACCGTTTATGAGGCTGGGATGCGTCTATAGATAGCTCTGCAGTTAACACTTGAAGAAAAGGTCATAAAGCATGTATTGCAATTACCTTGGAGGCAGAGTAGACAGTGAGGAGAGGAACAGGGTACATTCCACTAGCAGAAGAGATGTTGAGGATGGCCCCCTTCTTCCTGGAAACACAGGAATATAAATAAATGCTCTTTTACACTGAGAAAAAAACAAAGAATGAGCCAAACAGGATGCAATGCAACAAACACTTCAGCCTGAGATCAATCCCAGAATGAAAAGAGAACATGGAACTGTGTGTGCTGGCAAGTTGAACCCAAACTGGTCTTGTTGTACATCAAAGAGGAGCTGGTGGATATTGATAAGATCAAAGATACAGTAACATCAATACCTTAATATTTACAATCTGAGGATCTGAGGATATTTTTGCTCCAGCCGGTAGTCCTTTCATACAATATTTAATCTAAACTAGAGATTTCAGACTTAATTTCACTCATCTACAACAGTATATAGTGTACATCCGCTGTAATGCAGACTTTAAGACATATACGTCCCATCACAACATTACAATACAACATTCCTAAAAAGTAAGAATCCTGTTGATTAACACTATTAGCTATTGTAAAAATTAATTATTTAAAAGTGTGCACACACACACATCAGTGTAGATCTGGAGGGTGCAATGTTTGATTGAAAGTCAATCTTGATTGCATATAAGCTTTGCTTGTCTTTAGGTTTATTCACTAAACAGATCAGTTCCTTTACTATCAACTGACGTGCTGCTACGACTGGCGATCGAGGTATATCAAAATATGGTAAATGTATGCAAAATTATGATTAAATGATCAAATTGATCTTCAGTGTAATTAAAGGAATAATTCAACATTTTAGGAAATCACTGTGTCCAGCACAGAAGTAGTCCGGCACATAACCACATAAAACCAGTTATTATTATTACACTTCAGTTTTTACACAGATGAAACAAACAAGATATAACGTGTTGATTAGTGAGTTTTAGAGGTTGTTGGTTAGGCAGAGTTTCTTTACTTTTGATAGAGCCAGGCTAGCTGTTTCCTCCTGTTTCCAGTCTTTGTGCTAAGCTAAGTGTCTCCTGGCTCTAGCTTTATATTTAAGATATGAGAGTGGTATCTATTTTCTCATCCAAGCTATTCCTTTAAATATCTACTACGATGTCAAATACAATTCTTCACATGTAAAATGGAAAAAGAACCAAAATTAGTCATTGATTTAGATAAAACTATTTTATAAAATGATAACATGATATGATCATATCATCACAATACCATTTAAACATAATAAATCTTTAGTAATTAACACCAGCACACATGCATTAAGCAACACATAGGGCTGGATGATAAATAGGTAATTCAACAACATTACTTAATAACGTTTGTGCTGGAGTTGATGACTAAAGATTCACAGACATCAGTGATGTAATAACAAATCACTTACTGCTCAAGTCAGACAAACTCACCTCTCCACCATGCGAGGTAAAACAAGTCGTGTCATCTGGAAAAACAACGGAAAGGGAAAGAGAGGGAGTGAGAAACCAAGTAAAAGTCTATTAATGTGTGTGGGTTGTGGACAAGAGTGTGGAGGTGTGCATCCACATTTGTAAAAGTGTGTGTGTGGGTTGTGTGTGGAGAGGTGATTGGGGAGGGAAGACAAAGAGAGAAAGGAAATGATAATGATAGCAGAGGGAGCAGTTTAAAGAAATATTGAATGACATAAATTAAGTGGTAAGAGAGTGGGTGGACTCTAGCTGTTGTTCTGGGAACTGCCGAACATGGAGAATAGGGACGGAAGTGACTTACTATGCTTTATGTCACTGTGTTGTGTTGGTGTGTGTGTGTGCGGGGGGGCGGTCTGCCGGACTACCTGACAGTGGATCTAACTATCTCAGCCGTCCACTTGGACAAACTTAATGACTTAAAGGCAACCCAGACGTCACAGTGAGACATGCGACAGACATTTACAAGTCCAAGTCTACAGAGTCCATGCTGTGCACGCTGACACTGAACCACTTATTTAGGATAATCCCTGCTCGGTGTCTCCACGTTGACTTTATGAGAGTATCTGAAAACATTTCCACATGTTTTAAAATAATAACACTCACCTGGCACACTGATGTTATGTTAATGTTGACCATGGTGTCGATGAACTGAAACAAGAACAGAAGCATTACTACACTACAGTGTTTGTGATTTATTTATAGTTATCATTGATCAGAAATGTAGACAGTTTCATCCGTTCAAGTATTAACTGCAGGTATTAAAGATGTTATCTTGCGATTTTTTTAAAACACAAGATATCTGCTGAAATGCCAAAGGCTGTTCACCGCACACACATTCTCTCACAAATTAAAAGTTTAACTCCAACGCTGCCTTAGTCTGGTATGACCAGTAGCTTATGGTGGCTAATGTTAGCAAACTTTTTGTAGTTAAAGCTGTGTAACAAACAATACTGAGTCAGTTTGCTAACTTTACGACCCTTCTCCACGTGTGCTACTCTTTCACTATGCTTTTGCATTATCTGGTATTTGCAGTGGGCACCTTTCAGCAAAAACGACACAGGGAGCAAGATAGTACAATATTTGATAAGGTCTTACTCAGCTGGCCTCCTTTGTGCAGTTTTACTTTGTCTGAAGCTCAGTTCTATCTGCACATGAGGGCGCTTTTACCTATTTAACTCAAATTTATGAGGCGGAAAAATGATCTGAGAGCAAAACTTTCCAAACAGCTAACTGTAAAGGACCCAGTTTGTAGTAGAGCTAGACTGATCAAACTTAATAAACATATAAAACACATGACATACACCATATGTTGTAGGATGTGCTATTATTACCACTTCCATACTTTACAATCTCGTGAAATGTTAAAATGTTTCAAACTTACATTTCATTCTTCATATACATGTATGGTGTAATCATTTATACATTCATGGCAAATAGAATAACAATAAACTTTTAACTTACATTGTTGAGATTGGGGACGTTGAGGAAGAATTCAGGGTAAGAATAGGATATTCCAACATTGTTCACTGTAAACAAAAGAAAAACAACAGCACTGTCACATTCAAAATACTACATAATGTTGACAAAGTGATGGATGAAAAGAAGATTACATTTTTGTAATGTGGAGTGTTATTCCTCTTTCCAATCTTAGGAGGGCAGCAAAGGGCTGAAGAAGCCAGGATAAATTAACCTTTACGATTACATGAGAAACTTACATTTATCACAGAGGATTACACAGCATTCCTGATGATCCTTGATTCAGAGTTTGTCATCTCATAGGACCGGCACATTACATTTTATAAAAAGTGAGGTGGCCTCAGCACCTGCTGCAGTCTTACCCAATACTCCAATCTCCAGTCCTGCAAGTCCATCTTCAATCTTAGAGTAGATGTCTACAGCACTGAAGTCAGCTGCAATCGTTTTTGTCTCCACACCACATTTGCTCGCTGAGGGAATAAATATGCATAAACATTTAAATTTGCATATAAATATATATGAGAAACAATGAAAGACACAGGAAATTACTACTCGCTTGTGTAAAGCATTTATGAATGACCACATTGCTACCAAATAGTCACTTGGAAAAGGAAGAGCAGAGCAGAGAGAAAAATATTTAAACCCTGGAATAATCCGTCATCATCAATGAGGATATCCCTCCCTTAAGAGGAAGCTTTCATTTAATTGGATAGATTCACTTTCAGCTCCAGCAGGAGGCTTTACTGCCTCATAACCAAAAGCATAAGAGTCCTGCTGAATCTCCACTCAGTTGTGAAAAACACGCAATTCAATGCAATATCATTTAGTCTTTAATCATTTAGCCCTATTGGACTATCACACAGTGCAATATGGATGCAACATTTCAGGTTCGGGATAAATGAGGCCGTATAGCAGCATGGATCATTAAGACTGATTTCTAGTCTAGCAGCTGTCATACTTAACACTATATTAGTATTAGCCTTGTGCCTTTGGACCACAGGTACTGATGATTTCCCTTGACTGTAAGATGGGGGAATAGTTCGACTGATGGATTAAATAGAGTAATATTGAGCTACACACTGTATTTCACAGTGATTTGCATGAAACTCAACAGAAAAACATTCACTTTCTATTCATGTCTGGCAACATTTTTGTCTACATTTACACTGCATGTTTGAAAAAATAAAATAGAACAGGCACTCACAGATTGCCTTGGATACATCATCCAGCTTCTCCTGAGAGCGGCTGATCAGCACGATGGCAAAGCCTCTGCGGGCAAGCTGCAAACACCAAAATCAATTAACAAAAGGCGACACGTGTGCACTTCAACACATATTACTTTGGCCTGTAGTGATGATCAACCTGCAATTAGTCTAAAGTCTTCTTAAAACAACTTTTATATTCGGAAAGTCAATTCAGCAGGTGTACTATTTAAGTAGTCAGTTTGTAGATGTATTATATCTACAGATATATATTAAATCATTCACAAAGGTTTGCTTGACAATAGAGTTTTGTACCCGTTATGTTGGTTTTGCTGCTTGATGATGATCACATTTTCAACTGCATTCCTGTCTGAACGAAGAGGTGATGAAGTGTATATGGTGCTCCTTAATGCATTCATAATACGGACATGCTCAGCTAGAGCTTCATCACACTGGTCAGCCATGATTGTTTTGATCGAAAAAAGATCACGCACCAGCGTCTGTCTGCACGAGCACAGACATCTGACAGGTTTACTGCGTGTTTGTACACAGTGTGGTACAAAAGGGGGATTACCAGCAAGGAAGAGGGGGTGGGCTCTTCAGCTTCTGATCAATCAGTGTCTTTGGAATCGCTACGAACAACACAACTGGCTGGACACACCTGTCAATCACCTACCAGTGAGTTTGCACTCAGGAAGGCTACCAGCTCACCCAGCGTCCAACAGGTTTGCATTACTCAAACAAACGGAATAATGGCGGATTCTTCGAGGCCTCCGCAACTGCCGGATCGACCCATTGAAATAACAGATACACACCTAAATGTTCAAGCTTAAAAAACTAGATTACAGGTAGAAAACTCTATTTACAAGCACACCTTTATGAATGACTTAATAAGTGTTTGACAGAGACAGAGACAGAAATTCCACCCAACTCTCTCCCCCTCTTGTTTCACTGTAGTCCTCTGTTGTTTAGGAGTCTGAAAATTCCCAGAGACTGGGGGAATCTTACCTCCTCCGCATAAGCTTTCCCAATCCCATCTGTGGCTCCCGTCACAACTAAAAAAAGGAAAGGACAGATAGAGACTGAATTAGCAGGACAAAGTATATACTGTTTTAAATCAAATATGAAAACACAGAATTTAATAAGGTCAGGGCTCAATACAGGTCAGTCAAACATTTTTTAAGGGGCCTGGCTTTGTCCACGGGGGCATCGTCATGTTGACACAGGAAAAGGCCTTCCTGAATCTGTTGCTGCATAGGTGGAAGATTGTCTAAAATATCACTGAGCGCTGCAGCACCAAGGTTTCCTTTATTAAAGGAGCCTTTCCCGAACCATGAAAAGCCCTGGACCAAAATTAGACATTACAAACCTGGATAACCTTGACGTAGCCACACGTTTACTATATCTGCATTTGGCCTTAAACTTGTGGCAGTGAGCACAGTTTAGACAGACTTTTCTCTGTCTCTGTCTCTGTTAGCTTGAGCTGCTAGCGCTGTTTGAAGAAATATTTCCTCAGGAGAAAATAATTTAAAATTTGAGGCCAGGGATGTTTTGCCTCTCCCGCTGCAGACTCACAAGTACAGATTTGTTTTCTTTACCCTCCTTAGTGTGAGATTTAAAATGAAGACGAAACACCAAGGGAAACACATTTTAACACTTGAAAAACAGTGCAGGAGATGTAAGCAGTGCTAGCCACCACAGATGAACAGACAAAGAGCGCCACCTTAAGGAACTTTTATCACCACAAGTGATTCATGGAAAGTGCAGTGCAAAACCACTAATGATGACCAAGCACGAAAAGCTTTAGAAAAATAAAATACATTGACTTTCAAGGGTAAAAGGCTGAATGTCAGCATAGACAGATGTACTGCAGCACGAGGTACGAGGTGAATAAGGAGGACAAAGAGAGAGAGGGGGAGAGGGAAAGTTAGGTCCTCTCTGTCATCAGTGGCAGTCGAGCGAGCGGATGCCCTGGAACTGCCTGGCACAAACAGCAGCAGCAGCAGGAGCCTATTTTTAGCAATTCCCATCTTTCAGAAGGAACTATTCATCACACCTCTGGCTAAATATAACAAAAAGTAGATGGGGAGTGGGATGGAGAGTCAGGGCGTTACAATATGTCCCTGTGTAACCTGAAAGAGCTTAAAGAGCAATATTCATCTTATCCTTGTGTAAACTGTATTGTTCGTCATCTTATGTTTTTAGGTGTACATTGTGTGTAATTACAATTCTGTTCTTATTTTATGTTGTTTTGTTCTTTCTTTCTTTTGCATTGTGGTTTAGACCTACTTGTGAGAGTGAAGTGCACTTAGGGTGGGAATATTGGTGGGTTGGTTAGGTCAAATCAAACCACATCAGTTTGGCTGGGTGCACTGAGCAGCGCAGCCTCTAGGGTCCGCTAACGGGGCTTTTAGATTCTTAGGCTCATTAAATACTACATGCGAGGTGCACCGACATACGTGCAATCTCAAAACAAAAGAAGATTAAAGATTAGAAGTCTATTGACAAAAAAATGTCATTGTGGTTCGGCATTATTTTGGTTATTTGTGATCTGCTGCCTGGCTCAGTAAAATATAAAGACTTCTTGTCCTATTTTTGATGGAAACTGAGGCGGGCAGGAAATCAGACACAGGAACTAAATAAAACGCCCTGTGTAGACTCCCGATCGAGGGGTATGAAGCTGTGTGACGTCACAGCTGTGCCCGGTGGAATCAAGTAGTAAAGCTTCATCTGTTGTGTTTGAAGCACCTTTTGTGATTTGTGATATTGGGCTACATAAATAAAATTGACTATATGCTGGAGTAGGTAATTGCTGAGATTGCTGTGGCACTAATAACCGAGTTGGCAGCCCGTCATGACTGAATAAATGTAACTGAAGGCGAAAAACAGTGAATAATGACGGTGATGAAGAAACTGTTTTTAATGTGGACCCGTCACATCATGGCCAATACCTGATCTGCCTAATAAGGTCAGTATCAGCGTTGCTACCGATGTGGCATATTGGCTGAGTGCATCCCTAATTAAATCGATTTTCTTTTTTACTCCATAGCATGTTTTTTTTTTTGAGAATTAGAAGCATTTAACAAACATTATATACATCATGATTACTATTGTAAATATGATATTTTTTTATCACGACAAAGCACAGTCATATCGCTGAGCACTGCACACCTGATGTTTTCATGAAATGTTATTTGTGCTGTTGCCGCAATGTCTAATTCAAATATCCCTGCAGAGATAATAAAGTTTATTTTAAGCAAATATTTTATTTTGACAATACTATTCATTGCTTCTCTTACTCATCTGTCTATCGGCCCTTTGCTGTACCCATCTCCCCTTTGTGTGATCTTCCTGAGTACAGATGATGCTGAGGTGCTAAGCATCCTCTAGGGCTGCAGCAGAGCCAAACAGAAGGGAGAGGGGGAGGACAGAGGAGAGAAAATGACAAACACGAACATGGGGGATCCTGGGGGCAACTAAAAATAGCACAGAGAAGAGGAGGGCAGAGTGATGGAGAGTCTGCAGGCACAATGATGAGGGAAACATAGGCTGGGTTATTTTTAGTTGTTTTAAGAATGAACTGTTTTGCAGTCGGAACAGAAAAAAAAGCTTTTACAGCTGAGTGCATGTTCCCTTCAGTAAAAAAAAACAAGATCTATTTTAGGGACTGCTGTCTTCTGCAAATGTAGGTTAGACTGGCTAGGTGTTCTGATGATAGTGCTACTATGTGTCACCATTTGGGTGTTGGGTTTGATAGCCAACATCACTTTATTGTTGCACATAATTAAAGGACTTTTCAAGAAGACATAATGAGGATTTGCCCAACATACCCCATTTGTTAATATTTGTGACAATATAAGCCAAGTCCTGACCTACTTCCAGACTTGCTTTCTTTCCACTCGGGGAGTAACACAACCAGCATTTGTAACAAACCATTTCATGCAGAAATAAAACTTAATCGTTTATTTGTTTCAATCAAACGTCAAACATTGTCTGGTACCACCTTTACAAATGTGAGAATTTGCTGCTTCTCTCCTCTGTTTTATATCATCAGTAAACTGAATGTCTTTGGGTTCTGGACAAACACAACATTTGAAGATCACTTTGAGCTTTGGGAATTCATACTGGGCATGTTGTGCTATTTTCTGTAATTCTCTAATTTTATACTACAAAATGATTGATTGTAGATTAACCAATTGTGAAAATAGTCATTAGTTGCAGCCCTAATGTAATTTAACATTGCACCAAGCACTACTAGAACAATCAAAATAATAAAATAATTTACAACCGTATCTGACAACAATGACTATTATTATAACAAATGAAACCATTGTAATGTGTGCGTATGTTGGATGAGCAACAATGTCCAAGCCCTGATAAGCAAGACAGATGCTATTTTGTGCCACCAACAGGTTCGTATTTATTGAGTGATTTGTGCAATTTAAGTGGTAGAACCTAACGCCATACACTCACAAGTTTTACAATCATTTATTGTTACTATATAATAAGGCAGCTATATTATTAATAACTGAAGCATTGTGTCAGACAGGAAGACACCATTTGATTGGGATACCACTACAATGGCTGTAATACTGCCACAGACTATCTTTCTCTCACTCACACACACAGAAAAAAGGGAGATGTGGGTACCAGTGAACCAGAATCTCGAGGACCATGCGTCTCATTCATGAATGGCTCTGGTCCGGTTACATAATCAGGCCGTCCTCTCAATCAAGTCCACTTCACTGACACAAAGTTTGTGAATGAAAGCAGCAGCCGAGGCAAACGAGCTCCTTTGCCTCATTGGATATTCTGAATCATTTTGCATGTGTAATCCAAAAATAAAAACCCGTCTGATGCGTTTCCATTTTTAGCTGCACACAAAAAGATCAAAGGCAACTCGAGCTCGCATCCTCAAAACATTTGGGTTTCTCTGGCAGACTGATGTGACTGTGACTGTGACTGCACGGGTTGGAAACGACTGCTCGCAATCAAGACTGGTAAAAATGTTAAAATACGGGGAGCCCAGTGTCCAAGTAAAAAGGTAAATACACACATTAAATAATTTAGGATTGTGAAATATACACTATTAACAAGCGCTCTTCATCTTGTTATTTCCACTGACAATGTAGGATGCAATGTAATATAACAGTATCTAAAAACACTAATACCTTGTACAGCTTTTTTGTATTATGATGTGAACCTTGAACACCAGACTCGCCAACATTAAATCAATCCCTTCAGTCTGTTCAAACTTCCAAGGTTCACTCAGTGGGCATGCTGGACAGTATTCAGTCTGGTTTGATAATCCCCTCGCTGTAATCCAATCTACAAGATTTACTACAGTTTACACCAGATGACAAAAGGCTGATCATTCCCTGCCCATTCCTCATTTCATGTGAAAAGTACCACAGACTAACAGTGTAGGCTGCTGTTGCTCAGGCAAAGAAGCCACGTGTAACAAGTATGTGCTGAAGGAGTATCAGAAGGCTGGAGACTTCCCAATCACCAGTGTGAACCATTAAACAGTCGGGGTTAGCTTATTATGCAAGACAACCGTGACACAGCGCAACAGCACAGTACTGCACAGGTGCTTCATGACATGTTCAAAGAACAAAATTGACTTCATTAAAGAAAATAACCTGTACAATCAAATGCAATCCAAGACAAGTTTTACCTTTACAAAGTTTATGATGGTCAGTTGTTGTTGACATTGTTGGAAATGTGTAAATTTAACTATATGTTTATTCCTGAGGTCATAGTTAAAGGTGGTGTCAT
This sequence comes from Enoplosus armatus, assembly GCF_043641665.1. NCBI lineage: Eukaryota > Metazoa > Chordata > Actinopteri > Centrarchiformes > Enoplosidae > Enoplosus > Enoplosus armatus. Next base: position 5,409,603 of record NC_092180.1, read on the forward strand.
ACAGGACTACATTATATTGAGAGGTGTTTCTAATTTTTTGGTCCTTCACATTTCCACTCTTGAGGGGGGCCCCCCCCCCTCAATATAATGCACAACACCATCACTATTTATTGTAAAAAATAATCTAAAATCATGTTCTCAAATTGAGGGTGTATCTAATATAGAACTATTTTGTTAACTGGTTAAAGTAAAGTAAACTAATTCAGGAAGAATTTCAAGACAAAGATTGTAAAACTACAGGAACATTGCAAATAGTATTCATGGATATACATATTATAGACGGTGTTTCCTTAATACAGTTCCTCATGCAGGTTGGTCCAAGACTTCCAGGCCTTCATTGCTCAGTGGTTTATTATATATATATATATATATATATATATATATATATATATATATATATATATATATGATCATCTGAAACGGCCAAACAAGACTTGTTGGTACATCCAAAACAAAATGTGCTAAAGTTAAATGCTACGTTTAAAAGCTATTTAAATAAATATGTTGTTTGCTGTTGCCATAAATAATCAAACACACATCAAAGTATTATTGCCAAATTAAACTGGAGACAACAAGTGTAAGGTTGTTAAAAGCTGAGCTGCTGCACACATCACCTATAAGCATGATGTTGGATGTGGTCAGAGATGCAGCAGACTATAACTTTCTGCCAGAAGAGGTCAGTGAACAGTGCTGTTAAAGCTTCATGTTCAGTTACTCTTTCACAGTGACACAAAGGTATTTCAGGCTAAGTTTAAGTAAAATGTGACTATGAATAACCAACAAGGTAAAAGACAAGAGATGTGATGTGTAGAATAAAAAGTAAAAACAAATTAATAATAGTAATGAATTTGGAGAAGCTCCTTTGACATTGAACATTGAATATAACCAGTAAAACGTGTTGGAGAGGTTTAGATCTGAAAATGAATATTCATGTGAGGTGTGTGGATTAGAGACAGAAACTATTTGTTGTTTTTTTTCTGACATTTTGGCAGCTTGGATTGATATTTAAAGAAAGGATGGCTGGTTAATACAACCGTACAGCAGAGACATTTTCCTTAGTTTCACAAGCACTTCAGGTTCAAATGAATGCTCATCTAAACAGTGACACCCCTGTACCAAAACGAAGATTCAATTCAATTCAATTCAATTTAATTTATATAGCGCCAGATCACAACAAAGGTCATCTCATGACACTTTACAAATAGAGCAGGTCTGACTGACTCTTTATAATGTTATTACAGAGACCCAACTGTTCCCACCATGAGAAAGCACTTTGGCCACAGTGGCCAGGAAAAACTTCCTTGATTGTTAATAACACTTGTGAAACTTGTCATAACTAAGAAGAAATGGACTCCAATAATAACTCTGACTATGTTTATACGGTATGGTAGCTTGGTAATTATGATACTTTATCAATTTTATCAATGTTTGCAAATGATGTTTGTGCGGTTTAAATAAAATTAAAAAGAAATTAAAAACTTGAATGACATAAAACATCTTATCTTTAACGTTATTGTTCCTATACAGTTTCTCACCTGCCCACTTCCCAAGTGTGGTGGGTGACACGAGCCGTCCGTTGCCCAGCACCCACACTCTGATCCCGGACAGCAGCCGGCACACGGAGCACACAGACAGCCAGGCCGCGGTCAGAGCACCGAGGCAGAACAGCGGCGTCTCCACGGCCCGAAACACAGCTTCTGCGCTGGACGACATAGCTGCACTGCACACGCCTCTGTCTGTATATGTGATGATGCTAAATCCTGGATTTATAATGTCTGTATTAATGTAATAAGAACGGCTCAAAGTGCAAATGCATGCGTCAAAAAGGATTTAGGATATCACTTCCGCGTTGGACGCTTCCGCATCAGCGCTTGGCTGTCTGTGATTGGCCAATTTTCTTGTTCTTTTTCTGCTTTGACGGCAAATTGCAACAAACCAGAGCATTACTACCACCTACTGTTACCACAGTCCTCCCTGTCATCAGTCCCGTATTTTGTAAAAATGTCAAACGTATGTGAAACGGCATTTCCTGAGCTGTTATGTTGTTTTACTGTTTATGCTTTTCTTGCCACTTTCCTCTTCAGTTTCTTATGTAATAGGCCTTGCTGTGTTACTAATGATTAAATAAACAAAAACAATAATACTGTGTTTCACAGTCATCCAGTTTCACCCTGCAAGGTTTTACAGTGAGGTTTAAAGATTTAAATATTTTTATATACACAGTATAATCTAACACATCAGATGCTTTTCTTTCCTTCTTTCACACACACATCCATTTTTTTTTATCTTATATATTTGTCTCCTCATCCCAGAACCTCTGCAGCTTTATTAATTCTTAATTACATATCATTATATATAATTCATGTCCTATCTTTCTGCTTTGCCTTCCTCAGGTAAATATCAGCAATGTGTATTTTCACAATTGCTTAGCATTTTTTCTACACCTTCAGCAGTCCACTCTTTACACCGTTGTCTGATCTTCTTCATGTTTCTAATAGTCGCACACACCTTTTCCATAAGTGTCCAACAATTTCACTTTGACGTCAAACTGCTCTTCTACCAAGCAACTGCAGCTCTTTGTAAATTCTTTGAATTTCTGTAATGGGTGTTTCTTCTAAATTTCTTTCAGTGTTTTATATTTGTTCTTGACAGCCTCACTCATCGTTCTACCGTGAGACTGTATCACTACTCCTTCTACCTGCTGCCTCTTTTACAGTTTGTATGTCTGTCATTGTACATGCATCATGATTTGTACACATTAAGTAGTCATGCCAAACCTGCAGGCTGTGTTTGTAACCAGTTCGGTAAGATGCTGGACTCTTTGCATTACAGTGCATAAGATGTAAATATTTTAGATTTGTTCATATTTTTGCAGCTTAAGACTAAATACAGTATATATATTAAAACACCTTTGCCGTGCAAAATAATACTTTCAAACCTGATCATTGATGGTGTATTGATTTCTACAGACTGCATTATTGATCACTGTGAACTGAGCAGTTTTCAGATGTTTTATAAGTTATGAAAAATCAACTTTTTAGTTGTTGTTGCTGTTGAGTATGTTAAAATATCTTGTTTGAAAATGCAACAACAAAAATCCAACATGAAAATCCAGCTGTTCATGATTATGAATATTATACTACCAGACTCAGTATTCTACCACTGTATAGACTGTTTTCACTGCTCTGTCCGATTTTACACCCCCAGTGTGTTTTAGTGGATTCTGTATTTGTCCTAATGAAAACTGGTAGAAAAGATTGCAACATTAAGCTTGCTTTCCTTAATGTTTTATTGGTTTTATGGAAATACTGTATAAACTGTAGATAGGGCTCACTTACAGTATCATGTGAAATCCATTAACACATTAACACACTCTTGGCATACACATCATACTCACCCTGAGAATTTGTAAGAATCATTTTGAGTGTATTTTAACAAAGGAGCCCAAATGGGGGTCTAAATAATAACAGTTTACAAAACAGCCTTATGCAGGATTTTTCTTCAATTAGATACATTTTGTGTTTTTTGTTAAATGTTTTTTTGATGTTATAGTTTTCCCACCTACATGTATCATTGACGATATATGATGATGATGATGATTATGATGATAGATCTGTTTTTTCTTTCTTTTTAATTTATTTTTACTTCATGGAAGTTACAAGACGTAATTGAATCTAACTACACACACACACACACACACACACACACACACACACACACACAGGGAGTACACAATTCAGCCAAGTGGAGCAGACAGCAGTGGTCCATAATGTGAGAGTGAGCGTTACATAAGAGCATTGCATCTAAAAATAGAAATGCAGCAATGGTAAACAGGAGTCTAAACTGTTGGTTCTGAGCTGTCAAAGGAACCTGAATGAAATTTAGATTAAAGGGCAATCTCTGACATAAATGGACCAGCTGCGGATAATGACCAAGAGAGCCTGCGGGCGAGTACAGTGGGCCTGATGTCCACGTGTGAGTGAGTGTGAACACGGTGGACGAAGAGTGAGAGTTGAAACTGTTGCACTGATAAATTTTCCAGAAACAAGTTGACTTGTGACTTTGACGAAACATACACAAAAAAAACACATGCATTAAAAGTATTTGGATATACTTTAATCAGTCACAACACGGTGCACTACGGCCAGTAATTCAGCACCACATGTTGACGGACAGCTCCTTATTATGATGTCATTGTTTTTGTATATTTTTGAGAAGGGACTCTAGACAAGATTAATACATTTGTACACATTGAGAGCAATCTGTCTGAAGAAAACACACACACACACAAGAATAACACTACATTCACAGAGTAATTGTTATCAAACTCTATTCTTTGTGGATGTTACAGGACAATATACACTTTATTCTGTATCTTTTTTACATCTATCACATTCAACAATAAAAAAAACACAGTACACCATCTTCACAGGCTTTTATTATTATTTATTTCCACGTGTAATTTTACAGCAAAACCTCACAAAGGTACACACTGATTACAAGTTTTTTAAAAACATGACACTCCAAATGCTGTGTACTAAAACTACGCATACAAAATCAATGAGGACACATGATGGAAGATTTCACAGTGCTTTTATTATATAGCTGCTGTATGAAAATGGTTAAAAGCATCATTGATATTGAAACATGTAGTACCTTCTGAAACAAAACACGCACAGTTAACAGCATGCAATTCAAATGGAAATCCATTCATAATCAGAGCAAATGAGGTGAATTTACCATTAACACATTCAGTCATTCTGAGGATATGCTTAAGAGATTTTCTTTTTAAAAATCAATTGAAGTTCTTCATTTAGTCCACAGACATTCTGACACATTTTAACAAAAAAAAGAGAAAAGACATGAATATAGAAAATAAGAAATGAATGATGAGATGAAAAGTAAAAAATATTTAAAATGAATTTGAGCAAATAGGGAGACATGAGAGCACACGGGAAGTGAGGATATATATGTGTAAAGTAAATGGTAACACAGACACACACACACACACACACACACACACACACACTCCTACAACTGAAGCATGTGCATTGACTCCATACACACAACTTGCTGTACGTGTCTTCTCTCTTTGTCATCTGTTGTTAAAATGAGAAAAAGACCCTAAATCAAATAGTGAGGTGCAAATGGGGAGTTTATATTATGGCATATTCAAAGGCGTTCCACATTTAGGTACATTTGCTTTTGGAGCCTTTACAGTTAACATTTATCAGATTTTTTTCCAGTTCAAGATAGTTGAATTTTTCCTTGACCTGTCGAGCATGAGAAGAAATGGTTGCAGATTTCCATTTAATCAGTGTTTCTATATAATGCTTGATGATTTTATCGAAAACATTTCTGCCTAATACAATTTCAGGAGCAGAACATGTATATGTGGCTTGCAGGTGTCTCTCTGTAAGATTTCAACAGTGATTTCAACAAATTAATGATACATATTGAACAGCCATGTATACTGTAGGCTGCTGTAAATGAAGTTTGTACATGGAGGACACATGCATGCATGCACACCTTATTTAATTTCAGACAATTTTACAAATAATGGTAAGGAGTGTGTACACACACATCTGCACACAAAAAGAAAAAGACACACACGCACACACACACCAATCTAAACTCTGCACATTTATACATCATTTTAGTATTCCTTTGATTTCTCTAAAATAAGAATTGTACTGTCAAAGACTTGTTAAAGACTTTTGTGATCTGGTTGTCCTCCACTGTAGACGTCACACAATCTTTCTACTGTTCCTGTCTTTATAACATCCTCACACCTCACAAAACTACAACAGATTGTCTTCTGACCGGTGTGTGTATCCTGACTTCAGTGCGTTTGTTATTGCCTCTCCTTTAAGCAGGTGAGCGATTAAAAAGATGACCTGGAGGGGAAATGGCAGGGAGAAGGAGGCTTAAACACATTCTCACTCTCCTAAACCAGGAGCTCCCTACTGTGTGGGCTGCTGGACCGCTCCGCTGGAGCTGAGGGGGGCTCACTACTTGCTCATCCCAGGACCCAAGGGTTGGGCCCCCTAAGTCAGAGCTCCTACATGACGTGACTCTCATTAAAACATTTCACAGTGCAGATTTAGTGTCAGATTACCAAAAAGAACATTTGTAAAAACTGAAGGAAAAGCTTAAAAATTCACTTACAAGAAAGTAACATTTATTCCTTCAGGTTTTCTGAAGGATGTTCAGGTCTAATAATCTATATTAAAGTTAATAATGATAATGCAGTAATCTAAAGACTTTACAACTGTGAGGCTGAGAGTGCTGCCAGTTGTGTTCGCACATTGAAATATTATGACAGTTTGATGGACAACACATGTTGTGACACGTTCTCCTTGTTTTAGTGCTGAACAAGGAACAAATGAAGTTCCTTACATGGCTGGCAACTATTGTGATTTGGGCTCATTCTTAGCTTGTAATGATAAGTGGACGCCCTTTTTTATTGCAGACAACACTGCTAAGCAAGTCTACTATAGGCTGATCACTTTGTGTAGACAACATGAATTCCCATTCTTGTAATATGTGGCGATCAGTAATAATAATAAAAATTAAAAGATGAAGACGAAGATGAGGAAAAAGAAGAAGAAGTAAGTTTTAATTTCAAGAAAAGGGTGACACACAAGACATAAAATAAATGCAGTGTTGGTTAGGGTCACATCCATGCTGCACGAGCATATTAACAGCAGTTGTTACTGATGATGAAAAGCTATTATTTACTTCCCTTTTACAGTTTTTCACACTCACACTCACTATGTGCTTTCCACCTGCTGACCTCGCTGTGATTTGGTCACTGCTGCCGTCTCCCAGCGTGGTGTGTGTGTGATGTAGAGAACCTGTGAGTTCAAAAGGCATAAACAAAACAAAAAAAGTAGAAATAACGTGAGAAAGCAGAAGCAAACATATTATCACAGTAAAGAGAGCTGTTTTTTGCTCCTGCTTCAGAGGGAAAACTGATTTGAAATCTGTATACATTGGTACATAGTGAGTGTCAGGGGAAAATGTGCCAAATACAAATCAGAAGAAACGCAGCAGACAACACTCAAAACATTAAGAACATCCGTATATCGCATGCTGTCAATATGTAGGATAGGGATTCTTGCACTTTCCAACTTGCATGTTGTTGACTGTTAAGAAAAAAAGGTGTATTCGAAACACACTTTGAATAAAATTGCAGGAAAATTCTGAACTGACGTAAGTGCACTTCAGGTTTCTCCAGTGGTTAAATGATTTCTAGTACATCATTTTCTGTCTGACATCAATGCAGAAGACTCAAAAGCCTGGAAATCCTGATTTAAAGTAGCAACTTTAAAATAATTGAATCTGTAACATTGTTGAGGATTTGCTTTCGAATAAATGCCTTTTTTAACGATTTCTATATACTGTATTACTGAAAGCAAATCCCCACAGCTGATTCCTCTTCTCCTCTCTGACAGCTGCCTGTCCAACATTCAGTCTACGTCCCAGATGTTTAGTCAGCAGGAAAAGAAGAATCAAAACAACACGTTGCTAAAATAAAAGCTTCTACTAAAGAACATGTCTGCATTTTCATCTGCTCGTGTAAACAGCAAAATTGCTGCATTTTGAAGATCCCTAAAAAATAAACCTCAGATAAGACGACATGTCCAGAGAGTAAATTATGATGATGTAATTCTGATGCAGAACAATTAAATAAGAAAAACATTTTTTTGTTTATAATAATGCATACATTGATGAAGCATCCTCCACATCTGTTCCTCTTTCAAACATGTTTATTTATAGCACAATAGAAACAAACAATGTGCATAATTAGGCACATCACAAGCGTAACGCCAAACAACCCAAGGACTGCTGAATAAGTGCTGTGTGAGGTTGGAGATGGTGTGGTGTGTTCAGAGGTGCAAGACAACACTCTTCATGATGTATCACAGCTGGAGAGGCGAGTGATTCATATTTAAATCCATTTAAATGTGTAACATCACAACTGAGCACTGTGTCGTGTGTGTGTGTGTGTGTGTGTGTGTGTGTGTGTGTGTGTGTGTGTGTGTGTGTGTTGAAAGCATGGGTCACACTTTGAGTCCAGACCTCGGTGTTAACAACAAACCACTGAGCCAGTCTTGACAGCAGCAGTGTGACTTCTCAGTCCCAACATGAACGACGTTCATATCCTCCACAAATGCTTTTTGGGGTAAGGGCTTCCCAGATTCATGTATGCACAGCAAGCCCAGACCGCAAAAAGATTCGTGACGGACAACTGTTACAGCTCCCAAATCCAGATCCACTCCAGTCCACGACTCCTCGGGGTCTTCATCCTCAAAGTGTTTTCATATAAAAACACCTTGTGCATGAGGGTGTTTGTGCACAAACGGCTCGGTCATTCGGTTTATCGTCCGACGAAGATGTATCTACCAGAACTGAAACCCACTGGCTTGGCATTGCTTTGCAGCAACACGCAGCCTTGTTATTAAAAAGAGCGGCGATGAGGAGAGGCGGCATCTCATTGCCGTTATAGACTTTAACACGCAGCAGAGGGATGGCCGCGATTTCATTGGACAGGACGACTCGTCGTCCACCAATAGCGACGCAGAGGAAAAGAGCACCTAAGCAGGAGGCCAAAGCACCTGACAGTTTCATTACTCCCCCCAACATCCACTGTGGACACTAGTGCGACATTGAACCAAACAATAACCAACAACAGAGTCTTCTCGGTGGAAAATACACGAGACAGCATCGTGATCTGATGAGTGCTTTCCTCTCTGCGGATCCTTCTTACACTGAAAGAAAGAAACACCGGTTGAAAACGATTAGCGCCTCCGGTTTCATTAATAGTAAAGTTTCCTTTATTTGTAAAGGGTTAATTTGGCTCTAAACCTCCAGCTGCCGAAGCAGGGGCCCCACCCTCGCTCCGTTTTCATTGGGCCGCCCAGCCTTTCATTCGTGGACGCGTCTCCCAGCCGGTCACGATTCCCCCCATCTGTCTCGAGCGCACCGGAGCCAGACGCCACTGACGCAGCACGCGCCTTACTCACTTTTAGCAGTCACGACTCGAGACTCGTCGCGCACAAAAGAAGAAAAAAAAAATCTGCAAACAAGGATGAAATAGTGACGGTAGCGCTGTGTGTGTGGCGGCGAGCCGCTCCGGCTCCTCGCCCTTCAGCTTCTGCATGAAAAATCACCGAAATCTGAGGCGATGATGGAGCTCTGCGCGCTTCAAATGGTTAAAAATTGACAGCAAGCATCGAGAACAAGATGTGTTAAAAGCCTAAAGCATTTCATGTGGACTCTGGTGCATGAAACTTGTGAGAAATGCCCACAGTGGCATTGTGAGGACGCTCCGTGTCTTAAAAGACTTTCAGCACCGCAGCCAGAGGACAGCTCCCCACTCACTCTGAAGCCAGCTCCAACTCCAGAAGGATCCAAACATCTCGGGCTTGTACTGCTCTAACAGAGAGCACCGCGAACTAACAAACACCGGGATAATGGTGATGATACCACCAGTGAGCCGACAGAAGACACATCCACCCTTTTTAAGCAGAACTGAGGGTGATTCCCGTGTAGAGCGAACACAGACTGCTCTGATTTCCCTTCCAGCGTGGTGCAGAAACAGCAGAAATCCACACAAAACACTCATGACATCGCGTTTCTCCCCGCACACATCCCACTTTAATCAAACAATCACATTTGCTACTGACCTGCCTTTTGCAGTGCTATGAATAAAAAAAAAAAAAACCCACATACATATAGGCCTATAGCAAAGCCTTAAGAAAAAAGAAAAGAAACAGGTGCAGCCAGAGAAAGGTTGACACAACTCACCATTGTAGCAGCGGAGCCTCCTTTAAAACACGAAAAGTAGGCCTGCCACAAAAAAGGCACAAAAAAGCCAGTTTCTCCATAAAATATGCTCTGGCTTTTCGCTTCTTCAAACTGTGCACACACTGTACTCTTGAATGGTGAGCCTTTTATAGGAGTGATGCCCCCTATCTATTTCTGGATCACGATCCAACCCCGTTTCTATTTTTAGCTCGCGCGTGATGAAAAAAGAAAAGCTCGCAGAGGTTCCTTGGAGGAATTTCGAGCGTGCAGCGTTTGAGAACTGGCGCGAGCTCCAGCTTCCTCCCTCCCTGCACGATAAATGCGCGTGCACGGCAGCATCTCCCTAATAATGATGCTGTGGAAAACTGCACGCCCGGATTTCAACGGAATCATGAAAGTGTGCAGAATTTGGCTTTTATTAATTCATGATTTGCTGCTGAAAGCACGGCGGCTTCAAGCACACACACACACACACACACACATGCGCGCGCATAGACGCCCCCACCCTATCAAATTAGAAAATTGTGACTAAAATGCTCACACAAACCTATAACTCTGAAGCTCACTGGCACACAGGATATTATTTATACGCGGCCTGTTTTATATTTAACCCCAAAAGAAAAGGGAGCATAAAATAGACTTCCTTCTCCTGGGGGCTGCGTCAGTCACTATTGACGTCAGGTGGAGAATCTCCCACTTTGAAGGTGGAAGCAGGAGCCTCCGTTGCCAATACTGTGGCTAAAAAGCAGCGAAGGTCCAATGAAAGATCCGCCGAAAACGCACAATAGCAGAGGATAGGCTAAAGAAGGCGCAGCCCCCTCCTCCTCCAAACTGGAAAGGCCATTGTTTACTGGCTGTAGTCAACCCTCTCTTTCATGTCATTGGGAGCAAAGGAGGAGCCAACTACACACAAATGAAACGGTTAGTAAACTGGGAGCTCCAGTGGTCATCATGAGACAAGCCAACACCAAACGTCCGATAAAGGCGCTTATTTTACGGCTTTCCCTCATAAAAGCGCTCTTATTTCAAATCATAAGGTGGTCCACATGAGTCCAGGTTGGGTTTACCCTCCAGCAGACCCAAACGTGGCCCTCAGTGTGATGATGCAGAGCTGCACAGAAAGGTGGAAGGCTCATTACAGGCTGCCGCGGTCTCAGTCCTGCAGACTCCCCCTGCACAGGGCAGAATGCTGAAACGCGTAGTAACGGAGCGGCGCTTGGCCGACCGATGATGCTATTTTTAACTCCCATACTCAACATGCCTGGCGCTGCGGGTTTCTCTGCTCAGGGTAGCCTACTACTGTAAGACAGGCAAAACATAAACACAGCACCGCTTCCAGGAGGAATGGATCTGGTTTCTCAGAGCAAAAAGAGAGAAAAATAATCCTCCACAGATTAAGAGATGTTTTTTTTCTTTATCAATGTATCTCTTTAAGAATGAGACCCTGTCTCATTCTTTAAAGCTGCAACCTGTAGGATTTTCATGGTATTACATTTACAAGAGAGTCAACTTTTGTACCATTTTCTGTGTCTGTGTGTTTTATTTTCATGTTTTATTAACAACTGATGCATGGAGACATTCATTCTATCTAAAAAGTGTGTTCATGTTTATATTCATATTTAAATGTCAAAGATGAATTTCCTTTAAAAGAAATAATCAGGCCTATTTATGATACATAATACAGACACGTCTCACACACCATGAACACCAGTGTGGTCCTTGTTGTGCTGTCTATAATAATAAACACTTAAAAGTGTTGTTGGGGGGTAGTTAACCTTTCACCTGTCCAAGGCACACATGCTGTCTTCTGTTTATAAGTTTGGTATCCCCCCGCAGCTGTTCAGAGCTGATGTTTAGTTTGACCAGTTTCCCCGGAGTCGTTCCAGGATTATGGCACCGAATGAGGAGCTTAGACCAACAAACAGATCCTGCTGCACTGTAGGACTGAGAGACAAACTACAACACAACGAAGAGAAGGTCTGTGATCATAGAGGGATGATACCAGGCACTCAGGGGTCTTCCATATGAACACCTGAAGTTGTTGACGTAGGTTACCTCGCAGCTCTTGCACACAGCTGATAATGGATGGTTTACGGACAAGGAATTGATGAGATGGTTGCAAGGTCAGCTGCTTAATGCAGTGCATGAGGGTCCAAAGGGAGATTCTGTCTTTACAGCTTTCAGCCCAAAAAAGATCAGAACTGTTGTGTAAATCAACATTAGAGCACACACAAAAAGTCAAATATTTAGAACGCAAAACCAACGGTGTCGTCTGAAACTGTCTTGCGAGCTGCTCTGAGACAAAGAGGCCACCAATAACTCCTGACTTCACTTACACTTGAGCCTTTTGAAATGAAAGACTTGATACCCTCCGCAAGCAATGGCAGGATCTCTTTATGTCTTAAATCCATCCATACTACTTGCTCTGCACACCGATATGTCATCGTCAGGGTTATCCATGCACATTTTACAAAGCATTCACAGTCATTTGACATACTACACTTTGACACTTTAGACATACAAAGACTGGTTTAGGACTTGGGAATTATGCGACTTGCTTGTTTTGATGTGGTACTTAACTTGGAAGCTGAGTGTAAATGCTTCAGTTTTAATTGTGACTTGCAAAAACTATGGTTCAGTGTTGACTAAGCCACAACCAGCTCAAACCTACAAAAAGGTCCATGTCCACAGTACAGTTTCCAAGCTGACCAAACCCACTACACTTGTGCACATAGTCCTAATTATAGGAAAGAGTAAGAGCAGATGTAAGATGTGCTATGTAAAAAAAAACCTGACGGGATTGTAGAGTATTCCACAGTGACAAACCATCCACAGGCCACTGAATGGTTTGAAATCATGTGAAGCATGTTACATGGCCCTCTTGGTCACCAGGTCTCAGCTCAATTGAACACGTATGGGAGAGCTTTGAGTTTTAGACAGCTCTCTCCATCAGCATCACCAAAACCCTAAATGAGAGAATATCTTTTGGAAGAATGGTGTTCATCTCTTCAGAAGAACTACAGAGACTTCAACATCAAGGTGCATTGAAGCTGTTCTGGAAGCTCGTGGTCGCCAAACACCTTTCTAAGACCTGTTTTTTTTTCCTTTTGTCTCCCATCTGTATGAACAGGCCTGTAACTTCAGTGCAGCAGCTTGCTGAGGAGAGAGTGTGATGGCATTACTGTGGAGCTGTCCATGGTACCAGAGCAACAGTGAAGCACAGCCAAGAGTGAGTTCAGATTAGGTTTCAGACAACCGTTGGAAATGTCTGTAGCGCATTAGCTACCCTAAGTAAAACGCGGACTAAAATACAGCAATCAACTGCAGAATCAAACTGTTTCAGGCTGCAGGAAAAGTAAGAGTAAAGAGGACAGGGACACAGGAAGAAGGGACTTTGCTGTTAATGGCAGTGAAACCTATTGGCCCCACAGGGCCAATACATCTTTATTACACTGAACATGAAAGAAACAGCCAGAAAATCCCTCGTGGAAACAGCCTAGCACAACATAATGCGTGCTCTATGAATGTCTAGTGAACTAGTGCAGTATTTAGATGAATTCTAGCCAAACATAAAGGGCAAATGGTGGAGAAAATATGCTGCCACACTAGTACTACTACTTCACAGTATGGACTGAGAGATCTTCAGATGCACTTCAGCCTCCATTTCCTCTGTTCATAAAAACGGTTCTAGTTTCTAGTATTACACTTTTTTGATTTATTTTTGGTCATTTTCATGTGTGATTACACTATAGTCTGTTTTCTCTTTCTGGTTATGTACTATTTTTATGTGTTGAAGCAATAAATCGTAATTTTCTTCTGATATCTTGAAAATTCAGCATATAGTCCAGTATTATTCACTGTCTAACATCAGGTGATAATACAACAATACATGCAAATGTTTGTAGGTCTGATGAGACAGAGACAGCCTCCGTCACATAAACTGACATTCTGTCCTTGTGTGATGAGATCTCGTTCTTAGTCTCTGTGTCTTTAAAAAAAAAAGTCCTCTCCTTTCATGTCCATGTAGGAAATTCACTACTATTATGTAATATCTTGCAGCAACATCCATTCAGTCTTACTATATTCAGCCGTGGTGAGCCAAATATATCTACACACTGAGGTGTAATAACACATTGCAACATAGAAATGGGCATCAAAAGTTTGGCATCAGAACAAATGTTCCTTAACCTAAAATTACTTTTCAGCATCTGCAGTACTTAGCAGCAACTTTGACTAACACATGAACAGATAGAAAACTATGCCACTGATCTTAGGGCCCAGAGTGTTGCACAAAAACAGATTATTTGACTGTTAAAAAAAAAAAATCAACCTATTACTAACATGCAACTGATGAACATAAGAATAGTTTAGTGCCACACTATACAGTTTAAACAATAGAAGCTCTACATTATAATTGATATTTTCTGTACCAGTATCATGGAGTTCAACAACAACAGTGAAATACATGGATGCTGTAAGTTTAAATGAATGTGGATACGACTGCTTTGCCAAGATGAAAACGTTTATTTAATATTAAACATAGATAAGCTAACTTACATATGTATAAACATATGCATTAAATAAAGTGCATTATTTAAATGTGTAAGTTCATGTTTAGCTAATGCAATAATAATATTAGCTGCCTCAGCTGCAGCAGACTTAACAAAGGACTCCCAGTGAGTATACTATCACTCTGAAAACACTCAATGGGTACAGAGCATCACACACACACACACACACCCATTCAATGCAGTGTCTCTGTGGTGTGCCAGCTCACATGCCTATTACATAACAGGGCTCCTACTCCCAGGCCTAACGCCCCTGACAAATCCATGCACGCTTTGCTGCACATGAGCTATTTATACACTGCACCCAAGACAGGGCTGGTCAAAAATACCACTCCAGTCAATTATTCATTGAGAAACATTCCAAAACAGAGAGAGGGGAGTGGGTTTGGCTGCACAGGAATAGGCCAAGGGGCTAACAATAAATAATGTCCATTAGCAATGCAGCAACCCCTTTGTCCTCAGTGGTACCGAATCTGAAGGAGAAGGGCGGGAAAATGTGTAGCTGCAAATTTGCCCTCTCATGTGTTGTGCTTGTATTTATAGAGTCTGTGCATACACTCCAGCTCCGCTGCAACCATCTTGTTCCTTTACAGGATTCTAAAAATAGCAGGCCGGTCTGTGCTTGTTCCATTTTTAGTTCTTGCAATTAAAAGAGGGGGGGGGGGGGGGGCAGTAGGGAAAAAAAAATGCTGTTTCACAAGGATACTATGTGGATGCATTTTTTCTTTTTGTGTGTGAATGGACGCTCTGTTCCATCTTTGTTCTAAGGTGCTCCACACGGCATCGGCACCATCATATTCAAATAAACTGCTTTGCCAGGTTTTATTATTTATATTACATATTTATTGCGTTACACAGTGTGTGTAAGTGAAGCATTTTGTTTTGTAAAGTGCTAAAAACACTAAATAATTATTATCACTTTGCTGGGTTGCCAAACTACAAAGCCTCTTAAGTTTTCAGTTATTATTAATTTGCTTCTGACTGCAACTACAGATAAACAGCTGTAGCCATAAAAGTTACGAAACGACTTCTATACAGAATGCAATGTGATGCGCTTTACATACATGTATTCACATACAGTTGACTGTTGACAAAATCGGTGGTTAATTAAAACTGGGTGTTGAAAAAAGAAGTTATGGCTCGCTAAGCGTCTTGTGGATGGAAACACTGAAAACTTCCCTTTATGATTGTATTCCTGCCATTTTAAAATCTTGTCACTGCACCACAGACGTGTTCATGTGGTGACATAATTCATGTTTTTCCCTCCCAACTGCTTGGCTTTTATTAAACATTAGTTAATTTGACAACATTAAATCATTAATTCAACATCTCAGAACTATTGAAGGTGCATCTGTTGAGTCGAAGCAGATTGCTCTAAAAGTGTATGTCACACCTTCAAGTCAAACTCCTCAGGTTTCCCAAATATACTATAGATTAGGATCTTTGCTGAAAAGTTTTAATCAGTGCATTACACTTCCCTTTCTGGACTAGAGAGTACTAATATGTGAATGAGTTTTTTAATGAACCTGCTGGATTGCTTCAGTAATGTGCTCTCATTGCGTGTAGGCTCCACCTCTCTGCAGTCATAACCAGCGCAACCTGCAGTGTTAAACATCTGTTCAACTTTTAATATTTGTTCTGACAAATTGTTGCTCTGTGTGTCAATACAATGTGTATCCTGTCCTGTGCAGTGCAGAATTATTAACTGGCTGAAGGCTGATTTATTACTTTAGTGTATAGCATTTAGTGACTGGTGCAAAGTAGAACATGTGAATTATTTTGATTTCAGTGTCTTTATAAGGCTGAGGGCACATTGCTGGACTGAAGATGCTCATCAGTCTCTGGACTGGTCTACAGAGGCCAGACTGTGTGAAATGTGACATACAGCAATAATTAAACCTGCCTTTTAGTACTCCAACGCATTAATCTGATCAGCTAAATCAAAGAAAAGATGAATTTCAATTCACAACCCAGAAAGTGACCTTATGTTACTGTATTTTACAGACAGTAAGGTGTACTGTATGTGAAACAAGAACAGGTATGATTAAACCAGAAACATAATGGTAAAATGAATTCCTCATTGAATGTTCAATATATTCTGATGCCATTTAACGTGGAACATGGTTGTCACATATTATATTATTGTAATACAATTAATATTGTGTTTTCATGATGTTAGTCGTAAGAGTGTAATTCAATTCTCCAGTTAGAAGAGGCTGCGATTACATAGCCTTGTAATTAATTTTCCATGTGATATGCGTACATCAAGGGTATTGAAAGGTGTTTAACATTATTGGATTTTTGTGGGTGTAAAGTTATTATACCTTAACTAAAATTACAAGTCTACTTCAGGTTATCATGAAAAGCGTTACAAATATTTACATACTTAGTAAACTGTATACTCTTCCTTCAATTAAAAAAAGATTCAGATGAACTGAAAAGAACATAGAAATATTTACATGTTCGGGTGAGAAGATGTTTGAATCACGGCTCAGTCATTACAGACCTGATGACATGTGGTCGTTAGCTGTCCTTAAAATAGGTGAAATACAGCAACCTATATGGATTGCTTTTTGTTTTTGATTACAAAATGGACATTTAACCGAATGAAGAATGCATTTCGGGCTATCACACAGAAAGGGAGCGACTGTAAAAGGAGTGTGTCTACAAAGGTCAGACAGTGCCACCTTCAGGCTGGTTTTAAAAGGTTCTCAAGAAAATGGCTGCAGTCATGTTTATGCAGAGTGTGGCTGTGAAGTGTTGCTGGTGAAATGCTACAATTTCTACAGCATAATTTAAGCTCCAAGGAGTTTTTATATTTTCCAAAGAGACAAAGAATTGACGCAGAAAAATGAAATGATGAAATCCACACTGCCTTTAATACTGTACATTTAATACAGATTCCACTTTAAGATTTATTTTTTTTAATAGATGGTCAATGGCAAATCCTTTTTCTGCCTTATGATTTCCATAAGTTAAGAAGCAAATGTAATAGCATATTTCAGTTTCTCTCTTGTATATTAAATTATCTTGGAGCAAAATCAAACAGTTTGTAGGTCCCTTATAAATAGGAATGATATAGAAAAAAGTGCAAAAGAGAATTCCCATCCATTTTATGAAGCGAAAAGAGTGAGGGCATATATTGTTCAATTCAACCTCCTTTAACCTCCGAGTTGAGACACATTTTTTACCATCTCAGCAAAAGACTTAAGCACTTAAACACTGTATAACATCCTTTTCATTTAAAATGTTCCAATTAAGTTACATTAAAATGTGGCGTCATCTGCAGGCTGTAGTATGTTATTATCCTTAAGAACCTCCAAGATGCCGCCTCCTCATACTAAAATGCTAAAATGTCTTCAAGATTGACAATGTGAGCTCTTCTTCCAATTAGCACAGACTGAAAACCAAAATATTGCAGAAGTAGTATCTGGAACTTGAGAGCCTTATTCAATTGTATCCCTCTTCCATTATTGCAAGTTAAGCAAACCTAGAAAAAAAACGGAGTTTGACAGTCGTAACTTCTTGATTGTTAGATAACAAGAGGTCCTGCATTTGACAGATAAGTTGTGGGGCAAAGTTATCTACAGTTTTACTTTGTAATGTTTCAAACCTAATTCTTTGGGGAGTTAGATCTCAAAGAGAAAAAGAACCCAGATTCTACTGGATATGAGTCTTGATACCTCACCTTTAACCACATTCAGGTTTCTTGCACATTGCACAAGGTATCTGTGGTCTTCAGATGAGTGTGTGTCTGTACGAGTGTGCATGTGTCTGTCTGAGTGTTCTTTATCTGGTGTGTGCATGATTGCGGGGTACTCCCGGGATCAAACTGGTTCAGTGGTTTAGGGCTGACGGCGTTCCCTCTTGGTGAGCAGGTAACACTGAATGGTTCTTAGTCGATCTTTGGCAGGGGCGAATTCTGGCTGCAGCTTCAAAGTAGACTCGTACCAGCGCATGGCTTTCTCAAACTCCTCCTGTCATCAAGACACACAACAACCAGGTCACCATAAGGACACATGACTTGCATCACTGCTTGATAGATGACTTGACTTTCTGTTGCAGCACTGGTTAAACTTGAGAATCTGAGAAGTAGGTCATGTCACTACAAGGAAACAAATGATCAAATAGTAACAGAATATTTGCCATTACCATTGCTATGTAGACGTTGGCGAGGGTGAAGTGGTTCACGACAAAGTGCGGGGCAATTTCAACTGCCATACGGGCGACTGTAAGAGCGTCCTCCCATAGCCGAGCGTTCTGGAAGATGTTGGCCAGGCTGATAAGGGGAACATCCTGATTCACGATTCAGGAGAAAAAAAAAAAGAGCATTGATTTTTTTTCATGTTTAAAACAATCCTTTATTTAACATAAGTACACGGTGGGTTAACTGTTGGGAACAGCTGATGTCTAGCTTGCCTTCATGTGATGGGGGGCGTAGTTGAGGGCCTGTCGCAGGCAGTCAATGGCTCTCTTGCCTTGACCTTTCACCCTCCAGTACAGTGCAGCCATGCTGGATAATACCCATGATGTCTGATTCTGCAGTTTCAAGGATCAAGGAAGGGAATACGTGAACAATTAAAATCGAATTGGTTGAGTGTTGTAGTTAAGTGTTACATTACAGAAACATTTAAAAGTTTGACTCATTTCAGCTGTTTCTTAAAAAATCTAAAGAGTTAGACAAATTGAGTTAACAGAACATGTGAGTTTCAGTACAAAGTGAGTTTAACAATTGAGTGCTTCTGTTTGTCAGATTCAGATTGAGTGGAGGTAAGCACTGAGGGTATTCTGAACAGCTGTAAAAAGTTGGCTAATCAGCATGTGTTTATGCAACTGAATGTGTTTTTACATAGAACACAATCTAATGTGCCACTACCGTGGTAATAGCAAATAATGATCCTTTCCAATTCACATAAACATTAGTACTTTAATATAAGTTAACTGTGGCGGTACTGGCCCTTACCTTCTCTAGTACTTTAGCGATGCGTGTGCCCACCTGCTCAAAGGACTGAGGGGAGAACTTATCTTTGCCGAGGTTCTGCAGGACCTGGGGGTTAGGACAAGAGACACGTGAGAGACTATTAACTATTATTAAGAAGTGGGGCTTATTAAATAGTCTGTCAATTATGAGAGAACAATGATTCTCCACTTGAGAGTTTCAGTTGTATATCCTGTTGGACCTGCTTTTTCGTGGGTACCCAGAACAAGTTCTTCCCCTCCTTAATGTTTCAACTTAGTTTGTATAAGGCTTCATATAACATATGTGTTAAGGAAATACACCTGTAGAGCTGAAACTCATTTTGATGAGAATGTTCAATATTTTCACATCAGTTTTGATCGATCACCTTGTCTTTTCGGTTTGTTTATTGCTGTTGTGACAGAGATAACAACATCTTTCTATAAATACTGTTAATGGAACCACCTACTGTTTAGGTATAGAAAGGGAAGTGATAATAACGTACGGCTTCTGCCTCAGACTACCTCACGCAGTTGGCTCTCTCCAGTGTAGTGGATGGCGGCACGATTGGCCACTCCTGCCAGGTGGTCGAGCGTGTGCATACTGGCAGCCAGGTTGGCGTTGCATAAAGGTTCAGCAGCTGGCTCCTGAAGTGGAGTGGCAAAGTCTATGTGCTCTGTGATGCTGAAAAGAGACAGTGAAGGGAAAATATAAAATTAAACATAAAAGACGAAACATTGTATTTACTGAATATTTGTTGATATGCTGTGATGTAAGAACCCAAGTGAGGCAAAAATGTTTTCTTTTGTCTTTCGTTTTCAATAAGATACATGAATCCTTTAAAAAACTCTTTGGAACTGACATGTTATAATATAACATAAAATAACATAAAAATGTGGGGGACAGGAGAGTCTTACTCAATGTTCTTGGCAGAAACAGCCAACCAGGTGCTAGCTACAGTGGTGAGGTCTACCCTTCGTGTCCGCTGGCACTCCTCCGGCCCTGGCCAGCCAAGACTTGTGTAGTCCCTCCAGCGACCTACCCGAAAACACAAAATCCACAAAGACATCTCTCTCAGTTGGGAGAAGTCCAGCACCTCAGTGCTTTTTCTGTGTTCATGCTGGTGTAAGTAAATAAAATGCAGGTGTATGTGGTACCTGAAGGGCCGGGCGATGGGATCGTTGGCCCGCTTATCTCCAAGACAGAGTGTCCTCCAGGCAGTGGCTCCCTGTTCTGGCTGTCATCAGAGCTGCCAACACCCTCCAACCCATCCACCTTAGCCTTCCGGACCCGCTTTACCTGGAAGGTGATCTGATGAACAACAACAACAACAACGAAAAACACTCACACATTTAGTTTAGCTATACATAGTCCCACCCAGATATCATACAGTTTGGTAATTATAACTCAAACATAATTCTATGCTGTGAAAAGGACGGACATGTACACTTACCCACTCAGCTCCCTCGTCATCCTCACAGTTTCCAAAGCAGGGCCCTCCACCGGCACGTGCACCCATGACACGGTCATTCTTTAGCACCCGGATACCTCGCAGGTCCCCTCGTTTGCCTCCAACATCCAGTGCTCCCTCAAAGGCTCCCATCAGGTCCTCCTTCAGCTGCCACTCCTCCTCCCCCTCCACTCCTCCACCTCCAAATGGGGTGGCCATTTTAGCTGCTCCTGAGGCAGAGGGAGAAGCCCGCTGTTGTCCAGCCGCCTCACCTGACCCATTACTGTCCAAGATAACCTCTGGAGAGTGGAGGGTAACAGGTATGAACACAGGAGAAATGAGAAATGTAAATTAGAGTGGTGATGAGCAACAGGAGCACTTAACAAATTAAGCCAACTGACATGTGAGACTGACTTGGTCTAATCGTCAATGACATTTTGTCAACTCAAGAAAATACTATTCTACCATCGAATCGTAGAAGTCGTAGAAAATAAGGTGTTACTTTAAAAATCTTGTATATTCATGTAGGATGCAGTATAAATTCACTGAACTGAGGGACCTAGTGGTTTCTTTGTAACCAACACTCTTTGCTACAGTATACGGCAAAGATTTTCTAGACTTTCTAGTCATATCACCGCTGAAGATGTAACTACATCATATTCTTACTCTCGAAGAGCAGGGAGTCCTCCATAGCAGAAATGGCCGGTGCGTCCTGCTTCTCTTCGCTGCCCTCCCATTCCTCCAGCTGTATACCAAGGTCCTCCTCAGCCATGCAGGCAGCACCCTCTGGATCAACACAAGTTAAGTTTAGGTACACTTATTATCCACACCGTACCATGATAGCAGACCTGCAGCAGTGAAAACGTATTCACAAATACCGGTTCTGTATAACTGTTTGTAGATATTTTAGAAATGTGCATTTTGTGCATCAATAAATTTGGATATATTATATATAATATTCTGAGACTTGAACAATGATCCCACTCTTTTGTGGGGAATTATTTTTTTCTCTATAAATATGGTTCTTATTATTACTGTCACTGACCGATATAGTGGTTCAAACCAAAGCCAGATTATGAAAGCTTTTGCAAGAGCTCTTCCCTGGGAACAATTCTCTCCTGGACAGAAAGTGATGCATTTTATATTTTGAGAAACAGCAACTTGTTTGTTTTATTGGAACAAACAAATCAGTCCTTTCAGATTCTCTCTCTCTACACTCTGCTGACTCCATTCACTGTCTCAAATTACTCTGGCAAAGCTTCGATTTTTTCATCTTGGAAACTCTCGCTATTGCTGGGAAGGCATTAGATCTGTGCACTACATTACTGGATGTCACAATGTTAGAGAAGCCATGGGAGACCCATGAAAACAGCTGTATAGGTGCATGGGACACCATAGATTTCTTATGCTGCAACATTTCACCAAGTGAGACACAGCTTTTACAATAAGCAAATGTTGACTCCGCTAAGGTAAGGATGAGGCAGTTAAGATAGTAATGATGAGAACATGCTCTGTTGTGGATTATACCTCCCAACACCGCAGTGTTGCATGAATGCTGATGTTTTTGCAGCCCTGTATGGCTCTCTTTGTTGCTCTCTTTTTCTCAAGCACTAACCAGTGTTTTGAGTCTATGTATGATATGTTGTTTTTTCACAGAGAGCCCAAATTATTACCATTTGTTTGACTAAAGCTATACAGGATCAAACATGTGGGAGGAACTGCAGCCAACATAAAATTTAACATGAGAAAAGTTTGTTTTTTCTATATATTTCAACCTTTTTGACCTAACTTAAGGTGGGTGTGTGTTGTATAAGTGTTTGTGTGACCTCATGTACTCAGCGTGCTTTATGGGAGCAATATTTAGTTTTGGAGAGTAAAATATAGACCCTTCTAAATTTGGCATCAGCTATTTTCTGCAGCCTAAATTATTGAGTGGCAAAATTTCTCCACTTCAAAGCACTTTTCTCTTCACTCCCACTGATATGCATAAAGAAGAAGGTGCAGTCTCTATTCATATCAGATGCACAATATACTACTTGTTTCTCACAGCTACTCTTGCAGCTTCAAGGGACATGGGGGGTTTAAGATTAAAAAACAAGTGCAAAACCTGTCTGGGCCCACAGCGCCCTGACTAATTTCCAACTCAACACAGTTGATAGCGCTGGACAACATAGTTAAAAATATTATATTTGGTTATTTGGGAAATGTTTTTTACAAAACAATCTTTGTAATCAGAACAGCCATCAGATTTAAACAGTATTAATCATGTTTTAGACAAAATTAAAGTAGTTAAATTCAGAAATCATAGGTTAGGCAGAACCTAAGCTGCCATAAATAATCAAACAATAAATCAATCAAAACTAGTTCAAATCAATCAGAACATGAGGTACATTATATGTAAAGGATTCGTTTCCCTGATCTGTCCATCTGTCTGTTACATAGCTAACTTTATGCTACAACTCAGATATTTGAAGAATCTTCAGGAAACAATCCTCATCACTGGTCTGCCCTTACCCGTTTCTTAATTATGGCAAGATTAACTAACAAATAGGTTTGTGTTGAGAAACGTACAGATGCTTCTGCCTCCTTCTCAGCTTAAACAATCTAATGATGCAACCGCTAGGCTTTCAAAAACCACAAAACATCTTTAAAAGCTGCAGTTCATTTAGTTATAGCTCCTAACAGTGCTTCCAAATCCCCAACTTTATTCCAGATTAATGCTGATGTTTTGAAACTTTACTGCAGTTCACAGTTTAGTTGCCTGCTATAACAAAATCAGGGAGTGTAAAAAATCCATTATACAGAGAGAGTAAAATAAGTCTATGTGTGTGTTTGATTCACTTACGAGAGCAGGGCTGTCGGTGTGAAAGATTGTAAAGGAAGGGGTAGAACTGCAGACAACGCAGCAGAGGCAGGCTGGTGCGACACTGCTCACAGCCAGCAAGGGATGAGAAGGAAGAGGAGGAGGAAAGGGCCGTCACCAGGATGTGGCGGAACAAGGCCAGAGCACCTGTCACATTTCCCTGGGCCAACTGCATGCTCACTAGGCTGAGCAGGGTGTGGGGCTGAGGGAGGAAAGCAAAACAAAACAGGGAACATTAGCAGGTGGGTACATGACAAACTCAGCTTGAGAAGACATGTGTACATCCTACAGAGATATAAAAAGGACAAAACAAGGTACATGCACTTTCTTTCTAAAACTGCATGTACAACATACTAACATATTACCATTCCCTACTATACTTTACCAGCTCCAGTTCTTACATACATGTGGTTTCTGGGTTGGTATATCATCAACATGCACTGTATACACTTTTGGTCATTTTATTGGGTACACCCCTTTTTAACTCTGTAACTCCCTGTGTTTTTCAAGGCTTGATTTAACAAGATGTTGGAAATGTTCTTATTGATTTTAGTCTATGCTGACTCAATAACATCTTGCAGGTCTTTCACATTTTTTGGCCACAGACTTTAAATCTTCCCAAGGTACTTTTTTTGGGTTGAAATGTGGGTACAGTGAGTGGCTATTAAAGGATACACAGCTAACTTTGGACATGACACTCATATGTTGATCAACTGGTCTAAGGGCAGGGTATCTTTTGTGCCAACTACTTTGGCTGGTAATGATTTTGTACAAAATACACTTTGTTCCAGACACATGCCATATAAAGGCTAAAGTAAACATACACAACCTTGTACTGTCCAAAACAAATGCGGTTCTGTTTTATTAACATCCAAGGCAATAATGCCCTCCTTACTCCTTACTGCAGTACTAATTTCAGCCTCAAATACCTGACAAGAGGATGATGACTACACTGGTATTGTTAAGTCTTTATTAACACTGGTACACAGGTACCAGTGAATAATGTTTACTACGTTGTAGTCATATTACTTTTTGAAGGAGCTGCTTGTTTTTGTAAACAAATGATTTGTACAGTGTATGTGTGCAACTCTAATAAAACCCAGAAGGGTGTGTACCAATGTGCCTTTACCTCTGATGCATTGAGAGCCAATGCTTGCTCCAGCAGTACTTGTGCATGGGTTGTCAAGCCATGGTGTAGCAGCAGGTTAGCAGCGTTGGTGAGGGACAAGTGGCGATGGGAAGGCGGGGCTGAGCTCAACACTTGGCGCAAGCACTGCAGGGCACGGCTGCCGTTGCCTTTGGCCCGCCAGAATAGAGCTGCCTCATTGAGGACCTGCCAGCGGGGTACAGTGGCCTATATATACAAAGAAACTTCTGTTAGCTCTGATAATGAATCACTTAAGATGGGTTCAGACTACTGCAGTTCTCGGTTAGAGCGGTTAGAGTGATTAATGTAGAGCTGCAACAATTAGTCGATCAAGAGAAAATTAATTGCCAACTATTTTGATAATCGATTAATTGTTTGGGGGTAGAGATGTCCCGAGCAGATATCAGTATTTGCACCGATCCTGGCACCGACTAAAGCCAATCAAAACCTGATGCTTTCTTTACTGAAATCTACAGTGTTTTGTCCACCTCAGCCTGCTAGTATAGCACTTCAGCAGGGCTCTACAGTGCGATTTATATATTGTATTTCACACCATATGCGAGTTAAAATAAAGTTTATCTGAAAAATGATCTGATTGCATAGATGATTCTGTTCTGACACCTGGGTTGCCAAAATTCTGTTATCTCTCCTCTCTCTTTCTCGTTAGCAAAGAGTGGTGTACAAAACTCCCAGGAAGCAGATCCTCAATTTTTAGCCCGCGCCGACTGTCACTCTCGTCAGTTAAAATGACAAATGTTGCCGGTGGCAGGTCATATCAGCTGCCGCTAATTAATGTTAATTCCGTGAGTACGTTGATGGCACGCCAAACTAAAACTTGGCTGTTGTCGGGTTTGTGTACTCTCTGCAAGCTGGTGTCTCTACACTGCCAAAAAAAGCATAACTCTAACACTGCTGTACAACAGAGTGTTTTTTGTAGTCCCAACAACTCCAACAGAGTGATACATCTTCTCTCTAGCGAATTGCTTCATGTCAATTCAGGAGCCACATTCTCCCAGTTAAACTTAATATCATATAATTTGAGTTTATCAACATAATAGTTTTGAACCAGGACCTTCAGTATTTAGATCGAGTAGCTCATGAAAAATAAGTTGTGTCAAATTTAAGACCTATAGCTGTTATTTCAATGTGTCAGATACATATTTCATCAACATTTAGGTACATATAAGTATCGGCCCAGACTCTGTATCTTAAGGGACTCGGGATCATAGCCCTTTAAAAAAAAAAAAAAAAAAAAAAACTTGATTGGGACAGCTGTACTAAAAAAAGTAAATTTGTATTCAA
Organism: Enoplosus armatus; assembly: GCF_043641665.1. NCBI lineage: Eukaryota > Metazoa > Chordata > Actinopteri > Centrarchiformes > Enoplosidae > Enoplosus > Enoplosus armatus. The sequence goes on from NC_092180.1 coordinate 5,435,703, forward strand.
TCATCAAAGATAGAAACCATGTTATGTGCCACTCTCTGCAGCTTTAGACTGTGAAGCATTTTACATTAATGAGATACATTACTGTGCAATGAGAACAGGGAAGTGAGGAGCCCTCTTACTTGTTTCATAGTTTGACTTATTCTGGAGCCAATCTGCTCCAGCGTCCATCCTCCGCTGCGTGACTGCAGTATCTGTAATCACACATAGTAATATTAATGACTGGATATTCTGCACTGTTCCACATACCATAAAAACAGACATACAGAGTATGGGCATATTAATTATGTAAATGTCCTGCAGAGTAAGGGCAGAGTAATTATGTAAACGTACTGCACAGGTTATCTATCCATCTCCATTACTTTCCTATTCAAATCACACACACATAAATTAACAGGCAGGCAGATACCTGAGAGGCAGAGGCATCTGGCAGCTCCTTTTCTTCCAGAGGCCAGTCTAGTGAGGCAGGCAGGAGGGCTGGATACGGTTGGGGGACGGGATCACAGTTTGGCAGAACTACCGTCTGAGGAGGACTGCTACTCCCATAGAGGAGAGTTGCCACTGGGCTGAATATACACAATTAGACATATTTCACTCAAGTCATTTGTATGTGGTAAATTTGATGTGTAACTCTGGAGGAACAAGGAGGAAGCTCTCTTTCTATCCTAACTTAGCTTCAAATCTGAATTCTTTGGAACGTAGCTATGCTGCTATAATGTACCCACAAAATACCACCATCCAGGAATGTGTACTGACCTAAGGCCCTGTGTTTCAGGTGGAAGGTAGTAGGTTGGCAGCAGGTGAGCAGGGGGAACACTTGGGTACTCATGGGCACAGTCACTCCTCTGAGGCCACAACATCCTCTGTGTGTCCTGAAGTGAAAACACATTTTGTTGTCATTCTCTAACAATTGCATGGTTGAATGAATTTGAAATCTATTGCAGTCTATAATTATTTACACACACAATCTGTAAAACACACAAACAACAAAAACACTATCCCATCTATACTAATCCCAACATGTCATTCTGATCACACATCTTTATATTTGTCCTTTCAATTATCAAGAGTATGCAGGTAAGCCAAATGAATATTGCATACTATTAATCATTCCCTCCAGGAATTTTGTAATCTTTGGATTGCAATGAGTAACATAATTTCAACTCAGTCCCATTTTCAAGTCCCCTGCAGCTTTTTCTTAAATATTTTTGGACTCTCCTCACATTCATATGCAGGTATCATTTTCCTTTTGGTTTAAATTTGACTCCACAGTCACTGAGCTGACCTGCAAACAATGAATTCAAACATAAACAAAAACAATCAAATGTAGTTATCTGTCTTGCCTGTGTGTAATCCTGATGGTTGCCCCAGAGGGCAGCAACAGGGTCCTGGTCTCCAGACACAGACGGATGGAGCTGGAGGCTGGCTGAGGTCTGGTTTGAGTTGCGGTCTGACACGAGCGCCACGCTGGATGCCACTGACACCTCCTCCCCAAACTATGAACAAACAGAGAAACATAAAGAACTGAGAAACAGAAACTGAAGGAAGATTTTTCTCTGGTAATTTCCCCCCATTTGTTTGCTTCCATTGATAAATATCCACTGAAACCTGTACAATAAAAGACAGGTTCTTTTCATGATGAAATGGAATTGGTGCATTGTAGCTTTCCTTTAAATTATTTATGCAGGAAAAAAAACAGGGCCAATAATTGTCAAGTACATTGTAATATCTCATAAAACTCACTTGGACATAGTGGACATGTTCAAACAGATCGCCACGGTGATAACGCACAGGCAGGTCAAAGGGGCAGTAGAGGCTGCGCTGCTGCTGACCCAGCCGACACATCTGATGGTTCCCTGGAACACATATGACATGCAATACTCAGGTACTGCTCTACACTGCTGAATCAAGGGATGTGTGTGTAGCAATATACGTGAAAGCTAGATGACAACACATCTTTTCATACAACCCACATAGTAAGCTTGTTTATTCATGCCTCGCATGAGTTACAATCACATTCATCTCCACTCCACAGCATTGCTACCTCTGTTCTGTAAAACCAATGGTACAGCTGTACCCTTACTTTACTTTTTACTTTTCTAATTATCAATATCTGCTAAGTCACAGCCAGCACAAGTCAACATATTCTGTCTCAACCAGATAAAGTGATAAATATTATATATTGTATACAAAATCCAAAAAGTAATACATGCCTTGCACACCTCGGAATTGTTGTAAGTGTTCTCAGTTCAATGTGCATGGCATCTTACCAAGTTGGGCTTCCTTGGCCATCTGGGTCTCATGGATAATGTTGCGCAGGATTTGCTCTTCCTGCAGCAGCTTGTGTTTGTCCAGTGCTTCCTGCTGGCGAAGGTAGTGGTCATGTTGCTTTTGGTACTCCTTCAGCTCATTCAGTGTCCGCTGCAGGGATCTGCAAGTATAGTAAAACGAGGAAGAGAAATACAGGGCAGTCGGTAAAAATGCATAGCAGAGACACGGCATATTACATGATCATCCTACAACCACAAGCCCCACCTTAAAGGCTTGGTATCTGAAAATAAATTCACTCTGCATTCAAGAGCAAAATACTGACTATCTGCCAGCTCCGGGCACTTTTCTTTTACTTACATACTGCCCTGTGCTTATACTGGTAAGCTGATGATCTGTTATTCTTGGTGCCTCATAGTTGCATACACTGGGACATGTTTGGAAATGTCTTGATATCATAGTGAATATCTTACATATCTTTAATATTTTGATTTTGTTTACAGTATGTAGTAATTCCATGGAAACAAAGTACTTAAGAGTGTGTATGTACGAGTTCTTGCCTACCTGTGCTGGGCTTCCAGGCGCTGCTCCAGCTTTTGCTGACAAAGCACAGCATGTTTCCTCCTCAGGGCCTGCTCGAAGCCTGGCTGGGCCTGCAGTGCCTGCTCGTAACACAGCACTGAGTGGTTGTATTCCCCAAGCATCTGGTCAGACGCAATAGAAGAGGAGACATGGATACACCATGGATATAACAGAGGTCAAACACTGATTTGTTTCAAGTAGAAATAACACTGTAACAAAAATAAAAGAACTAAACAGACTAAATATATGTCCAGAGTACCGCACATTGGTAAATAGCTTTGGGGACTCAAATAGAAGTGTTATATAAATATCCGTTTAGTAAAATGCCGGTGATTTAATTAAATCCCTATACAAATATGAAAATCTTGATATTTATGGGTCTTGGATGGCAATACACTGTACCTTTACATTCAGAAACTAGTATCTTAAATATATAGACAGCTGACTTCTCATTTGCATTATAGGAACCCTGACATTCAACTATAGATGGTGGCGTAGTAAAAATCAATATCCCACCACTTTAGGTACACATCACTCTCCTGTGAGCTACTTGTCTTACTGTGTTTCATTAGCTTTTATTTTTACACATGCACACATATAATGACACACCTCAGAAAGTATTGAGCTTATGCATGAGCGTACTGACAAATTGAGCAAACAATGGCTGTGATGCTGTTAATCAAACGGTTAACAACATACTAAATGGTTAACCAGACGGTAAGTCTGTGGTTTAAATACACAAGTCTCTACTGCTTCTCTTTGACTTACAGCGTAAATGTTGCCTAAAGTGTAGTGGCTTGTGAAGAGATCTGAGGTAAGGTCCAGGGCAGCATGGGCAAGAATAGCAGCATCTGCTGAGAAATGGGCGCGGTGCAGGATGTTGGCCATATTGACCAGGGCTACATCCTTCTGTTGCCTACAAGTACAACACACACAGTGTGAGAATGTGAACACCTGCAAGCAGTCGAATACAATAAACAGTATGCTATTGCAGTGGGCTTCTGATCAGCCTGACAGTACCTTGGGGAGAAATGCAGAGCACGCACCACACAGTCCACTGCCCTCTGAGGCTCATTCTTCATACGCCAGTAAAATGACGCCATGTTGTACAGGACCCAGGACGATGAGTTCTGGAACACACAATCATGAAGACATGCAATGCAAGACAATGGATCTTAGTCACATTCCTAATTGGGCTTACTTGCTGATACTCTGAATGTGTCTGGGCTTGTACTGACAATGACTGTTGCTTTAACATCTTGTCGTCATTAACCCAACTTAAAAACCACATAGATTTTGACACATGTACAATCCCAAAAATACAATAAAAATATTATGTATTTTCCATGCTTCTTCATTTCTATAAAAAAGGCTTCTTCTGAATCTAATGTTTTTTTCTACACACAATCCATACTTTTGTCCAATATCTGCAAAGGGAAAACAAAGGTCTTGAATATTTGTAAAGTTTGGTGAGGCAAAGTTGTACAGGCAGACCTTACCCTCAGTAATCCTTGATGGATGCGATGGCCCACCTCATCAACACTGCGGCCCATCTTATGAGACAATGAACTAAAAATGGGATCCTCCTTAGAAAGCAGTGGGGAGGTCAAGTTTGCCCTCTCCTGCACACCCTGAAACAGACAGAAGGAAAGAGTCATTAATTGGAATTTTAGCATGTGATCTGTCAAACACAAAGGCTACATCTCTGTTGTGTTAATATTAATAAGCAGTGCACAAATGATCTGACCTGAATCCAACCAAAAGTGCGAGATAAGTTGCACACCAATTTCCAAAGCACACACTTAAAATGCCTCTGCAGCTATATACAAATAAATATGATGTGCTGGTGACCACCCACTAGACTTTTGACCTGATAAAGAAAGTAAAGACACATAATAAATGGATGACTGATGAAATGTGGCAGAGTGATCCAGATTTTCCACTCTGTAAAAAAATATCAACTTTATTTATTGTTACTTTCCCACAAAACACCACTGTTCTTTCATCTTTACCCAGGGGCCTCATTTATAAAATTGTTGTTGGACTTGAATGCAACCTTAAGATAAAATCAAGTTGTTCTCGAAATCCAGAATCACAGATTACAGTAATTTGCATATCTCCACAGAGACAATTATTATTGCTAAAACAGTCACAGAATATAAATGACTTGATATCTAGCTCGATTGGAAACGTTATGTCTGAATATCATACAAACAATCTCGCTGATAAACTACAACAAAAGCTTGGCTTTTTGTAGAGAAACAAAACCAGCTTCCCTCAGATGTAAGAGGAGGGTTGATGAAGCAGTTTTCTTTTTAGTTCTGGATTATTGGGAAGTAATTTATTGACATGCAGCTGTCCCCAGTCTAGGCCGTTAGATTGCATTTCCCATTAAGCTCTTAGGGTCATTACTGAAGACAATTACAATACTCACCACTGCATTTTATTTAATAGGGTTGGCTGGTCTTCTCTGCCTGAGAAACTTTGGTATTCCTCTTTGTCAGAAAATGGCCATCTTATATATCATATTTGGTGCTCTTACACACTGGTCCATACTTAACTTGCTCTAGTAACTAGCTGATGCTTCAGTAACCCTGTACCAGAACTGATCTAGATAAGATTTGCAGTTAGTACACTAATTAATAGGAAGTATCTGCAAAGCCACCAACCAATCAAAACACCTATATCCATGGTTCAAGACCATTCTTAATAATTCCATACCTGCCTATGACTGCTGTAACTGTGAGCCCATATTCTGGTTGTATATTATTCTCTTCTGTATGTGTCTGCTCTTACTTTATTCAAATAGTTTTCTAGTGAAAATGTAAACAGATGTGAAAAAGACATGTCAGCTCGGCCAAACTAAAGGTTAAATACATTCCCAACAGGATGCTAACATATGATGAATTAACACGTAGAGTTACAGCATATCTCGACTGAACCCCCCCTCAAACACAGAGGTTTAAGTGAGCATACAAATTCTAATAAAATATTTATTGAGCAATGAAAGCAACCTAAGGTGGTACTCATTATCATGAGTCATTCCCATCTTGTTACATTCTGAACAAACTATTGGCAAGTTTGACTTCTACTCACCCTGAGATGCTGGAAAGCATGGATACTATAAGGTAGTTCAAACACTTTCACACAGTCAGGCTTTTCAAGATCTGGAGGCAGAGCTGACCGGGAATCCACATAGTCATCCGGGCTTTGGGAGAAAAAGAGAAAAATCACTAAAAAGATTACAATTTCATCATAATCATAAAAAGAAACTAGACATACACCATGATCTGGCTGTGCAAGATTTACATGATGCCTTAACCACTTAACGAAAACACTGTAGAGATAACATGAGACATGAACATTGGCAATACGTGTTTTATTGACGAGAGCTTACCTGATGTCTTTGCTTTCCAAGGAGATGTAAGTGCCATCATACAGGTCCAGGTCTCCCAGGGGTACCTTAGCCATGACACAGTCTGCATCCTCTTTGTAGTGTCTCTGTTCCAGCCCTGTGTCTCTATCCTCATTCTCCTCAATGTGAATCTTCTGTGCCACTAGCTGCTTCTGTTCATCAATAACCAAGAAAAATCTAATCAGTGACGACTAGTAAGCACAAGAAATTGCTTATTGATAGAATAAGTAATGCTAGGCAGTGAATAAAGTAGTGAGAGAAGGTATTCATGTTAATGAATTGAATTGAGATACTGGTACCTCTTTGGTGCACAAATTAATCTGAAAGCAATCAACTCTATTGATCAAGAGATTAACCATAGTGAGAACCCAAAGAGAAACACACTTTGACAACAACTTTGTACATGGCATCGACATAGAGAAACCCACACACCTCCAGCTTCTTAAGGTAGTTAACACGAGTCTCTTGCCTCATGAAGATCACAACGTCATGTGGATGCTTCAGATTCAAAGGTGAGTCAACCTGAAACAAAAACAGTGCGATAAGGACTGACATAAAGTAAGCATACATATGTCAATCACAGTGAGTGCGAAACTGATTCAACCTGCGGAATAATCGAAGGATATGACAGTCTATTCAAGTTCTATTGAGTTATGTTAGAAATAGTCTTTCCAAATCTAATTTCAGATGTGCAAACTCAGCTTATCAGATAAACATAAACACGGTCTTCCTCTATAATGGAGGTAGCAGTTTGCTGGCAGTTAGCATCAACCAACATTAACGTTATCTCTCGCACATTATTAAGCGGTTTCCAACGCGGACGTTGACGTGGGCCTGAAATACTTTGGTCATCTTGACCTCAAACACCTACCGTTAACGATAACGCCAGTTGAGGTAGCTAGTGAAAGCTAACCGCCAAACAAAACGAATTTTAATGTTATTTTTTCGCTGTATGTACTGTTACCAAAGCTGGTAAACGAGCCTTGTTGAGTTCAAATAAACTACTGAAATTACGTTAACGTTAAGAAACCACATACCAAAACGTCCCAGTTAATGCTAACAAAATAGCTTTACAAGCTAGCCACATAACGTAAGCCTTAGCAGGTCAATGAGCTAACGTTAACTGTCATACTTGTTGTTGAATTTTCCCATCCTCTGTGACAACCCAATGGGTCGTAGCTCCTCCGGAGTCCACTATAAGTATGCAAAGAAGGATGAAAAGCTTCCCCTGAAATGACGTTTTTCGTGAATAGTTGACACGACAGGGCAAAGACTCAGGATAGATTTTCCTGAGGTCCGCCATTTTTATGTCTCTATTTGCGCTGTAACTAGCCTCCAGGCCGAGCGGCGGCGCTCACGTTCGCACCAGGCAAAACCTCGACAGATCATCTTTGATGACGTTTGGGGGGAAAAGAAATCCAGGAAGTTCTGTAGAAACGAAAAGTTCGAGACGTTTTCAAGGCGAAGGTGGGTACAATATTGGCATAATATAATCATGCTTTCACAGACATAGTCAGCACTTTAATGCCGTTGTTGCCGAAGAGGACGTGTGTTTGCTGTCTGCTGTTTTGGTCTGTGTCTTTCTTTTAATCGCTTTTTAGCACAGTCGGGTTGCAAAGTTGCAGTTCCGCATCCAGGGGCATGACTGGTCCATCAAGTGACAACACTGTCAACACAATTTATTGTTTTCAGGGGATTACCTAAAATGTGTCTGCTGTGAAATAATTTGCGACATTGACTCAGTGTTAGCTAAGGTGCCACTTTAGTTTGGACCCTGTTGCGTCATGCTAATTATGAAAACTAATGAACGTTACTGCCTATGTAACCGCTAGGAGTAGCTTAACCTAATTTTAGACGTTCGCAACACCAGTGAGTATCTAGTAAAAGATATAGTGGTGTTTCGACGCCTTCACTTTATATTTTAGTCTTAAGTCACTGGATAACAGTATGAGTAATAGATGTGGTTTGTATGTACACAGATGCAGCTAACGTTATACAGTTACTAATATAGCTGTACTGTAATTGTGTTGATATTATTTTGTGTGTTAAGCTTCAAATCCACAGTATATTTCTTGGTGTAAGGAGGTAACATGGAAAACAATATTATTCAACTGAAGTTCAAGATTCAGGATTCAACATCTAATACTGAATTGCCATTTAGTTGATAGGAATAAGCTTTGGTGACCCCACAAAACAAAAACAAAACTGAAACCTCAATATGTCACATCGCCTCACCGAGACACTAAACAAGTGCTGGTACACTGTTTTAAAAGAAGGGAGGAAGTAGAAAAGATGGTTAGTAGGGTGAAATTTGTAGCCTATTGGTCAATTTCAACAAGGGATGGTAGCTCCTGCCCTGTGATTTTTGATGCAGTTCACATCACTTTGTCCAGCAGTTTCCTTGAACTTACTGGTGTTGCCATACCACACAGTGATTGAGAAGTGAAGATGCTTTGATACCAGCTCGATGAAGTCGCATCATACCATCATGTGATTTGGGAAACTTTTTCTGCTGTCTTAAATGGAAAAGTCTTTGTTGAGCTTTCTTCAGTACTGTTGTTGTAGTAGTAGTGTCGACCTCCCCACTTTAAGAGAATAGATCATCGCTGATGCCAACTTGGAAAAATAATGAATATTTACTTACTTTTTTTTTTTTTGCCACTTTCACACTTTGATTGCCCACTTTTGTCTCACTCTCCACAGATGGCTTGCTATGACAGCAATAAGGGGAGTTTGGAGGAGGACAGCTATGAAGGAGCTGTTGGTGGAGAGCTGTCCGGCTGTGCGTTGGCAATTCTGGAAAAGGAACGTGAATCCCATCTCAGCCCTTCTGAGAGCCCTGGCACTTTCATCAGCAGCACCTCATCTAGTCTTCAGGCTGCTGCCCCCCTCCAGGGCTATGACGTGGAATTTGACCCACCCCTAGAGAGTAAATATGAGTGCCCTATCTGTCTCATGGCTTTGAGGAATGCCATTCAAACACCCTGTGGTCACCGTTTCTGCAAGAGCTGCATTGAGAAGTCCATTCGGTAAGCTAATTGTGCATCTCTCTAGATAACATTGAACACTAACTAATGCATTTGTTAACACCAGATTCATGGCGTATTTCCAAAGAGCTGTGCATGCAGAACCTGATAATCTTAATGCCCAACCTAAATAATTGCTATTCTTCCTTTTACAAAACAGTGATACAGGACAGAGGTGCCCTGTGGACAATGAAATGCTGTCAGAAGACCAGCTGTTTCCTGATAACTTTGCCAAACGGGAGATTCTGTCTCTAACTGTTCGCTGTCCAAACACTGGCTGTGCTGAGAAAATGGAGCTCAGACATTTAGAGGTGAGAATTTTAAAAGTTGCAGCTCAACCAAGACCATGGAAAAAGTTAAAAATCCAAAATTTAGAATGACCCTGGGTTACAGAATAATATTTAAATTATATTTAGATCATTGTGTGATGTTTATTATACTGTATAGACCCTAAATGATCAAAGGACATGTAATTGTCATCATATATGGTTGACCCGTCAATACCTTACTGAGATTCCTGCAGGACAAGTGTTTGTTTTATGCTGGAGTGTGCTAGTTCATCTTTGGATTGTATCATAGTTTCAGTGCTCAGTATAGTTCTGTGATTGTATTTTAACAAACTGCCTCATTAGAATTACTTTAAAAAAAAACTGGAAACAAATAAGATAGTGGCAGCTTAGCTTGCCTCTTCTCCTGTCAACATTGCCATAGTCAGCAAAGACTCTTCCTTCTGACTCTTTCAACATTTCCTCAAACTCTTGGCTCCAAATCAACAGTCGGTAAGGAAGGCTTCAGTTTAGTTATGAGGGACAAATATGCACAGGCTGGAATGCTGATACCTCCAATAGGATCCTTGTAGATGTGAAACATCTCATGAACTCACTACTGTACACTAAGAAATAATGAGGGATTAAAAGGCGGTTGTCACACTATGTGTCTTGCTTTGGCATAGTGTCAAGTAAAGAATGTCATCTTTCTCTGGTGTGGACGATGACATTTTTATATGTGAACCACTGCCTGTCCAACTACAGAATAACATTAACTGCGTTGCAATGTATTGTTTTCCTTCCAGAATCATTTGGCACAGTGTCAATATGCCACTGTGCCTTGCCCACAGTGCCAACAGTCTGTGAAAAAGAGCTGCCTAGAGGAGCACACAACTGTTGAGTGTCAAAGGAGGCCTGTGTCGTGTCCAGATTGTGTGGCATGTTTTGTTTATGAGGAGAAAGAGGTAATGTTGACTCACTTATGTCATTACTCCTCTTGCTATTTCCCGCATAGTTCTCATAGGAAAGTTGCATTGTGTATCAGTGAGGATTAGCCTCCTTACAATCTGGTTTTGGTTGCTCCTTCAGCTTCATGAACAGCAGTGTCCCTTTGCCAATGTGAAGTGCCAGTACTGTGAGATGGATCTCATCAGAGACCAGGTGAGTGATATAATGTCTGCCATGAAAAAGGCCTCTGGTAAATCAAAATGTTTTTATAGTTGTGAATTGTTATTCATTTAAGTCAACTTCTGTCAACAAGAACCTCTGTTTTGTTTAAACAATGGGGAACCATTCCACACCCAGTCACAGCACAGTCACAGTTGATGTGGGGCACCCACCAGTTCTGCAGTAGCAAGTGCAAACAATAATGTTTAAATTGTTTTCTGTATGAGATGGGAAGTGACTTTTTTAAGTTCCCTCATTACATTTGTCCTCAATTATACAGTAGTAACTGACTTGTTGAAATGCTTGTTGAAATCCTAATTTTTCAATAAATAGATATGAATGAAGGTAAGCTAATGATGATTTTTTTTTTTTCAGATGGAATCTCATTGTGATACAGATTGCCCAAAAGCACCCATCGCCTGTAACTTTAGCACCTTTGGATGTAAGGAAAGGGTAGGTGATCAAATGCAAAGTATCTTGTGTTGCAAATCTTCTACACGCTCTATCAGTCTTATCAACCCTGCAGACCAGATGTTACAAAGAAAAACTGTTTGCCTCTGCAGATGCAGCGCCACAACTTGGCTCAGCACATGCAGGAGTTCACACAGATGCATATGCGGTACATGGCTGAGTTCCTGCGTGGCCTTAGCCTCAATGGCACCACACCCAAATCTCTGTGGACGCTAGGACCTTCTGTTTCCACTGAGGATCAAGGAGCTGCAGCATCAGTATCAGCCTGTAGTGGGCCCAGAGGAGCTGTAAGCTGCAACAGTAACTGTGCCCCATGTCAACCTACCGAGGAGATGCAGAGGCTCAGGGAGATGGATGGACGATTGGTAAAGCAGGATCACCAGCTGCGTGAGCTCATCATCTTAAAAGAAACACAGGTAAAGGATCTTCTTGAGCTTTAAGAATCTGTGATCACAATTGTTGTCAGTATCAGAGAGAAATGTAATATGAAGTTACAGCAGAGCAATGACTTTAACTTACAGTTATTAGATTGTAATTTTCTTGACAATGCAGAGGTAGTCTGACAAACTTCATCAAGCCTCACACTTGTGTGGCACTCGGTGGCTCAGTGGTTGTGCATAAAGGGATATCTCTATGACTCCATATATTCTTTTAGTTTGTTTCATTTTTTTCATTAGACCCTAGTCATTTGGGGTAAAGTGTGAATAAGGAGAAGAAAAGGAAATATAAAACTTGCTCTGTATAAAAATGTAGCTCTTCCATGCCATGCCTTCATCAGATCATAGAGCTATATTTTTCTGCAACGCAAAAGTTGTGTCTCCATTTCTTTTCATGATGGTTCGATGGTTTTGGCAACACATTATCTCTACCTTTTTGAGTACAGACATTGCAGATCTTGTCATTACCGTCTTCTACGGTCTGTCTACACAGGAGGCATTTCAGACGCATCTCACGTACATCTGACAAAACAGATCCGCTTCTATTTTAATCACTACAGCTGTCTACATGGGCGTAACAGCTTGCGTTCCACTCACTCTATCTATATAATATAAAGTCTATTTTCTTCAGTTTTACACTCATAGCTACAGTGATTGTGTATTGGGCTCGGAACGCTGCTAAAAACGTAGGTGACCTACACTCAATGCTATGCCTGAACACATCCTGTGTAAACTTAGATGGAGCAGTGAAGCTGCTGCTCACGCTACACCCCCTGTGTAGATACGTTGTAAGCCTATTGTCCCATCTCTTCCACAGGGTGGCCAGCTTGCAGAACTCAAGCGTAGAGTGTCAATGCTGGAGGACTCAGTGAAGGAGCTGGAGGCCCAGCAGTGTCACGGTATCTTCATCTGGCGCCTCAAAGGTTTCTCGGCCCTCCTGCGGAACCAAGAAGCAGGCCAGCCAGTGGTTGAGCACAGCCCCGGCTTCTACACGGGTCGTCCAGGCTACAAGCTGTGCTTGCGCCTCCACCTGCAGACCCCCAATGCCCCGCGCTGCTCCAACTATATCTCCCTCTTTGTCCACACCATGCAAGGCATTTTTGATGGGCAGCTGACCTGGCCGTTCCAGGGCACCATCCGCCTTACCATACTAGACCAGGGCACCGAGTGTCAGCACCACATGGAGGTGATGGAAACTAAACCAGACCTGCAAGCCTTCCAGAAGCCCACTATCCAGCGCAACCCCAAAGGATTCGGCTACGTCACCTTTCTGCACCTGCAGCAACTGAGTCAGAGAGCCTTTGTTAAAGATGATACTCTGCTTATTCGCTGTGAGGTGACACCACGTTTTGACAATATGCCTCATCGTGAGGGACCAACAGTGCAGCCTAGAGGACCTGAGGCCTCAGTTTCAAGGGACTAAAGTCAAACTCATTTCTATGGGATCATCACCATGCCGAGATGTCAGTACAGTACATCTCCCAGTGTTCAAATACTGCTCAGTTCATTTCAATTGATGGACATCAGGAGGAGGAAAATTGCTGTTCACACCCATTTAAAATTTGGCCACCACAAGTATGGTAGTATTTATTTGTTCACCAATTTTTAAATGTCAATGTGACTTGTGTTTTAATAAATATATACAGTACAATCATTTTAATTAATTTTGCAATGTATCTACTCACCCACATTGTACCAGCATTCAGAAAGCTTCATAAGTTCAAATTGTGTAAATAGTCAATAATGTTTAATCAGCTAAACGTCACCAGTTTAAGATGTGCACACATGTGTAGACTGAATATTACTACACAAGTTTGCTGGCTTATTTTGGTTGTTGGAGACAGCACTGAATGTTAAAGATACCCTATGGAGTAGCGCTATGGAGCAATGTTTTGACAAGCAGATTCCCATTGTAGTTTTTACCTCAGCCTCTACTAGTACACACACAAGGATCCACATGTATGCACGAGGGCATGTGGGTGACGTGATCCACATTCTCAACTACTGCAGAAGGAGCTAGCGAAAATGAGTAGTGCATACAAGCCATGAAAAAATGAAGAAAAGACAAACCAGTAAAACTAAGCCCCCAGGAACAGTGCTGCGCTGTGTGGCCACGGAATTGTGACTTGCTTGAGTTTGACATTTTCCCATACCAAGTCATATAAAAGAAATAGCTGTGCTACAAACACAAATTATTATTGCACTCATGCCATTCATGTGTGCACGGTCAGCCGACTCAGCCAGACAAGGATCCTAATGTGCAAGTGCAATTGATCCCAAAATATGGGGGCAACTTTCATTGTTATGAATGGGATGCTATCTTGGTATTTTGCCAACTGGAGAAGGTGAAGCAGCAGTCAGAGCAAAGAAACCAGTCTGGCCATGTCCATCAAACAAAAGGAGAGATATATGACATGGTTTCATGGTATTACACTGGATATTTGGTGGCGGCAACATGGCAAGCAACTTGGTAATGTTCCAGCAAAAGGTGAAGACGAAGACTACTTGTTGATGTATGTATGGATGTTTGGACACACTGCAAGTTTCTTTGCAAATGTTTTATGAGGCAGGAAATGTTTTCAACACATTTGTTGGACCTCAAGGATACATAGAGTGTATTTTGATGAGAAACACTGACTGTAAACTGTGTACACCAAAACTCCACAGGGTACCTTTTGAAGTTAGGTCATTATAAGGAATAGGAATAGCAAAACTCACAGTCATGTGCTTTCCAAATTCAGCATTTCACTACCTTTGACTGCACTGTTCTTAGGGCATCACTGTGACATAATCAGCAAAAAGTGACAACCTTTTTCAGCATGGAGAAGTTTATGTTTATGTTTAAGTTGCTCATTTTTCTTTTGGCAGGGTTTATGGTGCCTTTCACACATGTTCCTACCTAATGTGACCGAGAAAAATGTTTCAAAATCACAGAAATCCAACATCATGGGTCAGTGTCTTTACTTTAAAACATTCTGCTGCCTGTTAAGCCTTTACATGATGTAATTAATATATTGTATGTTGTGTTTTATTCTTGTTTCTCCATCTGAAACAATGAATTATGATGCCATTCAAAGTGATTAGACTGATTGCTCTTAATAACTGGATGGGTTGTTGTTTGCCATGAATTTTACCATGATTCAATACTGATGAAAATAGCCTTAAATTAAAGCTAAGCTTACTTAAACTAACAGCCACTGTAGTGTCTAACATTTAATGTCTTCTATTTACTTGGACCATACATTAATACATTATGAGGGAATTTGTTTTTTCTTATTTATGTATATATTTTTCTCATTTAAACCAAGGAACCAAAATGTTATGCCATCCATAAGTGACTGATTTCACAATGTACGCCACCTTTTGCTGCACTGAAGGAACCTTAAAATATTTCCTATATGTACAGTAGTCTTAAAAAACATGTTTAGTATGTCTTACAACAACAAGAAGCTATGTAAGTATTAATGTGTCCTGAAATGCAGAAGCTATTCATTTTTTCAGATGGTTTTGATTTAGTAAATCTTTTATAACCCGAAAGCTTAATTTACATAAAGAATGAGAGAAATTTAGTGAATTTGTTTCTTAATAAATACAACAAACTTTCCTGCCCTCTCAAAAACCAGCGAGACGTTTGTAAATCCATCCAACATCATTTTTATTAATTTAAGTCCAAACCAAATCAGTGTCCACGTACCCCCCAATGACACCATCATCAAAATATTCTAAAAATTGTACATATAGTATCATAATTAGCTGTATGCATGCTACCAGTTACCATTATCACTTTTATTCATCAATGTAAGGAAATTTTTTGTTGGCTCCGTATCCTGGGTGACCTGGTCTGGCTTGGTCCCCTTCTTGTTTGGCTTCTCTCTCTGGTTGACTTTGAGGTGAGTCCTTGCTGCTGCTTGCCTTGTAGCCTGTTAGAGATGCTGAAATTTCATCCAGTATTAATATTAAATTAGATCAAAATACATTAGTGCAAGAGTATAATCACAATACTGTGTTTGAATAGAATAGTGTGTATAGTCTTTCCTGTTCCTGATCTTTGACTCACTTGGAGCTCTTGGAGCTTCTTCCCCACACTTGAGTGTGCTTTGAGCAAAGCACTCTGCCATCCAGGACAACACTTCTCCACAATATCTGACCTAGAGACAAGCCAGACATGACTGAGGGTTATGCAAACTGTCTGTCGGATTACTTACGAGAAAGAGTTTTATGTGAAGTAGGCTTAGGAAAATGCAACCTCATCATGTGTCAAATTGTGCGGTTGAGGTCACTTTTCCAGGTTTACCTGAGCCTCCATGGATACCAGCCGTTTCTCTTGGTCCTTGAAACCACCAACAATCCTGAGCAAGCTCTGAACCCTTGGTCACAAACAGAAATCAGTTAAAACCATATTTAACGCTGCAATAATCCATGTTTTACCACTAGGGGGCAGAAGAGCATTAAAACAAGCTACAGTTTGGTGCTGTGCAGGCAGTGTCCAGTGGATTTATCTGAGCTTTTTTGCAAAAAAGATTATGTCCACTCATGATCAGACTATATGACAGTTTACCAATTTTTACAAATAACTATTTATAATTACTTCGAGGAGGTGCTCTTGAGTCTCTCCTCACTGCTCTCCCAATGCTGGCGCTCCTGTTTGGCCAGGTAGTTCTCTTTCTGCACAGTCTCCCATGTTATCAGCCTCTGGTCTAGCCCTGCGGGCAGCTCCCTCTCTGGCAAAACACACACACAAGGAGGCAGTCCAATAAGCAATTAACCAACAGGCAATTTCCATGGATAGAGCAGGTGAAGGAGTGAGATAAGCACACAGTATGTTTTCTAGTATCTAATTTAATTTTAATTTCGCCAGATAAGCCACAAGAATGTATTTCAATATCTGCTTGAAATAAAGGACAGTGGCTTAGTAGTTCCTAATGGAAATATGCATGTATAATCTTCATACCAAGATGCTCCTGCTTGGACTCAGGCTGCTTGACCAGACTGAGGAGGAGCTGAGAGAGGTGGCTGATGATGATGAAGGGTGGGGCCAGTGCTGGACGGCTGTGGTATTCCACAATCAGGTTGTATCTCTGGAACTTCCAGAAGATGTCTGTGTTGCCCTGCACTACCTGGAATGTGTAGCTGCAAATGGGGAAAAAAGAACAAAAAGCCAATATAATCAATTGTGTTTTTGTTTTTTTTATTTTACAATGTACAAAGAAGCCACTAGCTCAACTCATTTCATCAGACAGGCAAACATTGATTTTCTGGATTCCCTGCCCCTTACCTGAACATGGCAATGAGCAGGTTGAGCAGCAGGACATTGGTGACGAGAAGGAATATAACTAGCAGCAGGATGACCAGCCAGTTGGCATAGATATTGGGACATGGTGGCCGTAGGCCCATGATAATCTCCTCTGAGTCATTGGTGCAGTTAATTTCAGGCATGCGAGCAGCTGTGCTCCGTTAATCCGGTAATGAAAGAACAAGAAAATTAGATTAGAAGACAACATTCAGGCAAACAGAGATCCATCCCTGACTGCATAAATGATCAAAATAGAACATTAAAAATATCAATAAACTGTCACACTGCACATTTTTCATGGACTTTCAATTTCTTTACACTGAATAAATGTAGAAATCTGCATCCTCTCTAATTTACCATCTATTTCCTCCAAGGGGATCTGGCCAAAGATGTGCAGGTAGGGGCGGTACAAGGCTCTGCGAAACACCCAGTCAATCCTTGGGTCGTTTGGGTGGAGAAGAGCCTGGGTGGCAACGCCGTACGCAATCAGCCACACACTCAGGAAAAAGAGGAAGAAGAAAACGTCCTTCATCTGTAAAGGAGAAACAGACCCACGTTTTCCTCTTTTTAATGGGCTGTACAAGGCTTTCATCTAAGACCCTGAACACTTAAAATGTTCATAATGAGAATGTTTAGTGGTTTGTGTTGGTCACCATTCTTTCCACAATGATGATCTTGGGGCCCAGCTGCTTATGAATGGCAAAGATGTGGATCAGACGTAGAGTGAATACCATGAAGTCTATTGCCAGAACTGTCCTTCCTGCCTCATAGGTGTCGTTCACCATCCTGCAATCAAAGAAAACGGATATTACTTACTGTGCAGTTTACTCAATTCTAGCTCTTCTTCCCAATTAGTATTACATCCATCCATTCACTTAATTCACTCCTTTATTTTAGTGTTCTAGCTTAGACCATCATCGCAACAAATCTAGAGCCTCCACACTGTTGTGTTATGTTAGATTTTTTCACTGTCATCAATGTCATGTGATGTTAATTACCTGCATGAAACCCCAACAACAAAGAGTGAGATGGCAACCATGTCGCACTTGTTCCAATTGTCCTCTACATAGAGTTTGAACTTCTTCAGGATGTTCATCTCTTCATCCGTGAAGAAGCTCTGTCTCATAAAAGATAGTTAATGCATTACTATAAGACATAATTATATCTAACTTTACTTTCATTTGTAATTGCAAACATGGTTTTGTTAGCATATTCAGAATCAGAAATACTTTATTGATCCCCGGGGGCAAATTATACAGTACCGGTGCTCCCATTCAGAGTAGAAAGTAGCATACATTTAGAAATAAGAGTGTGTACAAAAATAAGATATAAAAAAATAAGAAATAAAAAATATACACATTTACAAAAAAGTGAAAAATAAGAAATATATACAATAACAATGTATATGTATGTGTGTGTATATATATATATGTATGTATTGCACTGTTTAAAGAATAAATAATGAGGTGGTATATGGCAGGTGAAGTAGGTCCAGGTTCAGTCTGTTTATTGTCTGACACTCAGAGGGAGGAGTTGAACAGTTTGATGGCCACAGGCAGGAATGATTTCCTGTGGCGCTCAGTTGTGCATTTGGGAGGAATGAGTCTCCGACTGAAGCTGCTCTTGTGCCTGACCAGTACGTCATGGAGAGGATGTGAGACGTTGTCCAAGATGACCCGCAGCTTGGACAGCATCCTCCTCTCTGACACCACCGTCAGAGAGTCCAGCTCCACCCCAACAACGTCACTGGCCTTGTGGATCAGTTTGTTGAGTCTGTTGGAGTCCGCCACCCTCAGCCTGCTGCCCCCAGCATGAAACAGCATAGAGGATAGCACTGGCCACCACAGACTCATAGAACATCCTCAGCATAGTCCGGCACATGTTGTGCGAGTCATATGTGTAACTGTTTTGCTTTGTTATGACAGAAATGAAAATGTACTGTATTTGATATGAAAATATGTGAACTCTTTTGTGCTGTTAGCTCAAAGAATGAAATATAAATGACATCATGAGCATATAAAATCAGTTTTCTTTATGCTGTGTGTTATTATAAAGCCATTAGTCATTTCATATGTATTCACACACTGAATAGTTCTAGCTTTACTAAACTTGTTCAACTTTTTTAAACCATGCGTTTTTTGTCTAAAACAAGTTTTTGTTCTCAAAAATGTTAAAATGTTCTCATGTTAATGTGCCCTCTGCATTGGGTCACGCACTGGAGCCAGACACACCTGCAGGGCCAAAAGGGAGTTAGCAGGCACCTGCAGTGTCCCACATTCTCATTCCTGTAAAATGTCTCTCACACTTGGAGCGTAAGAGATTGTTGAGTTGTCTCCAGTGGTTTGAACAGGGAACCTATAAGTGCATCAAGAACCAGAGTTTGGTCCCTCGATGGCACAATTGCTTTGAGAACAAGCTGAGGGCAGTGTGCTGCTTTCATGAAGTGATAGACTGGTGTGTAAGCCCTGAGTTTCAGACCACAAAGGCCATCATGACCAAATACTTTAAACTATAACTAACTAACTAACTAACTAATGGCAGCTATAGTATCAAAAAAATGGGGAGGAGGGTGGACTGATGAGGATGCAAATCATGCAGCCTCCATTTGAGATCACATATCCCTCTCAAAGTACTCAAGTATGCAAGATGTAGTTGTCTTAATCAGCAATATCACAAACGCTCAATCAACTTTCAGTGTGTTTAAGAGACAAAATTAAAAGCAGGATGGGAGTCTGTTCTTCCTTGGCTATTTATTTACAGCGTGCTACTGATGGTGTCTGACCTTTTCAGAGCCTAAATGATTTGTAAATAAAGCTGGAAGTTTCTGTAAACTACACATAAGGTGTCGAGTTAGAGACTGAGCGTAAACCCATCAAATACCTCACACAAACCACAGATGTATTGGTGTTGGCTTAATACAAGACAGTGATACATTCTGTATGAATAACAATAAAACAGCCCTCATTATCTAAAATCTCTCCTAGACTGACATACAAAATGTAGCATTGTCTTGAGGCATGCACCCCTGGGCTTGGTAGCATGCCAGGGCTGCCTGTAGCAGAGTGGTTCTTTTTTTGGAAACCTGTGCCATAGTTCTGTTCAGCTCAGCTTCTGAGATGCATGCAAAGTGAGCAGAGGGAACAGCGGTGAAGGCCTGTCTCATCTGGGGCTTTTGTGCCCAAGGGAGGAAGGCTCAACGGGATCAGTGCAATAAGGGATCATGCTTGTCTAACCTGGCTCACTGGGAGGGAGTTGAGCAGAGGGGTGAAAGGCTCATGAATCCTTAAAACCCCCGAGAGATTGAGGTCATTGTAGTGATTCAGATCACCTCCTACTCAGATATGTGTGACTTGCCAGGCCTGTCCTGCAAACACATCTAATAAGAATGAATAAGTGCTTCATAGATAGATAGATGTGGATCCTTCAGAAAGCAATCCACTAAATAACGATCTGAGAACTTAAAATGTATTTGAAAACATGAAATGGGATTATAAAGCAATCAGTGAGATTGGACGCTTTGACGGTCACCTGTCGAAGTTCCTCCAGCACCAAGGTGAAGACCCAGAAGTAGAGCATTATCTCTGGGGCTCCAGGGCCAAAGGGCGGCGGCGGGCGGAAGTCTAGCAGGAGCACGTAGGTGAAGAGGAAGAGGAAGGCGAAGTACATGATGACATTACCGAGGAACACAGTGACAGGAGCGCTCCAGAAGCGACGCCAGCGACGGAGTAAGAAACGCCACCAGACAGAGGCACAGCTCTGAGCTGCTGGACCTCCAGGTGAAGAGTCCCTGGAAAACAAAGAGTGGTAAAGACACTCTTTTATGTACAGGTTTTATGTTATGCCATCACTGATTTTTTTTATGTGAGCTCGTATGGTGGGCTTTAGCATGTGTTTCACTCATTTTTATTATATGATCGTAAGTATGTGAAATAAAAAATAGCAGTAAAACATTTTTTATGGTTTTACATATTTGACAAAGATAATTTTCATATAATTTAATAGCAATTTGACTATTATTTGATTGCATACTCACAAAGGGTCATCATCGTCAGTTAGCAGTAAGGCCTTTTCTGTATCCAGACTGTCCAGCTCCACAAACTGCTCGTTGCCATTACGATTATCAAGTTCCTCATCACTGAGAAACACATCTGAGAGTGTCAGTGCACACCACAAAAACACAAACATTACATCCACGTGGCAAATGGTGGGGCAGCATAACAGGGTCACCTGAATTTTATGAGGTTTGTCCAGATGAGTGGTGGACAGAAGAAAGACACCACAAGTTTGGAGATGGCTGTGTCTGTCGTCATCGCCCCCCACCAAATCTTTGTGAGAAGAGCCTGCAGTAAAAGTTTAGTTTTGTATAATTTATGTTAAAATCAGATTTCATAACAGGGACAAACTAACAGCTGGATGAAGTTCACCACAAGAGGGCACCACAGGCCTTAGAATATTTCTGCCTTACAGTCTTGTGACTACATACAGTGCGTGGAAGCATCATGCAGGGAGTTACCCCAGCAGATTAACAGAGAAAATATGTATGTACGTAATAATATTCAATAAGAGGTGTGAATCATTTCCTTCTCCAGAGCTGTCTAGTTGCAGTATGGGATGATATGGCACTTATACGAAATGAAACCTGATGCTTTGTCATGGGTGTGTCCTCCCTTTGTAACAGACCAGTAAAATCCACATTCTCTTGAAACATAACACATGTACTGAATTATAATCAACAGATTCCCATTTATAAAGGATATATTACTCCGACTATGTGCTTTAAATAAAATATTACTTCACTGTCAAGAGTGTTACCTTTCCCTGCTGACATTGAATACCAATTAACTCTCACTGATGACTTTGTAATGACAAGGACGTCTGTTGGAGGGATATTTAGGCAAAATTGTGCCCTGAATGAAGTCCAGTGAGCAGCAAGATATGACTTTGAAATAAATATCTAATGGCATGAAATGCCCTGGAAAAGTTTTTAATAACTACAGGGCAACACGGTATTTGAATACAGAAGCCAGCTAAATAGATTACCTAACTATCTTAATGAAATGCAAAATACTGTTGGATGAAAGTTAAATGTTTTACAATCTCTGAAAGAGTCAGTTAAATTCGAGCCAAATGAGCATATGGATGCGTCTCCTTGTTACCTGAACTCCATCATGGGCAAAGAAGGATTTGGCATCTGCCTCAGTTGCCAAGTTAAGGACCGTAGATTTGCTCCAGCAGTGTGTTCTTCTCACCAACAAAGCGTAAGCCCTGTCTTCACTGTTGGAGTAGCACTCTCCAAAGACATCTGCCACAATAACAAGAATATGGTGTCAACTGATCAGCTTCATCTGAAGAATTCACACATTCAGATTCACATTTTTCTCCCCGTGCGATCCCTTTGTTTCATTGTGTTGTTGCGATCAGTGAATGCACCTCTTGCTATGTTTGACCTTTCCCTTTTCACATCACTCCGCCAGCTGCTGTCATTGAACAGTTTATGTACTCACCAAGGGCAAACTGCTCATACTTGGCTTCCTTCATACTGCGTGCAGACTCAGCCTCAGATTCCAGACGTGCCATCTCTTTCAGAATCTTACAACCCGCCAGCGCTGCCGCAACCGCCTCAGGGCCCTGAAGGATTAAAAGAAAGCTGGATCCAAGAAATGGGTCTGAGAGAGGGATCTGAGAAATCTAGTTTAGAATTTTAGAGAGCGGCGTCTTTTTGCTTCCAAATGGGACGTTACTGTGTGCATTAGACTGCAACAGACACACTTCTACCTTCAAGTCCACCTACTGTTTCTACAGGCCCCCAGTCTGATTTTTGTGACCATGTAAATAAGTTATACTCACATGTGTTGTGATGTACTGACGTGAACAATCCTTTAATAGCATCAGAAAACATTAATATCTTAGATATAATTGTTGTCATGGCCTGTCTACTAAAACACCTGTCACATCAGTTTAGGTGTGAGGTTCCAACCCCATGTTTTGAATTTTGGTGTTGCAGTTTATTACAATCGAAGATCCAAACCTCGGACATGACAAGTGGTGTTTTTATGTTTGAAGAATTTGCACATTCAGATTTCCATGTTATTCCCTTCCAGTAGGATCTGTTAAACTTATTTATGAAACCTATTTCTTTTAAGAGATTGGCATTGTCTGTTATTGGATTATAGTATATGTTGTATTGTATTTTGTATATTGTCATTTTCTATAATCAACAGGTAATAGCAACCTTTAATGGCCCTGTACGTTTCTAGGATTATAGGACAAATGTGTAAATGCAGAGCAACATACTAACAGAGGGCTCTCCATTTGAAGTTACACTCAGTGTTGTGGACCTCCTACGCAGCATGATATTACTCCTGGGTTCATATATATGTACATATTGAATATGAGATATTTTGCTAGCATAAGCCAGTCTGCAAGGATAATTGTGATGAGGCCTTCAACATGAGAGATACTTCAAACAATCAAATTATGAATGCAGATATCACGGCCAGAGTCTGAGTGGTAAAACAATTTGCAGTGGGGGATGTACACACGCTGAATGTAATTACCATAATTTCAGATAATGTTTGAAATAAGATGCAGGAAAGGAGCACATCAGGGTGACCGCTTGTGAGATTACAATAATTGCTTCCCTTAGTTTGGGAAAGGGCAATAAAAAAAATGAAAGGTGCCCTGAAAAGATGTTGAAAACAAAGAGTTATTACCATTGATTGGTGTCATTTAAACTATTCATGGGGCATCATGTGAGGATATATTTCTCATTAACTTCATCAGGACTTTAGAAACGCCTGCACTACCTCACCGCTCGTTGCATATACTGCCCCATGAAGCGGCATGACCTTCATTTGAATAATGTTCTTGGAGATAAGATAGCTTTTTAGTTCACCTCAGTTCTTGATAAATATGCTGTTCGCTAGGCTCTTTTATCTAGAGTGACATTTTCATATGGCAGGACTGACCTGCACCTGCACTGTGCTGGCCCACATCACTCTTGTTCACACTGAATCCAGAATACAAACTAGCACAGTATAATTCAGCTCACTTCAGTTTGGTTTGAGTAGTTTTTGCCAATTCCAGGCACATTCAGACTTTTGGTGATTGAACCACACAGCGCTGAGATAGTACGAGCTGGAGCTGAGCTGACTAAAGAAGCTGACAAGACTGACCATGGCCCAAAAGTAGTTAGCCATCTGCTGTCGGTTCTGAAGGACAGCCCAGAGGAAGAGATCCCTCCAAGGGTGTTCGCAGCGCTCCGCTAACTCGGCCAGGTTCTTCTGGCTGTGGAACAGTCGACCCTTCGCAGGCTTCTCCTGGAGCACACAGACAGCACACGACATGTGTCAAATATTTATCGTAAACAGGATAGCTGCACACACTTTACAGAACATGTAATTATTACATGATTCATGCAATCTATGGCAGAATCTGTGGTCGTTATCTGCCAAGGAGATTATTTTTGCCTCGTAGTCTGTCCGTCCGTCAACAGGATAAGTAGGTATTTCACAAATGCATGAAATGATTTCTTTGAAATACGCTGAACAGACAGACCTTCAGCCTAGAAACAATTTGATTTTGGTCATAAGCTTATTTAGCTAATAGCTAAATCATTTCCTGAGATTATCACCTTTTTTTAGCTGTACAGCATGATATAAACAACATACATTACACAACATAGAGAGGGGTAATTACATTGCAGATCTAGAGGGTATAATTAGACAAGATTTCTTAGGGTGTAACAGCACGTTTGGTTTGCGATGACGATCCATCTCTTCCTTTCTGCAATTATGGTGAAATTTAAGGCCTCTGCCCAGTGGTTCTCAATTTGGGGGCCAGGGCCTTTCCAGTGGGTCACAAGAAAAACCTGAGGGGTCACATGTTGACTAACAGGATAGAAAACTACAAAGTCTTCAAGGGGGTGTAGTTTTGCTTCTTAAAGGCATCATGAAATCGCCTTTTTAATTACTTAACATGATGTAGTTTCCGTTGAAATTGGATCTTGGGGTAAGACATAATGATGGACATCCTTCCAAAGTGTAAACCAATGGATTAACAGTTTAGGAGAGAAAGGCTGACTTGATAGGAGGGACAGAAGGGCAGGATTTCCTAAAAATCAGGATGGCTTTATTCGTACTAGTGCAGGATGAGGTTGCCATTGAAGATTCACTGTTTTCCAGGAAGTCAGTTTACCATGAAGTCTGTATATTGTCTATTTCAATGCGCCTTTCAAGCCTTTAACAATTTCAAATGAAACAGTCTGAGAGGGTTAGAAGGAAGAATCACTCTCCACTCAATGCAAACTGTGACAAGGTCTCACATATAGACATTGCTTCATTTCATGGTGTCACGCGCAAAAAAAAGAATGAGAACCACTGCAAGAAGCAGTATAAGGTACAATGGAATTCATCAGTTAAAGGGATTTCTTATGGCATGATTTGCTGGAACGTTTGAGAGTATATCACTCACTGTGGGAATCTTTTGGTAAAAGCCTTTGCAGGAGTCATGAAGAAAGTCTTTCAGCACTTTGGCGACCTCGTAGAGGGTGAAGCGGGGTTTCCGGTCCCCTTGCTCAGGCGGATGGTGCCCAGGTGGACCAGGTGTCCTGGCAGCTCCGAGCAGAAGCTGCTTCTCCTCGTACTTTTTGAGGAGCAGGTTGTGAAGGAGGCTCTTTTCCGACACAGACCAGTAAAGCTCTTGTAGACGACCGTAGGTAAGGAACTCGCCCAGGTTCACACCGTTGTCAACAAAGAGGCGCACAAAGTCAGGTTTGTCGTTGATCAGTGCATCCATCATCACCTCTTCAAGGTCGCAGGCCTGTAAAGATCATGTGTCTTTGTTACAATGGCTCATAAAGCGGCTGGCTTCTCTTCCTCCTGTGAAAAGGTTTGTGTAATTGTCAGGTTCTTCACCAGAATGTACACTGGCTTGCGACTCTTGTTATCCCTCCTGACGTTGATGGAATACAAATGTAAACAAGTAAGATTACAAATGACAGACATTTGGCTTGGTTCATTGGTCCACCACTTTGGTTCAGACTGAAATATCTCAAAAACTATTGGATGGATTGCCAATTTTGTACAGATTTATGGTCCCCTAAGGATGAATCCTACTGACTTTGGTGATCCCCTGACTTTTCCTCTAGTGCCACCATCAGGTTGACATTTGTGGTTTTCAGTAAAATGCCCAACAACTATTTGATGGTTAATTAGCAGATGTTAGCAGACTAACACGCTACACTAAGATAGTGAACATGAATGGCTAGTATAGTGTTAGACATCTTGTTTTAATTTAATCTGTTAAAAATGCTAAACTTTGTCTTGATTGTAGATTTAACTTTACAGTTATAGAGTGTGACACAGCTCTAATTAAATTACTATGTATTCGTCTCACCTTCCACTCCACATCTCCATTGAAAATGTCACTCTTGGCAATGTCCACCCTGTTCCAGGCCACAGCCAGCTTCAGTTCATCCAGGAAATCTTGAGCTTCCTGACTTTGGCTCTTACAGGCTGACACACACACAGGAACAAACGTGCACACGACACACAAGATGTCAACAGGTTCACAACCTATGAAGTGCTCAAAATGTCAAGGGCGCTCTCTCCATGCATATGTCAAGTCACAAAACCAGAAAATTGCAAGTTTCTTGATAACATATGTTCACAAGGTACTTTACCCTTGACAAGAGCTTTGAGGATGACTGTATCCAGCTCGGAGCTCTCCTGTTCAGGGTCGTGAACAGTAAGGAGATGCCCATGATCAAGTATCTTCTGGATCTGATTGGCAGGTTGACAGTCAGTTATTACGAACACCTCATTTGAATGAAGTAATGTGCAATTTTTTATCGCTAATGCATTGTTTTCTAAAATTACAATCCCTTCACTGTGTATGTCAGCTTGAAAAAATATGTTTATCTTTCCCTCCTCCTTCATATCCTCAATTAGGTCAACACATACACATTTTCAAGATAAGCATGAAAATCCCACATTAGCTTCCCTCACAATCTTTTCCTGTGTGCCCCATTTTTCTGGCAACACTCAAGTCTTGTGATGTGCATATCTGTGTATGCGCCTGCCTCCATGCTGTGCACATCGCTCTCACCAGCTTGACCCAGTTACTGATGTCTGTGCTGTGGTGGGCATTTGGAAAGGTGTCCAGCAGCAGCTCATGAACACTGTCCGTATCCCAGCAGCCCTTATTCATCAGCGTGACGAGGATGTCAGCCACGCCTCCTGAGCCTGCCAGGATCAGCCATGGTGTCGAATTGCCAATGCCTTTGCACATCCTCTGCAGCGACAGGGATACAGTGTTCAGACTTGCGGGCAAACTCACAAATGTCCTCATTTTCACTAAATAACTTCTCAACTAAACATAAACAGAGATTTATATTGATCAGTGTTAGCAATATTTCATAATCTTTGTTATGGCTCTGTTTATGCAAATAAATTGGTGGCTTTGACAGGCTTTCCAGCCAAAGAGTTTAGTTTTGTGAAAACAGAAAGAATTAGTTTCTCAGTCTGGCTTTGGCTCTCTACTTCAGGAGGTGGCACAACCAAAATTTGATTTGAAGCCTAAGACTCCAGCCTGAGCTACTGTTCAAAGTCAGATTGTGCACATTCATATGACAAGACAGACGTCTAACTTTCAAAAGGTCTCTTTGCGGTCACATCTTTTAAGTTATTGAGTAAGTAACACAGTATAATGAAATGAAACCTACCTTTAGAATCCGTGGTTCCCCATGGACCAAGAGACACAGAACAGGGATCTCAAAACTGCCTGTGCCTGCAAGCACCAAAAATGACGTCCATATGATATCTTTTGCTCAATATCTCATTGTCTCAAATGATTACCACTCTGGTATTACATCCCTCTATTGTGTGAACTACTGCAAAACAACCATTCTCTGAGTGTTTTTCGTACATATTACCACAAATACCTTTTTCACAGGTTCATGGAGTGATGTTCCTTTCTCATGTTAAATCAGTTTTGGAGGCGCGAAGAGCTAAAACTATCCAGAGCTCAACAATTAAGCAAAATGGTGTAGAGAAAAATCAGGAAATGAACATGATTTCTTATTATCTTATACACTATATTGCCAAAAATATTCACTCACCCATCCAAATAATTGAAATCAGGTGTTCCAATCACTTCCATGGCCACAGGCGTATAAAATCATGCACCAAGGCATGCAGACTGTTTCTACAAATATTTGTGAAAGAATGGGTCGCTCTCAGGAGCTCAGTGAATTCCAGCGTGGGACTGTGATAGGATGGCACCTGGGCAACAAGTCCAGTCATGAAATTTCCTCGCCCCTAAATATTCCACAGTCAACTGTCAGTGGTATTATAAGAAAGTGGAAGCGATTGGGAACGACTGCAACTCAGCCACGAAGTGGTAGGCCACGTAAAAAGACGGAGCGGGGTCAGCGGATGCTGAGGCGCATAGTGCGCAGAGGTCGCCAACTTTCTGCAGAGTCAATCGCTACAGACCTCCAAACTTCATGTGGCCTTCAGGTTAGCTCAAG
This sequence comes from Enoplosus armatus, assembly GCF_043641665.1. Classification (NCBI taxonomy): domain Eukaryota; kingdom Metazoa; phylum Chordata; class Actinopteri; order Centrarchiformes; family Enoplosidae; genus Enoplosus; species Enoplosus armatus. The sequence goes on from NC_092180.1 coordinate 5,464,155, forward strand.
AACAGTGCGTAGAGAGCTTCATGGAATGGGTTTCCATGGCCGAGCAGCTGCATCCAAGCCATACATCACTAAGTGCAATGCAAAGCGTCGGATGCAGTGGTGTAAAGCACGCCGCCACTGGACTCTAGAGCAGCGGAGACGCGTTCTCTGGAGTGACGAATCGTGCTTCACCATCTGGCCCCTTAGTTCCAGTGAAAGGAACTCTGAATGCTTCAGCATACCAAGAGATTTTGGACAATTCCATGCTCCCAACTTTGTGGGGACAGTTTGGGGATGGCCCCTTCCTGTTTCAACATGACTGTGCACCAGTGCACAAAGCAAGGTCCATAAAGACATGGATGAGAGAGTTTGGTGTGGATGAATTTGACTGGCCTGCACAGAGTCCTGACCTCAACCCGATAGAACACCTTTGGGATGAATTAGAGCGGAGACTGAGAGCCAGGCCTTCTCGTCCAACATCAGTGTGTGACCTCACAAATGCGCTTCTGGAAGAATGGTCACAAATTCCCATAAACACACTCCTAAACCTTGTGGAAAGCCTTCCCAGAAGAGTTGAAGCTGTTATAGCTGCAAAGGGTGGACCGACATCATATTAAACCCTATGGATTAAGAATGGGATGTCACTTAAGTTCATATGTGAGTCAAGGCAGGTGAGCCAATACTTTCGGCAATATAGTGTATCTTAAACATTATTATTGTTTCCCGTTAGTCATCTCAAAACTCTTTATATTTATCTTGTGACCCCTTGGGAGGTCCCGACTCCTAAGTTGGGAACCAGTACATTAGCAGGTACATACTATGTGCTCGGGTTTCCAAGAAATATTTAAGCTTATACAACTTTGCACAACGGTGGCCTTGAATGGCAACATTGAATTGACAGGTTTAGCATGCTGGAACCTGGCCTTGTTTCGTTTGTATTGCACTTATGAGCATGTGTGCGATGCAATATATATTCCTGACACTCGTTTTAGGCTACTCTACTGACTGACGGTAATGCACAAAGAAGCATTGCAATGCCCCTACAAAGGCAGAGAGGAAGAAGACGCAAGCAAGCCGATATGGATGTGAACAAGGCACAATTTACATTGCTATATATTTATTATTTATATTATTCAAAAAATTGGCTTTGTAAATTTTTTATGAAGAAGGAAATGCACTAAACACATTTGTTAGACCTCAAGGACCTCAAAGAAGAGAAAATCCACAGGGTACGTCTGATTGCTCAGAAATGTTGTAAAGAAGCACCAGTTATCTATCTTAGCTAGTTAATGATTTAAAACCAAAGAATACTAAAGGGAGAGTGAGAAAACACCTAACTCTGGTGAGTCTGATGACTTGCTGTTTTTTAGGAGAAAGTTTGTATTTCAATCTTTAAACTATATGTATATATTTTACTTCCCATGGGCAGTGAAGAGTCCACACCCATTGCAACAGAGTTCTGAGCATATGTGCAAATACTCGATAATGGCACTTGTGTACAATTTTGAGGCATATGATGTTACAGAAAGCCATATAAAAAGGTAATAAAATATGAAGCAGGGCTTTTTTAAAGCTATATGAAAGCAGCCACCTGTACTGCGAACAGCGCCATAGCGAAATAATGCTTAATGCGTCGTAATGCATCTATAATTTAACACCACAAAAGGGACCATTTGTCCTACTTTGAATATTTAAGTACATTTTACTGTTTAGGTGTACATTTTAAATCAGTAAAAATAAATGCAGGACTTGAACATTTAATTAAGTATTTTAAATTCTGGTGTTTAACCCTAACCCTAACCCTCCCATTACTGGTTCCCAGCAGTGACCTAAAGGGCTTTACCTCCATAACCAGTGCGCTGAAGAGAGATGTGTTTGAGCAGCTTCACCCTCATTTCGCTGGTGGCTCCTGGTCTGTTGGGATCCTCCTCCACCAGCACAAAGTGAGAGTGGTGGCTGTCCAGGGAATACACCGACCCATGAGGCAAGTCCTGTGGCTTGTATACTGCAGGCTCATCCACCTTGAGAAGGACAGCGTGAACACAATAATGTGAAAGATGCAAATATTTGCTCATAGATGTGGCTGCTGTTTTTATTAGCTCTATGTTGTCTGTGTATGTTCAGAAACCTTGGCAGTGAGTAGTGCCTCTCGGTTGTGGATCATGTTCCAGGGTGCGATGCCAATGGCCACTACACGAACTTTAGAGGAGGTGCTGGCCAAGGAGTGATCTCTCACCGCCTGGCCCAAGTGCTTGGTGATGCCAAAGCGAAGGCCATTAGTCAAAATCCATGCCCCTAGAGAACAGAGGAGCAGTTGCATATGTGTGTGTATGTGATATAGAAAGTTTCTACTATGTGTATGTATGATAACCAGAAGGTTGTGTCCTTGATTCCATATAAACAGCTGGTCTATTGAGCGTGCTAATTAGACTATTGCCTCATGTGGTCCTCCCTACATGCATCAAAATTCCTGAAAAGATTTTACTAATCATGCAATTAAAAAACCCATGAAGAAAAGATAAATAATTTATGGCTCATATTCTATATCTAAATCAAAGACAGGCTTTCATCTTGGTGATGTGTTTCTAGTAATTCTGGCACCAGCTAATAGACGGCGGCAGAGAACCCATTCTCTATCATTGACTATTGATTTCAAAAGCTTTATTATAACCTGTGCTCTGTGCAGCCTTCACAAGTCCTTTTCTCAGAGTGTCTCTGAGCCAGGGCTTCATCTGAGCCACCTCATCTCCTCCCACCAGCGCCACCACCAGGTGTGGAGGAGCAAGGCCCCACTCTTCTGTCAGCATCTGGTAGATGAGCACTGGGTCTGTGTTGCTGCGCACCCTCATAAACTGGATATAAAGAGACGAGTTGATGTCAGTATTCTGCTTGAAACATTTCTACAAACCCTTCGTATGCAGTTATATAACCTTCAGTATTTGTTATCTAGTTTCACCTTTCCTCTTGTCTTAGTAGAGCTAACGAAGTCAATGTCGCCCACTCTTCCAGCTGCCCAGTGACTCTTCTCCCTCCGCATTCTGCTGGCCAGGCCTCTGGCTACGTTCTCCAGGGTCTCATCCACGGTAGAACAGCAGGAACAGCCCAGCAGGACACTGAGAGAAACACACATTAAATGGATATGTCCTTTCTACCAACATCCAACAGTAAAAGAAAACCTCTGCTGTAGCATGATCTCTGATCTACCTGGAACATCCCTCTCACTGAGGTCCTCATAAACATGCACAAAGACTATTCTCACTTCCTGCCCTCCCGTAGTGTAGCAAGCCCCTGGATAGGACTGTGGAATCCCCGGCCCTCTTCAAAGGCTCACCTCTTAAAATGTACAACTTTTTAGTCTCTAGTTTCTCTAAATACAAAGGTATAATCTGTCCCAGCTCAGGGCTTAATTAAACTACTGAAATAAGTTTATTTAACCACGATTCATACATTTGACACATATTTGGACATAACTCACAAATCCCTCACGTTCATCCTTAATTGGCCAAAGTCCTGATATTTTCAGACAAGGTCGAAGCTTTCTCCAGTATCACGATGCATATTATGTTGAAGCAGATCCAGATGCAGAGGTAGATTCAAAATCTAATCACATGCTCTATCATTAAAAGATGATTTTGGCCATAATCTGCTGTATCAAGGCTGTAGCACTTTGCTTTCTTAGTATTTAACGCTGGAGAAAGCAATCCATTCTACAGCTTGGAAATTATGACCAGCTCTCATGAATAATTTAAATAGAAAACTGCACTTGGAATTAGTTAAGGCTTGTTAGTCCAGTACAAATGTTTGCTTTCTGTGGCACCTCTTCCACTTGTGGCCTGCTAATCACTGGGCTGATCTGATTGCCTGCAAATGTGGATTTTCAGTTGATCTGATGGTGATTTCTTTGATGAATACTAAACCACAATGTAATTTGTTCAGTTGTCATGAGTGTACAGTATATATCACTTCATGTGGGAGGGAATAGGCCCATCTGTTCGTATTCTCTTTGACCTCTACACACACACACCTGTGCTCCTCTGACCACTGCAGTGTGTCCCCACACCGCAGACATCGTGTCTGTGGCTGCAGTGTCCCCTGTAAACAAACAAATACACAGATATTAGGTGCATTTTCCTCTAAATCTATTATATGACTCCCTCACCACTCTTTTCACACAGGGGAAGGTTCTTAGAAGTACTTGTGGTCAATGCAAAGTTAGCAGAATTTTCATCCTCGCTTCATATGCAAAGCGCTTCCTTCCTGATGTTTGAACTGGAAATACACAAAACATGGTCACTCGTATACATAAAACCAAGAAAACTGGGGTACAATTAAGGGGGCTCCCACCAGAACCTCTGAACATAAAACCCCTTTGATATTATTTGAAATGACAATAATAAATATAAGTTTTATTAAGCTGTCTGGAATGTGCGTTCAGCGTTATGACTTGGTTTGTATGTAGTTATTGTTCTACAATGAAAACAGTCTGTTCGTCTCTGAATGATTATTTTCATAGAAACAAATGACACTGAGTTCAGAAAGAAAACTCATTCATTATTGATCAAATTACCCACTTGCCTGAGTAAACACAGACTTTTATCAGCCAGCCTTATTTACATGGGCACTTAGCTGCTTGTGAGAGATGATTATAGCAAAAATGCAGCACCAGTGCACATTTCTTTGACAAAAAGCAGTAGCTGCCCTGGGTACCTTTAATCAAGGAAAGTACTTAAATAGAAATGTGGTGCAATAGTAAACACACAGACTGGGTCAATTTGTGTTCAGCCATCTGTTTTAATGTAAGTGAGCAGCTTGTTGTGGAAGCCTTTATTTGACTACAGGTCTGGGTCTGGGAGGGAAAAGACTATTGGACATGCAAACTGGACGATTTACATGCAAAGGTAGAGGACAGGACACCCAGCTGTGTGTGTGTATGTGTGTGTGTGTGTGTGTGTGTTTCCCGGACACAGACACCCTTACACGCCCACACACTTTACATCTTGATTGAAGTCTGGCATAATGAACATAATGAACTTTTTTTCAAGCAGAAGAGATGATGATCTGGAATGTCTTCATCTATTTGTGAACATTAGCAGACAGCAAACACTCAGCTACAGTATATAGAGTATGTCTAAAACTGTAGGGCCCAGCGACCCCCTTTAGGTACATATAGAAACCTCCTTTAAATCTAAAAGATGTATGTGTGAGAAAATAACAATATAAGGCTTCAAAATCAATATTTGTTTTTGAATTTCACAAGACTCGAAAATCCTAGAAACTCTGTCTAAGACCTCCTATGAAAGCACATAATAAGAAACCAATACTGCAGAAACTGGGGTTTCAAATTTCAGCATAATCGCCTCATGGGTCCCTGATCATTTTATCACAGAGAAAAACTTTTCTATAAACCAAGAGAGGTAAGATCTTGCACATGAAAAGTGTTGGTTACTAATATAAGTAGGCAATTGGTTCATATAGGGATTGCTGAATTAGTTTAGAGAATAAATGTATGAAGTATGTTTCTACTGTTGTAATACTAGTAGGATGTTGTAATACTGTAGGAGTAGAGTGAGTACATCTCTTTAGGTTTTTATGGCTTCATCTTCAAGTCAAACTCTTTTTCCTCCAACAACATAAAAACCATAGGATGATTTCCCCATATTACTTCACTTCACCCTTGACACACAATGTAGAAGTGAACCTGAATTATCACCAGACTCACTGCTTTACGTGAAAACATTGGTCAACGTGTACAATACACTTTTTAACTCACCAGAAAGCATCTTTGGACCCCACAGTGATAAACAGACAAAAAGACAGCTGCTACACTGCACATACTCACCAGAGGTGTGTCTTGTCTCTCCTGCATGGCTCAAATGAATGCTCCTCTCCTCCTCCTGCTGAACCACACCTGTAAGGGCTGAGGGCTTTCTCTTCCCAGCCCTCAGGTGAACTACCTGGGCCATCAGGAAGTGGTACAGGGGTGGGGCTCTCTCTCCGGCCAATCACAGACACAGCTGGGCTCCATGACTTTGCATGTTGGTCAGCCACTGCACATTGCTCTCATCAGGACCACACACTGCTGCTGCCTAATGAAATCATTTTCCCTGTTAGCTTCAGCATTGATCATCACTCTGTCAGTGTGACACCTTTTGCAATTCTTAATATGAGTTGAGACAAACATGTAATATACATCAAAATGATTGTCCGATGACTTTCAGATCGGCACTGTGCTCCATCATAACATGTTGGTTTACAGTAAGTGGCTCTATGTAAGTGTTATGCTCACATTCTTTACTCGTATATCGCAAAATACACAGAAGAAGCAGTAGTTTGTCAGGGTTGTGGATGAGCATGCCAACCATGTATTCACACTAGTAGCATTTCTAGCATTAAAGGGCCCTGTGAAGGTGTGAGCGCTGCCAGTGGTAGCCTAAAGCTGAGAGAATTGGCCTTGAAGGTCACCAGATTGATCAGCAGAATCTATGTAGAGAGAGTAAACGGCCCATCCCTCATTACCTCCAGTAAGGTGCCCTTGTGTAAGGCCCTTCACCCCCAGCTTCTCAAGAGGAGCTGCTCAGTGGCCAGCAAATGAGACTGTGGTTTTACTGGCAGTGATTTGGGTTTCTACAGCAAATGCAAAAATTAGAACCTTTCTACAACCTTTTCTATCAATGGGTAAAAAAAAAGCAATTAAAGCAGTGACAGCAATGTTTAATTACTGTAGTCCTGACCTATATGTAACTTAAATTAAAACTCATCTCCTGGTTTGAACTACTTTTCGTTTTGGACCACAAACTTACTTTCAATCTCATTTTGGCAAGAAGACTTTGGCCTCTATAGGCAGAAATCACTGTTCCCCAGTGATTAGCAGCCACTGCAGGGCTTTCTGAAGGCTGAACTGCACTGCTGCACTTCGGTGCCCTTTCATTTGGAAAAACATGAAGTACATAAACAGAAAATGAACAAATAATGAACTCACAATGACAAGGTTTGTCCTCAGAATGTGTACAGTGGGACATGTGTACCAAGAATGCTGTCAGACAGAAGAAATCATCATTGTTATGGTTAATTAAAGTCATTCATCATTACTTGTTATTATACAAAGCATCCCAAATGGAACCGGAGACGTTTATTGATGGTCTCGGTGGTCTTCATCACACAAAGAATGAATTCCGACCCCTCCTCTTATCCGCCAATTCAGAGAGCTGCAGCCAATCAGCAGCCTCTGCTCATTGTGTACAAACAGAACATCGTGCGCCCTGCAGCCTTTAAATCGCCCTGCAGGGTTGAGCTGACCAGAGCAGACCAGAGGGAGACAGCAACCTGAGCTTCCCCTTAAACTACACGAAGACTTTTCCCAACAAAACTCCACCAGAAACATTTGAAGGATGGATCCCATCAGGCGCAGAGAGTCGGTTTGCAGGAGTCTGTTTGGCCCGGTGGACCACGAGCAGCTGCGCCGGGACCTGAAGCTGAAGCTGAAGGAGATCACAGAGCAGGACGGCCGCCGCTGGAACTTTAACTTCCAGACGGAGACGCCGCTGCCAGGCAGGTTTCAGTGGGAGGAAATACCCGCAGACTGCGCCGCTGCTCTCTACCAGGAGTCCGCACAGCCGAAGGACGCTGTCTGTGCGTCAGACACCGAGGAGGGTGTCAGGCTGAGCGACCGGGAAGAAAGCGCAGGGACCGACCAGGAGAACTGCTCCAGCATCTCCAACACGCACAAGTGTCCCGCTGAAGTGACGCCCGTCCGGAGGAAGAGGACGCTCTCAAAACCGGCTGCCAAGCCCAGAAACAACGCACGAATCACAGGTGAGGAACAAGTTCCGCAGATAAATAACGAGTGTGTTTGTTCGCCCTGTAACCCGCGCTTATTCACCTATAATGACAGAATATTAAGTGAGTTAACGTCTTCTTTCTTCTTGCTTTCCTTGGCAGATTTTTTCGCAAAGAGAAGGAGGAGCACAGAAACAAAGAGCATCCTGAATCCTTTGCACACAAGTTCCAGTGAAGCAGCTCCCTGCAAAACCATAAGATGAACGTGCTGCTAAAAATGGACTATTTATATTTCTACATATTTTTATGACTGGACCAAGGCCTATTCTCTGCACCAAAGGATTTTATTGTATTCTATCTTATTTTATTTTATTTTATTGTCAATTGTAGTATTGGTGAAATTCTACCACTTTGCCTTATTTATTCTATTTATGGACTTTTATTTAATTTCTTTGCATTTTTTGTCGCAATATGTCACAAATATGTTTGTTTAGAGATGCCTTTTCTCGTTTCCGTCAGTATTATTGTAGCATTGAGCAAGAACATTTAAACAACTGAATGGCATTTTTGTTTCTGTATGTTTCATCTCTTTGTCAATCTTGTTGGTGTATTTCTGTAAAATGAGCTGCTTCTGTTAACTTGATAGAAAAGCACTATTTTGTTGTCGTCATGTTTGCATAAATGAACTGAGATGCAGATAAAACGCTTGTAAATGCCTACAAATATTGCAATTTTAATAAACTATTTTATCACTGAAACTGATTGTAATTCTGATTGGGTGATTATGAATCTTTCCTTTTGACATATAGCACATTGAAATACACAATAATCCATCGTCCAAATTAATTTGTTGATGCTAATGAAATGATTTTGCTTCCACCACATAAAACTGGTTTATTTAGTCCTGTAGAACATTCATATCATCTTAATTATGTTCCCTGAGTAAAACGTCATCAGTTCTCCAAACAATGCCTCAGAAATCTATAGTCAATACTTGTCTAAATCTAAACTGGGTAAACTGGGCCCTGCAGCACATGCTGTAGACATGAGGATGCAAAAACCCTGATTTTGTAATACACAAAATAATCGACGTTTATGTGCGACAACATGGCTCTTTTGCATTGTCACAGTTTGCCTGAAGCAAACATCTTTGGAAGAAATCCTTTCACTGAACAGAGTTTAAGCTTTCTAATCCCACTCTGTCAAACATCGTGTCAGCCTTGCCTTTATATGTTCAACACTGAAACTGTTTTTTTTCCTAAAATGTCCATAGTGGCAACTGCAAGTTCAGGTATTAAAAGCACTAAAAAACTGCCCTCATCATGAGAGTGACTAACACTTTCTCTAAGAGCTGCGGTGTTAACTTACTGGCATAAAAAAACTCTGTAATTGCAGCCATTTGTGAACAGAATTTAAAATGATTAGATTTTCAATATGACTGCAGTTTTATGAGAAAGCACATATTTGGTTTTGTGCTGACTTTGTGGCAGCCACAGATGAATAAACTAATAATGTGTCCCTCTAAAGTCGTGGAAAAATCAATTCAAGTTGCAAGTTTGGCAATCGAAAGAAGTAAAAGGTTTTGGAGTAATTGCATTTTCTGGGTGGAATTATGAGATGTTTCATAATCACAATCATAAGGACTGTGCTGTCAGGCTTAAAATTATATCCGTTAATATGAGCAGTAACTGCCAAATTAGCCCATTAGAGAGGCCAAATCCCAGAGGAAGCGTGTTCACCCCCCCAACAGTGTCGGGGGTTCAGCTTTAAAGAATTTCAAGAGGCCATCTGGACAGAGAGCAGGACAATGGCCACAAAGCAGAGTGTGCCATCTATTTCACCTGCAAATCAGCCTTTGGAGCTCCTCGACCCCCCCAGGTCTTTCCTCAACTTTCCTCTTTTCACTCCCTGTCCCTTTTCATAGTCAAAGCAGCCATTATCATTGACATGTGCCCAAACCAATCCTACTAATGTTTATTCTCACTTTGGCTCATGTTTACTTGTATGCTACATGAGCAAAGGGACTGCGTTTAAGCATAAAAGAAAGAGCAAACATCACATTTGCATTTCAGAATGCATCAATGCCAAGGACAAACAATGTTAAGTGTGTTATTTCTCCATTAGGAACAGATGATCTTACATCCTGTTCAAATGGATTTATGTCTAGATTACCAGTCAAGAAATCAATAATCAAACTATCCCATGGGTCCAAAGGGGCCCATGGGTCCCCTATTTCCCCACCCGCTACCTTAATTAAACTCCTTTAAAGATGTGCACTACAAGCTGCTCAATACATCATCACTGAATGAAGCTTTCATTAACAGCAGTGCATTGGTTGTGTCCATTAATATTACAGCAGTGCAGCTGAATGTATTAGAAATGTGCCTTTTATGCTCATATAAACCACATTAAAAGAAAACCTATGCTGTACATGTTCCTTCTCTGGAATGGAAATTGTATTAATCTGCATGATTGTGGCTTCTTCTGTTCAGGCTTTGATCAAAGTGTCCAAATTAGAAGCAGCTAAATGAGAAAACTGCAGAGAAGGCAGACATTAGGACTTGCAAGTCCAAAACTGAGCTACATTTCCTTAATTTTATACATCAGCCATCTAGGACTGTACTGTATATAGATTCAGAGATGCTGCACAGCTATGAAAAAGTGAAACCCCCCCCAAAATAATTAAGAATTCATGTACATTCGTAGCTTTGTACATTTAAGCAAGATGATTCAGCAAACAGTATCTTAGTAATTTCTTAGCGTCTTAGTTTAAAAAAAACAAACATATTAAACCAAAGAATTATTCATATAAAAGGAATGTTTTTTTGGATGGATTGCTCCACTGTATTATTTGAGTGTTTATTACCATAGTGGTAATAAACACTCAAATTATTACAGATTTCCTCTCCCAATACCCCAAACAACACTAATTACAGGGGGTGTGGGGGTGAGGGGGCTTTTTAAAACCTCCACACCCTCTCTGTAATGAAACTCTCCCCTCACCCACCTCCTGGTCAGCACAAAGGCCAACCACCCCTCAGCACACTTTAGGAGGGAGGGGCCCATTGTTGTGGACACCAGAGGCAGATGGTCATTTGGGCCTTTTCTCCACATGGCCACTTGTGTGAAGGAATGCCTGGACACCCCATGGTTGGCCAGCGGGGAAAAGGTCACCATCTGCTGCCCAAAGGTCACCTGGTTAAAGAGCATGGTTTTAGCCGTGCTTTTGGCTATTTCCATAAGTCAGCGAGGACACGACATAGCCACCGCCGCCTCGCAACAATAAAGGACATTCTGCTGCCAACACGAGTGAATATGAGTGATTATTAAGGAAACAATGACTTGAATGAATTTCTAAAACTCAAAAGTGAAGCATCCATTTGATTGATGTCTGAGGAGGAAAAAATGTAAAAACATTCACTTCTTAATTTAAAAACAGAACTTTTCACTTTCTATCAAACCACCTCCGGCAAAAGGAAAAAAAAATCTCACTGAAACTGAAATATTTAGCTCATTTGTTTTTGTCAGAGATTCCCCTTAAGGCACCTGACACAACACATAGGCACTTGGTAATAACTACCACAATATTTTATTTCTACAGGAGAGCATTTCTAAACATTTTCAAAAAAGTTGATTTAAAACAGCAAAAAGAGCATTTGATTAAACTGAAACTTTTCAAGTGAAGTATTGAACTGTAAGGGCTCTCGTCCTTGACGAACACAGATACATTTGTTGTATCACGAGAATACGGGATATTGAACCCCAGCACATGATGCCGTGGCTGTGAAAGTCTCTTTCGCATTAACCTGAATACATTTCAAGTATAATACTTTAAAGGCAAATAATGAATCCTACAGGGAAATAAGAGGCTTTGTACTTCAAGGTTGTGAAACTAATGCTGATACAATATGCTGAAAAATCTGTGTTGACATGTCAATAATGATGTTGTTTTCCTTTCACATATGTCCCATACATCCCACTTGGATCTGATGAGATGGTTCACGTGAACATCATCATCAACATTCGGCAAAGCAGCAGATAGACAGACAGACAGACAGATACTACAAAGGCAGAGAGTGATTACCCATACATTTATGTATGTGTGATTCATTTATCCCCCAAAAGAATCTTTGCCATCCACCTTTAAATATTCTTCACAAATACAAGGGAGTAATGCAGTATCTACCAACAAACTGTGGGTTGTTTTTAGATTTATTGTCCATTTTAACTCATTTATTTAAGAAAATGAACGTCAAAGCTGAAATGGTGGCTACTGAGATCTGCTAAGCTAGTTGCATAAGCTTTAGCAGGAATTTAGCTGGGGTTGTGTTTCTCCATCATGACTGTATTTAGTTAATGCCTCATTTAGTTTTGTGGAATAACTAACTGAATAACAGAGATAACATCACAAAGAGACAATTACCACAACTGTATTGCTATCGAAGAATATCAGAGCAGTTATAAAAAGTGAAACAAAATTAAAACCGTGAAAACAGCATTTGATTGAACTGAAACTTTTCGAGTGAAATACAGAAATGTAAGGCCTCTTCCAAAAGATGAATGCCATTAAATTTTAATATAGGTTATTGAATCACAGTACATGATGCCTTTGCTGTGGCAATGTCTTTGGCATTAACCTGAATAAATGTCAAGTAATATTTAAAAAAAGGCAACAAACAATCCTACAGGGAGATCGTTTCTAAGAGACTTTGCACTTCACAGATTTTAAAACTAATGCTGATATAATATGCTGAAAAATCATTGAGCGTGAAATGTCACTGCTGATGTTGTTTCTCTTTCACAGATGTCCCATGTACCCCACATCCTCTGAGGAGATATTTCTCATAAATATCGTGATTCCAACATTCAGTAAAGTTGAGAAAAGGGTTAAAATCTTTTAGGCTGCTTGGCAAACTGTGTAACAGGTACATAAGTTATACCTAAGGATAGAGGGGTGTGGTATGCTGATTGTTAAAGCCCCTTTAGGCAAATCTGTGATTTGTGATATTGGGCTGTATGAATAAAATTGATTTGGCTTGACGTATTTTGCGTCTATTGTACTCCTTTTATTCTAAGCTGAGATGATGACTCTGAGTCATGCATCTGGGATAAACCCCGTTTCTCTGCTGAGCCCTTACACGTTCTTCAAAAGTAATATTTTTTTCTAAGGAAAAATCGAATCAAGTACATTTTGTTTTAGCTTTAGCTAAGGCTAGCCATGGCCACCCGTTAGCAGCTAGTTAGCTTTAATTTTGTAGTTGTTTTAACTTAAAACAGATGTAAAAAAGTCCGAATTAGGTCTCAAAGGGGGATCCTTTAACTAAATTTTGACCAAATGAGTGTGTGTGTGTGGATGGATGGATACAGATACAGATGAATACAGAGTTAAAAACGGCATTAGATCTGAATGCATTTGATGAATTATACTAAAAAGAGAAAAACTTTAAGGCTTGTTGGTTTCAGGTTTCAGCAGCTCTCATCCTGACTGGTGGTGGTGCTCAGGGGACGGGTGGGGCAGGCCACGGTGCTGGCGGCGTTGGAGGAGAAGGACGAAGGTGATGAAGATAGCTGGTCGTAGCTTGGCAGGCTGTCCTGGCTGGGGACAACATTAGAGGTCCGTCCGAGCCGTGGCCTCGGCCTGCCTCCACCTTCGACCCCATCGACGTCCTTCTGGCCCAGCAGAAAAGCAAGGGACTCTGCAATGCGGTTTAGCGTCTGGTCCATGTTTGTAATCTACGAGAGTCAAATCAAATATTGATAGATAAAAGCAAAAGAACACACTGGCTCTGCTTTGGACTCACTACTAAAGATGCTTTTTACTCATTCAAATTAAATTAAGTACTTTTGAGAGTCATTTGTGAGTTCAAACAGAGCAGAATGTTACGATTATGTCGAAAAGCATTATAGTGTTAACCTTCAACCTGTGCCATATCATTTTACAAAATAACATCTCAAGAAAAGAAATGTGTAAATAGCAGGTATCATTACAAGTTAAAAAGAAGAACAGAGGTTTCACAGTGAGCCCTATGTGTGACACCTGATTAATTAAAAGGAAAATTACCTTGTTATTCGCTAAATTCATTTTACGACAAGAAATTGATTTTGTTTGATAACTTTATACATGGTTGCAAAGCAGGAATGAAAGGCACACTTGGGGATGGAGCTGGGGGAGGTTACGATTCAACCTTTTTGTTTTTCCTCTGTTTTGACATCTTAAAAAGAAATGAAAGAAAAACAATTTCATGGTTTCTCTTTTTGCGCTGCAGAACTGGCACAAGCTGTTAAAAGTTTTATATTTGAATCAACAACAACAAGGCACAGATCTATGCACAGATATTTCATATTACATTACAGCAGGCAAAGCCGGTTAAACTTGTATTGGATTATCCAAACCTATTCCCAATTTGAGTTTATCTTGATAAGTGAAACTGCCACTGCTTATTTTTTTTTATATTTTCATATCATGAATACAAGACAAACATGCAAATTTAAAATTTTGACTTTGCTCTTTCACAAACAAAAGAAATGATCTGAAACAGTAAAATTGGAGAGAATATTGCTCCAGTTTTCCACTGAAGTTGTACAAATCCCACCTTGTCCTCCATCCTGTTGAGTCTGGATCCGATAGTGTTGGTGCCTTTGTCTTTGGCTCGGTCTTCAGAGGGAGACAATAGTCAAAGTAAATTATAAAAGAGGAGGATTAGGACTGTGGTTTGTTCCATAGTTACTGTACTGCATTTTGAGGGAGCGGTGGAGTGATTCATTACCTGAGCCCGACTGGAACAAAGTTATCTTCCCTATAGACTGGTCCAGTCTGACAGAAACAATGGGAGGCTCAAGTCAGAAGAATACATCCTCTCTCGTCCCCTCACTCTCTTGCTTTCATTATTTTTCATGCTTGCAAAAACAACATACCATTTGTCTACGAATTACTCAGGGGATCTAATTCATACGAAGCTCTTCTTAGTTAAGCAGTTTACCTTCTCTGCAGCTCCTTGATTCGCACCATGAGGTTGAGGTGACCCTGGGAGTATTGCTCAATCACGTCTCGCACATCATAAGGCTTACGAGCTTGCTACAGTGGGAAATGAAATGTTTGGAACTGTTACATCAAAAACATATTTGCATCATAAACTTGTTGTTAGGCATTAGTCTTAAATATTTGAGCTTTGTTTTGGAAAACGTTACAGGACACCTTCAAGTATTGTAAAGGTAACGTTTCATGTTGGCTGTGGTTTTGTCACTCCCTAATCTTTGCAGCTGAGCTTGGTGTATGCTTGCAGGAGTGGTGAGGTTCAGAGCTCAGCTGCCAAACATTAATCTGTACATACAGTACTTTGTATTCACTTAATAATATATCACTTTTATATTAGTAGATTGATTGAAATGGAACAAACCCTGTAGGAAGGTTTGATTAGACCTGGAACAAACTGTTTGCAATAATACAATCAATTTAAGCTGTTGAAGCTTCGCCCACTTTTTTGTTCTGTTATGCTGCTGCTGAACTTCTCATTTGCAAACTCTGCTGTAACTTCTAATACTTCCTGTTACATCTGCTGCTGCTGTTATTATCAGAAACCAAACCTCTATCCACCTGTAGGTCTGACTCTACGTTCCCCTGGGGCGAAGGTTAATATCATCACTCCCCCGATGTCTGCTGCTGAGATTGGTGATCAGCTTGTAGGGAGTGTGAAGTCAGAACGTAGATGCTAAATAACAACTGTACATACTGTGTATTTACTTAATAATAAATCTATTTCAGGTTAGTTGGATTACTGAAATGTTAACATTGAAAAACTGCCCGTGAGTAAAATCAAGTGCTCTTTTTATGTGTAAAGACATTTTAAAATAATTTTTCCAGAGCGAATTAGTAGACATTATAAGTTTGAAGTGATTTGCTATAGAATAGTGTCATACTTACCTGAAAATTTCTCTTGGCCACAAAATAACGCATTCTCTGGATCACCCGGATGGCTTTTCGGTGTGACTCTGTCAACCTGTGTAAAAGAGTTTCATATGAATGTGTTCATTTTACTTTGAAAACAGACGCATCAGAGAAAGCGTAAGAGTAACCCTGTAAAACTTGAGACTCTCTACTCTCTTCTATTTTTCTTGGATGAAACAGGTATTACTGTGAAACTATGAAAAGATGGTTGACATGGCCTTCAGTCCCAAACTCTCACTGAAGGGGAAAATATTCAGTGCAGCACAGTTTCATGATTACTGTTGAGTCTACATCAAAAGCCTCTCCCTGATGACTTGTCTTCCTTTGAATGTGATCAAGGTGCAGTAAGAACAAAGAATTGGTGATTTTTTGGGGTCTGTGTGTGGGTGAAAATCATTAGTAAGAAAGCCTGGACTGATTGTAGTGCATTTAGCCTCCATTACTATGTTGTGGGGATTATTAAGGAGCTATTACTCATCGGGGCTCGTTTCCCTGGAAAAGCAGTGAATGAGTCTGTGAGGGGTTGAGTACTGAGTCCAGTTATGTGAAAGACAAGAGGATCAAGGTCAGTGTGTGTCATAATGGACTTTTCACAGGCAATGTAATGGGCTGATTTTCAAATGCAGCTTTCATAAGATTTTGTCAAATTAGCACTATATAATGAAATGTAAATACTGTGCTCTGTGACCTATTTTAGAAATCCATTTTCCACCACAATTGCTGGTGATATAACCAGACACAGACTGTGAGGCAAACAGGCGGACACAATTTCTTTCAACACTAATGACAGATTTTGAATTCTACTGGAAGTGCAGTCTGAATCGTGAAAGTTTCTTATCCTTCTCCAAATGTCAACGAACATGTGTACATCTTAAGATAACTTTAAGGTTATAATCCTTAAAGAAATTGTTGGACACTTGGGAATTAAGATATTCACTTTTTTGTAGAGAGTTAGACAAAAGAGTCTGTTCATGAAATTGGATTAACTTAGCTTAGCACAAAGACTAAAAACAACAACAACAACTAGCCTGGCTCTATCCAAAGCTAAAAAAAATAAAGCTCCTCTAAAGCTCACTAATTAACACGTTTCATCTATTTTGTGAAATTCGTACAAAAACCAAGTGTAAAAACAACAACTTGCAGTTTTATGTGCCGGACAATTTCTTCCTCTAGTCTTTGCTGGTTGAACCTCATGACGACAATGCTCCCGGAAATAATTAAGTCCACTTTATGCTGAGCTACACTCATATTGAATGGTCAGATATGAGAGTGGTATTGATCTAACTCTCGGCAAGCAAGCCAGTAAGTGCACTTCCCAAAATGTTGCACTATTCCTTTAAGATTCATTCACTTTGGAATTATTATGATCATTATCAAACCCAGATGCTGAGGAATGGATGCACAAACATTCAAGCATGAAATAAGTATTACTGTGAAACATGTTGACTGCCATCCTTACTTCTTTTTTAAATAATATAATACGACACGATGAATCCTCTCTGTCATTTAAAACTAAACTTTGGGATGTGTCGCCAAACAACCAGGACTGAAATTATAAGGATTATAACTTTAAAGGGATCGGAGGCCATGTTTTTAGAGGTGTTAAGTGATGCCTGTGGGTGTTGTTTAATACAAATACACTAGGTGTTAAAAATGCATCTTCTGTATATATATACAGTATGTTCAGTACTTCCTACGGCATAAATACATTCCTGAGAAGGTGCAGACCTTCTTTCTTACTGTGACTCAATGTGTTGGTTTCCCTGTAGAGCAGAGAGACCGTTTCTTCTGTTGCCATCATTGTTTAAAATGAATCTTTTTCCCCGCATTGCTCAACATTTCCTGCCATTCTTTGAGCGTTTAGAAAGTTGCTGCATTTATGATCAGTTTCGGGGGTAACGCTTGACTGTCTCAGTAACAAGGTAAGCTCGAACTTTTTCAGCAATTACTGAATAGTTGCTGGCGTGATGAAAATTGCATTAATCATGTTTTTTTTTGTGCTTCAATGTACTCAATTAAAACCTCTATCACAATCAAGAAACAGTATTTTGCCATGGCTCGGTGCCCCCCCCCCCCCCCCCCTCACACACACACACACACACACACACACCAGTGCATAAATCTGTTGTGATCGGTTCAACTGCTTCGTGAGATAGAAACAAACAATACAACGTGAGAAACATGAAAGAATGCTTGATGGAGGCTATAAACGTTTACCTCCCACCTACCTAACTGCTACAATCCCAAACTATTTTAGTTTCACTTTAAAGGATACGTCTGCAGTGTTACTAGAGGTGTCATTTTTGTTTGTTTGTGACAAACGTGTGACAGTTTTGTTAGAGCTCTCAATACCTCAATTTACCAAAACATACTCCGCTGTGATGTCAATACCAAGGCAGCAGCAGAACTATGACTTCTGTGAACTATTCCACATCAATAAGAATGACCTGACTGGGCTTTCCACAGAAATTTGATTAACTCAGTAAAAAGAAGCACATTATTCAAGCTTTTTTAACTAGTGTTCTCTCGTCATGGATAAAACAAGCAGTAGTATCTCATAATTGCTCGATTTAGCATGGGATTTGATGTGGCATTGCTCCATGAGAACAGCTGGTTACATATTTTGGAGTTAGCAGAGCTCAGAGTGATCTTTACCAACAATGCTGCTGCATGCAATTCACACTGCATCATTACCCCACTGTTTAGAAAGGAAGTCCCATGGGTCAATATTGTCGCTCCATTTGTTTCACTTACTATGCATTTACATTACACTGCAGTTACTTAACAGTAATTTCCTCATATCAATCTCAGTCTCCCTCTGTGCAAGTGCCCCAGCAAGCACAAGGGCTTTTCCTTAATATAGACTCATTCCAGAGCTGAGACAGGAATGCTCTAGGGTTTGGCACATTACAAGGGTTAATTACAAGTAGCAAAAAATACATGCAAACGTTCTCTAACATGCTTATTAAAACACACTCGCACATAAACACGGCATCAATGCAATGGCACTGCAGTGCAATGGTCGTGAACTCACTGTGACACTGAGGTGGCGGGAGTCAGTTCACTGTATCGCTCTGGCTCCAGCTCCAGGTCGTCTGCAAAGCTGCAGTTCCTCTGGAGGGGGCCGGGGGAGTGGACGTCCAAAAGGCCAGGGCTTCTTTTCACTATCAGTATCATGTAAAAGCATAAAATTAAATAATTAATAAACAAAAAAATATCTATAGAAAAGGGGCTATTTTAAGTCCTGGTGACAGAGAACCAGGATTTTTACCATAACCTGACATCTATAACTTTGTTGTTGTCACCGTCTCCAGCAGCGAACAGTCAGAGTTGTGAAAGATGGCAGAGTTGTTGTGGAAGACCTGCTAATTATTTGAAACTACCAATGCAGGGTTTTGAAACTGCACCATCTAAAAAAGTGTGATACAACTGGTCTTGTGCTTGAATTTGTGTGAAAGTGTGAAAATAACAAGATGGTGTGATCCGCTTGAAATGGGCGGGCTTAATTGGTGCTGTCGACCAGGACGCATGAGACACGACAAGTCATGACAAGCTGACAGATACGTGTCAATAACAGCACAGAAAGTGGTTTCACCCACTTGGTGGGTTTGTGTGATATTCCACCACAGATATGGATCTATGACACCTTTAAACTCAAAATTATACATTTGTTTCACAGAATAAAATGCCAATTTAAGCATTACATTACAGATCAACTTAACACATCAGCCCTTTAGTCCTCCCCATAGCAACACTTCAAACTGTAGTTAACTCTTCACCTGACCCATGTGATGCAACTATTCACGATTCACATAGAGACACCCACATCAACACATGGCGTTACCTGGAGGCGGTGAGCTGAACTGAAGGGAAGACAATGACGTCCAGGACTGCTGGTGATCTGAAGCAACCGTGAAGAGAAACACATGCAACAACAACAATATTAGTAACAAACTGCGCCACTAAGAAAGCTGTTTTATATTGGTCACTCATATAATTAAGCAGACAGACGAACATATTGTAACAGGACCATGCACTGATACAAAAAAAAAAACATGCCGTTAGAGTAACTGAGAAGATAAAAAAGAGGCTGTTAAAAGGGACAGTAAGTGTACTGAGGACGTGTGCAGGACGTGGACACTAACAGCAGCTCACCACATCCTCCCAAAGTGTGGGATCCTGCTAAACCACGGACAGAACATTGAGAGGAAAGACACAAGGAAGGAAATAGGCAGTTAAATGATGAAATAAGCAGACTTAGAAACACAGATTAAAAAAAGGGCAGAAGCCCAAGAGACATTCATACATATGTATGTACAGAGAGCTGTTCCTGTCAGTTATCCCACCCTCATTCATATAAATGGGGTGGGGAAAAAATAGAAATAGAACTCAGTGTAAGTACTGAGTCAATCACGTGCTGGTTTTCAGCAGTGGTGGAAATCACCTATTTATGATTGTATCCATGTTTTGTAGTCTAACAATATGTTTATGAACTACCAGTCTCAACAATCTAAATAATATGAAGTATAGATAAATCAACAAACCTAAATTAGGACTGAAATATCTGACTATGAAAGACAGGCTTTTTTTGTTGTTGTTGTAAAATCCAATCAGGACAATAATGTTAGCTGACAGCTCTGTAAGCAGCTGAGCCACCATCAGTGGATACACACATCCAGTCAATACAGTCGCACACCAGATGGCAAGGTGGAAAATTAGTTAAATGATTCATAGTTAAAAGCTGCATGGTGTAGATGTTAGATGTGGAGTACGACCGGTAGAATCTATCTAGCTTCAAATCAATGACACTGATTTTCACTGAACACGAAGCGAACAGACATGCATACATCTTTACAACAGGGCAAATTCAATTCTGCTGTTGCACTGACAGCTGAGTGCAAAGCAAAACTATTTGCACAGTAAGATGTTGCAGTGCAGTCAAGCATGTGGGCAGCTTTTCAGGTAACCAGCTGGTGTAAAAGAAAAAAAGGTTATATAACTACGCACAACAAAGAGTATGATCCATTTAGATGTTTACATATTATGGACATGCTAAAAGTATCCACATTTATCTCCTTTAGAAAGCAAACAGACTGTCCTCCCCAGTATCTCGTTTTGTTCCTCTTCATTGAACAGAATATCCGTGATTCATTTTATCCATATAAATCTTTTCAAAAGGTAGGGGTCAAAAAATGAATGCAAGATACTAAATGAGCAGAAAACAGTAACAGACAAGGATAACATGAATATGAAATGATTAAAAGAAAATGAATGAGGCACTTTCAAAGATGATGTTGAATTAGCGAGTTTGTTACTCCAGCACAGTGTTTCGTTTTGATGAAAACAACTCAGTTGCTTTTATTCCAAGTCTGTGAGAAGGAGGGGAGCTGGCTGAGGGTCACTTATGCTCTAACTCACATTTGTATCTATCTATCTATCTATCTTATATTTATTTGATACTTGTCCTTGCTAATCCTTGTTGGCAGGCATCTCCAATTTTATGACATTAAGTAGGTTAAGTAAGGGTTTGTGACATCTTTTCACAGGTTAGTGAAAAGTGCACTTTGCTCTTTGCCCAGACAAATAGATTTGGAAAAAGTGCAAACAGCTTTTATACAGTAACAAAAGTCTACAGCCACACTAGCGTCTCTGTGAGGCTATACTTTGAGCTAAATGCTAACATCAGCATGCTACAAGTTCTGCAGGTATGATGTTTACTGTCCACCATCATACCACCATATTTAGTAACGTACTGGACATATTAAAATGTATACTTGAAAAATTATATATTATACCAGGTACAAAATTTACACCTGAAAAGTCAGGGATCAATAAAGTCATGAGAATTCGTCCTCTAGGTATCTTGAATATCAGTAGCAATTTTCACTGAAAGCCATCCAATAGTTTTCAATATATCTCACTCAAAACCACAAATGTCAACCTCATGGTGGCACTAGAGGAAAAGTGAAGGGATCCTCTGGTGTTTCTCCAGTCATTAACCCTCTCCTGTCATTTCAGATACCTGCAGTTCCCCACCTGCCCTGTAGTTGCCCTCAGTGTGTTCCCATCATTTCCAGTCACCCGATCCTCTCCCTCACCAGCAGACCTGTTCCCCGTTCCCTCATTATCTCCCCTGCATATATCCCAGCCCTCTCTTCTCAGTCTTTGCCAGATTGTCTAATGTACTACCCACTCGTTGCTTTCCAGCCATAGTTTATTTTTCTGGCCTGTCTGTTCTGCCTGCCTGCCCTTTGCCTGCTTTGTTTGCTGACTGATTACCTGTTGTCGAATCCTGCCTCGAACTTCTAACCAAGTAAACGATTGATTGCTTTCGACTGCTCCGCCCGAGTCCACATCTCTGTGTGCAGAACCGTTACACCAATGAAGGCAAAGACATTTGCAAAATGAAAGTCAACTGAGATTCGGTTGAATTTGTTTTATTTTCCCTCAACCAATACTTTATTACTATTTCGGCTTTACTAAAAAATACTGCAACAAATTAAAAATGAATTGATAGAGATGTGGAGTGAACACCCTGGCTGCCATAAATGGCACTGGAGGGATACAGTATATGATTTGAATTGCTTCTTTACAGTATATCACTCTCAGCTCTCTACTATTGATCCAGCAGTAAGTTTTGTAAATTCAGCAGTGCGCCACTGGAGTTCATACTCATCAATGCAACCTCACGTTTTATTGCTGCAATGTGCTCATCCATCTTTAATGTTTGGACTTTGTTCTCTCCCCGTCCTGTGGCTACATCCCCACAACTGAAGTTCAAATCAAGCAGCCAGTGCAGCATTAGTCATTTCTTTTTTATGTTTATGTGCTTCTTCAGTAACATTGTGAGTGTTCACTCTGATTTTATTGAAACCACGTACATGACTTCAGAAACTCATTAACTGGTTTAAAATGTACCACACCTGGAAAGACATGTATGAGCCCCGTTCACTGTAACATCCATGAAACAGTGAAAAGTGTATTCATTAAATATGTTCTGTTGTAAGCAAAGTTTTTCGCACTGATTAAAGTGAACTGGAACACAAGCTAGTGCATCAGAGATAAGCATACTGTAAAGTTTGTCCAGTTTTTATTACCTGTGCCAACAGTGCTGTAAACGTCTGAACTCAGCTCCCTCCCACTGTCAAATACGGAGTCGTAGGTGATGCTGGGAATTGTAGGAGAAGTTGGACCGTTGTCCTTGTCAGTGCTCTTCAACTTCCTCCTTATCTTCACCTGCCCAAGAAATGCAAACATCTCAGCTCAACAAAGTGTTCCTGTGGAGGAACATAGGTCTTTGTTTGACACCCAAGTGGCACAAGAGCAAAACTATGTTGTTTTCTATGTTTTCAACATCGGGCAACATTGTGGAAACATTTGAAGATGGATGTGATTTTCAAAAATGCAGACATACATATATACTTGTCCACTTATCAGCCCTTCATAACTTTGGCCAAAATATTTCTGCTTTGCAACACTGTTAAGAAGCCAACTGTCTGTGGTCGCTGATTTTATATGTTAATCGAGAAAATAACACAATAAAGGGGTCGTCATTGATGTAGTTTTCTATATTTGTTGTCAAATTAATGGATGACCATTGAGTGATGATTAGATTGAGGGTCTAAGTGTAGCAACACATGAAACTAATGGTTTGTTTTACATATTGTTTTACATATTTTATATTGCTGTTATTGTGACATTATGACCCTGCAATGTCCGGAGAGGAACACTTTTGACAAACACTGTGGGCATGGTCTGATACCCAAGTTTCGGTAATACTATATAATCAATATTGACATTAAAATGCTACTGGCTGTTGTCTTTTTTGTTTTTTGTTTTCTTTTCTGCTGTGATGTCTTGTTTTTTTATTTTATTTTTTCCCACACAGATTTGACACCAACATAGATACACATCATCATCATCATCATCATCATAATGATGAAGATCATTTTCTAAAACTTTAAATTTCAAGTCTTATCAACCAGTTTGGGTTTTAATCATTCAGATCACCACAACAATAAATTATGACAGTTACAGTAATATCAAATAATGGTTCTAGTCCCTTGAGTCGGTCTTACACTGGACTTACACTTACTTCATTTCTAAAATTACAGTTGAACTAACATTACAGAAGTCCAACTGTAGCACCACCTTCAATCCACAACAGACTGCAGCCTTCAAAATGACCATAAAGTTGAATCAACTCCAAACTGTTTCCGAAATAAAACAACTGAACATTTCAGCCTTCATGAAGGTAGGTTTTACAGTATTGCAGGGCTGTTGCTTCATACTGCATTGGTTTTGCCTTGCTGTACACAATAAACTAGAAACTGAGTTAAGAAGCAGTTACAGTGAAATGTATAAAATGATTACTAACCGATTTTTTGGGCTTGGGGGTGGATAGAGAGGAGGCTGGGATGTTGGATCTCTTTCTCAAAAACATCTTGAATGTGGCGGAATCAAAGTTCTCCACCGCAAAACATCTCCATGATGTCTGGAGGGGCATGAAAATAGCAATATATTGGTTGGACAGGACTGATTTCATGCCAACATGTCTGCCATGCAAGAAAGAAAGTAAGGGTTACATGAAAGGATGGTCTCAATAATAAGACTGGGGCTGCGAGACGGTTCAGTCCCCTGGCTGTATTGTGCTTCTGTTTCAGTATTTTTTGGGCAAATACCTGAATGAGACAGGCAGCTGCAGGGATCTGTCTGTTGAAGTGTTTCTGTCTTTGCTTCTGCTGCACCTTCAGGGCGAAGCCTGAGCCTAAGATTCCCTGTGAACAACAGCGCAGCAGAGTTACTGCTCATTAATTCAGTTTTAACAACACACTTACAGGCAGCAGAATGATCCAAAAGACAGAAATAAACGCTACGTTAACCAAAAATTAAGGAATAATGAGCTGTTGCTGTTTAATGTTGACAACAAAGTCCATTATTCACTTTGTTTACTAATTTAATTAAGTCTCTTAAATGTGAGGGATTCCTTGCTTTTCTAAATTTTATATCCCTGCAAATTGAAAATCCTTTTTTTAGACATTTTATAAGCTACACTATGAAAACTGAACCAACGAATAATCAAATAATTGATAATGGAAACAAATTCTACTTTCCTAATCCTAATTCCTTTGGGCGCACAATTTGACTGTAACTGTTTCACAGCAAAGTCACTGTTATTGTTCATCTTTAATGCATGTCTCATCTTAGAGGTCCTAAAAACTGTCTTGAGCATGTTGCGAGGGGATGGCCAACACTCAGCACTCACCAGTAAACAGATTTATAGTCTAATTTAAACCAACCACTTATTCAGAAACTGAAATGATCAAATCTAATGTAATCCTGTGAGCTGTATTCTGTCTTCATCAATAACCTGGCAGCAGACATAAAGCACGATACAAAGCCATTGTATGCCTTGTCAAGGTCCTTACAGCACTTAAAGGAACAATGAAATGAATGCATGTGTAAAGCTCTCAGCACTATCTAACTGTAATCCTTTTAAGTATTTGCAGTGGCTGTTAAAACACGTCAGAGCCAGCTTTGTCACGTCACTTTGTGGTTTACAAATAAATCATAGCTACACTGAAGCCCAAATTAGGCACTTTGTTTTCTTATTATTACATATTTAAAAGACCAAACTGATTAGGAATTCAATTGAGCAGGAATTCATCCGAAGGAAACAGCACAGTTTTTAAAACCACCATTTTATCAGGGATTGGTTTTTCGATTGGTAAAATTTGCATGTGATAGGGAACATTGGAGAGGGATTGATAATGATCAGGATTTGAACACAACACACAACATTATGAGCGCATGCACAAGACACCTCAGCCTGAAAGATGCCCTGGTTCAGCACTTTCTCTTTCCACTTACTGCAGGCAGGGCAAAGAAGGAAATGGCAAAGACTGAGAAACAGGATGCAATGGTCTTTCCGATCCAGGTTTGTGGCACTTTGTCTCCATATCCAATGGTAGTCACTGTCACCTTTGAAAAAAACATGGGGACTAATACAAGAAGCTTCACTCTCAATTCAAAATTTAAAGTGCTTTACAGGATACAAGATACAATAAAAGTAAAACAATTTACAATTAGAAAAAACAAGAGAAGCACAGGATAAAATGAAAAGATTTTGGGAGGGGACTGGAGACAAAGACCCGTTTTCTGTAGACCATAAGTATCTGAGTATCTCAGAGGTCTGACTGGAAATGTCATTACAACCAACGTGCAGGACAATATCCTGGGCGGGTGGCATGCTAACATACTGTCAATGACAATCCTAACATGCTGATGTTTAGCAAGTATAATGTTTAACACGTTCACTACCTTAGTTTAATGTCTTGCAAATGCTAACATTTGCTAATTAACACTAAACACAAAGTACAACTGAGGCTGATGGGACTGGCATTGCAGGTATTTAGTCATAAACCAAAGTATTGGACTAATAAAACATTTGATAAAAGAATTAAGAGATTGCCAGAGTTGTTTCACTTCATCCTGAGTGAAGCATAAATGTCTATGCCAAATTTGATGGTAATCCATCTAACAGTTATTTCAGTCTAGACCAAAATGATGAACTGACTGCCCTAGAGCCATGTCGCTAGCGTGGCTAATAAAAAGCATTTGAAAGGACTTTGTAAGAACACTACTAACACAGCTTCATAAGGAAATTGTTCAAATGCTTTGTCATTTTACTGGTAAGCGTGTTCTATTTGACCCAAAAGACTTAAAAACAGCTCTGGTTGGTTGTGATCAATCTACTTTGAGTCTTTACTGCAGCACATGAGGACTATGTTTCCCTGACCCTCCAACCCCACTGACCTTTTGCGTAAATATTGTAAGCTAACCTTCATTTATATGAGAGACGTTGTTATGACTCTGACTGCTGTGTGTGTGTGTTTTTCAATATCAGAGTCCCTGAAGTTTCCAAGAAGCAGAGTGGGTGGTGACTTATTGTCTGAAAATACATTTTCATCCCGTATTCTCTACACTACTTGTTTTGCTGTTTGTATTAGCGGCCCACTGGATGTGCCCAAGGGTTTTCACAGAACTCCTACTGTAACAACAGTAGTACAGATAAAACAGAGTCTATATTTGACCTTTCACTTGCCAAATACTGTTAAAAACAAGTCAGTGCTTCCTGCAAAATCTTACTTTTGGCAAGAAAGTCCCTAAAACAATATTTAGAAGAGTCGGTTTGGCTTTCTTTGAAATAAAATACAATTAATGTCAATATTCATGTCAATAAAATAGTCACACATAGTTCTGTGGGTCTGATCAAAATGTGATGTTGTAGTCAATTCAGGCTGATGGCTTCTCATTGATAATTATTTCAAATAACAATAATCTAAAATGAATGACAGGAATTTAATAAACTAAGCAAAGTAATTTAATCACTAAAGTTGACTTGATTGACTGGTAATTAAAGGAATAGCACTTTCATAACTGTCTGTTAATTATGAAGCTACAGCCAGCAGTTGGTTAGCTTAGCATAAAGAATGGAAGCAGGGGGAAATAGCTAGCCAGGCTCTGTCCCCTAGTGAGACACAATTAAACCCTGAGTTGTTGTTTTTACACTACTTTTCTGTACAGACTAAACAAGACATAACACGTTAATTAGTGAGCTTTAGAGGTGCTGGTGGGCAGATTTCTTTTACCTTCGGACAGACAGAGCCAGGCTCGCTGTTTCCTCCTGCTTACAGTCTTTATGATAGGCTGAACTAACAGTCCCCTGGCTACAGCTTGATATTTATCGTACATGGGAGTGGAATCAATCTTCTCATCTCAAGGGTATTTCCCAAAATGTCAAACAATTGCTTTAATAAATAAAATTATTAAAAAATAAGTCCATCATATGTCAGACATGTACAATGGTGGCTGGATCAGGTCTGATTTAAACGTAAATACTGGGGTCCTGGTTTAACAGTGGTGAATAAAAGACCCTTTTGACTTTTGACTAAGCTCCTCACAACCATCATACGGTAAAACACACGCGCACACACACACACACACACACACACACACACACACATTCTTACCACTCCCCACCACAGAGCATCAGCGTAGTTTCCAAACTCGGTGGAGCCGCTGCTGTCGACTGCATCTTTCTCTGCCAGGTAGACAAAGTACGAGGAGAAGATCAGGCTCAGAAAGCCAATGTATAAGGTGGTGATCAGCTCCTGAAATAAACATGCACAAATGACATATTTCAATCTCAATAATCAACAAAGGGATCATTTTAAAGAACATAATAAGATTACAGGATATGACATGTGTGAATATATATATTCTTTCACAGTGCATCAGTTCTATCAGTTTCCAGTTAAAACTGCCTACAGTCTAGTGTGGCTGTGTGTGTTCATAATACCACATATGGATGTGAATATTCATGTAAATGTGCTGTGAATGTGATGATTCAAATATTTTTCCACTGTCTCTGCTGGCTTGTGTCATTCAGGAACTGAAGGTGGATTCACACTCTCACTTCAGCTCATTAGCTACTTATCAGTTTGGTAGAATGATGTCGTATTTATATAGTATATATATTATATATATTTTTTTCCTACTGTTAACACATTTCATGAAAAGACCAAAACCCATAGTGCATTAGTCCATTTCGCTTTCCCACTTCCTCACCCTGTCTGTGGCTCTCAGCCCCCAAGCCCCTTTGTTCCTACTGGAGACATAAATCTTTAAAAATGGGTCCCAAAAATATCGTTTCATTTTTTTTTTAAAAGGCTCAGACATTTCCTAAAACAGCTGAGCACTGTGGGTTTTAGCAATTTATTAGGAGTAAATGTATTAGGAACTATTTTCAGCCACAGATTAATACACATTCATTATGTTAGTAAGTCTAGCAGAACAGTGTATGTGTGATTGGCTCAAAATCAACTACAGAGGCTGTGAAACAAAGCACCCAGTTCACCACTGTGGCTCATTGATGTGTTTTCAAGTTTTGGACAACAATGGAGCTCTATGGCACAAAAGAATAAGTTATGTTGGGCTTTGGCTACTCAGACAACACTTGTTAGTGGGTTCAATTCACAGTTAATTTTGGTCTTTTTTCTTGACAATAAGAAAAATATTGAATACTGGCAGGCAACTTTATTCTTTAACATGTAAGTAATGATGCTCTCCTCATAATGACATAAAAACAGATTGATTTATGAACATAGTCTTTACCAGGCTGCTCTCAAGTCACTTCATTATAGTGTTCATTGTCAAAAATAGATTCATCAACAACCTTTATTTCCATGATGAAGACGAGATGTAGATGAGACAAAACCAACTTCATTAAACAATAACTGAATGAATCTCAATACAGTTTCGTTGACGATTACATAGACTGTACGTCTCTCTGAATCATCTTCCCATATTGACTTAAGCCAGCTAAGTTACAAAAGGCAGTGGTGTAACGCTACGTGTTATAAGCTTCTCACAACAACAGGACATTTCTTGCATATGTGGGTTAGCTAAATTTGACAACCTCTTGCTTAGAACAACTTTATTTTGGAGGGTTAGACATGCTATCCATGCTAAAGCATACACACATTTAATAATCAGGTCTGGTCAATCTTGAATGGCTCTATGCCAGCTTAATGTAGTATATTTGCGAATTTGGCTGGTTATTAAGACGCACAGCATTTTATTTGGAAAATTGGTTTTGGGCTTGAATAAAACATGTAGGACCATAGCGAACTGTCTACTACTTAGCTTGTGTGTACAAAAATCAACACCTCGCTGTCTCTGTCAGAGAGGCGTTGAATGTCTGTTGTTGTTGACTTCCTTTATAATTGGGGGCTATTGTAAAGACCATTATGTTCCACTCATGCGGGGGCTTCATTTGTTGAATTGTGTTTCTTCAAAATAAATATGCAAATCAGAAAATGTTTCATGTTTGGGTGTATTGCTTAAATGAATA
This sequence comes from Enoplosus armatus, assembly GCF_043641665.1. NCBI lineage: Eukaryota > Metazoa > Chordata > Actinopteri > Centrarchiformes > Enoplosidae > Enoplosus > Enoplosus armatus. Next base: position 5,493,770 of record NC_092180.1, read on the forward strand.
ACATCAGAACAGACACCCACTCTGCAAAGCTGCATTCTTAATCATACAACCTGTCATCTGGCTAATATTCAGTATCAGTTCTTTCAGCCTAAAATCAATTGGATATCTTATTTGAAAGCAGTTTTCTGAAACTTGATTAAAATACTTTGTCTAAAAATAAAATGTGCATTTTTGTCAACTAATCTTTTGATGACTAGAAATAAAAAGGATGAAGTTGACTAAATATGACTAAAACTAACATGAACTTTTGATCTCAGGACTCAGACAAACCCTAAAAATAGCTGACAAAGTGAACACTACTTCATTAGATATATATGTATTCCTTACCTTACAACTGATGTGAAAGTGTGTGTGTACCATTTAGCTTTATGCAGCTATGAAGGAACCATAAGTGCCACTGAGTTTGAACTTAATGTTTGATAATTATCACTAATCACTAGATGGGGTGTTGATTGAAGATGGGCACTAAATCATTATTAATTAGTTAGAAACCCAGACAGCTGACCTCCCCCAGTGTATTTAAAATAACTATGAAGGATCTTATTGCAGATTCAATAAGGGTCTGTCTGTGATTTGCTCTGGAGGTCTAATTGGGCTCGGCTCTTATCCTGCCTGACTGTATTTGGACTACTGCTTTGTGAAAGAGCTCTTTAAATGAATGTTCTCTTTGCACTCACCTCCTTCGTGATTTAAACTACATTTAACCACTCAGTGGGCCAGAGCGCTCACTGCACTAAATCGGACTGAATTCCTGATGAGTGGAATTCTTATTCGTGTCTCGGCCCAAAACTGTCACTCCCAGATTTTTTCAGAGAGCGTCACGGAGGAGCAGCAGCAGATTAATGGAAAAAACGGGACCCGGGAAATTGCTGTGTTTACCTACCTTGAAATAACAGTAACCTATCCTTACATTATCTCATACAAACAGTACTTATGGTCCATCGGTACTCAACGTCTGTGTCTGCATGTCTTCATATGACTACACAGTTTCTTCTGAATCTTTGGGACATTTCTGGGCCTCAAACCTTTGGCAGTGAATGTGGGAGCCTCTATCACCTGCAACTAACATCTCTGCTTGCAACTGGTAAGTGCATGATTCTTGGAAATAACAGCTTTTAATGCGTTCGGGTACATCTTCCTTGAGACACTACCAGAGGTTCAGCAGATGTGCTGCTGTTGCTGTGACCTGGCAAACACTTTCAGGAGACATGTGCCTCCAAACTGACAACGAGGAGTAACTCTTCAAATTTGAATGCTTCTCATTGTGTATTTAAATGCTATTGTAACATGAAGACTGGATACTGATTGGAGTGAATGAAAATCCATTGACTTTAAAAACTCCAGCTGTTAACACAGAAGGGCTGCAGTTTCGTGTGTTTACATAACAGAAAGGCTGAATAGAACATTCAGGTCTTGTGTTGACTTAGAAAATCACCAAGGAACAAATATTGGAGGGACTGCACACCAGCGTCCAGCTGGTTGATGACAATTTGACCTCTACTGTACTGTTCTATTATAACCCATTACATTTTCCTTGTGCAAGGCTGTTAGTTGTGTGTGCGACGTTAACAGAGTATATCATTATTCTACAGCCAAAAAAGTGCAAAAAGGAACAGAGACAAAAACAATCATGAAAGCAGCAGGCTCTCACAGAGAAGCTCCCTTTGAATAACACATCTCAGCTGCTGATGCCTTTAAAACCCAATCGGGACCAAGTATAACCTGGCAGATCCCAAGGTCAATCTCATTCTGGCCCCTACACACTTACCACATCTCCCCTCTGCCTTCATTGAAGTGTGAACTGTGCGCCATATTAAGGCTCATCTCAAACCAGCTAGTGTGGAGTGAAACGGGCCACTTAAACATTCAAGTAGTCTCCACTACCTTGAATGCATGGGAAATGCAGGCCTAAACTGCAGGTTCTCAACCTTGGGGCCGAAGAATCTGAGGGGTTCCCAAGATGATTAATGGAATAATGTATATATATCTATATATATATATATAGATATATATAGATATATATATATTTTTTAAATTATGAATCATATGAACCTTTCAATCAATTTATAAAGAATACATCATCTATTTAATTGCACATGGTGATCTCTTGTGGGACGGTATCAGGGAAACAAAACATAGCAACAGCTTAAAGAGCAATTATGATCTATCAGTATCCATGGAGACAGACGTTTCCTGTGTGCGTCTGTGTTATTTTATATCCTCAATCTGAAGTGCCTTCTATAGCCGCAAGTATTATTTCATGAAGAGTGACACCCCGTAGCTAGCTGGTAGGAATCGGTTTGGGAAAGGGCCCCAATATCTCCCTGCATCGACACTCACTTTCTTTACAGCCGCGGTCAATGGCTGTTGATGACCAGCCTCAGCCAGGAGCAATATGGTCATCAGCCAAGGCCAATACAAGGAAGCACAGCAGGTACCGGATGAGCAACACCCGACTCTCTGCCCACTGTCATCACTCTCTGTTTTTACACAGACATTGGGGGATAATAACGGCCACCTCAGTGTCTCAGTTGAATGATACTCTGGAGGGGCTACAGTCATCTCCAGCAGAAGAGCTTATGACCCCTACATACTGCACAGTAGCTCTTCTCCTGGCTCTGCTGAATATTCCTTTTGCTAAAATATGTATTCCCATGTGCAGACTCTGCACCGTGTAGCAGTGAAAAACAATACATGATGATGAGAGGCTATAAATCCCCTGACAGAAAGCCTCCCGCTCACTAATAATAATCAGAAGCCCTGATAGCTTTGGATATCAAATGTGCTTTTAAAAGCTGTGATTGTGTACCTGCCGATGGATGAAGACAACAGAGCCTAGGAGACGCCAGGTTCCTCCCTGCCGATCCACGTGGAGCATTCGCAGGATCTGCAGGAAGCGAATTCCTCTGAAAAACAACAAATTGAAATGTTGACATTGTATTCCGGCCAAATGTAAGTACGTATATATGTAAACACGCACACTATACAGCCTAAAGTATGTGGACACTCAAACATTACACCTGTGATTGTTAAACATCTCATTCCAAAGCCTTGGCCATTAATCTGCTGCTGTAACAGTCTCCACTCTGCTGGGAAAGATTTCTTTCTTCCTCGCTGCAGAGATTTGCTCCCATACAGCCACAAGAGCATTAGTGAGGTTGGCCACTGCTGTTGGGCAATAAGGCCTGGCTCCCAGCTGAGCAATTCATACTAAAGGGGTTGGATGGGGTTGAGGTCTGGGCTCTGTGCAGGTCAGGCAAGTTCTTCCACAACAAACTAGGAAAATAATTTCTTTATGGACCTGGCTTTGTGCAGGGGGCATTGTCATGTCAAAATACAAAACATAACATTATATGCTATGGCGTTTTTTTTTTACGATTTCCCTTAATTGGAACTAGAGGTCCTAACCCAAACCATGAAAAACAGCCCCAGACAAGAAGTACAAAAAGTGTGCACATACTTTTGGTCATTTTGTTTCCACTTGCACAAACACTGTCTCTTACCTTACAGCAGAGGTGGCAAAGACCTGGCCTTTGGAGCCCACTGACAGCACAATTACCGAAGCAACAACTACTATCAGATCTGTATTGATAGAGAAGGGGGGGGGGGGGGGGGGCTTTAGGTATAAGTATGGCATACACATGCAGATGTTCAATATATGGAGGTGCAGCTTAACAAGAGCAAGTTGTCCTCCATATGAGGGAAATGTGGGAAAGTCAAAGAAAGTGCAGATATTAAAAACTGGATGGGAAAATGATCATTGCTTTTCATTACAAAATTATTTTATAAATCAATTGAGGTGAGAGGGGTTGCAAATAATATTCATTGCTGCATATTTAAAAAAAACACCCGGAGGTTCCAATTTAAAGAATGAAAAGCTGAAGGTAAAAAAAAGAAGATTGCAGTGACAGTTTTAATTTCATGCTGAATTTGTCTGAGATATCTCATTTTGGGATGAAGCTCAGGATATATTACAGATATTGTTTAAATATTGTGTGTGGGAGGGGAGTGATAGGTCTGTTTGTGTGCATGTGTATAGATATGTGTGTGTATGGGGGTTGTGTTCCCACCTATAATAGATATTGGCTTCCTGGCAAAGCGTAATCGGCCCCAGATGCCAACATATTTACTGCGGCAACCTGCTGACCAGAGGCGGACAAAATATTCCACACCGAAGAACACCACAAGGACGATCTCCTGTCAGAGAAATGAGGAGAAAGAGAACAGACAAATGAGGGAGAAGCAGAGGTGGAAAAAAAATCAAACATCAGATGTTGTTGCAGGTTACTTAGTGCAGCAACACCTGAACAGCTGCTCAGACTTTAAGTGTTCTTAAAAACGATAATGTTGAATTGATGGCTGCACAACTAAACTGACTCTTTTTGTTGTTAAGTGCAGTTTCTCACACAAACCTGTCACAGCAATCCATTAACGATTATTGATTCTCGTTCAGCAAATACTCCATTTGTCACACTTTAATTTGTACCATACCATTGATTCATTCTTCATTTCAGCTGCAAAATCTACTTGGACCTGATAGATAAAACAGTGATTATGTATCCTGGCAAATAGTTTGATAATATTTATCTGTATTTTGTTAATTTCAGTTTGTTTCCTTAAAGGAGTAGCTTGACATTTTGGGACATGCATTTATTTGCTTTCTCGCCCAGAGTTAGACAAGACAGATACCACTCTCACATCTTTACAATAACTTTGAGGCTACTGCCAGTGGCTTGTCAGATTAGCTTAGCATAAAGAGTGGAAACAGGGGGAAACAGCTAGCCTGGCTCTGTCCAACGAAATAACGTTGTGTTTTAGGCTGGACTATTTCTTGGCCGAGTGCAATAACCTCCTGAAGTCTCTGCTGATTGCCTGGCAACCTCACAGTGATGACAGGAATTTTTAATTTTTGTACGGATTGTTAATTAGTGAATTTCAAAGGTGCTGGTAAGCTGATTTGACCCACGCTATCTGTTTCCCCATGTTTCCAGTCTTTGTGCTAAGCTAAGCTAACCAGCGTACCACATCCGGATTACTTCCCGATTTTCATCTCATTTTTATTCAACCTTTTAATTTTAATTTACATGACAATTACTGAAACAAGCCACACCAGCATGTGTCCAATTCTAAACGGGAAGCTCACACAATTAGAGCTTCTCAATTAAAGCTGCTCTATTTTAATTCCATGCAAGTTTTCTCCAGTGCTACTTGAGGACAAATGGATTAAAAAAATCAATTACAGCACACAATTACACCAACATGTGGAAATTAACGAGCTGAGCCGCACGTCTCTTAATCACTGAGAAACATTTGGAAATGAAGCTGAAAGTGAATCAATAGCCTTTCATAGATTTTTAATGGTGACATGATCCTTTTGCAGTGAATGGCGGCAGGAACAAAGTGGGAGAATCAGGCAGAAGATGTGTTCCATGTTGAACACCAGGAGACGTTTTCAGCTTGGTGTTTTTCTTCATCAGAGCCAAAGATTAAAACGTCAGTGAATATAAAATAGCACACCTTGTAAAACAAAAATTGGATTAATAGTATGTTAAATTGTGTTCTTGGAAGTGAATATGTAAAATATTGTATTTCTTGATTTATTCATTGAGGATTTCTACATCAAGGTTGAAAAACAAATGGTCTATCCCAAAAGCAGTAAATTAACAAACAGGAAGGCAGCAAAAACAAATCGAAAGAATCGAAACTGTTGTTTTTAGTTGAGTTTGAAAGTTCATTCTGACATGAGATCCTAATGTCCACTTACACGCATGTTCCAGACCTTTTGACTGTATAACACAATCTTCATCAACAGAAACAGAAGACCAAGTGACATAGTTGAAAAACTCCAGAACAATCAAGAAAGTGACACCTGAATTTAGACTGTTACTACGCAGTCTAAATTTTCCACAGTCAAGAATAATCCATCGAGCTCAATTTTTAAGCCAACATTGAAGAGAAATCCTATTGTTTGAACACCTACAGCATGACAACTGAGTAAATCATCATCGTCTGCTGATAAAGATCATGTGGTCCTTACGAGTCCTGAGGAAATGGGACCCGACGTGGGACCCAAGTGGGTCTGGGTCCAAACTATACTCAGTCTACTCTGGTCAGGTAGGGTCTTATTTAACATGTGGCTAGTATCGGATTAGATCTAAATGAATTTGAGCGTATAGCTACCAACTCTGATCACATGGTATGTCACAACCTCTGCAGGAGAACGCATTTTAAGAAATCAGTAGCCCGTGTAAAAGATGTCTGCTATGAAATCACAATTATTTTTTGGGAATTTAATTCACATATATTAAATTGGCTCCAAGATTATTATCTTCTGTCTATTTATCACCCAGCTGGCTAGTCTTTGAAGCATAAAAACAAATTAGTTCTGGAATTAGTTGAATTAGTTAGTTTGTTTTTTGGATATTATTATTATAATGCTGGTCTTTTCCATTACGACTGCTTGTTTTTTTTTGATCGAATGTCATGCTACTGGTGTTCTCTCTCTGTTAGAGTCTGTTCGGGTCGACTGCATTTTGGATCAAGTCTAATTATCGTTGGGCCTGAACCAGGGTCCTCGTTTTTTAAAGGAACCACAAGGGGGACAATTAAACTAGGTTATCTCATGGAGTCATTGCCCACACACTCGCACTCACTCACTCCCTGACTTTCTCTCCACAACTTCTTTCGACCTAAACACATCATCGATCCCCATTCAACCCTCAGTACATCCCCTCATGCTCGACACTCTTTTCATCCCACCCTTCAATTTCAACTCCAACCCTCGTTCATCCTCACTTTCCAATAAAGTAATTTGCATTCATAAGTGACTTGATGGTCTTTGTTAGTGTTGACAGGATTTATTTGCAGAGTGAAATAAAATGTAGTAACACTTTTGAATAGTTCATTGTCTTTTTGGATCCAAAAAACACACACATTCTTTTGAGAATATGAATCCTTTGGGCAAACTGCCAAACATCTGGCCAAGCACACCACTACAAACACTGTCAGCCAGTGCTGCATAAAGAGCAGAGTGGTCTCCATTAACCTTGAGTGTGCAGGAATAAAGAAACAAGACAAAGAAGATGCTTCTGTGGAGGGGGGGGGGGACTGAAAGAGTGGCAGGGTCAGAGCATATCTCTAAACTAGAAAGCAGAAAGTACAAAACAGTCCCTTTGGGGTGGAGGGTTGAAAAGATGAATGTTTGAGATTTTGCTAGGTTTAGCAGCATAGCAAATATTAATTATTCATTATCTGTGTAGAAGAGAAGAATAAGAAGATTAAATATCTCCAGAGGGTGAACTTCAGGCTGAAAAACATTTTGCCATAAAATGTATATTTCATAATGTTGTGGTATTTATTAGCCAATTTCACACTTTTCTTTTTAATTACAGGTCTGACAGGAGGCTCTGCAGCAGCCTGAATCTCGTTGAATCCAACAAAGAACCTGTAGGATTTGAGATTCTTATTTGCCAGCTCATAGAAAACCATGACCATTTCATCCCATTATCCTCAGGCCAAGGTGAACTTGCCACATGTGGCACGCTCCAGTCCTATTTAAAGAAAATCCTAAAGTCCTTTTTATCCTTTCTTGGGGTTTTCTTTTGTCTGAGCTTGAGTGACTCACCCCTCGCACTCTCTATGCATCCCGGGGTTAAGTTATCCCATTTTCTATTGATTTTAGAGGAGGAGCCTTTGTCCTCTTACGCCTATGTAGCTCCAACTAAAATGTCCATAAATTGTTTTTTGAAGGCAGCGTTTAGGTCAATCAACCCATGAAATTGCTTTTCAAACAACAGAAACTGAGGGGTGATATTTGTTTTAGCAACAATGTCACTGTCATGGTGTTGATTGTTGCAGCAACACATTAGAAATATACAAACAGTCAAAAAACTGATAGAAATGAATTCAACATATGTTTACACTCAAATTTAATCTGTGCTTTATTAAACAAGGTTATCCAACACAAGGGTAATTTCAAAGAACTTTAAAATGACTCAATGTCTATTATCTGCATTGTTTTATGAGCATCATTATGATTTTTAATATATCTAAATGAGTTGTTTGACTTGGAAAAGAAACACAACTCCTCCTTAACATACCAGAATCAGGCCTGTTTGCAGATGCCAGCCAACAAAAACAGACAAAACAGAAGTGCTGAGCAGATGGCGAAAGTCAAAGGAAAGATCAGATCAGGCGACAGCAGAGGGGGAGAGGCTACAGGCTGTATCTGCAATGTAAACAGCGCCGTTATTAGAAGGAAACGCTGCATCTTGCTCTTGACATTTAGATTCTTTCAAATCTCCGTCACAAACGTGGTTCATGGACCACTGATCAGGATCATTAAAGACACACCATGGAGTTTTCTTGTAAACAAACACAACTTTGTTTACATTCAATGTTTCTAACCCAAACACATTCTATGCATCCCTAAGGCCTAACAAATACGTGGAATGCATTCTACCTCATTATTTGATTTTTTTATCTTCTTATAATGGCACATTGCTACCGTTCACGGAGCAACCATCAACTTTAGAAACAGATACTGTGTGTGGGTATCAACTGAAAGTATCATCACTTTACAACAAGTCTTGGAGCTGGCGTTAAAGGAATTCTTATCTTTTCTTAACTCCTTAGCTGTTGCTAGGATCACTCTCAGATATCAGTCCCTCAGTCTTTGATTGCTTCACACTACATGAGCAGCAGACTGGGCGTGGCAAAATCTAACACACAGGAAGAAGTCATGTCGGGTTCTGGTCACACCTGCATTTAAAGCAGATGTGAGTGAAAACAGTTCATTTCAAAGAAATTGCAGAAATCCGCAGATCTGCTTTTTGGCGAAGTACAACTTCAGAGGTGACGCAGCAGAGCTAAAACTATCTTGTTAGTGTTGATCTTTCAGGGAAAAGTCCTGGGGTGTCCATAAAGGAGAACGCTACCATTTTAGTTGTGTATCGAAAGCCAATGAGGTCACTATTCGTCTCCTTCTCCTTGCCATTGGATGTTTTATAACCTCCGTCTGATATAGTTTTATAAACGCTGTTGCTAACAGCTCCATGCGTCTGCACTGCACACGTGTGCCGGCGAATCTGAGCGCGGTGACTACGACGCCACTGTGCGTCTGTTTATGCCGGTGAAATGTAAGGAAATAAAGTTCTCCACAGTAGAGATGCGACATGAGCCTGCAGTCTGCATGGAGATGCAATCCGTTTTGACAGAGCAGTCGGAACAAACACGTCTCAAATGAACTAAGTAGCTTATTGTGCTGTTCCTGATGTAGCTAGCTAGCTCCATAAATAATCACTACATCACTAAGCTTTCAGCACCACCACAACTTCATATCACAAAGCCACTTTCTGGTTTGAACAGGGCTTTAAAGTCTCTATTAGAGTGTACATTCCCTACAGCATAATCTTCACCCATCTGACCCCAAACGCTGCTCTCAGCTCTGAGAGTTAGTAAAAACATTTAGTGTGATCTTTAGTTTTTAATCTAAAACCTCTCTTTAAGGTAGATTCAACTTGACAATGGAACAAAGGGACAAAACAATGTTTTTTATGGTTAATCCCAGGTGTTACTTTTCAATTTAATCAAATGTAACACTCACCACCCAGAAGAGTGTTACGTGAGCCAGGGCCTGGTACTGGTCGATGGTAGACAGAACGCTGAGGATCAGACAGGCCAGAACTATGAGAAACCTGTAGGAAATAAAGCATATCAAACATTACTCTTGATTCAAGTGTCATCATTTTATCAAGCTTTATGTTGGTGGTCATTCTTATTTCCTTATATCGTCCAACTGGGTAATGACGTCCAACCAGCTCTTGCTTATTTAAAAACATTTTCAACCTCAAATCAAAGCTTTACATAACTTGTCATCCATCAAGTCATGCAAACACGAATCTCCTCAATCCACTTTTCGACATTCCACCTCATATTTATGCCTACATTTCAGACTTTGATTTAAACAGCAAAACTTCAGTCAAATTCGGTGTTTGGTTCGACTCTGAGCTTCTGAACAACTTCCAAAAAAAAAAAAACTTTCAAGACAGCATAACATTACTTTATATTTTTGTCATGAAAAGCATCTGAGTGAATTTCAGCAAACATTCAAGGACAGCCCTCTGGAGGAAATACTGTGAACCTTAACTTCATCATATGAATGCAAATTGCATGATAAACTTGTGAAATAATGAGCACACAGTTTCGCACACACATACAACACACACACCACACGCAGTATCAACAAACAGTCAATTGCTCCTTAACATTCTCCTTATTCCCCCTCAAGGTCACAAGTGTTTTAACTGCAGCAACAATAAGACGTCTGGAACTCCTCTACCTATTTAAGAGAAAGGTATTTTATATCTTTGAGATAAGGCTTCAGGCTACTGTGACACTATAACAAAAACACACTCTTACGTGGCCTTGAAGTTTTGACTCTTAAACTCTTCAACAGAAAATACAAATTTTTATGACCATGTTTTTGTTATGTGGAAAAAAGAGCAGCTTATATTTACAACAAAGGCCTACATATAGTACCTTGTAACACCAAATAAATGTTAGTTATCATTTTTCACAGCTGTTCATAAAAGTCAGAAAGATCCTGTTTAATTTGATGGTAGAGGAGGAAGTAGGAACCCAGGCAATAAAGGTGATGAGCCAGTCTCAGACCCATAACCTGGTTCACACCTTGTTCAGCCAGCAGAGCCAGGAACGGCCTCAGTCCCTGTTTTTATTTTTGTTATTGCTTTTAAGTTCAAGTTTTGATTTTATTATGTTTGTCTGTGAGCAGGATACCTTAAAAGATTACTGTAAGAACAGATGTGCATTAGACTTTGTGAAAAGGTCGGCATTGTGGCAAGGACAAACTGATTAACTTCTCATTTCTGTTGGCAAATGATGTGGCGGTGAAGGGCAGAACTTCTTCTCGACGCCATCTGAGTTCATTTGCCACATAAGCTGACAGAACACACTTCCAAGATTGGCCCAATCAAAAACCATTGAGGCACTGGAAAGCTGGTTTCCTAACTGCACTCACATTTGTAAATATACATACATTATAAACACCTGGGAAGGGTTGATGCAGACATATGAGAACTCGTAAGTGACAGGTATATAGAGGAGAAGATCTCAAAAAACACAACATTATTTGTTCTTTCTATAAGGGAACGATCAGTGATACTATGGGCTCAGTGTGGGCATGACAATGGCTGAAATTGGAAATATTTTTTGGTTAACTTTTGACTTTTTATTATATAGTTATACAGGATAGAGGAGACAGAGAGGTGGGTACAACATGCAACCAGACTCAAACAGCCACCCAGACTCATACAAGGGACATTACAGTTACAGTGGAAAGTGTAACTGTAATGAACAGTTGAACCTGAACCCTGAAACAGTGGTAACTGGGGAATGAAGAAACCCAATATTGAACTGGCGTATCTTGACAATACTGCACTGTGTTGGTGGAAGTATTTGCTCTACTGTCATCTAGTTGATATTGTTTCAAACTCTTGTTCAGAAAAAAAGCCATAAAGCATCACTGTCTTGTTCCTATAAGAGCACACTTGATGGAAACTATGTGTAGAGGGAGTTACAGTTTCCAGTGAGTGTTTGCACCATGGAGGCCCTTATCACCACATGCTACAGCCTGAGTTTATTGAAGACTGGCCAGGAATCCAAACTAACACACACACATACACACACACTAGCTTGAACGTGCACGCCACACGTCAACACAGATAAAAGACAGAGGGGAGACCTGCTAAGGGAGGATGGACTGGTGAGTAACAGCTAACAAAGCAGAAGGTCCTGACTGAAAGAACAAGGAGGCAACACTGCATAGCAAAATGTAGTTTGGTACCTGTGTCTTCTGCAAAATGACATCTACAGTCTGCTACCTGTGTAAATGGGAGCAAATGTGTCTATTAAGAAGAGCAAGGCACATTGGGCAAAAACAAAAAAATGTTCACAAGTTAGGACTCAGTGTAATTTATAAAATCTTATGTTGAAATGTGACAGAGGCAGTTACAAAGAGGATCAAAAGAAATACAAATGAACATCAAAGTTTCCAAACCAAACACTCGGGTATGCTAATGGTTGTAATTTGTCAGTGAAGCTCTGCTTAAATGATTTCAGAGCATCTGAAATGCCAGTAAACATACACACTCAGTATGCTGAGCATACACATTCTGCTTCACTTTGAATCCATCCGAGACGATCTGACTCGTCAGTCCCTCTCTACTAACTGCACCATCATATTTCACTTCCTTTACCTCCAGTGAGCTTGGTGTAGCATCAGACAAAATAATACATTGGCTCATCTACATAGGCACTGAACTCTAAACAAAAGCTCAAAGCATGGCTCCTATCTATTATTGATGGACAGATTCACTTGCAGTCTGTTGTGCAGTCAGTGTAGAGACAAAGCAGGGGACAGGATAAGAGTTAGTAGTGACGCTGCTGAGAATGTCACTGGCTGTTACCATCAAATATCCTGTTTGGAACAACAACAACCACACTTTATTTTTATCACTGTTATGAAGTGCTTTAGAGAGCTAAAAGACAAAAAGTAAATCAATCAAAAGCAATGCAACATAAAACACAGGTTTAAATGAATACACTGCAATAAAAGATAAAATAATGTCTCATCTATTAAATGTATTAGTGACGGTTTCAGGCCTGATCACCTCTTGTCTGTTATTTGGACAGCCAATAAAAGCCTTTGTCAGAGCCTCAAACTTTGACTAGTATGGGGTTAATAGCTCAGAGATGTAAGGCGGTAACCACTGAGTGACCTTGTCTATGCGCTCCATTAAGAATCTTAGCTCCTGTGTTTTGTCAAAGAGAGGAAAAGATAAAAGCACAGACGACTTTTCCCCAGTCACTTAAATATAAGATAGAATACAAACGGCTCAAAAGTTTCTCAAATTGAAAAGAATAACAATGCATGAACTTTTAGCCTGTTTGCTAAATCATAAAAATAGCGTCTGAATTTGCTTCCTCCAGCTTGATACTGTCTGACAGAATATCTGGTGCACTTTAATGGAGCTGAGTCTGAAAAACACTTTCTGATTAGGGCTTTCTCTAAACTCCCCTGGTTGGCTCATCTATACCCAGCATGTGGGATGGATCCATGCAGCTCCAGACCAAAATACTGCATTTACTGTTAGACTGCACCACACTGCCGATAGACACCCAGCAAGAGAATGGGACATTTGTTATACTTATAGTTTATTAATTGCTAAAAGCAATACATAAATCCCATGTTCCTTTCAGAGAAGTGAACTATTGCTTCCTTTTTACCATGATAAAACAGGCTTGAGTCCTTGTAAGCGCACTGTATCACCGCACATACGCAAACTTACTGACAAACACATGCATGTGCAAACACGCACACACAGGGGTACCTCTGATAAGGCCTCGGGTCAGTCTGACGTTCGAGTTCTGGGTCAGTGATAAGGCCATGCTTGTTCTTAACTGCTTTACTCCCATTCAAAACAAGGCACTGAACTGACCCCAAAAGCCTGCTGGATGGTTAGACATCCCAACAACGTGCTCTTACAACAAACACCTGGTTGTATTATAGAACTGAGAGAGAGTTTTGTCTAAAATACACTACAATATCTAATTGGACCTACATAATGAAATTCAACAACTCTGAGCACCCTACTTACACTTCAGAGAAAAGTGTTTTTGTGAATATGTCGTAGGTTTCTAAATGTATGTTTTTTTGGAGCCTGGGTGCCAAGGCAATATCAGACTATAAGCGACGGCGTCGGTCTCACAGACTGTTCACAGTTTGTGATCACTCATATTAATATTTACCACAAAGGGAGGAACGGGTAACGTTATATCCTTTTTAGGGGCCGAGTGGGGGGGCAATTTCAGTCAGGTTAACAGTAGGCTAATGTGACTGTACCTTTGGTGAAACCACAAAAAAAAAAAAAGAACAGACAGTGAACTGAAAAACTTCAGTGAACTGTCAGTCAAGGCAAAGGCAACCTCAAAACACACTCGTGTCATCCTTAACACCTTAATGAAACAGTTTTTCTACTACCAGCATGCGCGCCTGAAGAGGTGAAATTTGCTGCTGACACCATGGCTTATGTAAAACATATTGATTTTGTATTTTGCAGTCAGAGCTGCAGCCACTAGCTTCCCTGTTATGGTGTATGGTGGAGTTATTCTTGGTAATGTTCTAACGTGTTGGACTTGCACTGTGTTGGCTCACGCTCCCTTTGAGTCACGGAGACTTTAACCTGCTCCGACAGGCTGCGTTCCCCTGCGTCCCCTCCGACACTGCAGGGTCACAGGGTGGCAGCGCCAGACAGGGCCGCTACCTACTCCACAGCACACACACACACACACACTGCCAAGTTTAGCTGCCTGCTATCAGTGCCAGCAAGTGGGGGCAGACAGCACACATGGGGGTGAGCTGGAAGATCATATCCCACATTCCTAAACCTGAACACTCCAGTCTGGATCTACTGGACTGTGGGTTGTAATGCATCCTTATCCCTGTACCGAGAAGGTTTTGTCATTAGAAACAACATTTCATTTTCAAAAGGCAGATTTTCAAGCTACCAGACAAAACTGTCACATCAATTTTGGGTGGTGAATCTTAATGTGACATCTTAATGATATTGGAGCTTTAGCAGATCGAAATCCACCCCACACTGCATCACTCCAAGGTTTATGTTCACAGCTGTGTTATTTATATGTTATTTTCATAAAAGCAGGTAGTCTCACAAACCTGCCATACTGTCAGGAAGAAATAAAAATACTAAAACATTCCTTGTTGGGTTGAATTGGTTTAAAAGTTCCTGTTTTTTTTATACTCACTGAATGCAAACCAGAAACACCTCTGTGTTGCTGCACTAAAACCGTTCTGGAAAATTAAATGTTCAATGGTGCTGAGGAAAATAGTCTCCCAGATGAAATATCTGTATAATAGTTCTTTAGTGCTCCTTTGAGGACGTATTTTGTGTGAGATTCTCTTGTCTGTGATGAATTATATGGTATTTTTTAATCTGCTATGCCTAGACTGAAATATCCCTATAATATTCCTAGAGGGACCTCCAGTTGTGCTGTGATATCTGTGCAGCATCTTTCTAAAATTCACAGGATTAACAATTCTTTGTAGTGAGGGCTTCCAAGGCTCTACATGCGCAATTAACTCCCTGTTTAATTAGGATCTTAGAGTTGCAATTATACCCTTGAATACCCCATGGATCTGGATCATTATGAAAATAAAAACACTCACACTGTGAAGTGATACACGAAGCACTTCCAGCCAGACGGCCTTTCCAGAAAGTTATACACGCGTCCTTGGATGTAGGCGCGGGTGAGGACTGGACGGACCCCGGTGCTGTACACCGACATCCGCACAGACATCCGGGGATGAGATAAGTACGGGTGGAGGTGAACAGGGGGTACCTCGGTGGGAGTGTTACCGTCCCCTGGCATTTTGTCTCTCTCAGAAAACGCGTCCTTTCCCACAGGTGTCCCAGGTTCAGGCGCGCTAAACGTGGTTTCCGACAGCTCCAAATCCGGTGGTCTCTTTCCACGTGCCACACCAGAAGACCTCCGACTGTTCCCCTCATTGGGGGCGGAATAAGACATTGTACCTTCCCGTTATTCCTCTGTCGCTGGGTGAACTTTTTCCACTGTTATTTTTCGGTCACTGACTCAAACGGACAAATGTTCGCCCATGTGCGCTTACCTTCTGGTGTGCGCCTGATCGCACCAGGGCGCATAAAACTGTAACATAAAGTGAGTTATTAATGCTCCAGATCACCAGGATGCTGTTTCTTTAATTTAAGTTTACTGCTCTCTGGGCTGTGGGGGAGATGGCGAGCCTCTGCCCTGAATGAATGTCCCCTACCTCTTTCGGAGCACTTATCAGCCTGGAGAGCTGTGGGCGCCAGGCGGTGCGCTGTGAGTCGCCAGCTGTTCAGACATTCGACTGTTTTGCAAAACTGCTTAAAAGCAATCTGCAGCGGATGAACTCCATCTTCAGATCTGTATGAAAAACACACCGCCGTTAACCTTTTCCCCCTATAATTAGTTTTCACACAACTATGCAACTGTGCTGTCGACATTCTATATGGAGCATTGAAGTCTAAATAGATTTGACGTTAGTTATTATGTCACTCTCACAGCAAACAAGGCACCTCTATACATCAAGGTTACCAGTGACTTGTGTTACAACACTGTAAACAGCTCTTGCATCACACACAGGTGATCACACACTGAACGTAACTAAAGGCACAGCACTAACCCACATGTAAACAAAAGGCTGACCCCGCCACCAACATTTTAGACTGGAACCAGCTATGATTCCCCAATTGATTAACCCGTCTTTTAATAGCAACACAACTCAACTAAATTTGAGTTTTAGGATGCTGATAAAAAGGTTTGTTTACATAAGAACAAGCCTGTAACTTCAGTTATGAGCAGTTAGAAACACAAAATGTTTTATGTGTGTGAGCAGCCTTCATATGTATATGGTATAACTTGGAATAACTTGTGTACAGACATTAGTTCTATAAAGACAGCAATGTATATACACAGTGAGCGTATAACCACTAATGGAAGATTCATTCAAGGTTGATCACGTCATATTGTCATTTCATTGTATGTGATGTGACATTTTCATTTGCTGATGACATTACCTGTGATGACGTTACCTCAGTGTTTTGAGTGTTAAAGGCCTTCTGCAGGTGCAGTAATTTGTATTGTTGCACATGCATGCTCACACATCCCCTGCTTATACTGAAATGAATGCAAATAGCAATGCATTTGTGACATATCTTTAATTACACAACTTATATGTTCATGAATTGAGTCATTATTTAAGAATGATGAATCCCTAAGGAAAGAGTGTTGATTGGCTGAATTCATTTGTGCAGAAGTGTATAGATTGGCCTCCCATTGTTTGAGAAGACACTGTGAGTTATTTTCCCTCATTGAACTGTCAGTTGGAAGTAAATAAGAAGTAACAGTGATTGTGTGAAAGTCTCTGGCAGGACTGGGAGCTAAACTCAGTTCTCTTCTACATACCCGTCACCAACAGTACTCAGATGCAACAGTACTGCTGAGACTGTGTATATTATTAGATGCAGCTCTGCATTGTTTTTCACCTAAAAACGCTTCCTATCTCTGACTTCATTCCCCTCTGATCTGTTCAAAATAAGAAGAAAAAGAAACACTTGCGAATGAATCATCAAATATAGATCATGTTACCATTGATTACATACCTGAGCTGGAGTAATACAACATGTTATAGCTTGAAATTTCCAGAAAATTGTGTCTGTCCCCTGACTTATGTGTGATCTATTACAGTTTGAAAGTAATGTCAGTGTTAGTTTGATCCAGGGAAACTCTGTGGACACATGCAGCTTAGTTTGACAAGGTTACCATGTGGAATGTTTTTGCAGTGACCTTGGCCAAGCTAGTTCAAGGAGGAGGAAACAAGTCCGCTGCAGCGGATTTTAATAAGAGTCGAGTGGCTTCCATGTGATGACAGGATCTGTTGCCAGGTAGTTATTAAACACAACTCTAACAGGTTCTTGCTGTTAGATGCCTCCCACTACATTTTGTTTTTGTTATTAATGCAGACAGGGCAGTTATCTTGAAGGTCACCCGCGCTCCCATATTTGATTGTGTGAAGGAAATACAATTTTTAATTTCTCAGGGCACGTCCAATTTCAAAACATATGTGTTGATGTTTACAGACGAAATGATTAGTCGATGAATTGACAGAAAAGTAATGAGCGACCATCTTGATAACTGATTCATCGTTTAAGTCATTCTTTTAAGCAAAAATGTCAAATATTCACTGGTACAAGCTTTTTGAATGTAAACGTGTGTTGGTTTTCTAAATCGTGTATGATGGTAAACTGAATACCTTTGGGTTTTGGATTAATTGGTTAGACAAAACAAGCAATCTGAATATTTTGACTGTCCTGTGAAAACCCCGTATCTCCAGGACACCAACATTTCACGGTCTAAGAAAAAGTACCTTGTTTTCAGCTTCGTGACAATGCATATTTCAGCGAATCCAATGGGTTTTAAAGTGGTTTACTTAGCAAAAGAAGTAGGAGAACTTTCTCATCCTCAAAAGGAACATTTGATCAGTAAGACTAAAAAAATCTAAATCATCAGCAAATTTGGAGATACATGGTTTTCTTTGGACAGCAATGATATGTCAGCTTCATTTACATTACATTTTATAGTATTGTATGTATTGAGGAAAACTGCTCTGGTCAGATTTCTCAAATGTTGATCAAACCAATGATGTGCTGTATTTTACGGTCATGTCTATTTGACAATTCTACACTCGACTTCAGACACCACTTACAACATTCATGTTGCATCATCCTTTACTTATTCTCCCATGAGCGAATAATATTACGCATTTTAACCCATGTCCAATAAGTGATTTGGAAGACTGACTTTGCTTTAAGAGGAAAAAGCCTCTTACTGAAGTTGACACCAGAGGGCAGTCAGGAAGCTATTGGAGTCTGGTGTCATTCATTGCAATAAGGTTGAAGAAATGTAAAAGTTCATCTCCCTACACAAGGGCACACAAAGCAGGCACTTTCTTATCAACTGTTATTTACCCAGACTGAGCCAGCTGTGATTAAGGGATTCTTTCTCCGAGCCTCGGCTGACGCAGCAGCAACGCATAATTTAGTTTGCGGGGGGAAACAAACAATAACATTCCACAGTCATTAATTAATGATCTCAAATAAAAGAAAATGGAAGCCAGAGAGAAAAAGAAACAGTGACAAGGAGAGAAGATACAGAGATATCATCCTAAAATTTGCAACTGGAATATCAACAGTTTTCAATAGATTCATCTTCCTTGTCGTAAATGCTTTGAACTCATAAGCAGTTACATAAGGTTGAAATGTTTCTGCTGGGTACTCCACAGACAGCCTTTCCAAACAGGCTCTGTCCAAGCGTTCAGGCCAGTCAGTAGAAATTAGTCATGGGATCTCAGACTGTATTGTCTTCCATATTTATGAGTAATATAAACACATAAAGGGACGGGGAGCTATCCCTCGATGGCCATATAAACAAATTATCAGTGACTAAGCCTATTTATGTAAAGACATGGCTAATCAAGCCACGGCATATAATGTGTAAAGATGGGTGAGGGTTTTGCGTTTGTGATATAACTCAATTAATAATGATGAAGAGTCTCCAGCATGTGCGTCACTGAGTTTAGGATGTTATACACATATTCACGGTGGCCCAATTCAGGGGCTGCATCCTTTGAAGTCTGCGTTTCTAGACCAAATATGACAAGGCTGTCCCCTTCCAAAGGCTCCTCTGAACGCAGCCTGAGAAATGAGCCCTGCTTTTTCCTGAATTTGAAGGACACAATTGGTGTATCCTTTGTGACCCTCATTCTAAGTGCAGATACTTGAGGCTAAAACACTGTAGACTGCAAAACAAAGAGTCAACCGTCATCGACTCCCACTTTAAATGAAAATGATACTCCTGGTGCACAACTTTGGCTTGTGTTGGCTCAACTGTGGCCTGTTTTTTCTTTTATATAATGTTGCAGCCATGAGTAGCCACTCCACCCTGAAACACATTTTTGAATCCACTGACGTGTGATTAGCGATGTGTGTCAACTGCAAATGTCTGCAGAGATGGCTATTATCCAAAAATCTATTACACACCACGTCACTTGCACTTTCTGGTGGTTCTGGTCAATTTGGGAATTTGGGAACAATAAAGTTGAGCACAGCTTATATGTGAGGTGTTTGATTTCAGGTGATCATTGGTCAAAATGCATCAAAGGAATGAAAAATGTTAATAATGCAATTCACACATAAACGCTGCTCTTTGTTGGCAGCCCGGAAACATTATAGAGAAATGGAAGTTATTCAGATGTGTTGCATACAGATGATTTGTGATCTGATTTGTTCAGCAAAAGTAGGTCTGGTGTTGAGCCCATTAATGGCTGACATCATCTTTCTTCATAGCTAGCAGGCTCGGCAGCAACATCTATGTGTATATGACGTTGACACAGCAGCAGAGCTTTTTCCGGGTGGACTTACAGAAATTAATCTCTTAAATTTTACAATTTTCTCGAACTTGTGAAAAACGTTAACTGCTTCTAGCAACTGCTACCACAACTTTGTAACTTTGCAACTTTATAACAGCTATATTATTCACTTTGATGGGAGAGGGTAAAACAAAACACAACAGCCCTCCTTTTCAACAAGAAATGGGCTAACATGAACATGTTAGCTTCAATCAATAACTTAATAATATATTATATTTACCATTGCTGTGGCCTTTGTTGTCCATCATGTTAATGTCACTCATCAACCCTTGAGTTACGACAGAGCCATAAATGTATTACACAGATATCTTGGTCCATCCTGACTTGATAGCCTCACATGTATCTGAAGGTTCTGCTGAAATCCAGCAACTGTGGAGGCCATTGGAGTAAACGTAAGTCACTGTCATGATGCATTTTATTCACAGAAGTATCCACTTGGAAAAGGGTAAACTGTGGTGACGAGGAGTTCAAGTTCAAGTTCAAGTTCAAGTTCTTTATTGTCACATGCACAGCTATTACAGTGGAGCAGTCATTGGCAAGGAAATTCTTACTTCTCAGACTAAGTTAAAATATAGGAATATAATTAAATATATGTAGAAAAAAATATATCATATTATATATTGTATCATATTATATATATCAGGATTGGCAAACATTAAGGAACCACAGTTTCATGTCATAAAACTAGAAGAAACCACATAATACCCTCTTTAATGACCTTTTCTGACAGCTTATCCAGTGTGAACCACTATATACTCTAAACACGTTTAGAATTTGTATATAATATGGAATTGAGACACAGCAGAGGAGAGGAGCACCAGCTGTGCAGGAAGTCAGGCACAAGGGAACACACACTGAGGCTGACTGGTGGACAGGTGGGAAATGCCAGCATCTGAAAAAAGAGACATAAACACACACACAAAGAGAAGATGAGACTGATGCAGTCACGCTGTGACGAACACAAAACATAACTGTATTGTGGGAACTAAAGAGATTATTGTAACCCCAGGTTGTGTACATATAAACATTTGGCATGTCTGCATGTATTGTGGGCAGTGTTTGACATTTGTTTTCTCAATGCCAATACTTTAGTGCTCACAGTAACATTTTACTTTATTAAAATACTAAAATACAGATTGACTTTCTTTAAAAGATCAATTTAAAGCCATGCACAAATGCAGTACTGCTTTACGTATGGCTTCGGGCAATATGTTTTTATAGCACCACTTTCCCGTGCAGCACTTTTGCATGTTTCTGCTTATTTTTATTTTTTACTGTACAGCCACTTTTAGCCAGAACCAAAACAAAATAGATATTAGTCTCTAGAGACTCTCAGACTAACTCTGTAATATCAAGCTTTTTAAAAGGTACTTGTAATGTTTATAGTTCTAACCATGTTTGTGTGCATGTTGTTTGGTCATTAACCTCATTCCTCTGCAAAGTGAAAAGCATTTGTAACATAGCACATAACATGTATACCTTTCTCTGACTTACAAAACATCAAAATATTTTTAAGGGCAGGAACTTGCAGTACAGGAACAATAAATATTGATTTACTGGCCTTCCAGTCCATTATATGGATAATTTCTTCCCTTTAGCCGTACCTTTAAGGGGCTGAAAGTGTATAAGCATTGACCGTGTCAATAAAGAACACAACCATCGACGCAATCTCTGGCACTACCCAGAGCCCCCCCATGTACCTGATTAAGCTGCAGAGTGTGAAATTCAAAAGGGATGATTTAAACATTCTGCCCTTGAAATCTGAAAAACTGCCTGTATCTATTCCACAGCTGGAGACTTAGAAGTGTTAAATCCATAGTCCATGCTGATATGTTGTCTCATCTAGTTAGCATGCTGTGTCTCAGGGAGCAGATTACCGTATTTCTTGAGCCCTCTGAAATGCACAAAGGAGACCAGCTCCTGTTCAAAATAGTAACTCAACTTGCTTGTTGTGTTGGCCCAGCTCCCTGATAGTCCCCTCAGGCAAAGATTTTACCACTTAACACTACTCCGTGCTACAGGTTATTTCTGAATCAGTTTCCTTGTCACTCAGATGCCAAGAGTTAAGTGTAATTGCTGCTGTTGTGTCCTCAGGGTGCTAGTGCGCCCCATGCCGCCTGTACCGTGTGGCCTGCAGAGAGGCAGAAAGGGCAGCCTGCGTTCATGACACTGTCAGGAGAGAGACGGAAGCTGTGGAAGCATATTGTTAAAGCTGATTTGATTCTTTAAGACTGCACATGCTGTGTGAGAAACAGCTACCAGGAAATTATTTTACTTTGACACGTCATAAAAATATAGCCCCCAAAGTCATTGTATGTTTTACTTATTGTAAACAAATCTCATGAAAAGACCGAAACCAACAATAAACAGTTTTACTAACAGGTATTTCATGTGTAAACAAAGCCTGTCATACCTTAATCCTCTACTACACTATGAAAAGCACATAAATGAGCCACACCGTTGCACTGGATGCCATGTTACTTCATAATCCACAAACCCCTAACATAACATAGTCCCTAACAAATGCACTATTTACTCTTCACTGGTAAAAAACTATAGATATGGATTTAATGACAAAGAAAAATACAGAATAATGCCACATTCAATGAACATAATAAAAAGTGACCCTTTAATGAAAATCTAAATGCATTTTACCCCAACAGAAGATCTCCATTACAAGACGCACATCTCTAGTTCTTCTGTAAGTGTGGAGTGGATTTATACAGGAACTGTAAGTGTAAAGGCTAAAAACCTAAAACCTGTCAAACAAATCTCTCAGAAGGAAGCTTTAAAAGGCAATACAGATTGTCAATCGTAATCACAGGCCGAGTCACACGGCCAATGTATATCAAACAACTGTTAAAAATCCTTTTGTCTGTCTGAAAATCGTTGAAATTACCAGATTTCCCCTCAGATACAACTACATCTTCTCTTTACTTCCTCTTATCTAGAACCAAAATCACGAAACTGGGTTTTCTCTTTAGTTGACAGAAAAATAGATGAATGGATAGGCGTCAGATTTTGGTTGAAAACTCAATTATGATGGATTATTCAATATGTGAACATCCCTTTAGAGAAAGCCAACTCAGCATAGAGCTTGAGAATTTCTCTTCTGTCGTCATTGATTGACTCTATTGTAAAACCGGCACCCTGCGGTAATGATGATAGCATACAGCTGCAGTAGAGAATACTGCCATTGCCTCTGTTTCAAACAAGTTCTATATTTAGCTTGGGCCTTGTGTTCTGAAATACAGTTTTATGCAATATGAATCCCATAGAAATGTTGTATAAGAAAACATTGACGGGGAAATATAAAGGGTTATACAGCAAAACATTATGTTTGTATTGTAGTTATCCAATATAAGGGAAGGGAATGGACCCATTACTGTTAAATTATATTGAATATAATGTGTCTATTGTATTAACCCTTGTGTGGTGTTAGTATTTTTGTTACTCAGCCAGTGTTCATGGGTCTGGTGGACCCGCTAGAGTTTTGGGTTTTCAAAACAACACAATCAAACAATTTTATGTTAAAATACTCAACAGATGTTTACTTCATCCCAAATACAAGTCATATGAACAGCAAACATGGTTAATATTTGCCCTTTACCTTTGTTAGATCACATTTATGAATTAATGTGCAACTCGTTTTTTTTAATAAAATGGAGTGAGTGGAAAAAAACACATTTACAAATGAAGCAAGATGTTTCACAACTATTGATTTTTATTCATTTGAACTTCATTAGACATATAACTCATTCAGGTCAGTTTACATAACACAAGTTGAACACATACAGTAACAATATCAGTCTCAACACATCAGGGATTCTGTGGATTCCCCTTTGGACCTGAAAACTCCAGCAAGGATAAGAACCCCAAAGTAGGCATGTAAATCAGTTTGGTCCATCTCCTTCCACCTCTCTTCAAAAACACGCCTTCCTTCAAGATTAGTGCAATCCAGAATAATTTTCTGGATGGAATCTGGGATGAAAAGCTCAAATGAAGACTTGATGTCCTGCACACGAGTAACTGCCAGCCGTGTTGGCCCTGGTTGCATCCTTATCACATTAGCAGCTCTGCGGGGTGGCTCATTTCTTGGGCAAGAAGACCATTCAATTTCACCATTTTTTGACATCCATATTTCTTCACTTGCTATCTGGTGGGCTTGTTGTGGTCCTGGAGCTGGCTGCTGACGGGCTGGTCCTGGTGCTGGCTGCTGACGGGCTGGTCCCGGAGCTGGCTGCTGACGGGCTACTCGTCTTCGTTTTGGTACTAATTGGTGCTCAACCTCATCCTCTTCTTCAAAGTCACTGTCAGACTCTGAATTTTCAGAAATGTGATCTTCACATTCTGAAACCTCTTCCTCGACATCATCATCAGAAGCTTCTCTCTCTTCCAAAATCAATTGCAAGGCCCTCTCAGCAGATAATCTTTTGGCCATCTTGATCAGTTGTGATAAGGAACCACACTGGCAAAGCCATATTTATAGTGTTACGCCCCTAATTTGCAGGTGGGATAGGGTATGAGAAAATAAAGTTTGGTTCCCGCAAGAGAGAGGGTAAAATGTGCGGGAATGTAAGAGCAGACGGTGTTGGTAGTTGAATTTTCAATAATGTTGCAACTTTGTGCGGGAGCAGGAGGGGCAGAAAACACTATCAGTAGCCCCAGAAAGAAGGAAGACAGAGTGAAGGTACACAGGACCTACACTTTCCACACTTTTATTAGCCCCGGGTCCAGTGGACCCAAACACCCTGTATGTAATATAAATGCGTAGGGTGGGTGTACAGTATGCGGTCATTGAAAATGTGTTTTGATTTATGTTCTTCACAGAAAATGAGCCAAAGCCAATGAATTTCAGGTTGAAAAAATAATTAATTGTTTCATTTTTCTTTTGATAAAAACTGAAAACGGGTCCCACAGACCCGAACACCATACAAGGGTTAATCAAGATAGCAATTTATCCAATACTTACAATACCGCAATGTTTGATCAACCTATGGTATGCGATAAATCATAGGCAATTAAAGAACAGGCAGTGCACAAGCTCATGTTCAGAAGGAGACAAAAAGAAAACTGTGTGGATATAGAAGCCACATCGGTTCAAGCATTAAAAGTGATCAGTCAAATATTAAAATCAAATCTAAACCTAACAAGCAGTTATTATCAGTATTATTACCAGTATCGCATTACCTACTTACAGGGGAGGAGTCAAGATTAATCCGATCAAAATGACATAAAAGCATTAGTCTGTGTCTTTAAAAGACACAAGTAATCTAATTGTTGCCAGATTTCCAGGATGGTAGAATGATCTGTGTGTGAATCAGCCTGTCGGTGTGTTGATCAAAGCTTGAACATGAACAACCGCACTACTGGGGCTTGGAAATGTGAAGGTTTGTATGTCTGTGAATCACTGTACAAATATTACAATAGTTGCATTTAGACCATTTGGGCTGAACACAGTTAGATGGCTTGATAGAGTTGTTACTGAAACAGATTATGGGCTGTACAGTGGCCATTTTAGGACATCTCACTGATTCAGCTTGTCAGACTCTGGCATGTTCACAACTCACAAGTCACTAACAGTGTTAACAACTCACACATCATTATGCACATAACTTCAACCCAAAGCGTCTTATGCTTCAAGTCTTCCTTTTTCAGTGAGTATGTGATTGTGTATTGGGCTGTGAGTTTAGCCAAAAGCTTCCAGTGTGCAGCAGCACTGTGGCTGAAGGGATCCAGTGTGAACATGGGCAGAGGACTCGCATCTGTTTAAGGAGTAAATACAGCTGTGGCTGACAAACTACCGTGGAGATGGCTGCATCCTAACACTTAGCATGTTTACTATATTAGTATTCTAATGTTAGCCCTACGTTCAATGTAAAGCGGAGGCTGAAATTTACTCAATGTTTTAAGGTATCTTTAAAGCTGCACTAAACAATATTTTTTATAATAACAGTGGATCAAACACATATGTGAAAAACGTATAGCTTGTGAACATAGTGGAGCATTTGGCAGCTAAAGATCCACATATTTTTCTGTTTCTGTGTTGGTGAAGATTAAATCAGAGCTAGGAGAGGAGAGTGAATATTGGACTTAACATTCATCAGCCCAGAAATGTGACTCTAAATGAATGATAATGTTGCTCCATGTCTGCTGGGTGTGTAAAAATTCAAGTGTTTGCTATCACATTCCTCATAACAACTTTATATGGCGATAATATGTCAATGTTGTAACATGTTTGTGGTTCTAAATGAAAAGTTAGGGAATGCATATCCTCTGGGGACCGCACGTCTCTACCAAATTTCATGGCAATAGTTGTGGAGATATAGCACTCTGGATGAAGGTCTTGGACTGAAGGACTGAGAGATGGATGGACGGATTGCTCAACATTGCTATCCCCTGAGCCGTGGCACGAGCATGGCTAAAAAGCAACTGACAGAGTAACTAAATATTGGGCTGAAAAGCAGTGTTTTACTGTCCTAACTGGTTGCACCTGTAACCACACCCAACAGTGATATCACAGTGTACTGACACACCCTGGAGTACGCTTCTACATCACTGCAGCATGGTGAGACGTACTGCGGAGATCAGCAAAGACAAGATTTTCAGCTGGTGTTAACTTGCTCTTTAATCAAGATGGGTTGAGAACCAGCTGTATCAACTTGGCAGTTATCTAACAGTATAAATTACTGTTTTTTTTTCATAAATGCCCCTCTTTGCCAGAGAGGCAGAAGAAAAAACAGTGACTGAAACACAACAGCTGGTCTAGGCAATCCCAAAGACACAACAAATTACTCAGTCTATTGAGTGGAGCTTGGCCTGCTGAGTTCAATGATATCATCATGAGCAATCCTATGATGATGTTGGGTCTGGGAACGTTATTGCATTATTACATTATTGAGTTTCCAGCACCTGTAAGGAGTAAGATGGCATACCTTTGGCTTGTAATTATAAGTTATTTCCTGGCAATGATGCACTGTGGTTTCACTTATGTGCCATTGAATTTGTTTGCCCAGATGACTGAGGTCAACACGAATATGAAATTAATATTCTCTACATGTAAGAGATGCCAGATATGCCATAACAATTAAGATATTTCTCTGAAAATGTGTTTGCAGGCATCATGTCCACTCTAAGTGAGACACATTTCATTGGGATGTTTGCGAGACTGAAAATTAGGGAAACAATGCCTCAACTTCTTGGCAGAGAAATTTGTAAGACTCTGGGCCTCAGCCCTATGCAAGTGCAGTCAACATGCTCAGCACTCTGAGATGTGCATTGTGTGGGTTTTTGCTTTGTCTTGTGCTGTGGAGCAGAAGTAGTCCCTTCCTATCCTGACATCACACAGCACTGTCCTGTCTGGAATGGGAGATGAGCAACTGCAGAAAGGAAAGTGAGACCCAGAGAGAAGAAGAGCAGGATGACAACAAAGAAATGAGAGCGTGATGAATAATGAATAGTGTAAAACAGAACAAAAGAATGAACCGAGAATTTTTTTAAAGAGAGAAGACAGGGAGAAGGCAAGAGCAGCGATTGTTTGTATGAGATAGCTACAGGGAGAAACTGCAGTAACTGTAACAGCTCTGAACACAGAGATGTGGACGCACAAGCAGTTGAAAGCAATCAATCGTTTACTTGGTAAAAGTTCAAAGCAGGGTTTGGCAAAGGTAATCAGTCAGCAAGGGGAAACTAAGCAGGCAAGGGGCAGGTAGGCAGAACCAGGAACAGGCTGTGGTCAGGAACAGGCAGGCAAGAAACAGGAAGGAAGGCTGGAAAGCTAAGACTGCGTAGTACATTAGAAACGACTGGGGAGAGAGGGCTAGTACACAGTACATGCAGGGGAGATAATGAGGGAATGGAACAGGTGTGCCGGTGAGTGAGGGGATCATGTGACTGGTTTTGGTGAGAACTTGTCTGGCATAGCCAGACCTACCTCCGCACTTTGGAGAAAGGTCTGGCTCAGCCCATCGTTGTTCTTGGATAGGGGAAGAACACTCTGGCTTGTTTGTTTTTATTTAAATCAATATCAATAAATGGATCTCAGGCCAAACCTTGACGAATCTTTGATAATCAGAGGGGCTGCTGTAACTGTCTTGGATATTTTCAAGCCTCTGGGAATCAAACTGTTCAATACCATTCATTCCTCATAACAGTGTTTGGGTTTGATGCTGCCAATTAAACGTGACCAACAATCTAAAAACATAAATCAGTCCAACTCAAAATCAGGCCTGACATTTTGAACTAGCTTGAGTACGTGATACAATTAAATAAAAAGCGGGGAGGGATGATATGGACTCATTTGCTTTGGTTTCAATGTGATGTTTTATTTAAATGTTTTCTTATTTATATTTTGACAGTAGTGTTGTGTTCCTTTTACTTATTGAGACTAAGCACGTGGCAAGTGGAGATAAGCAAAGGTGAAACATGCATGAGAAGGTTCAACTAAGGCTTAGAGTCAGCTCAGTTATAGAGGCTCCAGAACTGGAGAACTTTATTATGTCAGTAGCGCCTTAGTCACTCCTCGCACATTTACTATGCAGACAAAGTTACATCTACAATAAGATAAGGGTGATCATGTGAATCTGGAAGAACCTTCAAGGATCATTATATTTCCCAGGTGGCTTCCAGAAACAACACAAGAATATTAACTCCTACCTACCTCCTGTCGTATGTGATAAAATATAGGTATTTGTATTCTAGCACCCAAAGAAAATAAAACCAAATAGTCCAATAATTCACTATTCAAAATACATGTAAGACTATTGTATGAACTTCAATGATATTGGAACATTACGGAGCCTGACGGATGTTGTAGAGAAAACAAAACTAATTTGCGCGCATGATTTAATAATTTGTGCTCTTGAATTAAATAATAATTTGTACACACATTTGAGTAATTTGTGCTCTCGACCTCATCCCCTCTTGTGCAGGGCAGCAGACGCCTTTGGCACAGCACATTCAATCAGCCGGATGTTTGAAGAAGATGATGAAGAAGACATTTATGAAGCGGTCCAGAAACCTAAAATCAAACGGATGACATCTGCAGTATCATCAAGTTTTTACTGCAAAACAGTCTGTTATCCTATAAAATATGTTTAAGGGATCTCAGATATAACACAACATTGTTTTTAACAGCCAAAACCCAAAGTATATCCACTAACAGACTAACAGCAGGTGATAAAAAGGAGATGCGTTATGCTAAATAGAATGAATTATTAAGTCTTGTGCACAATTTAATTATTTGTTTCCCCATGACACCTTCCTGGCTCCGTAGAACAAATATAACATGTGATAACATAAACAATTCAACAAATGTGTGCTTAACTGGCTCTTAAATAGCCCAAAATAATCGTATTTTGTGAATCTTTATTGGAAACCGCTCTGCACCACTGACTACATAAGATGTCCCCAAATTGCAGAGTTGTGGTGCCCTTAAAAAAAAAAAGCCATTATGTCCACATAATGAAGGGTCACGAGTTAACATTTAAATAACCGACTATGCAGGATTTTGTGAAGATTAAAGCCAGTCTTTGTCAGCTGTCACTGGCCATTTAAGAAACTATTCACTGTTCCTTTTGGAAGTGGCTTGCCTCTGAGTTGAAAAGGTCAGTCAATGGAAATTAAAATTGGTGCTAAAATTTGTGTGGGTAAGGGCTTATAATATGAATTCGTTCTGTCCCCTCTGTGACTGCAATACGTGATAAAACATTTCTAACCAAGAAGAGGCTTCCTGTGCGGTTACTCATTTTACTTTAATGTGTATTCAGTTTGTCCACAGATTAGTACAGCAACAAATCAAAAGTACAGTAACAAACGGGATGTAATCAAGGAAAATGGTTTAGCACCGCCTTTTACCATTAAAGTCATGTTCCTGTTCTTTTACATTTCCCCTTCTGTTGCCTAGAAGCTATTAGGAATTCCACAGTCTACTGACAATGTAGGAGACAAACACATAATCAGCGACGTTCAACAAAGCACCACATACTCAATGATGACCAGGTGTGCGCAAATGTTTTTCCGCGACAATGTGAATCCCCCACGAGGCGGCGCATTTAACCTGTAGTAGCCCCGCCCACTCTCGGGCTCCTTTCCGTCACGGTGGGTTTTGAAAAATCCGCGGGAAACACCTGCTGCTCATGTAGACTTCTCCAAACAAGCAGCCATGCAGCATCAAGACAATTAGTGGAGGAATAATGTGCTTGCAGCTTGCTCCCCGCTGCTACTGCCGGGCTGCTGCTTCCTTTGTCGGCCATTTCAAGCCTCAAGTGAAGCTTTCCCGTCCTGCTTTTGGCAGTTTTGGTCTAGTTGACTTTTCCCAGAGACTTTAATCTATAACTTCACTACACTAAGGTAAGTAGGCTCTTTGGTGCTCTTTGCTAATGTATATTGTGAGTGGGTGTTTGTGTGTTTGGTAGTTACTATTCTACTGAGGCTTGCTGTTTTGCTTTCTACTGTATGTGCAGTATCTGCATTGACATTAATTGGGAATTATAACTATTTTTTTTTGTCTGTGGTATGGCCTGTGTGCTATGATGCTTTCATGATATTTATTCATGTTGTGGTAAAAACACTTTGACCTTAGGGATGTAAACATGGTTGTTGACCTGCACAGAGCCCATTCACATAATTATTTCTCTGTCATATTTGCTTTTGTCACACACACACGAGATAGTAATTCACATCTTCTCCACACAATTCATGTTCGGCTACACATTAGAGAAATGTTTCAACTCATGTGACAGCTTGCTTTACTGTTCTTCATATCATAATTACATCTATAACGCTGAGCTCCTTTTGCTCCGCTCAGCTGCACTCTTTGTCGACCTGAAGCCTGTATCCATGCACTGACACTACATAACATTTCATATGAAGAGGCTGTCTGCTCTAAGCTATCGATTCTTGTGATTTTGACATGTTTAAGTGAATAATTATCTGCTGCAGGGCTGGTGTGTATTTAGCCTGATGCTGCATATCAGGTGGGTTTCCATCTCACTTCACTAGATAGTACATCACCAGCAATGTTTGGATGTGTTTTGTTTATTATCGTCACTTCCCAGTCCCTGCTGAGCTTGGATTTTGCTTGTGGGTGGTGACAACGTCAGACTGGATGCCAAATATCAACTCTACTTATTTTGTATTCACACAACAAACCCGCTCTGAGAGTTGGCTGACTGAACTAATGCTAAGTTAAGTGGCCATTCAGGTTTCCCCAGGAAAATGTTTAGCCGAGGCTGTAAATGTTGAGCGACATGAAAACTTCTAAAGAAGATTTTCATTCACATTTATAATTACTGCAATCAGTGTTCAGACAAAAACGGGTTCAGATGATGATGAAGAGTTTAAAGGGGCAATAAAATGTTTTTGCTGGCACAAAATATTCCTAATATTTCTAAAGGAGAAGGAGTTATTAATCAGTAGGAGTGACTCAAACTTTACTGGCCTCACAGATGGGGTCCTTCGGTGAATTCAGGGATAATGAGGGCTGCAATGGTTGTTTCTAAAAACTAAAAGAGTCTGAAAACTACAGAATTTCTCTAAATCTTTGGAATTGGTCAGCCATGTCAGATCCTCATGACATATTCTGACTTGAAATGAGGATTTTGGAGGAGAATAAATGAATGAAGAAAGTGGGTTATGTTGGTGGTGTGAGTGGGCTGAATGTCTGCCTTGTACAGTGACCAGCAGCCATGTCTGTACATATATAGCATGCTTGTTGATTTGCCTGCTGTCTGTGTGAGAGGTCGAATGGCAATTAATCACCGCAGTTATTATAATGATCAAAATTGCATGCAAACGGGCCATTAAACAAAAAGTAAATAGTTAAAGCATTACATAATGAAGTCTCCCACTGTAATTGATTTGTACATGCTATATTGATCGACTGAGACTACTTTGTAAACACATTATGTCCTCTTACTAGAACAATTCTCCTAAATTCCATACATAGTTTAGTTAACACACTAGAATAAAATAAAGACATTTAATAAAATTAAATCTGTTGTAACGTCACACACTATCAACAGCCCAGAAATTAAGATTGTTGTACATAATAGAAACGTCTGTTTTTGCATCATTTTGTAAGAGACAGTGTGTTTACTTGAGGCAAGAACAATTTTTGATGCCCATGTCTTGCCTAATGTCATTATCTTAAATTCTGTTTGAAGAATGTGGCGCACACATCCAGTAGCCCAAACATATTTTCAGAAGAGTGAGGAGACTCATAATTTTAAAGTAGCCCTTAAAATTGTCTGTGCTGGGATGAAAATTACTGTAGATCTGTAGAACGGTTATAGCTGACAGATGCGCACTTATTTGGTCAGCAGTTCTTTTGATTCCCTAACAGCATTCATAATTTACATGCATGAATATAAGTGTGGATAAACTAAATTAAATCATGCTTTGGGCAGAAGATCTCTGTCGCTTGCCTCTCATTAAAAATGACTATGGCAATTCACTCTCAATGGACAGTAATCTGACTACCTTCAGCTGTGTTGTGCCCTTCCTCTGATAAACCCGATGTGACAACGTCATGTACCTACATCTGAGAATTTCACTGCACACTTGAGGATTGCGCTCCTGCTCCTCTGAGTTGACTTCAGTTTTCCAAGTGCCATGAAATGAGATGTGAAGATGATATACCGTATGAGATGAAAACCCTGACAGGGACAGGACCGAAGTAAGCAAAGACATTCCCCCCTGCCTGAAAGCCAGGCAGTGGCATAATGTGGCTTGAAATACAGTGCAGCCTACTTTATTTTCAGGAGGCTCAGCTCATGCTGCCAAGTCCCCATATTTTCACCTGGAAATCATGAAGCCACAGCAACCTCAGTAACATTGCGATCCCTCCTGAGCGCGGAGTGTTGTCACAGAGAGGTTGTAAATGAAATTACTATCCAAGTGTGAATTATTAATTTTATCAGCAATTTGTGTAAAGTATTTTTATGAAAAGGACTGTAAAAATCCATGAGTCGAAGTCTCATATTCAGCCTTAAAGACAGAAGAAAAGCAATTCTCCCAATTTTGTGATGCAATTTCACTTCTTCACAGTGAAGGTTTGCTTGTTTCAGTAATTTTGTAGAAATGAGGGTTAGCAGCTTGAAACAAGACACGTAAAGCAGATTGAAACTCAGTCATAATTCCATAAAACTCTGTCTCACTGACAGACTTTAGTTGTTTTAGGAATAACTGGATAAGATTGAGATTTTCGAGAGTAAGACTGGAGGACAGTGAAGTGGAGCTGAAAGAATTGGTTGGTTAATTGATCAGTCAATCCCCAGAAAAATAACCTGCAACCATTTTGAAAATGGACTGAAAAATAAATGGCTTTATAAAACTTACAAAAATACCTATTATTTCCTTGTTTCAGTGTCTCAATTGTAATGATTTGCGGCTTTTGTTGTCTTCTGTGATGGTTCACTGAATATTTCAAGATTTTGTCATCAGACAAAACAGGACGTGACGATGTTACCTTGGGCTTAAGTAAATTGTAATAGGCATTTTTCTTTTTCTTTCATATTTTTCTGACTTTTTATAGACCAAACAATTAACTGAACATCATCATCAGAGTAATCATAGGGAAAATAATTGTTAGCTGCAGCCCTAAAGTGAGGTACTGTTTACATTCAAGTCATTTTAAAAGGACCCACACAAGACGAAAGGGGCTTTTGTGATAATGAGAATCAGAATCAGAAATATCCCTGGGGGGAAATTACACAGTTACATGTGCTCCCATTCAAGAGTAGAAAAGTAGCATACACTTAGAAATGAGAAGTATATACAAATAAAGATATAAAAACTAAAAATAAGATATATACATTTACAATATTTACGTGAAAAATGAAAATATATATAATAACACTGTATATATATGTGTATGTATGTGCATATGTATTGCACTAGTAGGTGAAATATGTCCAGAATCAGTCTGTTTCTTCTGAGTGTCGACACTCAGAGGGAGGAGTTGAACAGTTTGACGGCCACAGGCAGGAACGATTTCCTGTGGCGCTCAGTTGTGCATTTAGGTGGAATGAGTCTCCCACTGAAGCTGCTCTTGTGTCTGACCAGTGCGTCATGGAGAGGATGTGAGACATTGTCCAAGATGACCCGCAGCTTGGACAGCATCCTCCTCTCTGACACCACCGTTAGGGAGTCCAGCTCCACCCCCCACAACGTCACTGGCCTTGCGGATCAGTTTGTTGAGTCTGTTGGAGTCCGCCACCCTCAGCCTGCTGCCCCCAGCATGCAGCAGCATAGAGGATAGCACTGGCCACCACAGACTCATAGAACATCTCAGCATAGTCCGGCAGATGTTGAAGGACCTCAGCCGCCTCAGAAAATAGAGATGGCTCTGGCCCTTCTTGTAGAGGGCATTAGTGTTCTTTACCCAGTCCAATTCCACCTGCATCTCCATCAGCTTCTCACCCAGTGGAGCCAGACGGATGGTGTTGAACGCACTGGAGAAGTAAAAAAACATGACTCTCACAGTGCTCGCCACACATTGCATGAGAAGTGCACACATGATTAAAGTGACATCATATACTATTTTAATCTTAATTCTGCTTTAAAGGGGCCACAGGATAATGATTCACAAGCACAAAGACCGTAACAGAACCAGACAATTATCACATGTATACATTTTGTTTTTAGTGATATGTTGTTGATCTTTAAGTGTCTTAACACTACAAATCAAATCAAATGAATGTAGATGAAACATGTAAACAAAAACATGGACATTTATTCTGCGTTGTATGATAACAGTGATTCATGCCCACAGTAAATCATCATTTTTGGTGCTGAACGTGGAGCTCATAGAAATTATGTTAATGGTAAAATATTGATTTGTTTCCGTCAGTCTACATCATCGCCTCTCTTCCTGTCTCCTGTGTGTGTGCATAACTCATCTGCATGTGCAGTCAAGTGTAACATCTTACACTGCAGCTCTGCTCCCTCTGACAGATTATAATCTACTGTTACAGTGTGATGAAAAGAGCAATGACTAGATTTCAAGTTGATGACATGCTGGAGGGCTTACACAGTGGCTGTTCAGCATTTTCCCTGCAGTGAATCCTCTTTTATCTCAGCAGAAACAGGACAAATTCATTAGGGCTGTTGCCCATACAGAGGTTTCTACATGACTCCTTTTCACAGCACGGCTGATGAGTGTGAACAAAAGAAGCGATACGTGCATAGTCTGATGGTGGGACGAGAAGAAAGGTCACGGGGTCACCAGACTTAACAGTGTGATCCTTTGGAGCATGAATATGTCGAGTAAATGTGTGTTTATGGTCAATCTCGCAAACACTTTCAGAGTTGTCTCATCTTGACAATGGTGTTAAAGGAAAGATCAAATTGGATAGACTTATTCCTTTGCGAATGTGTAAAATATATTTAATGTCAAACTCAAAACAGTGGTAACAAGGTGGACAGCCATGTAGCAAGAATCACACGTCAGTTTTTTTAATTGTCTTATCATATTTTGTTATGGTAATGAATATACAATCAGTTGTTATTAGGTACATCTAGCTTAAACTAATGCAGTCTAATATGGTGCAACCCTGCAATAAATCCAACCTTGATGAAGGTTACAATGTTTAAGAGAAGTGTTGATTCAACTTTACGGTCATTGTTGAGCCTGAAGGTTGTGGCTACTGAATTATGCTGTGTTATACTGATAGTTGTTTCTAATATTTTGTCCACCTCACTCCATGTATGTTAATGGTGCTAGACTGACCCATTACAGCAGCATTTTAATGTTAAGTTAGACATTTCTCTGCTTGTTGGTTTGAATACAGTATATTGTTGAGAATTTCATTATAAGCTAAAGTAAATCTCTTCATCTAATTTATTTATCCTTGATGAAGATAAGTTTAATGTAAAACTGACACTTTGACCATTTCCTCTCATGTTGCCCAATTCTTTCTTCGAATTGTCTGTCTTTGGTATGTGGGGCTTTTTGTCCTCCTTTCATTATTCTGTCTTGTGTCTTAATTTGTGCATTAATAAGAAACATCTTAAAAATCTAGCAGCACTCTCCGAGCAATCTGTTACCAATTTGTACCAATCTATGAAGGAGATTTCAAAATGTTTTTGTCTCAAGGACTTCTTAAGCAGACACTCTTGTCAAGTTTCCACTTGATTGGGGACACCTGTCTAGGGCTGGGTGCGATGTTGCCTTCATGACTGCCTGAATTCAGGGATACAACACAGGAAATGTTGGACCCTGCTGACTTGACAGCATCACAGAGTTCCTGCAGATTTGTTTGCCTGATTCAAGATGCAAATATTTTCCCGTCTCGTCTGAAAGTTGCTCTGTTGTGTTTGGAGACTCACTGCTAGACAGGATCCGTGGATTTATGAGGTTAACTTTGCATCTGAAATGGAGATTTGCCATATCAGTCAAAAAAGTCACCACTTTTTTGCAACCACATGGCCACTGTATCTTCTTGCTCTTGCCTGCCGGGAGTGGAACCCAACATGGTCCTCTGCTGTAGCCCCTCTGCTTCAAGGTTCAATGAGTTGTGCATTCAAAGATGCCCTTCTGCCCACAATTGTTGTAATGAGATGTGTAATTTGTGTTCTTGTGGCCTTCGTGTGTCCAACTTGAAATTGTCTGGCCATTCGTCATTGTAGTTTTTCATTGACAAGTTAACAAAGGTGCCCATTGACAGCGTATGTTTGTGTACTGTCCCATTCTCTGTAAAAACTAGACAGCGAAGTGGCTGTACAGGGGCTGAAATCAGTAGCCTACATCTGGCACCAAAAATAACACATTGGATTGGATTCAGTGATTTACTGTTTAAAGTAGTGGTATGGCTTATCAGGACACCACGGTGTATATTCATCTTCATATGCATCTCTTAATTGATCCAAAGGAAAAGGGAAAAAGGAATGTGTGTGGGTGTGCGTGTGATCTGAAAGGAGTCAGACCTGCCTCTGCACATTTGGTGAAGGCAGTAAGGGTTTCAGAGCTCAGGATAATTGGAGACTTTGTGCTTAAAGGTGAACCTGACATGTATGTGACATTTTTTGAGGGACTGCAGAAGCACCCTGAGCAGAAACTCATCACAGGGCCACTGTTAGCACCACCAGCACACAGCAAAGACATGTTGGCTAAGCAAAAAGCATCTAAGTAGGGCTACAAATAACGATTATTTTCATTATCAATTAATCTTCTGATTATTTTTTCAAGTAATCATTTTGTCTTAGTGAAAAATACTCATCACAGTTTCCTAAAGCCAGAGTTGACATCTTTTGCTTCGTTTGTCTGGCCAACAGTACAAAACCCAGAAACATTAAGTTTATTATCACATAAGACAAAGAAAAGCAGCAAAACTTAACAGTTGAGAAGTTGGAACAAGTGAATATTTAGCATTTTGCTTGAAAAACTTACTCAAGATACTAAAAACATTTTAGTATCTGTGTGTCTTAACGGTGACCTTGAACAGAAGTTCACACGATGCATTAAATATTACACCTTAAGAGGGTGTGAAAGCAAAGAACCTCATTATTCCTCATTAGATGTAGTTATTGTAAGTGCATTATCATACACACAGAACATTAACAGTGCCCTGCTCGATAAAATATTTGATTTCCCAACGAGAATAATGAGCAGTGAGGTACTCATTACATTCAGCAGAGGGAAGATAACCCTTGCTTGAGCGCTCTACTGTTGAGACGCTCTTAACAATAAAATGGCACAGCCTAATGTACAATTTTTACTACAGACTGGCCAAGACATTTCATTGCATTGGTCATTTCAATGCAGCTCAGCAACTGTATAATGTGTGCTTTATTCAGTAGTCATTTTAAATGTATTCAGTGACCTAATGCATGTCACACCTTCCATGTGCTCTTGAGCTCAGAGATTCATCACAACTTGCACAGCCATGCCACTGATCCATACATCTGATGCATCCTCTTGACCAGAGCTCTGCTCACTGCTTTGAGACCGCCCATAGTGATGAACCCTCGGCTTTACGAAGCTTTATAGCGAGTTTTAGCCTATTGTTTAGCTGTCTGACCCACAACTTTACTGTTTTGGTTCCTCTCACCGCTCTCAAAGCATCGTTGTTGACCACACCAGGCGGCTGTTTTCAGTGAAAAGGCTCAAAAAACTGTACTCAACCTGCTCAGCATCAAGCAGCAGAAAGACACAGTTAACGAATAGCTGGTCAAGAAAGTGAAGCATTTAGCAGCTAAAGAGCCAGATATTTCCCTCAGGAGTTGGTAGGGACCAAAAACAGAGCTAACAGAGAGTGAATATTGTACTTAACATTCGTCAGGCGGCCAGAAACACAAAAACACGACACCAAATGGATGACAATGTGGCTCTGTAACTGCAGGTGTAAATAAACAACTCTTTCCTACCAAGTTCAAGGTTAGTGGCAAAGCACCTTTCAACAACAAGGCAATTCAGATAGCTGTATGTAAGACTTTAAAGAAAAGATTCAAAAGAAACTCAAAGTAAATATTTAAAGACATGCAGAAAATTGGTTGAAAAAGAATACCATTTAGTTGAATTTTGAAAGTTGAAGTACTTTATGGCCCAGACAGCAAGTGATCATGTCAGTGTATTTGAGCTGCTTTGAGAAAACAAAACACAGTGTTCCACTGTCAGTAGTCTTGATGAAGTACGCACTCGCAGTACTTTAAGCACAAGTTTTGCATTTGGCTATTAATTCTTAATTCATCCTTTCTGTCCACCACCAACATGTTCTTATTTTTTGCCTTTATTGGACAGAGACAGCTGCAGAGTGAGACAGAGGGACAGAGAGACAGGATGAGATTCAGCAAAGGGCCGTGAGGACTTTGCCTTAATAGTACAAAAAAAAAAAACAGTGACCAATCTCGGCGTCCGGTAGCTGAGTGTTGGGACACATACCACGTAGCCACAACGTCCCCAATTCGACTCTGGCTGGGGGCTTTTGTCCCTCCCTCTTTCTCTCTCCCAACATTTCCTGTCCAGATCTCTACTATCTATCAAATAAAGCCGTGCCCCCCTCAACCTTTTTAAATTAAAAAAGGGACTAGCCTATTCAGTCTCCATTAAGAGGGATTGGGATGCTCGTCTGAGTTACAGCCCCCCTTTGAGTCTTTTTCTTGTGTCTTATTTTCATAGTTTGCCCATAATTCATAATGGTTATAACATTTTATGCTCATAATAAATAAATTGCTGAGATACAAGGACTCTGTGGTTTGCCCAGTCGTGTTGGTTTTTCAGATGCAGTTGTTTTTTTTTTTTTAAGCAGACTTTAACAATGATTAGATGAATACAATTTCATCGGTACTTGTAAGAATGATGTCCAAAAGTATGAAAGCTGGACCAAGACAACTATATTTTCCTGTAAGTTCAGGGCTAACTGTGGAGAGATCCTGTGTGATTGGGAGGATATTCTGTGGGCATGAGAGCACATTCGAATGCTTTGAGTTTTTTAGCTTCTGGAAAAACTCTTGTGAAAGTGGAAAGCTGGCTATCATTCATTAAAGCAATGGGGACATTAAATCTTTGCCAAACAATAGTCAAGTTTGCAGAGCTTGTGCATGTTTGTGTGGAAGAAAAATGTTTGGAGAGGAATATTCTTTCATCCTGCACCCTTGGTGCTAACAATACACACAGGGTCTATTTCCATGAAAATAGAAACTGATATATGAGTCGGAGTTGTTACTCAGAAAAACTCTGTCAGTCATCATTAATTTCTATACTGCAGTCTTGTTGAAGTTATAATGGCTATACTGCTGAATAAATCCTTTGCACACATTGTCTGCAAGTAAGAATTTAGAAGCATGAGTGCAGATTTATCATGTTGACTCTTTGCGCTCAGCGGTATTTCTTGCTGGCAGTTACAGCTTTCTAAAGCGGCCAGGCACCGTCTAGAAATCTGGAGGTTGGGGATAAACCATTAATTCAATGAATTTGCTTAATTAGCCTACAGCCTCATGCCAAACCCTTAATGAAATACCTAGGGACTTATAGTCAGAGGTTGCAAATAACTTTCTGATGCAGCCTTGCCCTGTTTTTAAAAGCAGGATTTGTTATTTTTTACAGCAGCATGGTGGGCTGCTGCCGAGGTTGTCTCATTTAGAGGAGGATCAGCGTCGGGGCAGTTTGACAGATGTTCTCACTCAAAAAGAGCTGTTATGTCAAGGTGATTCCGTATTCAATACCATCTGCTCTTGAACTCGGATACATCTGGAAAAAAGGTGGGTGGTTCAATTCTTGGTGCATCCTATCTTACTACAAACCTTGACCCAGCTCGAGTACCTGGCTATGCAAACTGACTATATAGAAAGCATCACATCCCCTGTGGATTCACTGCCTTGTATTACTTCTTGTCTCGTGTGTTTCTGTGGTGGGGAGAA
The DNA here is from genome assembly GCF_043641665.1 of Enoplosus armatus. Taxonomy (NCBI): domain Eukaryota; kingdom Metazoa; phylum Chordata; class Actinopteri; order Centrarchiformes; family Enoplosidae; genus Enoplosus; species Enoplosus armatus. Next base: position 5,534,214 of record NC_092180.1, read on the forward strand.
GGTGAAAAACAGAGCACTTAACCTCAGCCTTGAAAACACTGACTGGCAGCCTGACATAAAGAGGAGTATTTTTAATGGAAAAGAAGACAGATTTGTTTGAGAGGAAGTTAGTATTTTATGGTTTTACTCGTGTAAAAAACTGTATGAGAAGGACGAGTGCTCCATGAAACTCCACCTACCAAGCTGCAGTGACATAGTAGATGTTGATGTCATGATTGAATGTGAATCAATGTAGTATCTAATGGCACAGCAGAAGTGCCATTCAATCTGATTTGTTCCTCTAATGCCCACTTATCTTGGGCTCCAAAACAATACATATCACATTGAAGAGAATGGGAAAACCCGTAATGCAGTATTTCTATTCAGTCAGATTCATACTCTTGTTTAGTTAATTTTTTATTGGATAGTTGCTAATTCAAAAGTCATTTTTAAGGCAATGGTCTTGAACAGCCAGTTGTGTTAAGCTTCTTTTGTTGTATGAGGGTTTTGTAGAATAACACGTTTATACCTCTAAAAGTAAGATATTGAAAAATATTTTTTTTTGCACTGTACTGAAACTCAGGTATTGGGCCGGCACTAGTTATCAACAATGGTCAAACGACGCCCAGCCCAAGTTAAATGGTCGCTTATCACTGGTACCTCGCAGCATTAACTTCTTGGGCTCTGCCGTGGTCCCTTCTTTTATGTGATCTTGTCTCTGTGTGGGTTTCCTGCAGTTGCTCCAGTTTCTTCCCATAGTCCAAATAAATGTAGCTCAAGCTCCCCTGTGACCTTGAATATTTACATTAAAAATAGATAAAAATAAATATTTATTTACTTTTATTAACTACTTGTAATGCAGCTCGGTATTCGTGTTTAAATAATTATTTTCAGATCAAGTTAAGATATTTGTTGGTGATTAAGGGTCAGTGCACCAAGACAGAAGTGATTTTTATTTTTATTTCAGCCAGAAATCTCAGCACCTCAGATTCCTGGTGAAGCAATTTTTGAGTCACTGGTATTGATCAACAACCCAATCATGCCCCTACAGCTCTATAATAGTCATAAGACCAAAATTGCACAGTACCTCAACAGTGTATTTATTTATTTTTCTTAAATCCTCAGTCTAGCGCTGTGTACCTGTAGTTGTTTCAAATACCAACATTGTATTTCACGCATTCCTCTTGGGAATCTTTACTGCCATCTTAAATGCTCTTCTGTAACTCTGAAAACTCAAGGGACCTCTTGTGAGATCGTCTCTTCAATGGCCGAGGTACTGTAGCATGGCAACAAAAAAGGGCCCCCTCCCTTTTTTGTTGCCATGCTACAGTGCATCTTACCCAGAATGCTTTGTAAACACTTATTGTTTCCTTTACACAGGACACAACAGAGAGTCAAGTCTAGTATCTAAGTGTGAGCTGCACTCACAGGATTTGCACTTATTTATAAAATACCCCATTTGAAATTCATTATTTCTCACTTTAATGTGTGAGTTTTATCATTTCTTATCATTCTCAATTATGAGGCCTGCTTGAGGGCAAGTTAGTTCCATTTTAAATCCTTTGCTCCCTCTTGGACCCCGCTCTGCTGCTCCGAAATTGGCCACTCACAGTACGAATCGTGCTACATATTACCATGTGCCAAGGGCAAGTGAAGGATGACATGTTGATATAGCATAGGTGGGTCTGACAGAGAGGAGAAATGTTAGAGATGAGCAAACCTGAAAAACCCAATAACACCATTTTATTGCTTTTGGCAGATCTATATTTGTATAACCCAATAATCTCGGTATCCATGTGTGAAGGCACTAGCTGACTGGCTCAGTTTAACAGGCTTCACAGCAGGCATATTGGGTGTGGGTCAGATGCCTGCAGGCTGCTAATGATTAATGAATTCTATCACTGTCATTCTGGGACTACGGTCACACAGACAGAAGCTGTCTGTCTGTCAGCCTCAGCCTCTCGATGCAGAAGCATCTTAAAATATGCTCAAGGTTCCATGCAGGAAGAAATTACAAAGCAAAAAAATATACTGAATGTTGAAGAAGAACACTCATCGACGTTACAGGGATAAAAATAAACTGGAGCTGTGTGCATCTCACATTCTCTTGAAAATTTAGCATCAGTGCTTTGGTTATATAACTATACGCTGGTTGTGAATTAAAATTGTATTTTATTTTTTTTCTGTTCATTTGCACTATCAGGGAATACTAAGTTGGATTTTAAAGATTTGAGCACTGAAACATATTTTACTTGCTATAATCATTCCTCCTGTTCAGACGAGCCATTAAGTGCGCCTCACAGTGCACCTCCAATGTAAGAGATGGGCACAAAAGCCACAGTCCTTGTTCTGTGCAAAAATGTATTCCAAAGTTTATTTGAAGGTAATATGAGGCTTCGGCAGTCTGACTTATCCAAATCAAGTGGGGATCTTCCAAATTTAGTCTTTTAGTACCATATTCCCCAGTTCTGAAACTATCCCTCCACTGTTCTGTAGCTCAGCACTAGAGCACTGTCTGGGGAAACAGAGGGAGTTTCATACTAAAAAGACAGTAATTTTGGTAGATACCCAGATCTGAGTAACTCAGACTGCTGAAGCCTCATATTAACTTCAGAAAAACTATGGAATACATATTTGCACAGAACAAGGACTGTGGATTTTTCTCCCTATCTCTTACATTGAAAGCTCATTAGGAAGAAATTATTTAGTGTTAGCAGGATGAATCGTTGCTGCAAGCAGAACCTGTTTCAATGTTATATGGGCACCTGACTGTTGTTTTAAGGCAAAATTGTGACTCTATCATGTAATCCCCACACAGGTGGATAACAATCCATCTTCACCTCTTAATCTGCTTCACTATGCACTTGTTGATACATAGGAGGACCTTTGGATAGCTCCATAATGGCAGATTAAGTAGGCCAAAGTCAAGTTCAATGTAATTATTAGTGCCAGTAACTGCAACTGTCGACTCTCAATGAACACAACGAGCGTCTTGAATCTTGAGTACAAAGTGTGTCCACTATCTGTCACCACTGTCTAACAAACTCAGCAGGTAATGGGTAACACACAATATATCATTGTGATCACTTTGATCCAAAGTACCTTACAATTGGCCAACAACTGATTGTTCATTCAAGTATTGTCACATAGAAGATGCATCATGTTAAGAAGGCTGAACAGTTTCAGCATGGTGCCTTACTGATTTGCCACTGCTTTCACTATTTGATGAAGAAAAAGTAAACGGTGCTGTAAATATGTTTGTTAAACAGATAGCAACACACGATTAGTGCAGTCTCATTGAGCAACCACCGAGTGATTTAAAACTGTGTTTGGAAATCTGAAAAACTGTAAAATATCAGTGCCCTACAGAAATGTCAGACACGGTTATAAGGCCACCATCGCACTGCAGTTGAATGCTAATTAGTTGATGATCTGCATGTGTTTTGTGTTTTGTCCTTGGAAATCCTGAAATACTCGTGCATGCAAACAGAAAAGGCCCATCACTGATCTATTTTTCAAACCCAAATTTGTCGAATTTATTTCCTCCGATTTTTTCCCCGTAACTTTTACAGTCTTCTGGTTGAAATGTTATCTGACATGTTTTCTAATGCCCATTTATTCATTCCTATACTTTGTGTTTGGAACAACATGTTGCAACCTGCACGATCGCACGAAAAAAACATCATGTTGATGTTAGGCTAAATAAAAAGGGAAACACTTAAACCGTTTCTTAAAAATGAATAAATGGGGGGCAACTTCCCCTTCTAGCAAATGGCTACAAATGCCACATTCTTTGTCTGAGCATCAAGAGGACAGTCAGTTAATGAGGAGAAAGTGTCTCGCAAGTAGTGCTGCACTCAAGTACAAGATTGGTCCTGTCAAATTAGTCATTTTTTGTTCATGTAGCAATTAACTTAAACAGTGTTACCCACACTTATGTGAGCAAATAGATGAACATCTCAGCAATAAGCATCAACAAATTTTACTCTTATGTCAAAATATTATGCTTTGACCACAGAGAAGTGTAGGAAAGTAACCAGAGACGGCCATTCTCATGTCATAACAGATTAGTCCTCACACAGCCCAACCCCCTCAAACACCCACACACACTCTGCTTCTCTCAGATCTAATTTTTATTCCCTGGTTTCTTATATCCAGAGGATTTGTGCTTTGGGAGTTCTTAGCTTTTAAGCAAACATGAAGATGTGGTGGCAAAAGCTGAACCTAAAAAATAGACTTCCTGAAAGCCAATAATTTGACCTGGTTAAAGCAGTTTTGGGATGGCTTTTGTTTCCTTCACCAACAAAGAAGAGTGTTACATTTCTCACTTCTGTATTAAAAGGAATCACATTTGGCTGAAATTGGAGGACAGCCAGAACTATTACACTGCATTCACAAGCTGATGGCAAAGTCCCAAATGATATTATCTATACTCTAATGTCAACTCCATTTTAAACCCACAAGGTGCTTAGATGAGGATAAGTAAAGACAAACTTCAGTGGAGAACATAATGTTGTGTAATAAAGTGAGTTGACTGATGATTACAAACAACATAACTACACTTTGAGCCTTAGTAAGTGTTCAGAGGTGATGAGTTACACCTGCACACCTTTGTGATTTTCTACATGGTAGAAATATGTCTGAATGTTCTGCTAAACATTGCATTTTTCCATTTTTATAGACCCGAATGAAGACTGTAGACAGTAACAACTTAAAAACATAGCATTAGCAGCAATTCTGCAGTTGAGTCATAATCGGATGGATGGATTTGAGACATTTTGGGTAGGATATCCAGAAAGCAGACTATCTCCTCATGTACGCACAGTGTCTGTTATTAAGAAAACTCAGGAGTTACTAACAGCTTAAGCTGGTGGACGTGTGTTATGAGTGCTGCCCATGGTGCTGACCAGGGTGCATGCTGTTACAGCTGTACAGTTAACCACTGTATACAGTGCCGACCAATGAGGGTACTGTCAAGTTAACCCTGTATGATGCCTGTAAACTCTCCTCAGATCACCTTGTACTCCCTGTAGAGGTAACACCAGCCTCTCCTTATCTTGAGTAAATCTGCCAAGGTCAGTTTGTTTGTCATCAATTTATTTTTCCAACATGTGTTTGTTTTGCCAAGACCTACTTTTTATAAAACGAATTTGCATCATAGAAAATCCAGGTAACGACTTATGCCCAGCACAGTCCGTTTATTGAATACAAACATCACGAAATGATGAGATAAATGAATATGTTGGCCTGCCACGCACACACCCCCGTGTGGAGCTGGCTGGACAGTCTAACTCCCACTAGTCCAGATGGCCACACATGTTGGAAGACACACACACACACACACAAACACACAAAGTTTGCACTGCCTCTCTCAACATTATCCATTCGGGGAAGCCAGTAATCTAATTCACTCTGATTAGTAGTCTGATACAAAAATGTGTCTTCCATGAGCATGCCGATAAGCTATAGGCAGCTGTAAGCAGGAAACTCTGCCGCACAGCGAGGTCCATTTACATTAGCTACACATCCACTTACTCTGTCAGGTGAAATAGCAGGTGTCTCCTTGTGGATGCAACAGAACCCTTGTTGAGTGTAATGAAGTGTCACTCCACTCTTCCTTTTAGAAATTTTAACAAGACAAAAAATGGTTAAGGTCATTGTGTTCTCTCAGACGCAAAAATCTGAGACTGAGATGTTGTTGAGACTCTTGTTGTAGGTAAATTTTTTCGACATTCCACTTATCACCGTGATGCTTTCTCCATGCCTCTCCATGAGTGCTTTTGTGTCTCAGAGAAACTTTCAATTACTGCCATCATTTTACTTTGTTGTATGACCTAATTCTGTCACAAGCATTCCACCATAGACGGTTATAGATAGTAATGACAGCAATGTTAAAAGTGGTTGAAAAAGCTTCTACTTTTCCTTATAGATGACGAACTCTGTTTTATTTCTGAGTATGTATGAAAAAGATAAATGAAAATTTGCTCCAGTGAAGAGTGGGACTATATAAACTACATCGTACCTGTCATTTAAGTCTAAGTTTCCTTTAAGTTTCTAATGTACGGATACTATGTGAATCACTGACGGGATCCTATTAATCAATTTCATTTTGTCTTTGTTATGTCATCATAGTGTCGTGTATATTATGTGTACTACTTGCCTGTACAAAATAGGAAAAATTATAATTAATTAAATTAATTAATTAATAATGAAATATTTCTTTAGTCCTCATGTACACGTCATGTCACGTTTTTTGAGACGGACCTTGATTGCTTTTGAGTGTCGCCCAGTATAACTGCAACCAAGAACAATTAGAGATGGATTTCTGTCTGAGGTGGTTTGAGAGTCATTCTAGTCTGATGTCTCTCCAGTCTTTCCTTCCCACAGTTGTAACTACATCAGTAAATTGTGTATGGAAGGAGCCACTTCTAGGGCCATGGCCTTGTAAAAATGGCAAGTGATAGTGACACTGCAATTATGTAAACACTGAAATTATGTATCTATATGCAAACCGGGAGAGTGTCCGCAGCCTTTTCAACGCTTATGGTTATACAGACAGTTAGGTGCTGTTGTATGTGGCATTTATCTCACTCCTGAGCAGTGCAACCATTCAATGATCTGTGTGGAGCGGAGTGAGTGAGTTAGTTAGTTATACAATTAAATATCAAATAGATCAAAGGATTAATCAAAAGAGTAAGATTTGGATGCTTGGTCTATTTTAGCAGTCTATATTACCAATGAACTCTTTCGAATTGATTTTAAATTAAGGGTGTTTGTTGACAGCTCATAATAATGCAGATGTAGCTCTCATCTTACCTGTCAAAGAGAAAATGTTAAGTCGTTGGGCGTGTATATTTCTCCTGCTTCATTATTTATTCGTGAAGTGCCTTTAGTTTTCTAGCCTTAGGTTATTTCTGTGTTATTAATCTTAATCTCCTCTCCTACAAGCTATGGAGAAAACATTCCAACTTTTTTTTTTACAACTGTAGCCCTTCGTGATGGCCAGAATACATCTGTAGACAAATTGGTCAAGTTGGTCCAAATGAATTCAGGACGCCATGACTCCAATTTTAAACTAGGGCATTACTTAATCAAACTTGGAATATTGAATAGATGGAGCAGACGTTTTTTTTTCTTTTTTCTTTTTAAGAATACAGGCTTTTCAGTTTTTTTTCTTTCCTACAATAATTTGCTGTTTGTCCTCAACGAGCTGTGGCACAGCTCCAGCTTGTGCGTAATTCTGCTGCCAATGAGTTGCTTATTATTGATAAAGAATAAACACGCTTCATTCACCCATATCAGCCTGTACTTCTCAGCTTCTCTGCACTGGTTTCATTACACAATCGATTTTAAGGTTTCGGTTATAACTTGGCTCAGCTTGTTTCTTTATAAGCAGAGAGTGCAGCTGTAATTCTGTAATAGGTCTGGCATGCAAGTTTCTCTTGCTTGAAATTGAGGTATAAATAAAATTCTATCCTATAAACACTCTTACAAACCTGCTACTGTACTATAGAGCCTCCAGTAACTGTCATGCTTCTAGTGCAGCTGCAATGGAGTGTGGGAGTGGAATACATTTTCATCAATCATAGTAGCCGTCCAGTTATGGATAGTCCAGAACTAACGGAAACTATGCAACCATAGTGCTTTAAACCAGTGTCCAACAGTCATACAGGAAAAATTCCAAAATAGAGGAAAAAGGGATTTGTTTCTATTGACAACAGAAAGACACAGCAACAAAACTATTTTATGTTAGGATGCTTTTTGCCTTTTTGAAACTCATTTTCCTTTTGTCTTCATGCTTTCTTGCTTTTATGAGTGTTGTAGTTATTGCTACCTTTTTATTGCTCTATCCATCTAAGTGTATAACCCAGATGCAACAGGTCCTGGCGAGTTCTCTGGAGCATGTCAGAAGGCTTATTCTCAGAAATGTTATCTTAGCTCTATGGACACAGCGAAAAGATGTATAGTCACTTTTTCTTCCTTTTTTTTGGAAAGCATTGAAACCCGCACATTGATTCTATAAATCTGTCATGCAATGTCACATCATGTCATGTTTATTTTACATAACAAAAACTGAAATGTTTTTGCAAGCCTGTCCAAAAGCAAAGAAAATGTTCTTTGATGTCCTTGTGATTTAGATCAGACGGACGGTTTCTGCTTTAAAACGTGACCAGGCGTCTTCATGCCCTCAGGCTGTAAGTGTAATGTTGTGTTCCCGGTGTCAGTGACAGTTGTTTCTGTTTTCAGCTTCTGTTGTCACTATAACCAACCATTTAGTCGCTATCATGGCTGCTAACATGAGTATTTGCTGAATTAATTATAATTAGAGAATTACCACAGCTAACACACTTACCGTGCTCAGTATTCAGAAGTGTTGTTTTGCGGTTCCTTGTTAAAATCAGTGCCACTTTGTTTTCCTCCAGTGCTCCTTGTGACCTATAGATACACATTAGCCTCAGTGACTCATTGTGTATACTTTTAAATTGTGCGCCGTAATCATGCTAGCATGCTAATATTAGCATTAAGCTCAAATGACAACTGAGGCTTACAATATGGTTTACAGAACACAAATGCATAGGACCCTGGGAATTTGGACATATGTATGTTATAAGATTACCGCCAGGTCTGAATGCACTATATGATTTTATGACTACATTGGCAAGTACCAACATTAAAAGACTGCAGTGAGATGAGTATTTAAGGGCTATTCTAAAAGTGTGCTTCACTGTGTGCCCCCTAAGTAAAGCAATAAGCTCTGTGAACATTACTTGCAGCACAGAAGATCACCTCTCTTACAGATGAAAAATGTGTCTTCACTTTTTTACAGTAGATTAGCATAAAATAAGCACCCCGTAGTATAAAAAATGTTATTTATTTTAATAGAATTTCCATCTGCCCATCCCTTTTTAAACAAGTATTTTAAGAGTTAATGAACATATTATCTTCAGAGCAGACCTTGACTGTGAAATTAATTAGACAACATAAAATCCTTATGAGGCATAAAACTCCATTTTACACATGAATATTGGGTATTGCTCAGCTGAAAGCTGGAAAATGGGTTACTTAAGGCAGCAAATTAATAATGTCACCATTTTTTAGATGCACTGGTGACAATATAACCTCAGGACTTGGACGGAGTGCTTGCATTTATTGAGCTGCCAAATGGGTAAACTTTGTTACACTTGATGATAAATTGTTAATCTTGTTATTTCCAAGGCTACTCTTATGCACTCTCTTTTGTTCAGTTAAATCAAAAACATGTTTACTGAATATTTAATCTGCTCTTTAGATTGTAATATGTTCAAAACCCACAGTCATTAAAAGCATTACTATTGTGCCATAGCATAATGTACAGGGAAAGAATAAAATACAGAAAAAATATGTATAGCTGAACATGTCAATACATTTAATGACAAACTTCCTTTGTTGGCAGAAAGGAGCACATACTGTAGGACTGGCTTATTTTTTCTTATTCAGTGTGTTAACATACCCACTTCTAATTTGACTGTTACCAGATTAAGGAAATGACTCCAGTTATTATAACTGATGGACACAGTAAAATTGAAGACCAATTGACAAAATTAATTGTGATGTAAGTAATGGAGATAAAAGCTACTGTTTGAAATTTTGGACATGGTTTCCTCAGCAGCGCCAGAGAAAACATCCAAACACAATTTAATGGTGCTGGAAAATAGTTAAAGGCGACTGCTCACTGACACGTGACTCCTGACCCACCAACTGATTCTTAATACTAAAATTTTGATTTCCGAGAATTTTTGGTAATATTACAACTCTCAAAATATTATAACTTCTTTCTCTGAATATTATGACCTTGTTCTCAAAATTTGCATTTTAATCTTGTAATACTGTGATTTTGTTCCCCTCAAAATATATCTTTATTTTTGTAATTGTACGGCTTCTTTTTTGAAAGTACATCTGTATTCTGTCAAAATATGACTAAAAATGTAACTAAAAATCTCCCCAATACTCATGTCGTACTTGTCAATTGCTTGGATGGGACAGAGAAACTGCTTTCAACTTAGCATTTCAAGTAACAGAACTTGGGTTCAAATAGTGGGTTATTGTGCTTTGTACATCCATCTTTCTCTTATTTTGTGCTGATAGAAAGATGATACTTGCAGGCTAATCTCCACATCCTTCCAGACAGTAACCCACCTGTCATGTAAACTCAGTTTATTGGGGAAATCCGTCTACTGTGGTCCATGTGCTTTATTCCAACCATCACCTTAATTTGGGTAAACGCAGTAATCCAGTTGTTTAGTGCATGTTAACATACTGATTGAGAATTGCCAATACAAATTTACAGAAATTTGAAATTCAACATTTGCTTTTAAAGATTCAGTCCCTGAAGTAAAAAAAAAGTTTAGGGTATAGTGTCAAGATGCGTTTGCTGCTGTGCAATTTCTATCGCTCATGAACTGAGTACATATTTGAAGCGAGGATAGTATGCATCCCGACTGCAGTTTGTAAGCTTACATGGCCTCCATTTGAAGTTCACATGATTTTCATGTTGAATTGTATGGGTGCCTCAGTTGGACTGGCCTCTTCTGTTTCCTCTTTACGTGGCACATATTCAACCTCTATACTTGACTTAGTATTGTCTTTCCCTCTACTCCAGAGGAATAATATTACAAGACAGAAGAGGACAACTCCGAGGAAAGAGATAAATCCCATGGTGGTTGCAATGATAAGTGTCTTTACATCGAATGGAAATGGAACTGTGGCCCGGGTCACATTAGCACCTTCATCGCTGGGCTGGTTGGAAATGAAGGCAAATGTCTTGTTTGGCTGGTGGGGCCAATTGGGGGAGTAGCTATGCACAAAAAGGTGAGCAGCTTTGGTGTCATTGCCAGCTGCATTGCTTGCAATGCACAAGTAGGTGCCGTTATCCTGGATTTGGGAGTAACGCACCTCCAATGTGCCCTCATTAGACACAGAAAGTCTTGAACCCACAGTTTTGGTAGTGATGTATTCCTTCTTAGGAGATAGCCACATTATCACAGGGACTGGATCACCCTCAGCTTGGCAAGCAAAATGAACCGTAGTTCCTTCATCTACATGGCTTTCTTGAACCTTATAATCCATGATCTTTGATTTCTGGCAGATGAAATAGTCAGAAGGGAGGATGTCTGGGAAGTCCTTGAACTCTTTTCCTTGCACAACCTCAGGTGAAGCACACGTGGGCTGTTGTCTGTTAAAGTTGAGCCTCCACCGCCGGCGGAAGACCCAGAGCAAGCGACAGTCGCAGGCCAACGGGTTGTCATACAAAGCCAGGGTCTCCAGGTTGCCCACTGAGTGGAAGACTGACTCCTCCAGGGTGCTCAAGCTATTGCTGGATATATTGAGTACACGGAGATGGTTGAGTCCTCGGAAAGAGTAGGGCTCAATGGCAGCTAATCTCCCACCAGCCAAATGAAAAGCCTGGAGCTTCTGTAGATTGAACAGTTGGTTCCCTTCCACAGTTAGAATGGGATTGAAAGACAGATTCAAAAACCGAAGATATCTTAGGTGACTGATGGCTTGGTAGGGGATGGCTGTAAGATTACAGTTTGTGATGGACAATGATGTGAGGTTGAGTCCAAACAAGCATTTTTGAGTCATGGTATCCAGTGCAGGCATATGAGAAATCTCCAGCACTCTGAGCCGATACAGCCTCTTAAAGGAGTAATCCCTTATGACAGTGACGTTGAGATAGCGTAATCGAAGCGACAACAGGTTATGCAGATGGCTAAGGGCATCAGTGGGCACTGAGGCCAGATTGCATCCCTCAATGTTGAGGCTTTCAAGGTTGCTGAGGCCATGGAATGATCGGGGTGAAATGAATACTAGGTCATTGTCACCAACCTCCAGAGCCCTCAGGTTGTAAAGCTCCTGGAACATATAGTCGAGCAGAATGACAATTTTGTTCTCACTAATATCCAGCTGGGTGAGGTTGGTCAGGCCTGTGAACACCCCCAGCTGGATGAGCTTCAGCTGGTTGTTGCGCAAACCCAGAGTTCGAAGGTTCATTAGGTTGCTAAAAGCCCCAGGCTCAATGGATTGAATTGTGTTTTCGTTAAGCTGCAGCTCCTCCAGTTGAGGGTAATTAATGAACTCTTCAGGCCCCAGAGTTTTCAGACGGTTCTTGCTGAGGTCTAGCAGCCGTGTTTCAGTGGGAATGCCTTCAGGAAGAGCTGCCAGTCTCCGTCGATGACAAACGACTGAACGCTCCTGAGCGTTGCAGTCACATCGGGAGGGGCAACCAGTGGTGGAACCAGAAAGAACGGTGCCCAGCATCAGGATCAGGATGGGCTGCCAGCACGCCACCAAGTAGCTGTGCCCTCCTGCCTCCCCAGACACCATCCTACGGCTTACCTGTGGAGACACAGAAAAAGAGGGGTTGGTAGAGAGGAATGGTGGTACAGAAATGGGTATGACAGTTTTGCTAGAATACTTCCTGGAATACTTTTCTTACATTTCATAGAAAGACAAAGAATATCATTGAAATGTTTACCTGTGATATGTACATGTGAGACTTCATTTTGCAGTATTAAAAAAAAAAAGATTCTTAAAGTACTGTCCCATAACAGCTCGATGAATTATGGTTTTTCAATTCACAAGGCAAATTTCATGATGATAAAGGGTCTTCCCAAGTTACAGGCACATTTTGGATCATTTCCTAGCATAACCTGAATACATTTCTTACATCATAAAACCTTTGCAAAGCCTAAATCTATTTTCATAGCTTATGCAAAGCCAGTGAAAATCTTAATTTTGCTTTTATCTGCACACCGTTGGAAAGATGTCAGCCATCTTCCTTGCATAAAATTTCATTATGGTGACTTTCCTCACAAGTAATGAAATCAGCCAATCAATAAAAGGGCTTGGTCACACAATATAACCAGCCTGCTGTGCTTCGGACATCAGAGTGTGCTGAAAACGATTACTGCCAATATCAGTGACACATTGTCTCCGCTTATACAAACCATTTTTAATTAGCAGCCAAAAATGCCATGGTACATCCTTAAATGGCTCCCCCAAACATTTGCAAACTTGACACATCCCATGCCACTGCTGAGCTGTTGACCTTGCAGTGATATAAAACAGAGATTTCTGCCAAGCGGTGATAAATGGAGAGAGGGAGATTGTCAGAGGACTTTAAACCCCTATTTGATTTTGACTCTGGGGAACTTTAACTTGCTAAAACCTTCAAGCTCTACTTCTCACATCAATCATGCGATTTAAGTCACAGCTATATCTGTGGGACACAAAGAGCCTCATGCAAACCCCATGTAAGAGAAATGACACTGATTTGTTTTTATTGAGAACACAGGCCTCAGCAGTGTTTTGTTTACATAATGATGAAGTGATAAAGAAGTAATATATCTGTATAGCTTTACAATTGGGAAATTAAATTCCGCCTTATTGAATTATTAAACAATAAACTCTGATGTAAAGAAATACATATTTTTGAATTTCAAAAAGGAAATCACATTATGAGAAATTAATACAGTTTCTGTCCAAATATTCATCATGTTGTCATAATACGTGGGAGCTGAACAGGCACCGTGTATTCTTTCTGTAACTCATTCACCACAAAAGTGTTTCTGTAAGTGCGCTTCACATTATCAGTGTAGTGCTTTTTAGAACCTCTTTTGCTGTCTACCAAGCTGTTGTAGGTTGAAAAAAAAATATTAAACTTGATAGTGAAGATTCGAGTGAATTACACATCACTCTAAGTGAATTAAAGCCATGGGGCTGAGGCAGTTTGGATTGTGGTCGGGGCAGTTCCAATGGAAAAGTAATTGTGTCAGCTGTCAGAGTGAAAGCTAAAGTGTCTATCAGTAGCTCCTTTGTGACCTCCCACTCCGTTCTGTCTCTCACTAATTACATGAATTTACAAATGGATTGCATGTAGGCTTTTCCAAGGGGATGGTGAAATATTTTCTAAAACAGACAAACAGTTTTAAAGATAGAAATCTCATACATAGTGTAAGCGCACGTTTCACTTTGATCCATTGTGACGGATGCTAAACCTTCGAGTGAAATTAAATATTACTAAGATACTCAATGCAGAAAATGGGTGACGAGATTCTCTGTTTGACACAGAATGTGATTTTTATCTTGTCAAGGCAGGAATATGAATGAGGATGAGGCTCGCTGATGTCATTGCTAATCGAAAACAAGCAAACGCCATGGTGATTTACTTACCAGAGTACCATGCATGATTTATGATTCAGAGTGTAGTAAGGACAGGGGTACTATCTATGTAATCTGGCCTTACAGCCCAGATCTACTCACTGTGTCACTACTTTGTTTTGACCTTGAGTTGTAATTCTGAATAAAAAAGAAGTTGGCACTGCGTGTATACACTCACTGCTTTTAGCCTTTACATGTTTAGAGTGGGGTTTAAAGTATTGTCTTCTTCCGAGAGGAAAAAATTCAGTTTTAGCCCTTGATCTTTTTGCTTCTCTTTTGATGGTACTGTGAAGTACAAGTGGACAAGCCTTCTCTTCTGCCCTTCTATGACTGCTTGCATTTTCTCTGCGGACCTCTCACCCTGTCATACTCTTCTCTCAAAAGCATGTCTTGGCTCACCATTAGTCTCTTGTTGCCTTGAATCTCTGCATCTCCTCTCTTATAGTGCCGTGTGGTTTGATACAGGGCACACTGAAGAGAGGTGTGCACAGCTAATGGATCAGAGAATGTCTGCAAGCAGCATGCAGACAAATTAGCTATATGCATCAGTGCATACGTACCCTTCGGTTGTTTTTAGTTATTGTTAAGTACCTTTGTTGTGCAGCATAATGTTGGAAAGACTATTGGGATATTTACATTAAAAGGGGAATTGAGCCCTTTAAAAGAGATTATTGAACCCGTTCTACATACAGGAGGCAGACAAAATAATGTAAATAGCCCATGAAAAACTCTAAAGTAACCAAATTGTAGTTGCAAATGCAAATCTTTGTTGCAAATCAATTAGCGTTAGTCGTTTCCCTCTCACATTATTTGTCAGTTTCCCTATAAACTGTACACTGTATTTGTCTATCGTGTCCCTTTTGGATACTTTCAACTTTTGACCGCTGTCATGAAGCATCAAGGCTGCTTGAGTTCTGAGAGTATTTCCCTTGATATATTAAATAATTTAGCTTTTTGCTTTGATTGATGCTCATGTAGTTTGGGCACAGATGATTTGTCTATTTTTTGTTCTGCATAGTTGACAAATGCTGCTTATTGGGCTGTTATTTTTTCTCAACCCTATATACGTATAGAGTATTCAATCTTTTGGAAAATTATTGAAATAAAAAAAGCTGTGATGTTCTTGGTGGACAAGGTTTGTTGCTTCTAGTTTACAGTATGTATTAATAACTCAATCTCAAGAGAGTCAAACATATACAATCCATAATTTCTTGTACACCCCTCACATGTTTCAGTCAGTAATGCTTTAATTTCTGTTTATGGCACATTCATAAACTATTGTACTCGCTAGACTACTTCTAGCTTCAGTGTTCATTATAGTCGTGAACAGTGTCCGCATTAGCTCCTCTTTAACATAGTGCCAGACATGTCTCAAACAGCTTTTGATTATTCTGCAACTGTTTAGAGGGCAGTGAGGATGAAGCAAAAAGGAAGCTACAGCTGCAAAATAACAGAGTAAATATGTATAGGATTTAAGAGATGAAGATTGCTTCCACTGGTATGTTTGTGTTCAACTGACAAATTTGAGGCAAACATTTAAAAGTCAAAAAGCAAACAAACAAGAAAACCTTGCGGGCTGCATAGAAGTGACAATGTTTGTGGGAGATTATTTCAGAATATCTAGAGACTTTTTTAGTCTGAACTAAACCTGCAGTATGAGATATCTAAACAGCACAACACTTTCTGCTTTTTGAATAATCAATACAAAAGGTTCCATCTTATGTCAGTGTATTTTTGATTAGGTGTTTACATCTAGCCTTAAATTTATTACATCATGATGGGCATGGAAATATTTAGATTGGAGCCAAATCTCAAGCATTTACAGATCTAGAAACTGCTTGACATACCAACAGTTTTAGGATTACAGTATTGTGATATTACAAACATACAATGCACCAATGCAATAATAATTATATTACAAAAAATATTGGCTGTGTGAACATAGACACTTAAGAACTGTGTCGCAGCAAGGGTTGCCAGCTAATCTACATCCTCCAGAAGAATGAGCAGTCAGACATGAGAAATCCCATGAAAACAAATCCTCTGTGGAATCCTAAAATAAAGGTAACAATCCCTGCAAACATAAACAGAAACTGCATAGCCTGATGATCTACAGGATCAGATGCTTCGAGAAGGACAAAATGCTTCAGTGCATGGGAACTTTCCCTGTTGAGATGCAGAAACACACCTGCATGGGGTCAGCGAACTCTCGACCTTTTATTGTTTTTTTTTGACAGCCGTATCCCCTAGCTAGCAGGACTCTCAGCCAGAGAGGCATACACTTTTGCCATAGAAGTTACTGCACAGAAGATACCCACACCCATACTTATTTTGGAAGGCGGTAGTGTCAAGAGAGATTAGGGGAGTCCAGATAATTATAGTGATCACTGTGGACAAGAAAATGCACAGAAGCTTCTCTTTAAAGGAATGGATCGTGCAAAAATGAAAATGTTAGACAATATTCAAAAGGCTGTGTCAGTTGTTAAGTCTCCATAACGCACAGTACATTTTCATACTGTAGCTCCCTGACAGCCTACTTCAAAACAAAAGGGCCTGGCAGAGATAGTTTACAGCTCCAAAGGCAACGAAATTACTCCAAACCTACTCAAAACACCTCACGCCCCATAATCAAGTATAATAAATGTTCACAAACCAAACTATGATTTACACCAGTAATTCTTTCAGTAGACATCTGCAGTGTTAAATGATTTTTCGAGCTCTTTAAAGGAGCTGTTTACAGAAGCTTAAGAGGTGGGGAGGTGTACACTGGCAAAGCTCTGTGCCACTGTGGCAACAAATATGACCACAGAATCATAATATTGTACATTACATTATAAGGTGGGGAGGGGAGCCAAAGATTTAGACTGATTCAGCTGGAAATCTATTTGCGTTCACCAACCAGCTGCTTGGACATAAAAACTCATACAATCATACAAGAATTAGCTAAAATGTTGGTATTGGTTTTGGAGCAGGTGATTATTATTGAAATTAATACATACACAGTTTGGACCTAAGGGTGCTTCTACAACAAATTCAAGCAGACACTGAAACTTTGGCATTCATGCTGGATTGTTTTCAGGTTGACAGGTGACGCTGTAGATGAATGCTCTCGAAGATGTCAGGGGACATGGAGCAGTTGATCACAGAAGCCTGTTCTCTACCTAAACCATCAAATCTCCAACTACTGTGGTTAATGGAACTGAAAGTAACGGTCTCCATTAGGCTTTTCCATTTGACTGTCTGTCTCAAAGTACCTTTACTGCACTCTGACCAACACAGCATTCATCCAGTTGTCAGGAATCACGACGGCTAGTGGTGGAGGCAGGCCAAACAGATTTGTAGGCTTTTATTGTAGCAATGTAATAATAATAATGTAACGCTTATTTAATCTCAAATCTTATAAAAACTGGTGGTGTCATCAAGTGAAAAGCTGCTTTCCGAATTGCATGAATACATAAATAGAAATATTTTCTCTACATGGTATTTCTCGCTCAGTAAAGCAATAATTAATGTGAGCTTTTCGCAGTGAGCAGCGCAACCCATTTCACTGCTCACCTTGCTGCATAATATGCTTTTGAAAATGAATTGTCCATGCTTTTACTTCCCCCGTCATGTTAAGATTGCAGACTGTGTACGCACTTCCACAGGACCAGCGCTATGTTCAAAGGCACCCTTGGCCAAAGGGTGCTGGCCAATAGAAAGTCAGTAGGAATTGCTTCGTTCGCACTGATCTGGAAATAACCAGCTTCCAGATCAGAAGGCCCCTCTCATCTCCTGTGTGGTCTGTGGACGAGGCTGACCAAATCATCTTTGATCCTCCATCTTCTGTAGTGCATCTAAAACAATTCAATGGACCCTTTTTTTGTGTGAAACACTCACCTTATTATGACCTGATAAGCGTCAGTTGCCACAACTCAAGTTGTCAGGTCAGCTGGCACCAATGTTTTTAATGTTGACATTTTGACATGCCACAGTACGAAAAGCACAGGAATAAATAACAATTATGGCTGAATTCCATTTAGCTGCTTCGGGTTCAGGGTCCTAGTATTGTGCATCCATTGTTCATGTTATTAGTAACTACAATTTTGCCTACTATGACAAGTCAAAATGTCTGCTGTGAAAAAGGCCCCACATGATTGTCTGGAATTCCAACAGAAGATAAAAGAACTGATGCGGATCACTGCAAAAATACGCATAAACAAGACACAACACAGTGCTCGTCACTAAAAACACTGCAAAAACAAAAAAAACAACAACACAAAGGCTGTGTGTCACATCAGTCCATCAACAATAAAAGGCAACGCAAAACTGGCTGCACAACAAAGTTGAGAAGTTAATGTCCCAGCCAGAGACAGACTCACTCATAACAACAAAATTAAAACGCGTTACACAACTCTTCTCCAGTACATCATGCTTTATTAACCTCACCTAATGTTTTCAGTTATCTTGCCTTCATCGTGGTGGTGCGAAATGTGTTATTTTTGTGACTGGTCTGCGCCCTGCTGTGTGTGTGTGCTCTGTCAAAGTTCAGAAATTGTCAATATGCCACAACAACATGTAGTTTGGCCACAAACAAACACACAGACCCCACATAAACAGAGCACATATGCTTGGAGCCTCTGCCATGCATGCAGACAAAACGGACATGGACATTTTAAGATCCTCATGGTTTCTGTCTGTGAGAACTATCAACAACTGGAGCACTATCAAAACATTTTATTTAAAAGAAAGAAATTATAAAATTATAAAAAAAAAACATCACCCTCAGCAAACAAAGTTGCTCTTTGAGCTAACACCTACGAGTCACGCCCCGAAGGACTCCTGCTGAAACGTGTGGGTGTCAGCGATGCTTGGATAAAAGCTTTTTACTACACTCAGAACTCTGAGTGCCATGGATTTCTCTGTCTTTATTGTATGTTGAATGTATGTGAATGTAATCCTAAGCATCTGTCTTGATTGCAGAAATGCACAAACACAAAATTATTACAATGAACATCACTCCTAATATCCCAATATCGTGAACTTTAGGTGAATGCTGGCTGGGAGCTTGATTAGGCTCTTCCTGATTGGCTGGGGATAGACCAATAGACCTTCATCAGAAAGCTCCAACTGTGTTCAGAGATGTCTGGTTACAATGTGTAACCATCATTAGAGACTATCTAGGATTAGATTAAATATGACATATCTATCACGACTTATGATTGATGTTAATCGAGAAGATTAAGATCATTTGGTTTGGATTTGGTGATTAAAATACTTTGATAAACTTAAATGTTCCTTTTAAAAGAGTGAGATCAGGACGGGTTTGATTTAGAGACGTAGGCATCTATATATGATCAGTGTGTTGGAACAAAACAGACTACAAACAACACACTGAAAATAAAGTCTTTACCAACTTCAAACACTGCAAATTCTAAATGAGCTGTTTTGAGATTGTACTTTCCAACGGTTCTTGTATTAATTAATGAAAACAGATTGTTAGCTCTGTTTTTAAATGAAAGCTGCATTTAGCAATTTTGAGCAACAGATCCAGACAGTAAACAAAGCCATAGCTGAAGAGCCTTTAAGTACTATGGCGCTCTTGTGACTAATGTAAGCCATAAGAACATGGCCTTAGGTTGGCCCATGGTTACTTATTCGGTATACATTTGGATTCTACATTTAAATTCTTCTGGACTCTTTGTCTCTATGTGAGAAATGGTCCACTAATCACTTTCACTTTAGTCCTTGTTTGGTCTTTCAAACTAGTGAATAGACAGTCTCCTTGGGTTCCTAGATGTTCGACCGTCTTTATCCGGCACTCGACTCTCCAAAAGATACTGGCTCCTACTCTACTATTTCACGCTGGGCAGGTAGTTTATAATCAGTGTGTGGGAGCTTTTGAGCTGGGAGCTTTTGAGCTGGGAGCAGCTGCCCACGGTTTTATGGGGGGTCATAGAGAGCCAGAGGGACTCAACCAGACGGGCTGGTGAACCAAAACAATTAACTGGAAGAGGCTGAAAGCTTGCACAGAGCTGCAGACTGGGCTATTCATTCTCTGAGATCAGCAATACTAACGGCCCTTTTAGAGTCATTTCATTTAGTGTTGTTACGGAAAATTGCTTAATGGAGATTTAATTTTCCATCCAAAGACATTTTATTTCTTAATATTTTTATATTGCTTTAGATAAGTGACATGCAACCTATTTCCTCAAATTGTTCATTCCCTTTTGGCCTAACAACATAATTTGTTATTATGTCGAGATCCAATTAAAGACATGATGCTGAGATATTTGCATCCTGTTGGACCTTTTTAATGGCTCAGAATCAACAAGAGCAGTCACATCCATCACAAGGGACGTTAAAACGGCTAAATGATCCTGATCCACATTAAAAAACGGCCTGGAGTGAACCTTGCAGTACATTTAACCTTTTACACAGTATTATCTTGCAGATCTGTTTCTTGGTTCGTTGATAAAGTCCAACAGTAATACTACAAAAGAGGCTCCTTTGTTCATTAACATACATTCCTCTTGAAAGTCAAGTAGGATAAGATGGAAATTACACAAACCTTTATCCCCTATACTTACCATCAGGGAATATAAGATGTTTTGGACTGGAACTGAAAAGAAAGGGCTAAATGGCATGCCTATTACAGCCCTTCATAGAAAGCACAATAGGAGAGATTTTCACACCAAACCACTGTCATGTACCTACGGTACAAATATGAAGTTTGAGTGCTTTGGCATTTTTTTACTGACACAAGGAGACTTAGACCTTCATTTGAGTAGGGTGTACAAATTTCTTACTCTTAAGTTCTTAGCCTCCGTTTCTTTAAAGAAATGCATCAGCCTTGAAGTTGATAAAGAAATACGGCATAAAGATTCCAGAGGCTTAATTGCTGACTGCCCCAGTCCTCACAGTTTTTGAGAAAACAGAAATACAGAGCAATAATTCATTATGTCATTTCTTTCAAGTGAAAGAAACCAGTCCACTGGTGTCACTTATATTACAAATACCAGCAGAAGTAAAGGATTGGATGAACAGATAGACAGATG
Source organism: Enoplosus armatus (assembly GCF_043641665.1). Taxonomy (NCBI): domain Eukaryota; kingdom Metazoa; phylum Chordata; class Actinopteri; order Centrarchiformes; family Enoplosidae; genus Enoplosus; species Enoplosus armatus. The sequence continues at coordinate 5,555,429 of NC_092180.1, forward strand.
AATGGGAAGAGACCGTCTTTGCAAGATTTCCACTGTGATCAGTTCCAGTGTATATTATTGGAGGCTCTGCTGTGCTAGAGCTTGAATCCAGCCAGGAGCATGAACATGAAGCAACCCCAGTCCTCTATCCTCCCAGCCCCTGACAGTCTCATATTTTGCATAAAGCTGTTATTATTAAATTTAAATGAGGAAGGCTGCTGCAGAACAGCAGGACTGTGACCTTCTGACTACATTTGTAGAACGCAAATTTGAGTATCCTGTGACAGATCTGCCTCCGTCTGTCACCTCGCCATCCAGCAGACACTGTATAAACACGTGGTCTGGCAATCTTCACCACAATCCCTTTCACCATTTCCCTTTCAAGGTGGCTGATGTTACCCATTATGTGGCAGCATCTTGAATCCAGATGGATCTTCTTTCAGAAAATGCCTTAATGACAACACCCTAGATGTTTTCTGGCCAGTTTATACATTGCTCCTTTCTGGGGCATCACAAATGAACTGTTATGTGCAGGAGTGCCCTGATTTCAGCTGTAAATAAAATGGGCTATAATTAGAACCTAAAATCAAACATGAGAAAAATAAACCACAAGAGACCCTACAAAGGCTTCAGATGGAGGTGACATTCATTCTGTATCATTATTACTCACATAGAGCATATATAGTAAACTCTGGAATAAATATAGTGGCTTTTACTTCAACATAATTTTGTTAAATATTACTGCTACATCGCAGAATGTTAAGCATATGACGGCGATGGACAAAGCACAGTGAAAAAAATAACAAGCAACCCTGCTTTGATTGTGTCTAGCTGTTTTGTTTGGAATGGACTGTAGCATAGGCTCCATCATTTTTCTTGTATTTGTGTGCATTGCCTGGATCATTTTACTAGTATTACTAATTGTATTACTAGTACTGATAAAATGATGATACAAATTTTGTCAGTTGTTACATTTGAATAGAAAGATATCGGCTGACTAAGACAACTGTTTGAGCGTTTTGCGAGATGTCTGCATGAAGCAAATTCGGATTCCACTATAGAAATATGATGATAGAGCCCCTTTAGCTATGATATAATATGCTATAACATACATTTGTGTCTTATATAATCAAATCAATGTTAAATTCATTGAAATGCAGGATAATACAATATGTGAATATATTCTGAATGTATATCCTCTGGTCTTGATTTACAGCTGCGCATAAACGGTGCATAAGTTGTATAATTAGCAACATTTGCTGATCTTACATTTACATTCACACACTGGGATTCTTATAGACATGCAAATGGGACAAACTGATACTGACAATATGTAGATTGTTGAAAAACTATTTGCCTACTAACACTGATGGATTTAATCACTCGTGTGTTCACCAGATGTAATCAGAAATTCCAGTCATAAACATGCCTTGCTCATTTCAGTCCCTTGAAATTGTGCTGAGTGCCGTGGAGCTGCAGACGTGAACACACAGTGACACGCATAAATAACAACCCAAAATAAAAAGAGATTACAATCTGCTGTCATAACCTAATTAAAGGGGCCCAATTAAGAGCTTTGTCTAGCTCATAAAGCCTTGACATGAAGAGCAGACCCTTCACTCAGAGACTGTCGAAGGTCTGTGGCTTGCAGAGGTTGTTACTGCACTGTTAAAAACAAAGAGGAGTCCCCTCATAACTGTCTGCCTGCTGGAGCGTTGCAGCCATGATTATGAAGATGCAAATATAGCAGGCAATAGTAATTAAACTGTGAGAGATTGTTTATTTGGCCTGCATAAATAATCATACAAAGTCACCCATCACCCCCCCCCCCACGCCCACCCTCCCCATCACCACCATGCATGTATCTAACCTGTGGCAAATCAAACACCTGCATAGGATCCCTCATGGCCACTGGAAACAGCCAACAGCCAAGCTGAGAATGAATAAGTGCGAGTCTAGATGAGTTTACTGGCATTTGAAGGAACATGAATGTTAATGAGGGCAGATTAGGAAGCAACAACAACCACCCTGGCAAAACACTCAGGGAGAAACACACAACACTCTGCTGCTCAGCCTCACACCTTTCAGCTGTGATATAAAAAGGCAGGACATAGGTGTGTTTGCATGCATCCATGCACACACATACAATATAATGTCTACAGTATGTACCTGCATCTATTTTTACACCTTGAAAAACATCCCAGCTACACATTCAGACGTTACATGCACACATCATGTGTGTGTGTTCCATACACAGTACAAACCCAGATTGCATGGCACACAGCAAAATGAAACCCATCTGGATGACAAAGCACAAATAAGATCTGGAGCCCTCCTCAGTGAATAATTCCCCCTCTCTCAATCCCTTCCATTTGCCTATGATACAAAATTTTATTCCTGACATTAATTTGCTCCCTGGCGATCCCCTGGCCCCAACACTGCACCATAATAAATCTGATCCATTGCCTCAGTGCTCAAAGCCCACCATAGAGACAGAGTACTTACCAGGACTGTCATGCAGAGAATTCTAATTCAGGCAGCTCCATGTTGCCAAGGAAATTCAAAATGCCTCCGAAAGCATGGAGACAGGGATGCAGGATTCAAGACAGGCTAGATTCAGATGGGAAAGAGGTGCACCGATGAGAATCCCTTGTCTGAGGGGCATTTGAGAAATGCCTTCGTCCTCTCCAGATGCGCTGAATCCGGCAGCACTGATAGGCTGACATGTAAACACACAGGCGGCTCTGCTGGCTCACACACGCTCACATACATGCTGCACCTAGCAGAGACAGAGAGGAAGAGGGAGGGGCAGCTGATGAGAGAGGTGGAAGGAGGAGCTGCAGTGCACTGGGAGAATGAGAGGCTCAGAGCACAGGCAGCGAGGGGAGTTGAAAAGAAATAGAGAGAAGCGTTCTCTGATTTCTCTGGCAGCATCTTCCTCTGATTTTTGTTTACTGTAGTTTTTCCTGTTTATGGACGGATTGGAATGATCTGGTTAACTGGAATACAGGCTGCTGTGGGGGAGAGGAAAAAAACAGTGTGGTGTGTGTGTGTGTGTGTGTGTGTGTGTGTGTGGTGATAGAAGGAAGGAGGTTAGAGAGGGAGAAATATTAACGTGCAAATCAAGCAGGGGGATGAGTATGAGGAAAAAAAGTGAAGGGGCGTAATGAAGGGGAGGAGGGAGTGATGAAACTACAGGGATACAGAGCAAGTGAAATTCAATTTCTGCAGTATGCAAACCTTTGCTGGTAATGACAGGCAACTTAAGACTGTGGTGGATAGGGATAGATAAGTACTTTTTCTGTTTTTAAAGATTTCTTGACAGGGTTGAGGATTAACGCCACCCTCAGCGCAAAGTGAGGAAATCATCAGACAAACTCACCTTTGCTGTGAGGAGTGGGGGTTGGGGGGTGAGAAGCAGAGGCTTAACGGTGCTAATGGGTATATAAGGCTGGCACACACATGCTGGCAGTGCCAAGGAGGTTCCACAGTCAGGGAGTGTTTATGGGAGATTATGGGGCTGAGGATTTAGTGGAGTGGTGCTGGACATGAAGGGCTCCTGGCAACTGAGTGAACCGTGTGACAAATGTTGTAAGGCTTAGAAAAAGACAACTATATTTTATGTTATACATTTGATTATTTCTATTGTTTGTACCAAAGAGATTTATTTTCATTCTATTTTAATTACTTTAATTTCATCCTATTTTTAGAGACCAAGTTATGGCATATACCTTCTACAAGAAAGTCCACCCTGCTTTCGCACTAAATCTGTTAGACAAACAGCAGTACACAGAGCTGAAGACAGCCAATGGTGGCACATCTCTGCTGTACAATAAAACATACAGAGGGGAAAGAATTATTCAGGCAGTTGGAAAAGGGGAATCACTCTACACCAATGCAACATAAAATAAATTTATGGCTCATTTTGCCAACTAGAAGCTAATCTAAAAGAGATGAGTTATGCCCCATGCAAGAAATAAAACCAGATGAAAGCTGAGTGTTAAAGAAATTTGAATGGATGGCGCCAAGAATAAGAACCACCCGACATGGAGCAGAGTGAAGTCATCTAATTTTTTACGCTTTGAATGGTACTGTGCCCACTATGGCCACTTACAAAAGATTGGACAGCTGATTCATGACATCTGCATTTACATGAAATGGTGCTATGAATTTTCCTATTTCTGTGTTAGCAGATGAGGCTCTTCGAAGCCATGTGACTCACAGCCTATGATTTGTGACTGGATCTGTTCCCGAGTCAGTTAAAATAAAATATGAGTGTGTTTGTATTGTGATGTTACAGAATCCAATCACAACTACGTATGTATTTGATTTTAGAGGGAGGGCTTTCTTTATTAACATGCAAGAACTCTATTCCCATAATGTCTGCACGTATGCGATACTTTCTACTAAGATGCTTTTTTTTTTTTTAGAATAGCAAACAACTAGCGCAGAGCTAAGAGTTATTTTCTTGAGGTGAGCCTGCCAACGATTTATCCATTCTGTCTATTAATATCTTGTCATGCCAAAAAACTTTTGCTATTGCTTCTTACTAACTTACATGTGCATGTGTGTGACTGTGGCTCTGCTTGGCGGACTGTTGGCCCACTTCAATAAAACCAACATAGTATCTTCATGCAGCTGTTTATGGCTTATAAAATCTATATTAGACCTAATGTTTCAAGTTCTCAATAACTGACCATTTGCTAAGCCCTGCCCTTTTTACTTACTCTTGTGACGCCTGTCAAACTTTCCGTTCACATGCAGTCCAACGGTGACCGACTCGAAATTTCGAGTATTTTTTTAAAAAGGGGCCTTCTTGTGTTTGGAATGACTATATATATATTATCAGCTGTAGCTAGCTAGCTAGTTAAACTTAACTTTTGCTTCATACATTGTTTGAAAACACTGATGTATGGATACTAGGACTAACTTGCATTAAACTGCAATTCAGCAACAAGACTGTTGTTTTGTTCTAACGTAACCCTGTTTGGATGCTTAGCGTCCTTGTTCATATTTTCAAGTGGTATGTAAGAGAACAGGCTTTTAGGATGAGGACTAACCGATGTGTCCGTCAAACATAACTTTATTGGGTAACTCTTACTTCAATGTGTGGAGAAGTCCAAAGCATGACAGGCCTGCCGTACCTACAGTTTTTTCAAGGTCAGGAATATGCTTGAATTGCTTGATTTTCAGTATAATCTGTAATATAATGTGTGTCATCTACGCATCCTGTCGTTGTTTTTAACAGCTGGTTAAATAAACAAAGTGATAATATACATTGATCGCTGTGGGTATAAAGGAATTCTATAAACTTTCACAATAACAATAATTTAGAAGTGAAGATAAAGGCTTCGGGAGTCTAGAAATTTTCGGTACCTTGAAAGTGCTTGAATTTTTTAAAATAGTGATAGTTAAAAATCGCTGCACAACTCAGCTCCGTCTCTGGGGGGCTTGTTGCCAACTCATGAGCTGCTACTTTTTAACCCCACATACATAATCCAGAAACTGAATGAATATTGTGTAGAAACACAAAACTACTGCTGTGCAAGCTTGTTAAAATCTGAGCCTGAGCTTCTTAGGTGCTCTGGGGTTTGTGCCTGACTTAACTGTAACAACTACAGTGCAACCACAGTATGATCCAATGTGTTTTTGTAAATAAGGGAATGCTTTTTCTCACATACAATAATTTAATTACTGCAAGCACAAAATATATATAATGTTGCAAAAAAAATGTACAAAAACGTGGCACATCTCAAATTTCCAGGCCAAGGAGGACAAAGCACTCACATTTCACAATAGAAGAACGCTTACATGTTTCGTTTGAAGTCTACAGGTTCAATTTGGTGACATACACAAGGGCAGAGTTAACACACAGCTGGGAGTTGGATCCAATTATTTAGGAACCAATCACTTTTCTTATCCCATGTTTACAGTTACAGGGACCAAGTTAAATCTGATTTATTCGTTGATTCCCTATTAAGACTATACACTAGATGGCAATAGAGGGACATTTGAATAAACCCCATTCGTGCTCCATTGTAGGATGATCTTATGGTTGATCCTACATTCTTAAGTGGTCACATTCATGTTTTGTGGGTTTCAAAAGATTATAAACAGTCCTAACTCAAAAAGCATCATTAGTCATCATTAAGTCCATTCGGTGTCATAGAGTTGAACGTGATTCCAAAACATTTCTCTCTGGGTCGGCTAGAATTTACATCACCTCATCCTCTAGTAGGTATCATGACTTCTCAATCCTTATTCTCTTAATGAAGAGGGTGAACCGTGGTTTGCTTCAGCATAATGTTTTGCAATTTGCGTAGTCCATACTGCCTGTACAGATTGCAGTTTTGTGCTCTGATATTTGTGGCTTAAGGGGCAGTTTGGTTTCTCCAACATATGCTAGACCACAGGGGCATAATATCATGTAAATCACATGAGTCGACTTACTCACAATGGGAATTTTCCTCCCAGTGTGGGGATGATTGAATGATTTCGTCTTTGTTGTATTGTTACAGCAGGCACAGTTAGCACATCTATACATGCCAGTTGTTGTCAGCCATGTAGTCTTGTTTTGAGTCATATTTTTGTACATAACACTGTTTTTTATTGTGGGCGCCCTCCTGAACAAAAAAAGGGGTGGAAGTCCTTCAAAGATTGTTCTGCTTGAAGCACACTCTCGAGTGCCTCTTTTATTTGTGAAGCACAATGATTATAATCAGTATAGAAACAAGCCCGGCTTGGAATGTTTTATTTTTTTGTTGTTTTTGCGTATTAGTTTGGAGATCAGACTGAGAGGTGGTGCTGACACGCTGTATGGCTCTCTGAAGACAATAACCTCTTGAACAGAGTAACCTTATATAATGTTACTCCTAATTTGGTAGTGGCACTGTGCTATATGTGGACATGAACACTTGTCAGTACATTACAATTTCATGATCAGTTGAGAGGTTAAATCTCACCGACACTGAAGCTACAACCTGGAAGGCTCCTTTCACGTCTCAGCCAGTCACAAGTCAGCCGCCTGCTCCGAGACAACCAGCTAAACAACTTAGCAGCTCAAAGATACACTCCCTGATTTATTTTTTTTCTCCCAGCTCACTGTTGACATTTTATTTGAGAGGAATAGTCAAAGCATCAACACTGAGATGGAAGAAAATGTTGGAGTTGGGGTATTTTCGGTCTTGCTCTGTCGTCTGCTCTTAGTATTACCGACGTTTAATGCTGACGTAGTGTATCATTTTATAGCAATCACTGCAAATAGGTCAATGTGACATAATTCAGTCTACTATCCAGAAAACCTAACTCCACTACACAGCATAACGGCTGCAAAAAGATGTCAAGATACATGGCCACCGACTGCTTGGCTGTGTCAAAATGTTTTGGGGTAGATTTTTCCATTAAGCCTGATCAGTGAGGATTTAACACCAAACTGTGTTGTGTATGTGTTTTCAGATCTGCTATATCTGGTATTAAGTGTCTCTCAGGCAGCTCTTAACTTGTGGCGGGGTTTTCCCAAAATACACACAGCAGCTTCGCCCTAAGTCTGTCTCTGCAGGGAAACTGTAACGGCGACGAAGAACAAGTCGCTCACAGAGCGCGAGTGGTCAGCTGTAAAGAGGCTTCTGCTGCTTGCACTCAGCTCTACACGTGGAAGCCTAAAGGGCTCAGTCATTTTGACTCGTTTATGTCATATTCAATCATAATGATGAGGGGGAGGTAGCCCATGAATTGAACGTAGAGCTTTGGAAAACAAGAGAAGGTTCTGTGTTCATAGCTCATAATGTTTTTGTTTGTGTGACTACAGAAACATGAAATACAAATTAATATGCGAGATGCATTTATGAAAATAAATAAATAAACAAGAAAGCACTCAGGGGGCTGCATGAGGTTTACTTACCTCTAATATTGACTGTAGGAACTGATGTCTCAAAACATCAAAGACTGTTTCACAAGCCTAATGAGAGCAAGTCTGAGTTTGTCATATTTAGCCTCCCTGACTCCATCATTACCACCTAATTGTCCAAAATGCTGCTGCAAAAGTTCTTCTCACAATCTCTCTCGCGTGCTGGGCTCTCGTCACTTCGCTTCCAGTGCGTCAAAAATTGATTTTAAGATCCTGCTGTTTGTTTTTAAGGTACTCACCAGGGCCTGCTTATACTGAATATTTCATTACCTGTCAAATCTTTTACATTATGTTAAAGCTGCTGGTTGCCTCTTTTCTCACACACACATACACACACACACACACACACACACACACACACACACACACACACACTCACACTGGCAGCAAGCTACCGCGCAAAGGTGCTGACCTGACCTTCAGTTCAGTGTCTTGTGGTCAGGAAGAGCCGGGGATCGAATGGCCACAAAACAAGACAAAGGTCCAAAACAAACCGGGCATACAAAAGCAAACTACACACTGACTGACCATCTCTGTAATAATCAGGCAGCTCAGGCTGTGATCATTCAACAGAAGACGTCTTTGTAGATCTGTCGTTGATTTGTATTCTAGCATACACCGTGCCACCGGTATTGTAATGTATATTCAGTGATACCAAGCTTAGTGAATCATAAAGTCACGTTTTCACAACAGAGAGACACACAGACTGGCTAATTAGTGCAGGTCCAGGAGAAATGCTCATGAACAAAATGTCTTGTGAAGACACTCACATGTACCGACAGTGCAGATTAGGTAAACAGTGGTGGTATGAGCCAGAAAGAGAGAGGTGAAGTATAGTGATGTGTGTCAAATGTTGACCACAGGGTTCTTAGACACCAGCCTAAAGGTAAGAAAAACTGAAATTTAACTTGCTAGTCCAATGTAGTTTCTTTTGTTGTGCTTATCAGCGTCAAAGCACAGATAAAAATCACAAGGACAGGCCTCACAGGACTTGTCAGTATTTGGGTAAAGCAAATGTTAAACAGCTGTAGATATGGTGCTCAATTATTCAGTTTCTGACAGATGGTGACTAAGAATGTGTGAAGAATGGCAAGGATGCAGCTGGATAAAAAGACGATGGATGATTGGCAGCCAGATATGCATGGAGTAATGAGGCTAATGTTTAATTAACTGTATCTCAAAACAGTTGCACGAAGCATTGATCGTAAAAGTGTATCACTGAAGTTTATCAGTATGGATGGACTGTATGGATAAGATCAAAACGGTACTCATGTTTCAGTTAAACATTCAGTCTATTGTTTTTGTAAAAGCAGCAGAACATTTTCAAAGTGATTTGGTTTGTCCGCTTAGATGGATAAATTTGTGTCCAGAAAAACTGTGAAATGTATATTTGATGAGAGTTGTCACAGTGTTGCTACAAAGACCACAGCAGTAAATCTGTCATTAGCTGACACCTTTTGTTCAGGGAACAAAGTGACTGATGACTGGCATGATATTATTTGGTCGGAATAAATTGTTTCGCAAAAAAAAGTGTCATTAACCAGTATTCTCACCATTTTACTTCTCTTTACAATTCATTATTATAATTAAATACACTGTGACTAACTGAGCCACATATTGTATATCTGGAGAGCCCCATTTTAATGTAATGTAATCTACAGCACATCTTACATATACCTACAATCCATTAACCAGCTGTAAACAAAAAGGTAAAGCCACAAACAAGATCCCAAACACACCTTGTCTTTTGATCAAAGAAAATGTTTTGTTCTATTTATTTATTGCTCATAAAAACAGCCCTCTATTGTCAAACAATGACTGACTGGGTCTTTAACCCTACCTTTTTTGGTGCAAAAATAAAATATGGAGGGTTGTTGACAGAGCTCATGAACTACTCCTTTGTTGCCCAAAAGTGATAAAAGAGCACCATCCTGTGGATTAGAGTAGTAATGACAATTGTAGAATGTATTAATTTCTGTATTTATGCTTTGCCCATTTCCTCCAGCATTCTGCTGTTTTTTTGTTTTTGTGAATAAGTCAATTTGTCTGCAGTTGCTTGCCATTGGCCTGAAGCTAAATAGAACCAGAATGAGAGCCATTACATCCGAGACATGTTATTGTCTACAAACTCATTACAGCAAGACAGGATGAGAATCACAAATCAGAAACGGCAGATAATTATCATCTGAAACAATCATACCAGCTGCACGGCCGAACACAAAAACAAGTCCACATTGCTGCTGATATTATCACATGCAGCTTTTTTGCAGGGACACATGCAGTTTTATTCAGTGAATAACCCTCAGAACAGCGAAAACAGACAGCTTCCTCTGGCATGATGCTGACTGCACTAAGAAAAGCCTATGTGTGTGCTACTTGAGCGTGACATATCTGCTGAAGACGTTTTTTTCTTTTTTCATTTTCTGCTGCAGTGAGGGAATATGAAGAAGAAAGAGAACACCTGTCCTGAAAATTATGGAGAATGCCAGTGAGCACAGAACTGATTGTGCTCAAAGTGTGTATAATTGTGTAAGCTGTGAACCATGTCCACCGTCCATGCCTGGCAGTCATGCACCATTTCCTCTGACCTTGCTTTACATGAGAGAATCTAAACTGATTTTGTGTATTTTCAGTCATTTCACTCTCCAGTTTAATTATAATCAGAATGCATTTTGTTTTAGGCTCATTGTGCTTAGATTTATGCCATATTTAATTTGCTGGATTCCAACCTCAATCTAACAAGGTTCCTTCATTTAAATGCATGATTTTTCATCATTCAACAAATAAATCAACATAACAGATATTGTATAAAAACACAATATATAGGCATAAGATAAAAGCAAAACACAGAAAACATTAACAATAAATGAAGTGTAATGTATGGAGAGTGGACAAAATGAAACACCTGATAACAAATGCTTTAGAAAATCCCCCCAGGTTTAATGTGATACCAGTTAGCACTGTTAAGTGCAGGGGGTGTTAACATTTCAGGCTTATTAACCATATACTATGGTTTAGATTAGTCCTAATATTCTCAAAATAGATGATATAGAATTGATAGCATAGGCGTATTTAAAACTTCCCTGTCAGCCAATGAGGAAATATTAATAGCCTCTGGTGTAGTGGGATATATCGCTGCACTGCACTCTGCTTTACCCTACTTCTCTTTGCTCCCAAACTTCCCTCCAAGTTTTAGATCTTGTGATTGGGGAACAGCTTCCTGGCGCTTGTCAAACCACTGTTGAATTTGCATGTCAGTTTCTATGGGGGCTTTGTCATCTTTGAATATGGAAACATCACGAGGGAACAGTGTTTGCACCATATGCTGAATGTGGCCCTTTAAAATGTCCCTTCAATCTTTGGTTATTAGCTGACCATTCAGAGTAATCAGTGACCTAATGATTCCCATTAGTCTCCTTGACTGTGCGATCAGAGTTTGAATAGGACATGATTACAGCTCTATCCTCTGGTGAAGGCAAGGGCAACCCAACAGGGATTACACATATGTTGAAATCAAATGTTTATAACATTTTTAGAACAAAAATAAACCAAGGCACAGAGGACGTGGCCGAAACTGACAGATAACGAGACTAAGGCGGTCAGTGTCGTGTTTTGAACATAAACTAAAAGAGCTTAATTCTTTTGTCATTATATCCTTTTTTTTAAATTTAGATTATTCATCATAGTCTATAATTTATAGGCAGCTGTCACTCACAGTACAATCAGAATGTATAAGTGAGATTTGTACGACACAACAGCAACAACATTATTCAAGGAATTTGTTTTCATATGCATTCAAATGCCATCAGTGCATTTCCGTACAATGGAAAACTTGTACCCTGGCTTCTCTCCAGTAAACACGTACACAGTATACAGTAGTGCTGTCACACAAAGTGTTACGGACATACAGTATAAAGAAGTACACATGGGAAAAAAACAAAAAGAGCAAGAGTCTAGCGCTGTGCCGTGCCGTGCTTAACAATGACAGGTTAAATGTTTACTCAGTTTAGCGTCTTAGCATTTTGACATACTAAATAGCACTACAGTCAAATGCACTACAGTATAACTTGAAGCCGATGGGGGATGTCATTAGTTTTGATGGTATTTAGACTTCTGACAGACAGTCTGAACCAAATTTCACAGCAGCCCATTAGTTGTCACACAAAACCACAAACACCAACCTTATGGTGGCGCTGTTTGAAAAGTCAGTATGTAGGCTTCATCCTCTGACAGATGGCAGTCCATCCAGTAGTTGTTGAGATATTTGAGTCTGGACCAAAGTGGACCGATTAACAGAGTAACATTTTCATCCCTAGAGCCATGTCGCTAGCATGGAGGTGAAATAACTAGTATTGAGAAAAATGGAACAGAAAGTCAGTCGATGTAGAGCAAATGTTCAAGGCATTTCAAATACTGACATAGTCTCTCATGTTCAGTCTTTTTAGTCTCGTGCCAGCGAGAAGTAAGAAAATATGATTATTATTATTTTAACATTGATACCCATTTGCTGCACATGAAATATTTGAATTGCATATCATGTTCACAACATTTCTGCATTGGAAAATTGGCATTGGTAAGAAATATCATACAAAATCATCCAATCTTCACAATGTAATGCATTTACTTAGGATCTGTTTTGTTTTGTTTCGTTTCTTTATTTACACACAAACATAGACATAATTTAGCATAGTACTTAACAACAATGCACCCCATAAACACCCATCAGTCATGAATCACCCACACACACACACATACACACATGAAAAGGGACAGTACACCTAACTATAAAGACAATGGACAACAGGAATGTCTTGCAGATTTTACATTTAAGCTCCATGACTACATTCTTAGTTGGGTAACTGACTAATTACATGATAAACTTTTCCCTCTACAGAGACTGTTGTCTCATAGAAAACAACCCTTGTTTTCTTTTCCTCATGGACAACTAAACACAGTCCTGAATCGTGTAGCTGTAAGAAAAGGCACCTCACACTCTACACAAAGTGCTGGCTGGTGATCCATGAGCTGAACGGAGATTTAACAAAGTTGAGTGTTTTGATGAAGTGGGCAGGACTGCTGACTCCTTATTTTCTGTCTACTTAGCTGGAACAGAGGGCCTTTGTAATGCCTCATCACTCCTGTAAAAAGCGTGGCTGAAGTAAAGCTCACACACCACCATCAGTATCTGACGCCAGCCAAAGTACATGACAGCTGCTTCGGGCTACTTGCTCAAAGTATTTCTCTCCCCACATCAGCAAATGGGCCTGCGACTGCTCAAGACAGCCATGGTAGGGACCTGCCTGCCTTCAGAACAATTCAGCAATGTGGGACCCTGGAGGGCCAAGCCCAAATTTACTAGGACCTGTCACAGCCACACAGCGGCAGGTTGTCAGGACAGCCAATGCTTTACCGGAGTGTCCTCCACATCTCCTTAATAGGGAATTGAAGTTTCTTCCCTCCGGCACGAACGTAGTCGAACAGGGTCAGAAACTAGTTTTCCCTGCTATGAATGTGCTTATCTCTGGTTGATGTATTTTATATAAAATAATCAGGATTCCTGTTTATTTATCGGGTGTTCTCCCGATGAATGATGACAGTTGTATCTTGGGTTATGTGTCACATGTGTGTTTTGTTCATGTTTAGTGTGAAACCTGGGTGCAAGGAGAATGTCTCAATTTGAGAAAATTCAATGCAAATGATTGGATTGCACTGCTGCAACATACAGTTATTTTGCATTTTTCATCTCATTCATTCAGCTCAACATGCAACATGCATGGTCTGGTCACAATGGTGTGGAGCATCCTGAAAACACTTGACACTTGTCAATTAACATGTCCTTACTAGAAGTCTTTCTCTTTTTGCTGTCAGTATTTTTCTGTAAACAAATCTTTATTTTACTAATGGTGTATAAAATGACAGATAGCAATGTTTTGCATACCCCCCCCCCCCCTTCTGTCATCCCTCCCCATGGCTGCATCTCTCCTAATAGTTCCCCCAACAACCCACCCCGGGGTCCCCATTGGACTGCTCAACCATGCCCATGGCTGGCTTAATCAGTATCATATTTTTCACTTGTAGACTTGCATTATAATGAGCTTTTATTACAGATATTATGGATCGAATTAAAATACTTGTAAATGTTTAATACCTCCATAAAAGCATTGGTAGAAAAAGTACTCATGTAGTAATAATGATAATTTATACAGCACCTTTTCAAAACAAATGTAGTGATTTACAAGGGGAAAATACAATTAAAAAAACATTACAATTGAACAAAACCAGACACATAAAAGCAAAGAGAATGAATGAATAAAATAAGGTAAAGGAGTGGAATCAACAAATAAAATGGACTAAGCATATCAGAAAATTTAAGAATAAAACGAACAATAAGCTTTAAAAAAGTTACTGATTCTACAAGCTTCAGATCTTCAGGCAGGGAGTTATAGTTTACATAAAAGTCAATACTACCTGTTAAAAATACTCCATAAGAGGTCGTCCATCCATCTAGTCGCCAGTCTGTCAGGGGGCTAACACACATAAACAGACAACCACATTAACACTCATGGGCAATTTAGAGTAATTAATCCTCCATTCAGAATCTTGTACAAAAAGGTATATTAACAGCAGAATCTGAAAAAGTATCAAAGTATAGGTTCTCATTATAATGAATTGTCTCTTTCACAGTGATATTGATGTATTAACCTACATGCAGCATTTTAATGTTGTCACTGGTCCAGGTGGCACTGAGTCCAAGTACTTAATATACTTGTTCATCAGATTTTATGGGCTTATCATATATTTTGAATGTAACACCTCAATCTGCAAAGTAACTAGTACCTACATCGTCAGATAAAGATAATGGATGGAACTGAAAAAGGACACTAGTTACATAAGATAGGTAAAATTGTACTACAGTACAGTACTTGGCAAGGTTCTGCAAAAAGCTCCTTTACCATATGGGTGTTAGGTGATTAACATTCACACATTAACTTTTCTATTTAGCTACCTTCTGCAGCTGCTAGTCATTTAGCATCCATAACCACAGAAAATTACACATTCGACTAAAAACCATACACAGACATAGCTTAGGTTATGGAAACGCTTATTCAGAAGTGAACCCTCTTGGTCCCAGTGGCATTTGTTTCTTTGGGTTTGTCTTTGAAGAAAGCTCCCAATAGACACACCCGTAGACAACAGGATCTGACGAAAACAATTACAAGTTAAAGTCACTGCAGCATATTAACTCTGTTCTGCTGGTTATAACTGTTGGCTTCCATCAGCTGAGTCTTTGTCTTCCCTACTAGTCTTTATTCTTTTGTCAAGCGGTGCGGCTGCCTCAAAGATGCACAGATAAACCTGCATGTTTATGTCCTCCTGGCTCGTGCTGTGACTGGCTGACCGGAGGCCTGTGTTTCTGTTGCAGCCTGAACGCTTCCTGCAGTTATTCATGTGAATCCCCTTTTAATTGTGCGTCTTATGTTGTCTGTACCTCCTGCAGTCCGGACAACAGCTGATCACACCTCACTGTTCTCAGGCTCCACTACGTATGGATGAATTTCTAAACGGCCGCTCAAGTGTAATCCCAACAAGTCCTCTCTTTACTGTGACTGTAGTCTTTGAGATATTGCTGCTAATGATGTGTTTAAAAATACAGTTACAGATATAGTTTCCAGTTCCAAGTTAGATAACCCACAACGTGACTTTCCACAGCTCGTCCACATAAGGAGGAAACGTCTAAAACCTCCTTTAAGAGCTGTCAGTATTACATGCACTATATTCATTCCACACAGTTGACATTTTACATCTCAATCCACTTAACAGCATCAGATGAGTTCACTCATTTTTCATCTCTTCTGTTCTTTCGTGGTTAACCATTCCCTATGGATTCTCACATACATATCATTTCAACGTTGGATGTTTGTTCCTGGACTTTTCCTGGATCTGTGAATATTGAAAATGTTTAGTCTACTTGAAAGTCAGTGTTTTTAACTTATGGGCAAGGATTGAAATATTCCTGTTGTGATGTTGAAGTGTCTCTATCTGTATTTAGTGCTTCAGTTATGTGTGAGATTGATAATGTTTGAAAAATTTAGTATAATTCTAAAATTGTTGTGTTTGAGGTCTAGAGGAAAGATTAACCTTTCTAAAAATGTCACTATTCACTTCAAACATTTTAATTTGAAATAATTCAAACAATTTAGCTTGATACTTTTAAGACCTGTGTCCCTGATAGTGTATCTGACATAACAGCAGTACGCTGCTAATACTGATGTCTCTGCAGCATTTTGTTTATCCAGGTCAGGCAGCAGCTGTGCAACCGAAGCAACTGTGCAAAGTCTTAAAGATGCCTCACTGTTATTTGAGAATGTTCAGCAGTTTGAGAATCAAACCAAACAAGCAAAAACAACAATATTAACATAATACACATCATAATGTTTTGGGACAAATTTTATTTAAAGTGTATTTTTTCACCAAGTTGTAGCTTTATTGCATCTTGTAGATCTATTCTACCACAGTGAAATATTGTTCCTAAGGTTTGTTGCTGTGGTCAGCCTAGATATTACTTGCAATTTAAGGAACTACCTGAAGATGGAAGTAAAAATCCACCAGTGAGTCTGAAAAGCAGACAGCCTCTGAATTATGAGCATTGTTAATCCTTTCACCTCAGACAATTCAGTTTGTATTCTAGTAGTACTTCATTGTCCCCTCCCCTCTCGAGTAATGTATTAGGGACACCCACCCATGTGATGGCACAACAGTGTGAAGATACCATAACAATTACTTGGAGAGAATGAGAAGTTGAGTGATTTTATTTTCTCTTTTTGGCTCATACAACAGTTGTAGCAAGAGGGACATCTCATTTCAGTGCGAAGTGGGTGCTCAAATCAATATTATATGCATTCACAAATTCCATCTCTCACAATTCTCCGTCTATGAAACAATTCCAATTTGTATTTCATGGCGTGGCAGATGAGACTCTTGGCGTCTGTCTGGTTTTTTACATTTTGAAATTGAAACTGCAAGTTAATGTTATAATATGCAAACTGAAATGCCAGTATCCACAGGAAACACACGGATTAAACAACAACAGGTGTTGTGTTTTGATGGATGCAATACATATTTGAATGAGTTTTTAAGGTAAACAGTCTGCCAGAATGCATGATGATATATAGTTTTCGTAAACCTGGTGCCAAAATATTGTATTGTACAAAACAACTGCTTTAGCACTCTTGTCACCTTTTTATATAGGCTCTTAGCAATTTGTCTTTATGGCAGAACTGACATTACTAGCATTTCAGATCCCATAAACAGTAATTCACCTATATAGCCTGGTATTTGTCCGGTGGGGTCATCATGTATAGGCCAGAGCCTACTCCAGTGAGAGCAAGAGAGGGTAAAATGGTGAAAATAAATCCCAGAAATGGTCATTTAATGGTACAAAACCCATCGAACATAGAACAGACAAATGTCCCAACACAAAACTTGGGGTGACCACATGGCAAAGCTGCTGGCATTACAGAAACTAGAATCTATATGTTTCTAGATCAGCAAATGAATAGATTCTTTGCCTAGAGCTACGCAACATACAGTGCAGTAACAACCAAGTCACTCGTAGCAAAAGGCCATCTCTGTATTCTTTCCTTGGCCAGATGTCCTGAGACATGGAACAAGTTGGTATTGGAAAACTGCCAGTTTTTATACCTCAACAGAACAATGCAACCACATAATGGTTGTTAAACAAAACCTTCTTGTTGGTCTTGACACTGTTGAAGTGCGTCTATGTTGCTGACCTCTGCCAGTTTCATGCAAACAAGTTTAGAGCTTGTCTCCCTTAAGATAGATCTGACTTTCAAGGTCAACCTACTGTACGTCGGTTATATAAGTGTACGTAAACATGACTACTGTTCGCTAGGATCAATATAACCCATCACACTCTCCTACACATTCCTCCTACGCCTGTGAAAACACTTCCAAATGCAGGTCAAATATTCTGTCTGTTTTCTGTGTCCTTATTTTTCCCTCCTCAGTCGAAATAATCCTTCCTTAGTCACAGACATATTTCTTACATCTATCATTTACGTTTTGGCCACACCACTTCCTCTCCTCCTAAAAATGAGATGCATGTAATGTTGCTGATGTAGGACTTTAAGCTTATTCTGCTGTGAGTTTCTCTTAGCAAGATTATCAACTAAAGCTCTAAAATGTAAAGTATAATCAGCACTTAATTATACTTGATCATACATAATTAACTTAATTAATAAGAGTCTTCTTATAACAATCACATGGGTGAATAATTTCTAGAAAGCAGTTTTTGCCTTCACTCAGAGGATGCAGGGTAAGTAGCTCACTGGCTAACAACCCCACAGAATCACAATAAACTGAAGCACAATCCCACATAAATGCTCCTCTCCTGTGGCAGCATCACCATGGTTTAAGGCCAAGGCTCTGCTCCAGGGGTCTTGCTGGAACATTACAATGCATTGGAGTGAACAAAGCTGGACCACAATGCCTGAGGTTTTTCCTTATTGGGTTGAACCGTGCATGGTTTTAAAACATCCTATACTGTGGTATAACAGTCAAACAAACCCATAGCAGCTCTGACACTAAACACTGATGTCCTGCTGCTGTCATATTGCTAAAAATGGGTGTCCTGGCATCTTACTAGAGCTTCATGTGGGTGTCTTGCCAGTCTACCGGCTTTAAATGTGGGTGTCCTGGCATCTTGCCTGTGGTTGTGGGTGTCCTGCTACTGACTTTGGTTGTTCTGTAGCCCCCTGGTCAGATAGCTACGTTTGGCTGTCCTGCAGTTATCAGCACTGATGTGATGGGATTGTTGCCTCACAGTGAAAAGGCTTGTGAAAGTAATCAAATTTGAAATAGTTTCAATTTAAAAATTCACTGTGAATACCATCATCATTTGTACGTTTGGTACAACTTCCTAATAATGAAACAATTCAACCTTCTGAGCCCAGATGTCTCAAGTACAGTAGGTTTAAAGTTAAAAAAGAAATTGTTTTCCACCACAGAACTATATAGCAGTATATTAAAGCACCTGTATGATGGATTTAAAAAGTAAAAAGAACTTTGGCACCCCCAGTGGCATACTGAGCCATGCAGACAAAGTTAGCGACTAGCTGGTGGAGAAAGATGAACATCTAGCAAGCGAAAAAAAAACAGATAATTTTGGAGTACAACCGTCTTGGGGTTGTTTTGCTTGGGGTTTTTTTGTCCTCTAGTGGTACAAAAAAATCAATGAATGCAGCTTTAAACCAAATTAAAACAGGTATCTCCTGTATCTCCAGTATCTCTGTTCATTTGTTCTGACAAATGTTGACAAACTAAACATTCCAGACATGATGTTCAGAGCTTATTTCAGCACCAGTTCTGTGAAAGCACATTTCCATACTCCTGCGTTGAGAGAATGAACCAACTGACAGGGAACTGCCTTAAGCTTCAGCTTTGCTGCCAGACTTCTCTCTTTTTTTGTTTTCTCTTTAGCTTTTCCACACAGAATGTTGAATGGCACTGTAGATGTTGAGAATGGAAATTTATGCAAGGGAATGCTGGATTTCTTTCTAGTGCATACCCTCTGTAAACATACATAATAGACTATGGAGATTTCGGTACTTGCTAACTTATCTTCTTGAGCTTAATATCCATGCAGAGGAAAAGCAGAAGAGGAACGGGGGGCATCTTTGCAGAAAGCAAACAGTCTTCAGTAAAAGCAGTGGCGTTGCTGACAGGCCATTATTTTAGCTACCCCAGAATCAAGATATCTTGATTTACTCTGGCAACTGTCAGTCAATATCGCTGTCCTTGGATATGTTATTGCTGGAACGTTGCCTGCTGGGACTGTTGTAGCCTGAAGGTAAAGACGGGGGCTTGTGACCAGAAGGCAGAAACTAGATTTCTAGACTAGGGAAATGTGGACTAAAAAAGTGATTGAGTCGTACTGTGCAAGTCCTCAAAAACCAATATCCAAGAGCTTTTTAGCAAGGCACTTAATCCAGTTTGCCCAGTGCAGCTACTTTGTGGAAACTAGTATTGGTTTTATTTGTCAGCTCCACTGGTGAATGTGCTTAAAATGTTTAAATGTGAGGCAGGATGTTGCTAAATAGGAGAATCTACTGTACAGTATGCTGCAAAAACCTTTCATGGATAAATAAAGGATTTAAAAAGAAAACAAAAATATCTGGACCCGTGGCCCTTTATGCTGGATTCAGCTCAAGAATATATGGCTTCAAAGGCTCAAAGACTCGTTGGTCGTGCCTATTATATTTTGACAGCTGGTAGGCAAGCTCTGCCTTTTCTTTTAAAAACTCTCATAAACCCTGAAAACACACACATATATACTTTTATTCTCGTGACAACCCTTACTGACATAATGCATTCTATTGCAGCTAACCCCAAACTTAACTATGACAATTAGGCAAGGCAGTTTGTTTATATAGCACATTCCATACACATGCAGTTCAAAGTGCTTTTAAACACATTAAAACTTTAGCTGCGTCGTTTCGTTTTGGGCTCTGGAAAATTGTCATGTGCTTTTTTCAAAATGTTTTGACATTTTATTAACTAAGCGATAAGTCGTGAAAATAATTAGCAGATTAACCGATAGTGAAAATAATAATTAGTTGAAGCTCTAATTAAAACATTATCAATTATAACATGCCTACCTTAACCTAGTTCAAACCTTTTGAAGACGTGAGTAACACAAAATGTCTAAAACTCAAAGTGGTGCTAAGAAAGATAGAAGAGCACACACAAACACAGATATTTTGATATTTTATACCAACAAATATACAACAATTAATGGTTTAATACCAAGATAAATCCCCCAAAACCAGTGAATCAGCAACTTGCAGGGCTGTCGCATCTTTCTGACTTACCAATGCTACACCGTTCTATCAGATCATCTTCCGCCTGGAGCCTGATTGTGCTGCTTGAATCCAACGTTCATCATTTCATCTGCAGCGTCCACAGTGGGAATATAAAGCTGAGATATTAACTTTATACTTTTACTTCATAGCCAAAATGTTGAAAATTGCCTGCATAAAATTTTTGTTGCATCAGTCGGTGGATGTTTATGACTTACACAGGCATTAAGGAATGATTGGAGGAAGTGCAATAAGACAAATATGCACTTGTTTCTAATATGTCTTAAGGAGCTCCACAGCAACCTTTTGTTTTTTTACATGTTTTAGTTAATGCAACATATTCAGCTGGAATACTATGATTCTAAGTGGTTCAGATTGTGGGAAAGCAACTGGAATTGCTTGACATCTGTAGTGATTTTGTGTTTTGGAAATATAAAGGAATTAGTATGCCCACTTCTCAGCTGGCAATGGAGGCTTCCCTGTTTGCAAAACAGCTTGAATGACTGAAATCATACAATGAAAAGTGCCCTAAAAACTTGTGTTTTCTTCCTTTCAGATTTCATAAAAACATTAAACAGTGCTTGGGTCTGACTAAATCAAAGCATCCCATTTGGGCGTGATCAAAATTCAAATGAAGCATTCGTAAACAAAATGTACAAATCAACTGATGTGACATTCAGGCTTAGCTATGGGGATTTGTCCAAATGTAATCTTGCATAATATCAACAATTCATGCTCATTTTTTGGTAATTATTCTTAATTATGATAAGATGCTCAACAGGTTGACTCAGAGGAGTGGGACTACAAGTTTCTGGCTGATGTAATACATGATTGAGACAGATTACAGAGGTCCCTGGAGGACGCTCTCCCCGGTAACCAAGACGAGCTGCGGTCTAGCAGACTCATTACAACTGGTCACCATGGGTTTCCATGCATGAACTTGTAATTAGACCAAAAGAAATTGGTGGAAATCTTTCAGTATGGTAAATGGGCTCCTACTGGGTATAATAGACTCCAAACTCTATTAAAGCTGTAATGGAAATCATTTATCATGCCTATGGTGTGTGACCTCCACCTTTTCTATGGACTGCTTAATATTCTACCTGTATTACATGGCTTGGAGTCTGGCTTGGAACATCCTCTCAGTCCTCAACATTTTGTTCTTGAGCTGTTCTTACTTTCATAAGGATAACCTCGAATTTCAAAGCGATTCGCGGGGCAAGTGAGGCCGGGGGTGAGATGATTTTATTACTACACACTTTTGTTTTTCCATCATTTTCCAGGTGTGGCTGATTTAAGGAATGAGAGCTGTATGTCTTACTTTAAAACACCGAATTTCACCCTGTACAAACAGATTATGTGATAAAAGATCCAAATCATCTTGTTCCAACCATGAATGGATTTTATTCCCAAAATTAATATATTGTGCACGCAAAAGACAAAAACTTAACTTTTTTGGGACTTCAGGGACATTCTGTACGGAGTGGGCAATGTTACCAATAAATGAGCAGTATTAGAATTTCAGTTTCACTTTAGTTTTTAAAATACTTCTTTTAGCAAGGTTTTACTTTTAGCCAGGTTTAGCTTAATTTCTAAAACTGCATTAGTTAACTTCTATGTTATTGATTAGGTCATTTATCTGGAAAGCAAGGAAAAATTAGTCTAGAGTCTAATAAAGAAAAAAAAAAGACTTGGCATCTCAGTTTATTTCAATTGGTTTGGGATCTTTGATTTTTCATTTATTTAATTTTCGGTGTGTCGAACGGTGCTTTCTGTTTTACAGTTTTACTACAGAGCTTCATTACTAATTACACTTCAAATCTGTCGGTGTCTTGCCTTAACTGAATTGTGACTTGGCTGTGACTGAACTGTTAACCCCCTGAGTGTTTTATTGCGGTGAAGACGTGGGTTCCCCACTCTTTCTGCTAAATGTGTTGCTGTATCTTCCCCCTATCACACTGCAGATAGTAAACAGTCAGAATGAAATGAATGGAGAGGTGTATTGTTGGAGGAACAACCGGCACCTAAACAATGGCAAGAATGGCTCTCACCAATAGCTGAAGCTGCACGGGCGCTGACATCATATCACTCCTACATCTCCTTCTCTTGATTTCAGCCCCTCCCGCTCCTTTCCATTAGCAAGTCGGTCCGTGTCCCTGTGTTATTTAAAGCCAGAGATCCTCCCTCTCGCCGAGCCACTGTGTTGCATCTGTCTGCCTCGCTGCTTGTGTGTCAGAGGGTGTGTGTGTGTGTGTGTGTGTATGAGAGTGCGCTAAAAAACCCAGGCAGCCAGTGGGAGAGCTAGAGAGCGGGGAGAGAGACACGGGGAAAGGCAAAAAGCATCTGAGAAGGGAGAAGGAACGGGAGTGTGAGACAGCTATGAAATTCATCCAAGCTATTTGCTTACTGCTTCTCTGTCCAGCTTTGAGCCTCAACACCAGGTAAGACATAAACAAGAGGAGAGGGTTTTTTTTTTGTCAGTTTCATCCTGCTAGAGACTCTGAAACAAAAGGGGGTATAGGTTCAAAGCATACAATGGGAAATCTTAGATTACTAATCTGAAGGTCTGTTCAGTCCTGCTAAATGCTGAAGCCTTAATTCGTCCTGGCAGAGGCTCTCTGCGTGCTAAGCATGTTGGAGACGGAAAGACTTAAAAGGAAGAAGGAAGAGCTTATCTGTTGAACTAGGCTATTATCTTTCTCAGTTCTGGGCAGGCTGAGAGACAGTTGTCCTTTTGTGGTGGTAATTCACTGAATGCGATGCCTCCTGAATAGTGGTGACATTGCTTTTTGGGACTTTTTTGGTCTGGGAGGGAGCAAGTTGAAGTCAGGGTAACTGAGAGAAAGGACAAGGCTACTTGTGTTGCAGTGTATTGAAAAAGAGCAGGTGTGTGTTTCCGTATATATGTGTGTGTGTGTGTGTGTTAGTGCGGCGATACGGTTTTGGAAGGAGCTGATGGAAGAGTGATGGGCAAGAATGAATAAGAGAGAAATGTGTGGAGCGGGGAGTTTTGATGATTAATTAAATCATTGATAAAATCGTCCTTCTTCTCTGCCAGCGCTTGACACCACTGCCTTAATGAGAGCCGTGAGAGGAAATTCAGGGCTTTGACTATACCATGGAGACATCACACACAGGAAGGCATGCATTATAAAACTTGCCTTTCCTTTTTCTCCTCAGTGCCCCAAAACAGTTTGACACTGTTGTCATCTTGTCTTGGTGAATTAGTTGAATGCAGTTGTTCAGGAATTTCTGCACAGGGAGAACGATGGCTTTGAACTCTGTGTTTTGTTGTTGATATTAACTAAATGAACAAATATCTACATTTTCATGGCGTGACGCCAAACACATGAATGGCTACCATGTGTATGATTTCTTTTGCCTCAGGAGTTACAGTAGACAAAGACAAGGTTATTGCCAACATCTAACATATTCGTCAATACCAGAAAGCTACACTGATGATGTATGAGTCATATAACTAGGGGCTGTATTGTTGTATTAACCTCTAGCGTTGAGTAGTCACACACCCTTTAACACACCTACAATTTTAATGCTCACATAAGGCAAATATGATAATGATTGTGCATACAGATAGACCTGTTTAGCTATTTTCTAGGCTATGAAACTAACAATGCTCTCGTTTAAGTTTGATTTATTAAAATAGTCAGTGTATCAAGGTTTATTTTTAATAGTGGGTACCATCAGCCTTCGAGGTGATCTTCTGGGTGCTAATTGGAGAGGGAGGCATTACTGTGGTAATTTGGCAGGTCAGCACAGGCAGTATGCTACCTCTTGAGGGGGTATGTTATGAAATGTAATTACCAGAACATACAGATATAATCAGTGTTTTATGAGATAGTTTGTTTCTAAACTCGACATAAAAAAGATTATGTTCTCAGAAGGCTGTGTTTTCTTAAGGGCAGAGGAGTTTTCCAGGAAAAGGTGATACCTCAGCTGTGACCTTCTGAACCTTGATTTGATTTTAAAAATATGAAAATAAAACTAAACATGTTTCAGGTCCTAAACAGATCTGCAAAGCCGCATCTGCCTTCTTTGCAGATGTGGCAGAATGTAGACTGAAATACTGGAAAAACAGAGCCTTGAAATAAGTCCCACCTTTTTAAAGCCAATCTAATCAGCTTTGTTGACATTGTATCAGAGAGGTGTTGATTGAACTCTATAGCTCTTTTGAGGCTGTAATCTGGGGTGTTGCATTAAATATGGTGGTGTGACACTATGGTTCTCAAACCGGGTGACGGGCCCCCCTGGGGGGAATAGAGCTGCTGCAGGGGGGACGTGGATGACCAGAAAAATATCGAGTGGAACTAAGTTGAATGAATATGACTTACGTAGGGAAATCTCAATCATTTATCTTATTTCAATCAAATTCATTGGCATCTTTTTTTATTTCCCCCAATATTGTTAATGGTTGATAAATCATAAGTTAATGATTGATTCGTTAACGTGTGGTGGGGGGGCATGAACTTTTTTTGGCTACTGAAGGGGGGCATGGCAGAAACCCACTTTTGAGAACCACTGGTGTAACGGTACATGTATTTGTCAGACGTTTAGCTCGAAATGCGACTTCCTCAGTTTGGTACGCCTCGTGACCCAAACAATTATTGTTACTGTCAAAACAGTCTACTTATCTCTACTACACAAATTCTAGACCGCGGGTTTAAAGTTTTGGCAGTGCACCAGTTGTTCCTGCCTCCGAATCGCAAACACAAACGAGAGACCAGAGCTGGAGGATCCTCCCATGACATTTACATCCACTGTATGGGAGCATTACCATTACAGCTAGTTTGTTACAGCGAAAATGAGCCGACATTGTTCAGTTAATGTCAGGTATGTCTGTGGAAATACTATAACTACTACAAACAACGGCATTACCCGAATATGTTGATTAGCGCGACGAGACGAGAGCCTCTCCCTGCAGACTTGGACTGTGCCAGTACCCAATGCTATAGGAGTGTTTATCGCTGCAGATATGCGACTGTACCAGTGCAGAGCTTCGTCCTCAGTGAATGTTTTCCCAGTTGTCATCATGTGACCTAAGTAAAGAAAAAGCTGGTACTTGGACCTTGAGTTAAGGTTTTTTTTTTTGACTTCTGTTTCCAAGATCAACAATGAACTTTCATACTCATACTGGGAGATTTTTCTCATATGTTGTTTATCATAAGGAAGATGTTGGTCACATGTTGATCTGGCTGTATTGTTTGTGAGACATGACCTAAAATGAGAAGTGTTTTGGTGGCAAAATAGATTTTCTTAGAAGCAATTGTGTTCGTGACAAGATTTTACACAGTACTAAGAGTCTTCAGGTGGCCATGGTTTTAAATTTTAATGAAAAGAACAGCAATAAGGCGTCTACAAGGACAGCTAAATGTTATTTTCATGTTTCTAAATATTTATCATCACTACAAGCATCCATGGATGGATTCAATGAAAGGTCACCACTGAACAGGAAAACTAGTTGATCCATAACACCGCTCCGCTTCATCATTGTCCCACTCCTCCTGCAGGGGTTGTTATCCCTGTTATCCCCTAGAATTAGCCATGCTTTTAATGGACAGTGGTAAATAGCTAGCGTATTATGTTGTCTTTTGATCTACCGCCACCCTAGAGTGGTTCTGCTGAGGCAATAACAGTTGGAACTGATGCATTTAACATAAAGCACTTTAAACTGGTTTTATTATCGCTGACATGAACAGATTTCCTTAAAAGCAGTATAGAATTTTAATTATTATTTTTTTTGATTCAAACTTAGCTATTCAGCTTTTCTTTGTTTATTTTCCGGTCATCAAAACCACAAGCAAAGCTACAGAATGATATAATACTGCAGGCGGATGTTGCTTTTAATCTACTCAAGTCCTCAAAACCTTTTTTGAGTTGATTGGTTCCTCAAGCACCTGTAGTTTTGTTGATATTCTGGAGGTCATGGGGCCAGACAAGGCTTATCTTTTGTGACATCCTCATTTTTTTGATGTAATAGTGCAACATTGAAGAGACTGTAAGGTGTATCTGCAGCAGGAAAATGAATTGTGACTTGAGCTGTCTACTCTGCGTATTGCACTGCCTCCCTTTGCTTGATTCACTGTCATCACATCTGTGGTGCGTGAGAGAATCCATTTCATATGTTAACTGCAACCTCCATTGTGTGACCTGATAGAGTCGCCTTAAGGAACGAGAATTAATGAAATAGGAACCATTTCATTTTTTATGTATGATAGCAGCATTTTTTAAGCCTTTGGTCAATGCTTAATTCTTTCTTATAGCCTTAATATCTAAAAGGCATCTCGTAGGCTTACTCAGTGATATTATGAATGCTAAAACGTACCAGTTTTTCAAGAAATACAAGAATTTTGAACATTATAGAATATAATGTCTTATTATTTCTGTAAAATGAACTATTTTGGTGCCATCCCTGTTCATATGAGAGCTTCACTAGGAAGGATTTGATTATTTTTTGGGACATTTTTTTTAAACCTTTATCAGGCAGTGAGCGTGGCGATGCAAAGGTTGAAGAACAAAGGTGGCTGGCTGGAATCAAACCGATGACGTTTATGACCATATAGCATGCACTGTAACCATTTAGCTACAGAGGTGCTCTGAAGGATTTGATTTTAATGAATTGAGTGGATTACCCAGGCCGCGTAATGGTGGTGCAGGGCTATGTGTCATTGCAGAAATCAATTGGTACTCAGGCAGAACACAAGGCTGCATTGACACTAGTCCCATGAGATATGACTGTCCACCACTGGGTCAGGGTTGGGAGGATACTGTAGTAAGACTGCTCTTCTGCGTTTGGCGTGTTTTTTCTTCTCTATACAGATCAAACAGCTCCACCTTTTATTTTTTTACACTTTCAAATATTCCCTTTTAGAGAATTTCTTGAAACATATTTGACACATTTTCTTGACACTATCTTTGATGTCTCTTACCTTAGCAGACTCTTTTTGGAAACGGTGATATCTGGTGGGATCTCCACGACATCAAATATTTATGAGTATTTTGGACGGCAATTAAAAGGACTACAGAGAGTCTTGGATTATACATAGAGTGCAGACACGCAGCCGCATTGCTTTATATCTTTACATCTGCCTGTGGATATGAGCACATTGTAAATTAAACAGAGTATCTCTTTAATGTTACAAAGGGTCAGACGTGAAAAGGAAGATAGTTTATGAGGTGTAGCAAGTGATGATGTAGCCGGGTAAGGATTATAATAAATGCTACATGATATTGTTGATCATGGTAATTTCCCTTGTTTGATAACCTTTTGTAATAATAGTATGCGGTCATAATATCCATTCCTAACACTTTCAAGCTATAAAATTTTGTCATCATTTACATTAAAATGGCCAACTTGATGTATGAGGGAGCCATGTCAGTATTTGTAAATTTTCTTGTCATAGAAGCTGTTTTCAGGGACAGAACAGCTCATTGTGCAACTGCTTTCTGCCTTCTTTGTCTCACTCTGTCACACATTTGCTGAGTTAAAAACATTCCACAGATCATCGTTTACATCCGATCAATACTTTCTTACATGTGACAATGAATAAATTTAACCAAGATGTACAGCAGCGGAGAGAAAACTCCACATGATGTCTCATTGAATGAGCACTCACTCTGAATTTTGTTTTGCACTTTCAGAATAGATGAAACTTGCTGTATACAGAGTCAAGTTGTTAACAAATATCGTCTCACACAAGAGAATTGACTGGAGGTCAAGTGTGGAGGAGATGAGGAATTAGACCTAAGTATTGACCAGGGGGAGATGGTAGTGTCAGTCTATACATTGATGGACTGCAAATGGTTAGGAGGGATAATGACTAAGTGGAAACAATCCGACTCTTATCCCTGGGCATTGTTTAGCGCTTGGGTGATGAAAGAGCAACTATTTTGAACAAATAAGGCTTACCTAACTAAGTGTGGAGTACAGCACTCGTCTATATTTTCTTTCTTTAAGTGGGGCTTGGCTTTGTTGCCGTTTGTCTCGATTGTTATTGAGTGAGAGCTCCATCATTATCTAAATGAACTGGTGCTTTATTTAAACTGAAAGACATCATTGAAGCCTTGCATGTTTGAACTGACACCCTTGCGTAAACAGTTAGGCATTTTGCAGAGCAGCAGTTTGCTGGAAAGTGGTGAAAGTGTCTGGCTGGAGTGATGGCGCACCTTACAAGATGGGCATCTGTTTAATTACCATTCAAAGGCAACCTCTGGGTGACTTTTAATGTGCAGTAGCAATCTGTGTAACGATTGAGTCTATGAAACATAAAACATTTGTCTGTGTGAAAACTATTTGGAGAAAAGATGAGCCTGATTTCCCATCTGCAACCTGTTTTTCATGCCATCAAATGAAAATCTATTGCAGAGAAATTATTATAGATTTGACTTTCAGGGGCTGGGTTTGACTCCTCAAGATGAGAGAAAATGATATTTCTGTAGCCCAGTAATGTCCTCAGCACAAATCCGACTGTGAATGATAATTGAAATTCAAAGGACATGGCGTAATGGTCACACCATGGCAACCACATTGGCCACATGACAGTAATGAAGTGGGCTACAATAAACAGAACCTTGGGTGGCTCCTACAAATGAGAAAGTAATTAAAAGGACCACGATCAGTGCAGGGTGAAGAGTAGCCAGGCGTTTTATATTCAAGGCCACATTTCAGGTACTGTGCTATTCGTTGCTCTCAGAAGACATTTGAAATGACAGCAGTGTTTATTCTTCAAACACTGAGAGTGTGTGTCATAGATTACTTGTATACTGTACTTCCTGGAACATCATCATCATCATCGTATAGCGTGATCCTCTAATGTGACTTACAAGAAACTGAATATTTGCTTGGTGCGATGCGATGATGAAGGATTGAACAGGGAGTATAATCTTGGCTTGATTTATGCAATGAAACAAATCTGACCTGCCTCAACTTAAAAGGCTTAAAACAAAATGATCATTCTCCTCAATTAACAAACGTGCCTTGATATGATCATCAGCTTAGAAACTAGTCACGTGACTGCACACTTACAGACTTCTTTACTTCAGATGAATTGCAAATGCCAAACTATCTTAACCTGTGTAGTAATAGAAAATATTAACAATACTATTAGCTGAGAAAAACACTGATGTTTTCTCAGTGGATAATGTATTGTGTTGATGCTGCATCAAAATGTTTGTACTAGCAGAACAACATTTTCTGTAGTAATTGTTTGTGTATTTGTTTTATACTGGATAATTATATAACTATAAGACAAATTTAATCAGAAACTGTATTGCATTTATTGGTTATTACAAAGCCAAAACAAATCCAAGTGCACCACAGTTGTGCTGCTGCTGACATTTTTAAGTTAATGAATATTGGAACCCATCAGCTATCGTCCGACCACGATTTAGCCTCTGGGGGCAACGGACAGTGTTTCGGGGCTTCCAGCGTGGCCAGTGAATATTTGATATTTGAGAGGGATATTTGAGCATGCGGCTATCATCTGACGATGCTGATGAATTAAAAAAAGCTAATAAAAAGATCTCCTGTCCTGAGATTGATAAAAAAGCGAAATAGTCGTCAGATGATAGCCGATGGGTTACAAGATAGCATTTTGGCCAATGCTGTTTTCCTGCATGGAAACAAAGCCATTTGATCTATTGTTAATATGAAAATACTGATTACTGCAGCTTTAAAATTGCCCAAATCGGTATCCTAAGAGACTTTATTTCTTTTCCACTTTCGGTTCCTTCTCATCTACTCATTGTGTTGCTGTCTTCTCGATGCACCTCAAATTTAACACAGCTGATTTAGGAAAGCTATAGTTTTGATGTGAATCTTTATTACTGTATCAACCAGCACTTTATTCCACTCCTCTGCTGCTGTCAGTATAGATGTTTGCATTCGGTTGTCACAGTCACTGTTGTAATTGGCAGGCACTTAATTGCTCAGTCCCTGTAAACATGTTGCTCATGTTCTTTCAGTGATGAGTCATTAGTGAAAGGCTTGGCTTTTTGTTTTACAGTGAAGTGCAAGATGTATAACCATAATAAACAAACACTGAGCACCATCCCTTGTCACAGTGGCACCACATATAAAATGCCTCTGTTGTTTTCAGTGGATTGTTGCCGAGCAGCTTTTCCCTTTGAAGCTAAAGGAGAATGCATCAGTTATCTGCTCATGTAAGTACACTGACGTCCAGGCCTTTCATATGTTCTTTAACGTAGATGTCAGTCATGGCATTAGATTTAAGTCGAAGTGTATTTATCTTCCACGCTCTGTATGATTTCATTCAGTTTGAATCTGACATATGTGTCAGTCCAGTCTGATTTAAAGAAGGTCTCTGCTTTTTATTTGTACGTATTCTTCTTCTTGTTCTTATGCCAGTTGTTCAGTTTAGACATTAATGCTAGTGATGAGCGGCTCTGAGACCCCAGACAGGTAACATCTCACGCCACGTCACAAAGTCATAACAGTGAAATGTATATTTTAGATTTAGGGCTGCAACTGGTGATTATTTTCAATACTGATTAATCTGCTGATTATTAATCAATTAATCCATAATGGTGATAAATGTCACATTTGTACTTACTATATGACCACACTCACAGCAGTATAATCATTAGTAATACAAATAATAATTCACAAATGCAAAGTGGCACATTGTGTTAAACAAAGATTCACATTGTGTGTTATGCAAGGACCAGACTACACAATATGAGCCCGATAATAGCCCGACCCGACAGACGTAGGGTGGCTGTCGGGCGCAGCGATTTATTGTTTTATCCCGTGTAGTGTATCATCAACAACCGACGGCACATCTGGGACGCCTCAAGGCATCCCGACAGGAAGACGAGCATGTCAGAATCTTTTTGTCTTCCACGACGTGTTCTGTGACGTTGACCAATACAGTTGGAGCAAAACTGTAAACATGGCAAAGCGGAAGAAGAATGATGTTGCTGGTGCTGCAAGGTGGAACTGTGAAACAAAGCAAAGGTCACCGTCGTTTTTTCTTTCTTTTCTTTTTTTTTTTTTTAGACTTTTCTGAGACAGCCAGGATCATACACACGGGCTCGGGCGCTGTTTACATTCTTGGTTCCAGGAGTCGGTCCCTAGCACCTCCTTCCCTATGGCATCACGCACATGAAAACAAAAGATGGAAAGCTATGATTGGTCGGGGACCAATGTGTAGTCTGTCCTGTTTCTCGGCCAAGTCGAGGCAAGAATTTTACGACTCTCTGATCGCCTACCTGACGCGTTAACGTTACATATGGTCCCTTATTATCTACAATTCACAGTCCAGTTTAAATACCCTCCAACAGAATAATTACCATAATGGTATTTGTCTTTAACCATTGTAGACAACTCTTTTCTACTGTGCATACACTTGAATATATATTACTACACAGTATTTCAAAATTCCAATGGAGTATTTTGCCTTGAAACTGAATCATCCAGCATTTTAAAGTCATTAAAGTCAATGTAGTATAGTCGGTGTAGACTAATTGCTGAATGATACTGAATTTTTATTTCCAGGGAGTGTTAAGAAAAGACTGTTTAAATGACTAATGTTAACAGAAACAGATGTAAATAGTTTCTATATAGGCTCAAGAAAAACACCCTGTATGCCTTTCAAATGCGGCAACACAACGACGTGAACAGACTACAGTAGCCTTTTTCTGAGGGCTAAGTGACAAAGACAGGTCATTCATTCTCTTTAATTTCAGATTATATTAACAATTTTTTGTGATCTTGGACAGTTTTGACATTGCAAACACAGTTTCTTGACCCATTACAGTTGAATCCTCGTGTAAATATACCCCTGATGAACAGATATTAATTAAGAGGTTTTCTCCGCTGCAAGTCCTTAACATTGTAGAAATCCTCTGGGAATTCATTGATTGCAATAGCTACAGTTCACAGAGTTTAAATATCAAGCATACATGTCATTCAGACTGAGGGAGATGTTACCTGTTATTTGAATATTCTTCTTGTTTCCTGCCTTCCAGCTGCTATTGTTTTTCCACCTTTATATATCCAGAGAGGAGTTGCTAAACAGACACCGTCTATCTCAGCAACAGCATGTTTCACATTCATAAAGTTACACTCTTTCACACCAGGGAGCTGCCCTTCACAGATCACATGGTCTTCGATTGAACAGCTCCACTGAAGCACCTAGTTTAAGTGCTTGCTCAAGACTATCTCTACAGTAGTTATCAGGGGATAGAATGGGGAGGGGGTTACATGTTCACCTTCCCCACCTTGATTTTCTCAGGCTTTTTTGGGATTCAGCTCTCAGTTATAGACCACTTCTTTCATCGTTAAGCTGCCACCAGCAATCTATCCATTCCCCGACGCCATTCTTTTATACTGTTTAATTGGTTCACTATGGAATGAACCAAACATGTTCAGAGGCATTTCTCACAAAATATTAGAGGCATCAGACAATGTGGAGATATTGGTTTTGGCACGAACAGAAGACGGGGATCATAAATAACACAGGTCTACACAAAACGCTTAGATCATGTTAGAAAAACACAGAGAGAGCTCAGTGGTTTGTCCTTTTCATCAATATATTTATTGTGTCACATTTGTCTGCGCTCTACTTCTGTTGCTGTCTATTGAGACTCCTCTGTTTTGTAAAAGCTGTCATTAATTGCTGTTCTTTCATTATTTTCCCCATCATTTAGATGAAAATGTGCTCTGATTTCTCTATATTTAAAAGCCACGGCAGCCTTTGAAAGATGTCTGTCACTCGTTCAAACCTGATTTTTATCTCTGAAAAACATCCTTCACTCTTGTAAATACTGGCATGAAATGTTTTTTTTTTCCAGAGCACTAACCACCTTATGAGAAGTCTATGAGAAGGGTGAAGGGTAATGTAGGTTTAATGATTGGCTATGGTTTCCAAATTAGAATTAGCCTATTATTGATGGTTCGAGTGGAATTTAAGCAAAAAGACTCGTTTATGCGTTGCTAACAACACAAGTTGCCTGGAGACTTAAAACCTTATGAATGATCAGAAATGCACAAAGACCTCAATTATAATAAGTGGTAAGTAAACAAAGGGAGATGTGACATGAAATCTATTCCAGCTGAAGAACTGGGCAGAATACCAGGAACACCTGTGCAAAATGACACAGTCCAGTCAAACCGCTCTAGGCCTATTTATGTGTTAAGTATGATGCAAAATAGTTTCTTTTGCATTGAATAATATCCTGTTCCTACAGTGGTGTGAACCATACACAGCTAAAGTGCTAATGGATAAAACAATATAGTATCTCCCTCAGTATTTTTCAGTCTTTATCGCTTCACGGACCTGGCAGGCTCAGAGAAAACAAGGCGATAGTGGATGTATACTATAAATCTCTATATACCATGCTTTATTCTCAAAA
This sequence comes from Enoplosus armatus, assembly GCF_043641665.1. Taxonomy (NCBI): domain Eukaryota; kingdom Metazoa; phylum Chordata; class Actinopteri; order Centrarchiformes; family Enoplosidae; genus Enoplosus; species Enoplosus armatus. Next base: position 5,589,581 of record NC_092180.1, read on the forward strand.
CATTTTGGGCTTTTGACAGGATGGTATTTGAGGTTTTTTTGGGGGGGTTCTGTATATACAACCCATTAATTAGTCATGTGAGTTTTTAAAATATCTATTACAACAAACACAACATTGAAAACATCTCTTCACAATATTATTTTTGACAAAACAATAATTTATCTCAACCAAACAATGGGTAACGAAGGCTGAATTACCATTTTCAGCACAGAATAGTAAATTGAATACTGTCAACCAAATTTCAATGAAGAATAATGCATGTGCCAATAAATGTGTTTACAAATGCCACCATGAGTCTATATCTGTATAATAATAAATTCAATAGTTCACCTCTCTAAAACAGTTTCAACAAAAATAAAAGGTAGGATTTATTGCAGGACTGCTGTTTTAGACTGCATCTGTTTTACCTAATAAACTGGCAAATGGATATAGTGATACAGATTTCTGCATTTAACAACCATTTGTAGAAATTTGGTGATCCAGGTGATTCGATGACTGAAAGAATTTAGGTACTTCAGAATCTTTTTTAATAACCAGAGATTTTAAAGGTTTAGATATTGCACCTTGGTATAAACACTATGGCGGAGTTATGATGACTGACAACTTTCTTTTGTTTAACTGTAAACATTGTTCTGTTACCCAACAGACCTACTTTTCCAAAGGCAAGTGAACAAGCACCAAAACCTGCCACATACAGTTGGTGAACACAACACAATATTGAGGAGGGTCCGCGTACCCATCTCCCTGTAGGAATGAATACGGAGCAGGCTGTTTCATACGAGCAGCACCGGCTATCAGATCAGGCTCTGCTGGGTACAGCTTGGTTTCTGAACTGCTGTGGGCCATTTCAAGCTCTTTTGCGACAGTTGTTCCTTATAGGTTATTGCAATTGAGACTGAAGCAAATTCGAAATTAATTTGGTGCAGTGGACCAAGTGTAAGCCTTCGTGTAGGTACCATGTCGTTGAGTAATTGAGGTCTGATCAGTGTTGAGAGCACGGATTGGATGAGTGTCTGAGCTGCCAGAATTTACTCCGCAGCTGTCAGTGGTCTTGAGCATAATTCAACAAAACATCTTTGATGTGAGCTGCCCACTTGATTACTAAGCTCTTTCCGCTAATACACAAACCAGCTACAGTATCTGCTCGTGCCATATAACGACATGCAGTATAGAATGGGTGCCTCAGTCAGAACGAACATGTCTGACCGAGCTGTACCGTCAATATTCAAGGACATACAAAACAAACTTGTGTTCAAGAGCCGAAATTGATTTCCACAGATATCACATAGAGCTGCCAAGCTGGGCTGTTTTTCATTTCCTGTCTCTTATTAACCCCTCCATATTTGTTCTGTGCTCTTTGCTGGGTATACTGTACATCACAGCCAAGCTCCGATGTACCGTTTTTCAAGAAACATAATACTGCTTCTTTTGGTGAAGGCCACATAAATCTGAATCCTTTATCAGCCGCCAGCACACCTCCTCGAAGACGCCCGGGACGGATTCTGTTATTTTTATCTAATCATTTCCTGAGCATATTCTGGTGTCAGGATCCATCCCGGCTGACAAGTGCTGGTTCCATTTGAGTCCCCTATCACCCTGTTTTTCCAGTGTTTCGCCATGACACCTGACTGATAAGTGTGGTGTTCAGTCAGTATGTAGAAGGGCAGGATTTCAGCAGTGACACGCGGCATTTAGCACAGAGAAGCCGCTCAGTAGTGCCCATGGTGGCAGTTTGTCTCATAAATGTTTTTGTTTTATATTTTGATTGAGGACTTTATGCCTGCAGACCTCAGCATTTGATGGCACTTTTGAGACTCGTGCTTATTCACTGCAAAAGAAAAATGGTGTCTTGAGGAAATGTGAAGTGTCAAGAGATGTCATTAATCCACTGGCTTTGGTCAAAGGAGTCACAATTTGCAGGAATTTGTGGCCGCTATGAAACGAATGCCAAGATTTAAACTGCTCTGCCTTTGTTTTAATTTGTATTTGATTGTGCATTTATGGCATTAAATTAGCAATGTGCCATTTTTTAAAATTGGCAATTCTCCAAACAGACTTGAGCCCGGCAACATCCTATGGGACACCTAGTCACAACTCTTGACCCTGTAGCTGTGCTCTCCGGATGATGCCTCCAGGATTAAAAGGGTATTGTCACTTGCCAATCAATTTTTAGTGTCAGGTTTATTATTTGGAAACAAATGGAAACCCACTCATGCAGTTCACCCTCTTGCTGATTGTATCCCTCTGATCAATCCGTGTCTGTCCCTGATTTTTATTTTATTTATTTTTTTTGCCCAAGACAACTGCAAACTACCAGAGAGCAAAGAGGAAGTCCAGGTTACAAAATATGGCCTTTCTTCTTTTTGTGTGTGTCTGTATGCGCATTGAACCTCACCACTGGGCACAGAGAGGGCAGCGAGAGGGTGTTATGTTGCTGAAGTCCACCACTCCCATTTGCCTGTCTGTCAGATGTCTTGCTTGGCTGAGCTCCACACAGTGATGGTGTTGACAAAATGACAGGAGGGGGGCACACTCCAGTGAATGTCAATTTAGCTGCAAAGCACCGCTTCCCTAGGAGCGCTGAAGCTCCCACACACCAAAACCAAAAAGGGAGAGAGCTGTAGTTTATAAAAGGCAAGCCCCACAGAATTGGATATTTACATAAAACAAACAGGGTCACGTGCATGCTTAACAATGCACGCTACACAGTCCCTGCTCTTATACAAGCATATTGTGCACACACTGTGACTGATACATCCCAGCAGCTGCAATTAGCTGGCATGTAGAAGAAATCACTATCAAAATGTTACCTGACATTATGTCACCGTGACAAGGTGGTGATGGTGTGCGTCTAAGCACAGGTTCAGCGTCATTCGTTCCCACAGATCGTGTGTTCTCAGAGCTTTTCCTTGGCTTGCTTACTGTCTTGACTTGACTGGTGGGATTAGAGATTCATTCTAATGTGTCTCTAATCTTATAATCTGTCTAATAGGGGCACAGTTACACTGGAGCCCTTTTTAATATATAACACAGATTGAGTTGGGGGACTGTGGAGGTTATGGGGGACGTTTTGTACCGATTTGAATCAATTCACAAAGTGCTCCTGTTTATAACTGCATGAAGTGTTTGCCGTTGCATTTTCAAAACTCACCTCAAATGTTAAAGAAGTTATACCAAACAACCTCCCTGGCATATTTAGAAAATTAGCATTTGATGACAGGTGTTCGGATTAACACTGATTTAATGAGCTTTATGAAAGTCCCTGGAGGATGAATGCGGGGTTTTGGGATTACCTACTTCCAGGATACTGTTAAAGACGGGCAAATGGAAAATCTCTGCTCCAAATCCATTCAAATGTGTCCATGTCCTTATCTGCTACACTAGAACAACATCACCACTTTTACTCATGTGCAGGTGAAACAGATGCCTTTATTGTAGAGACGTGAATGTCACAGTATGTGCAGCAGAACAATAGATTCCTTTGGACGTGTCTTTTTGTGAAATGATTGTTAAGACGGCATTCTTTATCTTGATGGCACGCTTAATTGGAAATGCAAACACAAGGTCGTTTACAAGGCAGCAGTCTCCAGCAGGGTTATAGTTTTGCTCAGGGTTTCAATTTAATGTAAAAGTTACCTTCACACAGTCTACAATATTTAGTGTATAAATACTGATGAAAAGATCACATTCATTTGTGTGTAAACAATACATTTCCTGTAAGATCAGCCTCACAAAGGAGTTTCTCTTCTTCTAACGAAGCTGTTTTGTCATATTACTACTTCCTACAGTCAACATCACTGATTGTGAAGACACGTGGATATGTATAAGAATGCACCAAGTTTGACCACGAGTCATCACATCACCACATTCACACAACAAAATATCAAGATTAACGCTTCACACTTTTAAAATCTTCAACAAGGTTTGCATTTTTTTACGCTCAAGCCGACAATTTTGAAATACACGACCTAACTTTCTGTTCTGCACATTACCATACCACTACCTTTTGTGAAATATATGTATATATGTATAAGTAACCGTATATATTATGTTCTGTGTGTAGTGCTACAACTTTGATTTCATTGTGCAGCCCTGTGTTGTAAAATGACTAAATAAATGTACATTTGCTGTAGAATAATATTTGATCACAAGACATATTGTCTTAACAACCAAAACCTTAAAGCGGTTTATACCCTTACATTCCTTCACACTCTATATTACTTTAACTCCTTGACACAGTATGTGATGAGAATATTTCATTACCTCGCCCAGAGCGGCTCCATGAAATATGCTTCAACAAACAGTGTAAGTCCATACAGTGTGCAGGGTGTTGCATGACGTTCAGTATGTTCAGGAAGTTCAGTATGTATTTAGACTTATAACAAAGTTTAGTATGTTAGGACTCAGTAACGTGTAGTTAGTGTATAAGTACAATTAGAGCTGCAACGAATAGTCGATTTGTTGATCGCCAGAGAATTAATCGGCAACAACTTTGATAATTCATTAATTGTTCAAGTAATTTTTTCAAGCAAAACTGGCAAAAACATGCAGGTTCTGGCTTCTCAAATATGAACATGTTCTGGTTTTCTTACTCTTCTGTGATATCAAATTGAATATCTTTGGGTTTTGAGTGAAGATGTCACCCTGGACCCAAAACGATTAAATGATTAATTGTGAAAATAATCAGTAGATTAAACAATAAGGAAAATAAAGTTAGATTTTAATAATTAACCTTTATCAGTATAACCCTTATCTAGGGTTTTTTTCTTTGTTACTGCAATAGTTTTTTATACCACGATGAAAATAAAATCATTAGAAATTACAGAGTGACAAAGGCTATGTGGGATCCCATACAAAGTGTGTGTGAGGGAATGTCGAAGAATGGTGTCAAGCTGGAAACTTGACAGGTTTAAAAAGGCATGAACAATGGGCACCTGTGGGAGTTAAAAAATTGTCCCAGCTGAACACGACCTTGTCAATCTTCTCCTTATCAGCCTCGATCCAGACAAAGGGTCTGCAGTGTCACCTGCTGTGGGCCTTGACTGAAGTCAGTAGGAGCAACTCTCGGTATGCCTGTTTGCCCTTGAATTTCTGAAGATGCTTAAAGGGCCAGTCCTTCAGATGGACTTCATAGATAGAAGACTGGGTACTCATAGATTAAAAAATACTAAATACATCGGTAAATCAATTTTTCTACAGAGGCTTTAAAAATCCAATAAAACATATTTACTATAAGAGAAACTAAACACTTGGAGCTAGTAAAAGATGATAGTTTGCCAGTCCATTGTAGAGTGTTTAGCAGCAGAGACTCAGCAGCATATTGGGGTGTCCCATATCTCTGACTGTTCATCCCGTGAGTCTCTCAAAGCTTGTGTAATATGTTATACAACTTACATTTATCCGACACCTCCCAACCTGAGTTGACAACAGGTTCCTCTGAATATAGTGCTTGGCTGCATAGCGAGCAGAATCCCATTACTTAAATGGATAGGACTAATAATAAAATATTACTTCCGACCTAACCGGATTAACAATGATCTTGTGCTCTTGGGAATTTGTTGAGCAGCCTTTCCACACAAACACCTGTTTATATATAAAGCTTAAAAAGCAAGTTCATTTCGCTTCTGCTGCTTTGTGTTCATGGATTGGAGGATGGACAATAAATGCAGGCTGGACAAACAAGGAGGGGGTAAAAGGCAGGGCTCTTTACATAGTCTGTTTATGTGCTTACTGCTGCATCACTGTATTGCTGAATTAATGCCAAGTATACACACGTTGGGTCGGCTAGGGAATGCTAAGCATAGGAAAATATAAGCAGTTTGCAAACTTCATGCCACAGAAAATGCAGATCAAAGAAAAGGGTAAGACACACTGAATCAGCAACCAGGTCTGAACAGTGAGGCACACTGTGTGCAGGGTTCTGGTCTACTTAGGCTGATTGGTATCTCTGCATCTTCTTCAATGTGCTCTACCTGAGTGATTGTTTATGTAAAACCCCAAGTCTAGAAATAACCCCTTTACTATTTGTTTTTAGGGACTGATACCAAATCCTGAAGTTGATGCTTTAGCAGAAAGATTTATTTTAGTATATTAAATTCTGAGGTAGCAACCCAGTGGGATCCCTCAGGGATGCCCAGAATTCAGAGGTGATCTGGTGGTGCTTTGGCTTGACCTACCCAATGCCTACGCTTCCATCCCCCAAAAGGCTCTAGATCTAAACCATGTCCCAGGCAGGTTTAGGGAACTCATCCTTGAATATTATAACAACTTCCATCTAGAGAGATTACATCAGAACTACAGAACACTAACACACTACAAACCCTTGTAGAGTTAGTGTTTAATGTGGAACAGTTAACACTGTCTGCAACAATACCTCCAGTAGTAATAAACACAGTAGCACATAGACACAGGCAGCTTTAGCTCACCAAGATTTCCTTTTTAAAGCTTTTGACCAGCTGGATTCTGAAGTAGCCAGAAAAGCGGGACCAATAATTTGGACTGATAAGGAAAAAAACAGTGCTGAAACCTTATTAATTAGCTGGTGAAACATGCTAAAGCCACTCTAGTAACAGAATTACACACATGTTCACTGTGTAGTACAGACGTAAGTGTGACACTTGATAACACTACTGAGACTCCCGTTCTCACTCATCCTTTATTCAAGCCACACATTTCAGTGCCTTTTAACCCCGGTTTCATAGCACACATGATAGTTACATCAGATCCTCTGTATTAGTTAACGAATATTACAGTGCAGAGAACTTGTTTTTGACAGGTAAAGGTAAAGGTTGTGTTTGCACTGCAGAATCATAACTGGGGTTCTTACTGCAGAGATACATATTTGGCATTCCAGTCACAGCCCTCCAGTGGGCCAACAGTTAGAGCAGATAAAGCAATACCTTAAGCAAGAAGTGCAGTAATTGTGGTTGAAGAGTGACCTCATCAGTCCTCATGTTTGAATTTGCAGGTTTTAACTAATGTAGGGGACTCTATAATGGTGCACGGGTCAACTGGCAGCTCTGAATGAAATGATTAAACCGTCAAAATGTCCCTTGACTATATGTGTATATTGATTTTCATTTTCATTCCAAAATGACAGTTACAATGATATGGATATTCTAATCAGAAGCGTGTTTGACATCCACTTACAGCTTCACATATCTTCTGATAATATAAATAATAATAATCTTTATTAGAGCATTTTTCTATACCCACGTTACAAAGTGCTTCACACAAGGCAACGACTCAGTTCAAACAAATAAAACCAAATATAGTGTCGCCAGCACAAGGCCAGTCAATAAAAAGTCAAGTAAAATCAGAAAAAGCTTTCCGATAAAAGTATGTTTTAAGAGAGATTTAAAAGCGGTCACTGATTCTGCTGACCTGATTTCCTCCGGCAGCTCGTTCCATAGCTTTGGGCTCCGACTGCGAATGCTATGTCACATCTGGAGTGTGTACAGCAGAGTTAGAGTAGTGTCTCACTTGAAAAACAAAGGAAATTAAAAATTACCAGCAGTGATTTCAGAAACTGAGAAAAACTATTTACTATAATGTCTCTCTGATCTAAAGTCAGTTACTGTTCACAAAGCTCACAAAACAAAGGTCAAATATACAACAGCACGTATTTCGACAATTTAGCTTACATTCGTTGAGTGATGCCAAAGTCATCCTGCAATTTCACACTATTGATCACTATAAGAAAACCATGTAGCTTTACGACGTTGATCTGGAAACATTTGGCATAAGGAGTATGGTACTATTATTAGTTATCGGCATATAATACAAATATAAATTAATTGATTATTGATTGAATAAAATAATGAAATAAGACCTTAACTAAACCAAAAATAAAATGCACAGAAATAATGTAGTATAAACATAATATAAACTATCAAATGAATGAAAGCACAAGATTTGTGCTCCATATTATTATATAGATATACATAAAGAGACGCACTATTTCCTATCAAGATTTAAGTCAAGTACTCCGGCTTGAGTACAGTGTAACTGACTACATAATGGATACTTTAAGTGCACTTTCCTTCATAAATATATAATCATTCTTAAAAACATCCCGTCCATTGGTGAATACAATATTATAATGTATTTGTCCTAGACCTTTACATGCAGCCCATAACCTCCCACAATTATATAGCCACAGATATAAGCATATTTTTTCATTTCAGGAATAAATAAAACAGTTTCCAGCAGTGAATCATGGATGTGGAAGAAGGTCTAGGTCGAGATTTTGTGACAGTATATTTACTAGAAGCCTCAGCACAGATTCCTATATCCTTGATGTTGGCAAATATGCTGAAGACATTTTCTGAAATGTCACCATCCCCCACGCAATTAGTCACTACTGCTGCTGATGTTTTTGGTAGTGACGTTATTCTGTATTCTGCAGTCGGAGCTGCAAGTTATAGCATTTCTTCATTTCTCTCAAGAAACTGAACAGAATTAGGAGATCTAACCCCTTTTATTTGTGAATGAGATGAAATTATGTATTGCAAACAAGTGTACAGAGCTGACATTTGGTAACTCGAAGAGTCATGCAAGGACAGAAAGACAGTTTGAGGGAATACAGAGGATGAGAGCTGAGCCCCTGAAGTATGAAAAATATTTAAACAAAGAGACGGAAATAAATGAAAGAACAGGGCAACTTTAAGTCTATCAAAGATTTATCTGCCAGAAAGCAAAGGAATGTCTAAAGGAGCTGAAAGAAAGAGAGCACAGGGCATTAGTGAGAAGACAGAGAAAGTAGCAGATTTCTGGAGAGCTTTGAGGACGGCGTAGACAGAGAGAGGACAGATCAACCAGTAAGAGGCGCTAGTGCTGCAACAAGGACTAACTATGAACCAAAAATTACTTCGTACCTTAAACGTGGATCAATAGGTATGTAAAGTAATTTTCAGTGCAAAAATGTACCAAGGATAGAACACATTACAGCAAGGAAACGTTATAAAAAAACACATTGAAAATACACTGAATAAATAATACTAATAACGAATATAATAATGCACTTGTCAAGTCCCTTATTTAGTCTATTATAGTCCAGTGTTTAGTCTAATATGGTTTTTAGTCAGATCTAATGAATGTGGCATATGGATAAGTGGTTGGCAGATTTTCCCTCAGGCACCTGCAGCAGTACGCCATGTTGATGTCACCCTCTTTTCCTGGCACAATGCCACTAATTGGGGTTTCCCATTATCGAGATGAGATGTCTGACAGCTCTGCTGTCCCCATGACACTGCAGATGTGCAGCCACGTGCCTCTCAGAGTTAACCTCTGTATGGGTTCATTTCTTTCTTTATTTCTTTTTCATCAAAGGAGCCGACTCTCAGAATTGGCAGCATGATATATTATAATAAACATAGCATACTAGAAATATTATAACCAGGTATACATCACACTTTCCTTCCACGACAGCACTTTATTTCACACCGTGACTTTTAAGTTGCATCTTGTGCTCTACCTTTTTCGTTTTGATGTGTATTATTTGTATTATTTGATACTAATCATAAAAGTAGTCTTTTCATAAAATGATATGCAGTACAAAGTTGCCATGTATGCAATGTTCCAGGTAAACAACTAGCAGATGTTGGGGCCCATAAAGATAAGATGTATTGTTGTTAGGACGTGGTCTTCCTTGGTATGTGAAAGGTCATTCTGAGAGGTCTCTTTTCTGACCCCTAGATAGGAAACAGAAGTTTACAGACTCGTGTGTTGTAGTAGGACCCCATGTATGCCTAAAGGTATAAAAGACGAGCTTGAACAGTGTTCGAGGCAGCAGTACTGATTTGGCTACGGGTGCTGTACAGGTTAAGATGCGCATGCCTGTTGATCCTGATCTTTGATGCAAATAAACAATATTATGTGAAAAGTCAGTATCAGCGGAGTTTCCTTCCATCATCGGATCATCGCCTACATCTGGGGAATGAAGAAGAAATTAACAACAGTTTTCAGGGACAAAAAGTAAAATAAAATAACTTCATCAACATTACATTCATTAACCATTTCTGAGTTGATTGAGTAGGATGTTTGTTTTGTCAAATTTAAAAATGTTTATTCTTCAAAAACAACATTTCAGCAGTCTAAATATGAAAAGCAGAAAACGAACTGTGCAAAACGTTTGCGAACGTGATCAACAAGCTGCATATTCACCCTGTCAGAAAGGAAATTGCTACTCTATCATCATCATTGTTTATAATGTTGTAAAGTCACATTTTGAAACAGCAAAAAACTGATGTTGGCAGCTGCAGAAAATCCACTGTAAAATCATGAAGCTCTTTGCATGAGTCTACAAATCTACCCTTTTTTCATTGTTAAATTCACAAACCAGTAACCAGCATCTCTCTGGTGTCGTGCTTCAGTACATTGAGGTATTCCTGCTCGAAACAGGGCTGGATGGATGGTTTGGACTATAACAAACAAGGCAGTGAAGCCCACTGCATTGTGTATCTGGTGAAGCAATCCTCTGTGAATTGCTTTGTGCATAATCTTATGCTGTCACACCAGGAAGCAAACATTGTGCCCACCACATATACATGATTTTTCATGTGATGGGAGGGGTGGAGAGGATGTTGAGAAATTCGGGATGGTACTATTGGCATAGTGAATTACATCTTTCCTGGAAACGAAACCAGAGTTTTAACACAATAAAATAAATATTTTGTGCATAATTTAGCTCTGATTGTTATAACAGGTGTGCAGTCTGATGGAGAATGTGCAAACAAAAGTCCTTTTTATTGTGACTTCAATGGAAAAGGTCCGTGCTGGATATGTTGTGATTCATCACCAGCAGTATTGAAGAATCTGAGAGTCACAAATGCCAACTGGGTCGTCTCTGACCACAAAGAATAGCAAACATGATTTCTGAGTTATGTGGCCTTTGACTCGTAACACACACCAGCAGATAGCAGCAGTTGGGTGACAACATAATCACATCAGTCATAAAGGGCGCTAGCAGTAGATAGAGCAGCCATAATGGCCAACAGTATCCTGTGTTGGTGAATTGAAATGGTGAGCTGAACCGGAGTACTGTACTTATCTTTGTAGAGCGCGGACTAAACCAAACTGTTCTTGAATTGCTATTATTAAATCTTCATTGGGGCATGAAAAACTCATTGCATGTGAGGCGGGTGTATTGAAGTTCATTGAACAATCCAATGCGCTATGTATGAGACTATGGAATTGCTTCTAATTGAATTTTTATGGGAGCCATGTGAACAGCAGGGCTGCCTATGCTTCACAGCATGCAAACAGAAAATATCATGGTTCATGAATGCTGCATGCCTGGATGCCATTTGATATATGACTTCAGCTTTTATCAGCAAATCATGTCCAGATCCATTATATGAATATTAGACTCTACCAGATCCTCATAACCAGATATTGAAGTAGTCGTGCACAATTCCACACACAATTTAGCCACAATATGCATATGAGCAATATGAAAAGCCAGAAAAGAAAGGCAAGAAAATATTATGAGGGAACAGACATAAATTAATACATCACTTTTTTTTTTTTGGAATTTTTTAGAAGCAAAACTTAAAACTGAATTGAAATGATGCTGCTTGTCCAGGCAGGACTTGAAAACAAGTACCAAGACTAGCAATTAAATGGCCACATACCCAAAAAATAAGACATATGTGCTCCTTCCAGGGATGCGGAAGGATTTCTTTGAGCCAGTTTTCCAGGCCACCGGGGTCCAAACTCTTCAGAGGATATCAGGGACTGCAGGACAGTGCCTGGCACTGCCAGTAAATGATGGAATAATCTAGAAACACAGCAGCCAATACTCTGGTCTGATGAGTATTTACCTACAGGGGGTATGCTCATCCTTCCGTTTTATCTCAGCAAGCACATATGGTGCCCTGTTGCAGGCGCCTCCAACAGGAACGTCTGTTTTCCAGAGGATGCCTGCAGTTTATTTATACAGTTTTGTGCACTTGTTGTATGGCTATGTGGCGTTAGACAAAACAGACCTCTTGTCGGAATTGGGGAGATTTTTTCTTGCTACTCCGGTCAAGGTGTGTCATGCCGTGATATTTCCACTGTGTGCGTTCCAGTCTCAGTGACACGAATAATACATGTTCCCAATAAACAACATTTTAAACCTTCTGAATCAATGGCTCCTCATCCCCCTTGTCCTTCAGACAGCAAGAACTCCTGCTGAGCCTGCGTGAACCACTCCACTTCATTCACTTAAGTACGTTTTTACCACGACATCTAACGTGACAGCCAATCCTCAGGGGGGCATTGATTGCAGGGGCCCCTATGGGAGTCAGGGGTACATATTTATGTGGCAGTAGACAGCTGTCCTTAAGAATAATGTAATGGAAGGCCACTGAGACAGACATTGACAGTGAATAGTGGCCCCTCTGGGGGATTAGGACTGCCTGCATCATCACCTTCATCTCTTCACAAAAATGTATATTTACTTTGAATTAGTTTATCAGCTCGACCCCTTGGTCCACCCCTGATGATTTAAATGTGCCCGCAATCAATCGTATTTACATAATGAGATTTACAATGTCAAAAGCTTGTCAAAGACAACTGTTCCAAAAATGCCCTCACTGGAGACGTCAGAGGTGAAGGGTGAATGTGTCAGATTTCTGGAAAGAGTTCAGCATCTCATAATTGTAGTCACATTAAAGACGACAAATAATAACGTGTACCCTTTGTGTCTTTTTAGGGGACATATTTCAAGCAAGGCATTTGTCAAAGACAGCACATGTTATGAGAGTTGTTAAATCAATTAAAATCAAAAGTATGACAATATGAAGACATTCCAGGTGTATCCATCTGATGGCACATAATAGACAGAAAGCATTTTAATCTCAAAACTGTGCTTTGCTGCAAATACAATGACTTGCCAACCCGGTTCATTTAAAAACAATGACAAGATAAACTGGCATTTTAGCAGATGGAAAGCAGACTTTTGATTTTTATCAAGCTGTCATAAAAAAAATCTTCCCCATACTGGTGTGGCATTTACAATAAATCAGCTTTTCCTCTGCGCTTCAAAATGCCTCGGGGCTGAAAAAAGGTCACACATAAGATGAGAAAATCATACATGTTTGAAAGCGTGCTCATTGTGGTGCTCATATTTTTGAAGTAACTTATTTTACACGTATTAAATATTTTATTAGAATTCATACATCTCCTGTAGTGAAGTGTTCAAGATGTAAACAATAGTGCTTTAAATATACAGAATTATACGGAGAAATACATACAATTGGTCATGTAATGACTTTATGAAAATTGTAGGCTACCAGTCAAGTAACTGTTGGAGTCATCAGTCACATTCGTGTTTTCTTAATTTCACAGTTTTCAATGTCGCCATTTCAACACCCAGCTCATACCTCTTATTGCACACACACACACACACACACACACACACACACACACACACTAAACATAAAACAATTTTCCATAGAAGGGTTGCTGTTGAGTGTCAGAGCCCCTGCTGAGTTGTTTGGCCTAAGAGTAGTAACCACTTAACCACTGTCTCGTAGCAACAACATGACAAAGCAGATTTCCCAGTGTGGTTCCACACAAGCGCACACACACACACACACACACACACACCTGACACAGGAAGGGGAATGTGTCCCCAGCAGTCCATTTTGAGCTGTATGAACCTTACAAATTAAATTCAACTTTGAAGTTAATATTAAAAACATTAAATTGCCAAAAGCTAATATTACAACTAACCGATAGCGTCACCCTTTTCATAGAATTATTGTGAAATGCTTGTATGAAATTTTACACCTAACTGATGTTATTTTACCCCCTGATGTTAAAGTCTCAGATCGGATTATGCATGTCTCAAATGTGAGGATCAGCTGACTTACTAAGACTCTCAGTGATGTACAGACCTGAGGATATATATTCACCATCACCATGGCAACCCTCAATTTTTGTAACTTATTCTGTGACTCAGATTATTTTGGTGCCAATCATTTAGTCAGAGATCCAGTCCAGTTGCTGCTTACCTTTTCATTGTGAGGATTCTTAACCTGTGATCTTAACTTTTTGTCATTTTTTGAGGATTTCAGGGGTCTCTCCAGAATTGTTGGGTATGATATGTCCCTTTTTGATCGACTAGGACCACGTTCTAGTCTACGGAATAATGAGAAACTAAACTCGGGCACTAATTTGGGTTCCCTTTTCATTTACAGTGCACATTTGGATGTTTGGGTTTTCTCTGTTTTCCCAAAATAACCCTGAAGATCTTAGCATGTTGATTTATTGTGTGTAATGTTTTTTTTGTATATTGTCGGTGACTGTGTGATGTTAGAGTGGATAATGGAAAGAAGATGAAGAGCATTACAGTAGCCAGAAAGGCAAGATGTGTGTCTGCAAGATAGAGGCAATCTGTTAAGTGTTTTCTGTCTCTTTCAGCTGTAACTGCATTGAAATAATTAGAAAACAGTTTTCATTTCTGTTGCTTCCTTTCCATCTTATAAGCCAACACTCTCTCTTATCTAGTTATATGAATATATATATTCTTTATTACACATTTTTTTAATTTAGCTACATTACTTTGTTCCAATATCAATCAATGGCTGCATTTATATAGCCTTTTTTTTTATCTAAAGCACTTTACAATTTTGCCTTTCACATACCGGTGGCAGTGAGTGAACCATGCCAGGTGCTGGCCTGATGTTTTTGGGGGTTCTTGTCCGATGGCAGTCAGACCTGCTGCACCTCCTGAGCCACAGCCGCCCAATCAATAACATTGAAAAAAACAAACTTAAAAGAAATGTGGATACAAAGACCTAATAACAGCCTGTGTTTACAGTCTGAACGAATGCTGTACACATGTTGTATCTTGAAATGGTACAGCTATGAACATGAAATTATTAAATTGTGGAATTAAGTTACATATAGGGACATAAAAGATACACGATTTTAGTATAAAATTTGAAGTTTGCTTACTCTGCTTCAACAGATTATTACAAGCAATGCTAAGCTACAGAGCAAAACAAATATTATATATATCAAGAATTCAAAGGTCATTTGTTATGTTAAGAAAGAAATCTACGGGAACTTTAATAGGATTAATTAAGCACCATAGAGCAGTTGCCAGGAAACCTTTTGGCACTTACACTTCCAAGACATTAATAGACTCAACAGCACTGAATATGTAGCTATAGATACATCTCTCTCTAGCTATTCTATTTCTGTAATATTCTCACATCTGATGTGTTTTCCCACGTCTGCATTATACCTATCAAGTGCTTTCAGAATTTCAGACTCTTCATTTTTTAATGATGGGCGATGACACCCTGTGAATGAAGTGTAGCTGATTTGCACTGCCAACTAAAAAAGTAGGACTCAGACACTGACAGGCTGTCACTGAACACCAAACCCTCTGGCTTTTTACTTCCATTCTCCAGCTGTCTCGCTGTCATGTAGCACCCTGCTATCTCTGTTTGCAGGAGTGCATTGTTTTATTTATTTTGCTGATTTTCAACGTACAGAGAGGTGAAGTCGTGAAGTCCGGGGCTAGCCTCTGTTCCACTAGCAATCTCTTATTCAGCATTTCTTTCATCCGTCTTTCTGAATGTGTTACTGGAATTTACTGTCCATATTCTACGATGAATCAGTAATTTTCCAACTTTTTAATTGTGATCTCTGCAATCTAAAAGCTTCTACGCTGTTCAGTCCTGCTGTCTGACAAGTCTGAGCTAACCGCGACGCCTCAACTTCCTCATAGACTCTTCTGTCGAGCCGTGACGTTTAGCCGCGGACATCTAGGGCTTATGGGAATAACAAAATATTGAATTAACAATAATATTGATATGTTTGTTTTTTTTTTAAAACTGCTGTCTATGTCTATGTATGACATACTGTTGAGAAAGGATCTGTTGGCCTGAATCTTTAGTAATTTCCTTTATTTCAAGTTTTGAATTAGGTTTTCTTACTTCTGGAACAGAAAGCAGTTTCACTCCGGCTCTCTATAATACCTGAATTTTTGTAAAAGTAGCAGAATGGTTTAAATAGATTTTTCACCCATATTTGCTGTGCCCACTCTTTCCAAAAGTTTCCTGCTGCGAGAAGACACAGTTCCAGATATCTCACAGTACACAATGTCCTCTTGCAATGAAGTCAGCTCAGAAAACACAACACAATGTCACAATGGTGTTGTGTTACCCGAATTTTTGCACTTGTAATTTCAGAGAGAAAAGTGGATGGAAAACAAATGAACACAGTGGAAATAGAGTATGTTTGCCGTGCAAATTGTACTGTTGAAATCCATTTTTGCTTAGATTTTTCTATTATTATCTGGTGTTCACCAATTTGTTTAATATTCAAAATAAACATTGATAAATTCATACATTTTTGATGAACAAAGAAAAACCAAGAACAATGAGCTTTAATCCGTGTGCAGGAAATGAATAATGGACCTCCTGATTTACCCTTGAACAGCTCCCTCATTTAGCCTCGTAGTTGCTGACTTGTTGTTGTATGTTCACAAATTAATTTGTATTTATGATTCTCTTATAGAGACTCATCCGTCTTTAGCCACTGTCATTAGATGCAGATATGATGATAATATCCATAAATAAATGAATCATTGTCAGTGGATGAAATGAAGCCAACAACAGCTCCAGGTAAATACAAAATCAGTCTGTGCTGTTATGAGCTCCTGCAGTTCAACCAGCATTCATGAACATCTCTTAAAACGTTAAAACAGAACACACAGGCTTTGGTTTGACATTTGGTTTTGTAAAATTGTGTACTTTCATGTCCACAATTTTGCAGGTTTTATTTTCATTGAATGTTTTTCAGGTGTTAAACAGTTAATATGGCGAATGTCCACAATTACATGCCAGGCTTTTCTTCACTGCCAGCAGATCGGTAATTGCGGAGAAACCAAGACTGGTGTGTGTAACATGATTGGAACAATATGAATCATGTTCAGTGTGGGTTTTTATTTTTTCCTTTGAAATTGTCCTCGCACCACACGAGACTGGATTTGTTTGGTATCTTGCTAAGAAGAAGAAAAGAGCATCCGCAAGAGTATGCCAAATGTTTTTATTCCTCGGTGTACACTTTTCCGCTGTAAGCTTAGCAGCTGCTAACAAACAGATTGACCACAGTTGAACCTTCTCAGTGAAATCATTACACAAGACAGAGGCTAAAAGTGATGTGATCTGCAGTGGCAAAGATTGGAAGCAAGGCAACTGGTTTAATAATGTCATTAGTAACACTTCAAATGATAGCAACCCCCTGAAACTGCAATGAAATCCCAAGGAGCAGTGTTTTCACTCGGCTTGAGAACCACTAAATCCTGTTTTTGTGCACCACACCACTTCTATTTTGAAAAAAATAAAGGGAAAAAGTAATTTCTCTCTGGGCTGTATATAGTCTTTATAACAAAGTAAATGCTATATACTGTAAGTAATACTCCTGGGCTACTGGAAGAAGAACTATTACATTCAGTGGTCTACAGAGTCTATTTAGTAAAACTGAGCAAAACACTCTGCCCTCAGTAGGACTATTCATTTCAGCAGTGTAGGTTTTAGACTTACGAGAGAAAATTCATTTTCTCAGATCCACGTCTGTCCATTTTGTGTAACATGGCACTGATTGCAGCTCTCCTTTGCCACACCACAGTGCCAATGAAAACTGTAAATCAACTGCAAGTCTGCTTTTACAGTTGGGACAAACTTACAAAATATATTGTGTAAATAATTCTATGTATTTATCAGATGTAAAACTCTCCTCATATGTTGATACCACACAGGAGAATTTATAATAATTGCTCAGAAAGTCATATGACAAAGCACACACAGAAATAGGCACACGACATAACATCAATCACACATTGTGGCATTTGATTATGTGTTAAGCATTAGCCTTTGTGTTTCCCCCTCATTATTTCTATGTCTGCCTGTCCCCGTCCTCCTCCGAAACTGATGCTTGAGTATTTATCCTCTCCCTACTTGTATCCTCAGTGGATTGCTTTGTCCTAATTGGAAAGCTGAGTTAATTATCCCCTAGCCTGTACTACTTGGCACATCATCGAGACCTCCCTAGAGAGACTGTTAGGTTTGGCTCATAATACTGAGAAAAAAAAATAAAAAATTGAGTTGGGGTTAAGAATGGGGACGAGGGACCACTCTGACCTGAATTGGGCCCCCGATTGATTGATATGGATTGTGGATGGAGAAATCAAGAGCATCCATCATAATTTTCGGCTGTCAGCATTCACAGGGATTTCATAGAGCTAATTGGAAAGGCCTGCATTAGATTGCAGTTTTTCATTTTGCTTCCCTCAGGGTTTCACCAAAAAGCTAGTCTTTTGTGTGTTTAGTCTTAATGAAGTCAAGTCACGGGACGCCACAGAATGAGAGGGAATGGACAAGACTAGGTAACCTGTGCTGGATACCCAAATTGTACCATACCATTACCAACTGTGTAGGTATATATGCTTTTCCATAGGGCAGGATTTGCATCAGAAAATGTGTCAGTAACCTTAATATGTTGGTGTTTGAAGGTTTAAACAAACTATGTTGCATCTTTTTGTCCTAACCCCTGGGATAGGAAACATTTGGCTCACAAACTTTACTTGGCTCTTTGCAGGAAATTTAATGATGCTTTAATTTCAAAGTTTATCTCAAAAATCAAAACTTGAAGAGCAAATTTGGTGGCAGCCAAAATGTTATTGACATAAGTGATACCTAATTGGAGGACGTCAAAGCTGATAGTGTTGAAAAGCTGAGAAGAAAAACATGATGTTTGGTACACTACACTATTGAAGAAGTCACATCAAGGCAACGAACAGTATTCAGCATAATCAGAAATCTAACATTGCTCTTACCACTTATTATTTACATCATGTAGTTTGTCTTATCAGTAGTTCAGAGTTTTAAGGTTGATTTAGTTCTTGAGCGGCACTGAAGTGATTCCAAAGCCAGAAAACACCCACTACCCTTGTGGGCTTTGTAAACCAGTGCATTTATATTGCAAAATAACACTTATAGTGACAAGAAAACAAAGGGTAGAGCATCATCGGATGGATTGTGGCACAGTTTCTCTTGGGACAAATTGTATTCAATATTCCAAAAAGAACTGACATTATACATTTTATATAATAGATGATAGATCCCGGAGCAACCCCCAAAAGGCTTGTATGAATTGAGAAAACTGTGTAAAGCACAGCTTACAGATGCTATTCTCTTCCAAGTCCTCTGCAATCTGTGTGCCTTTACTCGGCGCCACTCCTAAAAATGAATGATATGTAAGAGTCATTCTAAAAAATGAATGACATCTCAGACTTATTATAATTTAATGGAGCTCCAAGATACTTTCCTCTTACGATTAAACACAACTTGAATTCAATTTTTAGTATTGCTGCACTCTGAATAAAAAATCAAGAGCCAGAGAGGCAGTTTCAAATGTTGGTTTCACTTGAAACACTATCTTGTTTATAAGTGTTGGCAGTGTATTATTGCTGAAGCTATTAACACAGTCAGATTCAGTTATCTCTGTCACAATATGTGCAACGTTCACAGCTAAAACAAATATGTTCTAAATACCTCTTGGAATGATGCTATTTTATAAAATCTCTGTGCATGAAGACGTTTTGGTCAAAACAAGCCGCCAACACAAGTTGTCCCGAAGTGCTACCAGCGCTGTATGAGCACAAGCTGGGTGATCAGTGATCACCTTTATCGGATGAATATGATCATATTTATTTTCTGAAAGTATCTTAGTTATCATTAAAGACAAAAAAAAGTCCCCTCATGAAAAGACGCACTGCTAGTAATAAAAGATATAGGGTTACAAGTAACAATTCATCATCATTAGGTGTTTTTCTGCAGATCTGTCTTTTATTTTTTTCTGTAGCCTTTAAACGTTTGGGGCTACAGATGTGTTGGTTAAAGACAGAGCTTTTATACCCTGATCAAACTGCAACAACATATTCAACAAAATAAGACCGAAGGAAACCAAACAAAGCACAAGGCAGCATATACTGTAATGAGAAAACAGGTCTGCCTAACCTTTGTAGCCTAGCACCAACCTTGGACCCCCAGTGAAGACATGAAATACAGTAACTTCAAAGAAATTCTTGCTGAAGGAAAGGGGAAAACTTGAACAGAGCAATAGGTGCTCTGAGCATGTAGCAAAAAATAGTAAATGGGTATATGAGCTGTGAAAATGAAAAATTGTAGGGCAGCAAATACATTTAATGACCCTTTAGATTTGAAATCATTGCCTCCGCTCTCTTTTCTGTGAAAAGGTTTTCCCAGCTTTGAGTTGAGGTTTTGATGTTGCACACTTCGGATAACTGTGATCAGATGGCTAGCGCCGCTCAGAATGTGTATTGACTATCTGATAGTGTGTTGACTATCTCCTAAACTCCAATGAAATCACATGCTTCAGCCTAGTTAAGAACCCTGGAGTGACGATCTCTTAATAGAGGAGTTCTGTTCAAGGAGCTGGAGAGATGCAGCAAAGGAGATACTTGATCGAGTGGCTGCTTTGGAAAACTGATGAGAAAGACGAGACGTCTTGAATGTGATCAAAATACCAACTCGTCGGCTCAGTCTCCTGGTCATAGGCTGATTCGTGTGAAAATGGGAAACTTGTAAGCTGACTAGCCGAATGAGCGGGGTCTTGAATGAGCACCGCCTCACATCTGTAACTCGTGCACATCCGCTATGTTATCATGCATGGCAATGCGACCGGCTATGAATACCAAGTCCGATCCACAATAAACCTAAACACTCACCTAAGAACTGCATTACCAAGGTGAAACGTTCACCGTCCTGACCTAACCAGTCCCTCAAATCAATCTGC
Source organism: Enoplosus armatus (assembly GCF_043641665.1). NCBI lineage: Eukaryota > Metazoa > Chordata > Actinopteri > Centrarchiformes > Enoplosidae > Enoplosus > Enoplosus armatus. Next base: position 5,610,401 of record NC_092180.1, read on the forward strand.
CACAGACAAGGCGAATAATTCTCCACACAGGGGAATCGAACCACAGCAGCACTGCCATCTGCTTTTGATGGTGGACTGAAGCTTATTAGTCTTTTTCAGCTATGATAATATCAAACTGGTATTTTACAGATGTGTTTTTGTTAGTTCATTTTATGATTTGTTCTTTGCAACCTTGGGCTTTTTTGGAAATTGTGGTGCCGTTTTACATGAGACCAGAAGTAATTTCAAACTGCTGATGACAAGAAAGTCATTTTTTGTTCATTAGTCAACTCTTTCCTGAAGTGTGTAGTTTGCAACCCCTTACAACCACATTGATTGCAATTTAGTACTTAATTACTACCATACAGGCAGACCACTGAAGGGCAAGCAATTATAAGTTGTTATTGTAAGAGCACCAAAAGTAAGTAACACAGTTTTAATCTTTTCTTTTGTACCATCTTAAAATTTTCTCAAAGCACCTTGTAGGTTCCTAATATCCAAATTAAAAAACAAAACAACTACAGATGTGCTGATCTTGCTAAATCTGGCCCTAAACTTCACATTGAAATAATTAGATAATTCAATAAGTACAGAAACTCAAAACGTTTTCTAGCAGTATTCAAATTTTAAAGCTCAGTTCGCTGTGAGCACCAGGGGAGTGTTGGTGTTTACGCTCCCAGCACAGGAGGTTTTCAGGCCCGGGCTCTGAGAGTCAGATGGTTGGAGTCAGGTAACTTAAAGCATAGCTAACCTGAGTAGTAGTAAAGAGTGATCCAGAGCAGAGCAGCCGAATAACTCAGACAGACAGACAGACTGCTTTTGGCTCACAGGGATTACTTTTACATATGTTTACCTCATTATTTGGCAACGTTAAATATGAACATCAGCATAGTAGGTCCTCTTTAAAGCACAGAACTTTGAACTAGATAACTAATCAACTTTTCTATATTAACATATTAAGCCAGTTTGAGAAAGGTCTTTAGTTTATATACAAAATTCTCTCAACCCAGTTATGTTCCCCCAGTTAAGGTTGTATTTGGAGTATTTCTAGTATATTGTGACCAAAACATGAATTACTGCAAAATTAGTCACGTCATGAAATTGCTGTTTGGTAAATCAACATACAACATCTCAAGTTGTTAAGTTTTACACCCGGCTATCTTTCTTTATATCCAGCCTTCATGCCCTGAGTCTGTTTGACAAATTGTGATTAAGTTACATGGATGTAACATAAATTTCAGCGCAGCAACATGACTGCAGTTTATGACAGAATGGACATGATTGATGGTGCATTTAGCCAAGGAGATCTGGTACAGTACATGACAGTCTACTTGATTAATAAACACTGCGAGCTTGCAGTAAATACAGATATTAGCTGAGCCTTCTTAATCTGTACATGTAAATAGCTCTGTGAAATTTGCATATAAAAGTACTTGCAGTAGTAAGGGTAATGTGTGCATGTACTGTAAATTTATGTTCTTTTGTATGAAAATTACTTTTTCAAAGTGGCTTTTTTTTGTTAAGGTCAACTGCATGCATTACTCAGAGATTATTAGCAACCAAGAACGTTCAGAAGGCCCCAAATGTTCTTGTAATGTATAATAGATAAAGCAAATATTGCCGTGCTCGCCCATTAATGAAATTATACTTAACATTCTGCCCTGATTTAACAGGTTGCCCACAAATCCTAAGCTCCTTTCTTCTGACATAATTTGGTTTTGAACCCTGGCTAACATTCCTTGATTAGATTTCTTTATTGATTCTGCAGGAGCCGTGAAGGTCAGTCTATCACTTGACTCGCAGAGACTGACCTTCAGAGGAACTCTGGCTCAGACAGTTGTCTCGTTTCATTTGACTGGGATCATTTTCAGGGGTTGATGCTTCTGGATATTCGATATATTTGTTTTTAGTTTTGTTAAAAATAAAGCATCTTTCAGAAATGTGCAACGCATTTTAAATAACACGTGAAAACAGTTCTTTAATGTCCTCTGTGGCTCCCAAAAAGTCTGAGAAAACAACTCTGATTATGTCATCAGATTTATCTCAAGTTGGGTTTGAGAACTTTGACAGAAAGCCTGGGTTATGAACTGGGTGTGGAGTTTGACAGACTTTAGGCTGGGAGGACCTAACAAGATGCCTTTCAATCTAGGATCCAATGTCATGGATCTGTACTAGGGACTGAAAGTACAGATATTTTTGCCTCTGTTGCTTCCATTTTTACCATTCTTTGTTTTAATCTTTCTCTTGTGAGCTTCCCCTTTAAAAGCAAGAATATGAAAATCTTGTGGACCAGCGGCCACTGTAGCCGCAAGAGGCAATTACAGGATATTGGAACACTGAATTGTGCGTTACTTGTGTTTACTTTTGTGATGAAACCAATTAAATAGTCATCTGTGATGCAGTAAATGTATGTGTCAGCAAAGTTACCCAGTAATGTCTGTTACACAGCTACCTCAAGCTGCTGGTCATGCCAGACCAAGTACGGTCGTAGAGGCAAAACCCTTGAGTGCATTGAGCTGAGTGTGTTTTATGGCTTACACATTCAACTTTTTGTCTTTCAAAAGTTACATATTTTTGCTTTAATGTTCAGCACATATGAATAAATAGTTTGTTTTATTTGTATTCCTTCATAAATCCCAACATAGACAAACTATTGTCACTGATGTCGCATCAGGTTTGATATCATATTGTTTGATGAAATGAGGCCATGTTGGGTGTTGGTCACATGTTGGATTTTGTGGACATTTACAATCTAACATCCCTGTGACCTCTCTCTGACTTTGGTTTTATCAAGACACTGAATGAATAACACATTTAGTAAACTCACCTATTCATTTGTGAGCCTACTGTTTCAGGTAATGCCATTATCTCCCTTTTAGAGAAAATACATTCATCAGGACTAATATTATTAATAATTACTGTATCCATGATAACATGCTGTAAGTGTCCTTTGAACTAATATTCAGATTAATGCATCCCTCACCTCTAACAATTATTCTTCCGTCCTGACAAATGTATGACTCTCGGCCATTTGCTTCCTCATCAAGCAGCAAGCAGGATAAAAATTGCTCCGAGCTTCCACTGTCATCTAAAGAAAGTCAGTCACCATTTCAAGGTTAATGGCAAATCACTTTGAGGGATTCGGGCAACAGGGAAGGAATTTGTGCAATGTCACACGACTTGTTAGAAAAGATTAGAGCCCAAAGACAACAGAATAAAAAGCCTTCAGGTTCCAGCAAATACTCTGATCACGTGGTCCAGCAGTGTCGGTTTACTGACCTTTTCTGAAATATTACACTTGCCCTCAGATTTAATTTAGTGAAATGTGACAATGCTGTTAGCCTTCAGGCTGTCAGTGACATGGAAATATCATTTGCACTTTGCACTCAGTGTGCAAGCCTCATTTAGCTAATGAACATCTTATAGGCGGTACAAATGTGTGCAAACGTGTGCTTCTTTGCATCACTGTGATTGCATAGCAGTGCAGATAACAATGGATATAGGTTATATAAATACACAAACACGTTCCTCCTTTATTCTCTCATCTTTGTGGGTGTATTACGCTCTGACATAACCATATGGCAGCTGTCAAGTAAGGCTGTCAGAGTGTGAGTACATGATATTCAATATAATGAGGGAGAGGAATCAGCAGTACATGCTCGCAAATGCAGGATCTTGGAGCAGATCAGGTTAAAAAAAAAAAACGTCCCTGCCTGGTCAGGCAGCGTTGCAGTTGTCGACAAGCAGGCAGATAAAACTCTGTGAAAACAGAAGACAAGAAAAAGATGGAGGTAAAGATCAGGAAGGAAAACTAGAAAAGCAAGAACACTAAGACAGCTTAGACAGTCTGACAAAGGGCAAGGAAAAAACTGCCATCTATATATATTATATGACTAATGAGCAAATGCAAAGCAGCTGTGTAGACAGGTGGTGGATCACAGGAGGCGCCGAGTGGTCAGGTGTGGCATGACGGGGTCTAAAATAACAATCAGTACACAATGCACCGAGAGAGACTAGGGAATCGGAAAGGAGACAAAAATGTAAGTGTAACTGTATCTAACCTCAACCTGACATTTTAATGCATCAATAATTTTAATTAATATTTTCATTTCAGTTGTATTTTACTCATTTCATTCAATTTCACAGTCTAATCTGACTTTTCATGGTCATATTGGCAGGCCCTCTGTCAAGCTTCATGATGTTATGTATTATAGTGAATAATATATCACATTTAAGCTTTCTGCTAAATGGAGTGAATTTAATATCTGGCAGAGTTCTGGAGCACTACGACTACTATTACTACTACTACTAATAATAATAATAATAATAAACCTCATTTGAGTATAGTTTCACTGCTTTTGGCTTAAAGTACTTTTTCAGTAACAACATCTGTCAAAACATTTCAGAGCTGGTCTGATGATTGATTAGTAGATAGACAGACAATTAATCAGCAATAATGTTGATAATCACTTAATCTTGTAGGTCATTCTGGGAACTGCGATGGGCATATTTCATTATTTTCTGACATTTTTATAGAACAAACGTTTAGTAGAGAAAAGAATTGGCAGATTAATAGATACTGAAAATGATCTTTAGTTACGGCTTTGACTTCCCCAGTATGAGAGAAAGTAACTCCCGTCTTAGCGAGCTGAATTATCATTTAAAGGTAAGAGGTGGTCAATAGATTGTGTTCAGTGTGTGTGTAAAGCCAAGTCTTATCTCATGAGTGGTTTTTGATGAAAGTAGACAGATACATAACTCAGCGCCTCTCTTCATGAGCGCCCCATGATGCCTCATTTCAGGGTGAAAGCCTGAAAGCTGTGCTAAACAAGCGTGCACCGTGTCTCTTTTCCTGATGTAGTCATCTGCTCTCCGACGATACTGTGGACACTGAGAAACTACCTGAAGGCCAGTGGCTCAAATGGAAAAAAGGGCATCAGCAGCAAACACACAGGCACAGAGCTGGAAAATCAATATACTGTACAGTGCATTCTAGATATGCCGTGGAATCTTCTTTACTACACTGCAGGTGATATTTTCATGGATAACCTACTGCTTTTCAGGAATAATGCCAGTGTCCTGCAGAGTTACAGACCACTGAGGACTGTCTACAACTATTTCATGTAATTTGTATTTCTCCCAAATATTTTACAATGTCTCCCACTTTGGTCCAAATATCTGGAGAACATTTCTGAACTCAAATATTGCAAGAAATTCATGGATGCAGACTTTTAGTCTTCTGTTTTGTAGTGTTTTAATTGTTTGGCTTGAAATGTTGTCTTACATTGTTGTGCCAAAAATACTGCAGCCTTCGAAATGACCATAAAGTTTAATCACCACCTCTAAAGCAGTTGGCAAAACAATCTCCCCCCAAGGTCCATTAGTAGGTGTTCTATAGCTTTCAATCATATTACACAATCTTCCTCAGTAGGTGAAGTTTGCTCAGTTGTCATGGAATAGCAGATTTTCACATTATTCTTTTTTTTTCTGAGCATTTTAAGGTCTTCTCTCTAGTCCATGTTGGCTTAAAAGTTGAAGCTGAGGTGAAGAATGAACTTTCAATCTCAACTCTCCACAAAACTGAACATTATAACCTTCAAGACAGGAGGATTTATTGCAGGGCTGTTGCATTAGTTTTTATCTAGGTGTACTTAGTAAACTGGCAACTGCGTACTTCCTCTCAGCCTCCATTTCCTCCTGTGGATGTCAGGTATGAGCAGAGCATGACTCAGGCAACAAAAGGAACTGAAAAATAAAGCTAATTAGGGCGTCATGTTTACTGCAGTAGATTATCTTACTTTGGAAACTTTCAAATCTTGGATGTTGTTTTTCCTACTATACAAGAATGATTGACAGCAAATGACTTCTTCTAAGAGGAGGAAAATGAGCCCTGATATCCAGCTATGCTTTATGTAGACACAAGCATGAATACAGAGGAGGGCACCAATTTGATTCTCCCAATCTTAAAAAACACACTGTATTATTCTTTAAGCCTGTCCCTGTAATAAGAGCGGTAATGAGACCAGGAAAAAAAAGACTTCCTGCCTGCTGTGAATGATTTCTTTTTTACCTGTCAATATTATGCAGATTGCAAATAGGATATGCAACCCAGCATGTTCGGGGTTTAAAGATGACTGGTAATCAACCAAAATGATAGCAGCAAGCCTAATTTCTAGCAATGCCATACATAATTTGGGAAAACAGACTAGCCTTCATTACCTTTGTAATCAGCAACTGTTCTCTGTTGGTCTGTTCGTGTTTACTTTCTTTAGCCTCACTCTACAGCTTCTCCTTTAGAGCTGAAACAATCGTTGATTAATCCATTAGCTGACTAATGAATGACTGATCATCAAAATGTTTGCCAATTCATTTTCTAAGTAATTTTAAGCCTTCACCTTTGGTTTTGAGGAATTATGAGGGACATATTTCATTATTTTCTGACATTTTATAGAACAAACAATTAATGGAGAAAATAATTGGCAGATTAAAAGATACTGAAAATTATCTTTTGTTCCAGCCCTAAAACAGTTACGGCTTTGACTTCCTCAGTGCTAAACCAGTGGCATTTAGTTTCATGTGTTTCATTTTGTAAATATTAAAAATAGCATCACTGTAGAGCAACAGATTAACACCTACAAAGACCATAAAAGATGGAGAGACAGAGGAAATAACTATCAGCAAAAATGCCAAAACTGTTTTAGTTTCATGTTCTTAAGCGTGAACGTTTGCTGGTCTTCTTAGTCTTCTATGATATTAAACTAAATATCTTTGGGTTTTGAACTGCTGGTCGGACAAAACAAGACATTTGAAGATTTCACCTTGGACAATTTTCTGTATTTTTTGACATTTTATGGACTAAACGACTAATTCGATTGAACAAAAAATGAATCGATAAAAATAATCATTAGATGCAGCCCTAATTCCTGTATTTTAATAATAAGTGACATATACTTTAAGTCACATGTGAAATAAAGTGATTTATAATCTGCAGCTCTCTTCTTCATCTGTTGACATTCATGTAGAGTTTGCAGGCCTCTGTTTTTACTGTTACACTCAGTCAATCTTAATGTCATGTTTCTTATTTTAGAAATGGGAATGCCACACATCTGAACCAGGTCAGAGCTGCACTGTACCTGGGATTTCACTTGTGATAGCGTGCCCAGACTCACATGCTCCTCTGACTGTCTCCCTGTCACCTGCAGTTGTCTTTATCCAGATGGATAAAAGCCCGCTCCCTCCGGCCACTTCTTGCCTTCTCTTTCCCTTTACATCTGGCAACAGTCTCTTTCTGTAAGGGAATCACTAATATGACGTGTTAAGGGGGTAAAACTAGAGCAAATAATTCTTCTGTGGCTTGTGACGATATGTTTGCCCTTTTTTTGTTATCTTAAATTGAAAATGAAGAGGAGTCCTCTTTGTGTTTGATGTTTGCATGGGATCAGAGTAGTTTTAGAGAAATCTGTTTTTTGCTTGACACTGGACTGATCTTAGCTAAAGCTATAAGAGTTTAAATGTGTAAACACAGAGTATTAAGTCCACTATGAGACAGCTCTCAGGTACCATATTGCCTAGTTTCATTGTCAGGACTCTTAATTTCACAACGTATAGGCCTGGCAAGTTTCTACTCCAAAGCTTTTGTCATCTCATTTTACTCAAGTGTTGCCTAAATCCACGTCTTTTCTAATGAAAAACACATTCAGGGACTACTTTATTTGCTTAGATGCACACAGCTGACAGGCATATAACTAGCACTAATCTAGATTTCACTTGTTTGTCTTTATTTTGAGGGTAATTTACAGTTGCTGCAGTTTGGCAGGCAGTTTAAGGACACAGGAGTTCATTTGAATAAACCACTAAACATCTTCTAAGTAGCTGGAAATGGCTAATCCCGGCCATGAGCACAATCAGAATATGTAGCGGGTTAACTAGCCAGGGTGAAAGAAATAATTACACAGTGGATAGTTAACTCGGGCAGTTTTCTTACTTCTTAAAAGATACACATACAAATTCTTCAGACTCTTAGATGTATTTATCAAAAATCAGTCTGTTATGAGGCACAATATGTGTCTTTACACTGTTTGTCAAAAGAGACTAATGCGACAGACATGGATATTATCAGGATAAACTGAATGAATGTGGATATTGAAAGACTCACTTTGAGGTGCCTCTTTAGGGGGTTTATTGGCAGTAATAATTTAGTATAAATCTAATAAAATTTAAAGTAGAGACTTCAGTCCATTCGTTCCCAGACAATCTTGAAATGTCTGTATTATTTCAAAAGTAATTTGAAGCTTGCAAAACAAAAATAGTTTGAAAAAAGTTAAATCAAGGTCCTCTTATTAGGTTTTTCTGAGGATTTCAACTGCATTTTAGTCTTCATCAGTGAATGGAGTTTACATAGTTGTCATGGTGACGCCTCAGTTGATGTTGCATAACCAAAGTATGATATATAGGTCATGTGATGACAACTGAGCCATCTCCATGGCAACTGACCAAACTCCATTCGACAAAGACAACCATGTGATGCGGATGAAAGCTCCAGAAAAAGCTAGTGACCATACATGAGGGAGAAAAGTGGGGGTCTTTTTGGGTCAAATGTCTGTAATAAATGAGTTTGTTAATTAAGTGATGTACCTGAACGTAGCATCATTTAAATAATGTGCACTGTACTGTACAAAGCACTGTAATTGAAATAAAAACTACAAATACCAACATGCCTTCAAGTTCAGGACATCTCAAGGGGTTTATCTTTATATAAAATCTGTTTTTTTCAATTTAAAGTTACCTTTGACTGACATCCATTGTTGACACTGGTTGTCTCTGAGGTTCTGAGGATCTCCCTCCATCCCCGGATCAAACATCTGTGCACCATCTCTGCCTCGTCTCTGGCAGAATGTTTATGAGTCACCAGACACATTTTATTGGATGTGTGTGTGTGTGTGTGTGTGTGTGTGTGTGTGTGTGTGTGTGTGTGTGTGTGTGTGTGTGTGTGTGTGCGCAGGGGGCAATCAGGCAATTCAGTTATTAATATTAATAGGATATCAAAATTGACACACCTTCTTAAACAGGAAGAGATTTACACTGGAGGTAGAGGCAAGATAAGAAACATATCACATACTGACTTTTTAGATCCCAATGATATGTTGTTAGTGGAAATTACAAAAACTGTGTGCAGTGGAGGTTTCAACTTTTTCACTGCACCTTCAGATCAAATGCAGAGTGAGTGACTTCCCACCTCTCTTTAACTGACAAACTATCTCTGCTGACATACAGACGTGCAGACAACAGAGCTCCTCTAAATGTGGGTGGTCAACAGCAACATGGCAGGGCTATCTGCTTGATTAATGCAAGGCTGGCTTCCTCATTGTGCTTTCACACAGAGGGAGAGCTAGTCAATCATGATTGACATCTTTTAAATTTTTTCCTGTTTTAGTTATCTGCTAAGACTGAGACCAGTAATTATTATGCAACAATTGTAATATTAATACTTTTGCCACATGGAAAAGTTATACTTTGTCCAACAAGGCCAAAGGGCAGTGTGTTACAGCCGCATTAAAATTCTCCCTGGAGATTTATTTTCAGAATTAAATGAAAACACATTTTACGTGTGCAATTTGAAAACCTAACAGACCCGGGAAAAGCTTGCCTTGGGTCTGTATGTATACTCTTTTGTCAGCTCCCTTGAGGTTACAAATGTGCAAGACTGCATGGTCTAGACCTCATTGTAGCACATTAATATAATAAATGAACACAGCTCCATGCATGTTGTTTATCATCCACATTCCAGTGAGTACAAGAGGCTGCGATTCAGCTGAGCAAACCTTCCCTGCCCAGTATATTTATAGTTTCTGCAGATACCTTTGTCAATTTATCCACCCAAGGGTCTTTGTCATTATATGAATTTCATTTTCTATTTTGGAAAAGTCTAATTGTCTCTTTGAAGAGAGTTTTTTTGACATAGCTGGCCTTTTTTGTTTCCAGTGATGTGAAAAAAAAGCAATATTGTACATTTAAATTAGCATTCAGCCCCTGAGAAATGGCTAAAACATGTCCCCTAACATATTTAAACATGATTTCATGCAAAATTCAACGCTGGAAATTAACAATTCCTCCTATACCAACTATCCCTCATTAAGATCTTTTTCAATGGGTACTTGGTTCAGAGCAACGATGCATAATCCTCTCTTCTCTCACACTCTGTGATAAGATGCAATGCACATTTGCACAAATGATTAGTAAATGGAAGAAGATCACTCAATAAGGTAGATTTGTCTGAAAGATTTGGACAGAGAATGAAATCACCAAGCTGTGTGCGAGTGTGTGGTGGAGGATGGTCAAAAGAAGGTCAACCACAAGGTTGCACACTTGAATTATGTATCAACTGGATCCACCTGACACACATGTAATAGTCAAACCAGCAGACGCGCTGTCTTCGACTGAAAGAGGTTCTTCTCCTCAGACGGTCTCAAGGGGCCCGATCATTTGGTTCATTTTTTATTCGAGCAGGCTGCTACATTGTTGGGATGTCTGGTATTTAATTAATAAAATGGATATGAACACCTGTGCAAGCATTCATTAGTGTGTCTCTTTAAAATTGTCGGGTACTAAGAGTTGCAAATTACATGTCGCGTTCTAACATGCTCTGAATTAGCCACTGAAGTGCACAACTGTCTGAACCATATTGTCTAAGAAGAGCTTCATTTGAGTTTGAGCCTATTTTTGTCATTCATTTCTTCACTGTCAGTTGTAAACAGGTCTGTGGACTGTACATAAAGTCATGCAAATTACATGCTGAACAACGAAACGTACTTACTTCAGCAAATGCAGACCACATCTGGGGAGACTGTCCATCAGTGTTTACAAGATCTATTTTAGACGACACAAAACATGTTCGCTCTGAAAATCCACTTTTCACAATACCACTGTGTACCATGTGCTGTCATGCATTACAAAACAACTTTGGGAAACCAACTTCACATCTAAGTAATTTGGACTACTTACTACATTACTTACAAAGCATGTACAGGGCTCATGGTCTGAACATCTGTAAGACTTCATGGATGGCCACATACCGGTATTATCTATTGAGGTGTGCTGCAGAGGTGCTCCAGATGAACCTATCCGCTGACCCCTTTCATGAAACTCTGTGCCTTTGTGAATCCAGAGACATTCAAAGTTCATTGGAACAACCATAACCAATAGCCAAAAACAAGATGAGGGCATTTTTCTTGCCATGGCTGCAGAGGGTAGCGTGAGACCTCTGATCCATCCATTTTTACAGACTGATCATCAAAGCACGCTCACATCTTCCATCAGTGGCTAGAAGAGTTCTGCTTCTTCAGAAGACAAGCTGTAGTTTGTGGCTAACACAGCTGGGCAGGTCACTTTGTTGCTTCCGTTAAGACGGTGAAAACGAGCATGAATCCCGTCCTCAACATACTCAATTGGCCGAATGATGAGGTTCGTCATGTGTCAATAGTGCCATGCTTTAGACTCTATGTTTGATGAGCTTGGGGTGACAGTCTGCTTGGTGTGACAGGCCCTTTAGTAGCTCCATACTGGATCTTGTATGGAGGAAGTGCACAGCTGCACTGATCTCTGTGATGGATCACCCTAACCCATCCATATCAGATTGGTATCGGTGCAGAGACTGACCTCATGAAGTATTTCTTTATGACATTAAATATTCACGACTAAATAAGCAACAATCAAACTTAAAGTTTCGGTAAAAAACATCAGTCATATTAATTTATTAGGAGTTTGAAAAAATCTTCTGCTGGGTTCGACTTGACAGATTTGATTGACAGCTGCCTTTCAACCTAAGCATACGTCCCCAGGGCAGTCATCAGATTTTGATTCAAATGTTTTTAAGCTCAGAAGCACAGAAGTATGTAACCTCATCTTTATCTCATCTAACTGAGGTGCGCCCACGTAGGGCCGGTGAGAAGAGCATCGATAAAAATCATGCATGTGAATTAACGCAACACTCTTCTACCTTACAAGATTTGTCATCATGTCAAACTCTTTAAGACTCCTTAACTTAAAAAGATGTGTACAGTGTTTGGAGCACACATTACTATTACTGGATAACGGGCTGGATTACCAGACGACTGCAGCATCTGAAGGCTTAATATGGGCTTGGACCACTTAAACTACTCTTTTCAGTGTTACTCAGTGATTTCCTTTTTTTCCTGGTAAACACTTCCACCAGCTGAACCCGACAATGTAATTTTAAATAAGGATTAATCATGAATGTTGTTTTGTTCTCTGTCTTTCTATTTGCCACTCTCCGCTGAGGCTCCTTTACAAATTGCAGCGCTGGTGAGCTGGCAACATACCGCTCTCGCTCTTTGGAGAGAAGTCGATAGGCTTAGCACAACAGGGGAATAGTTCTACAGCCCTCCGTTAGAAAATGTCTTGCCTTCAGGTTTATTTGTGATGCAGAAGACACGGTGTGATGTTGCCTACACAACACGTCATCAACATGTTTGTTACGATTGTCTTAATCAGTGCAGGCTGTGGCATTTCAAGCTCTTTGAGCTTTGTCTTTGAGCAGAGGAGCACATAAAAAACATCCCTCTAACTCGTATTTCTTGCTCATCGGTTGTTTATTTTGTTATTTGGATAGAGAGCTGTTACAGTTGTTGTCTGTATGTTGCAGCCATTTAAAGCATTTCATCATCAGAGTTGTTTGATCTGGAGAACGTGTTGAACGCACCTCGTGGTTTGTGTGTGTGTGGGTGTACGTATGTAGGTGTTGAGCAGCTTAGCTGTTGTTTATACTACATTATCAAAATGAGTTTGACAATTTTGAATCAGACAAACTTGTGTTTCATTTTGATACATTTTTAGTTTTAACATGAGTTACAAACATTTAAAAAGTTCATAACATAACATTAAACACCAGCTTACTTTAGCTAAATTTTGACTTTCATTGTATTTTGTTGAAATATTGCACAATTAACAAATATTTTCCTTCCGTTATGTGTCTGGTGTAGATTCTTCCCAAGTGATATATTTGAATTGTGTTGTGGTCCCTCGAATAGATTACATACATTTCTATATGTATAGATATGGCATGGCAGTAGTGCTCATACAAATTGAAACATGCAATACTTGAGTAATTATAGTACATTGTGCATAATAGTTCTCCTCAAGGGTTCGCAGTTACTGAGAAGACAAACTCAATATTTCCTAGTTTTCTCTGTTTTTAAAAGCAGTATTATCTGCTATCATTGGTAACATACTTCAGCGCAGCGATATTGAATGATGCTTCATATGTCATTCAAACATGTGGAGTCTCAAAGTTTTTCCAGCTGACACTTCCAAGCCTGTAGGCATATGAGCATGAAATCTTGGCACCATGGAGACAGTGAGCGGGGAAATGCTTATTGACAACTCTTACACACTGATCGTCTGTTAAATAAACAGAGGACATTAATTAAGATGACAAGCTTAACGAATGAAATTAATCAAGACTTTCCAAACTGCTGTCATGCAGCCAACAAGAGAAGGGTTTGAGTAGTGTCTTGTGCATTTTCAGCCTACTTTCTAGGATGGATGTTAAACCTTATTTCTCAAAAAAGAAATAGCAGCTAAGTGATACCTGACAATTAACACACACTCAAAACCAACACATTTCCTGTAAGTTTTACTCTGGACTAATAAAGTTCTACACTTTTTTGGCAGCCAAGTTTCACCTCAACTGAAAGTCAGTCTTTGCGTTGATCTTGGCTCAAGGCATGTTTTATGTCATTTCTTATCATACTGCAAAATAAAGTAAACATACCTGACATTTGCCAAATCATTTCTTGGTTGAGCTGAGGCACAGTTTGTGTGCATATTTCCACACATTTGAAGGTGGAGCTGATTCAGTTTTGACTACGAAAGTAGAGAAACATTTGACTGTGTGTCTCTGGAGTAAAACTGAAATAGATTTGTTCTTTGCTTCCTGTAGAATTACAGAGTTACGTTTATGAACACACGTTGAATAAGAAATGGCGGACAGTGGCACTGGCTACACTGATGAGAGCTTTTCTGATGCTTGATTGTGGAAAAATTATTATCATAATTATTCAACAAATCAACAATAACAAATCTGCTGAAATGAATGTGATATGTTTGTCCCCCCCCCAGAGGGGAATATGTCATTCTGTATTTTTTTATCCTTCCATCACAGCTTTCTGCATCAGCCAGCCCTTTATACTTCACACCTATTTCTCAGGATTGATTTATCAGCACATAATGCTTCATTTGCACATCAGCCCACTTTGAAGCTTCTTCAAATGCTATTCTAAATCTTTAATTAAAAACCAACCAGCAAAAAAAGAGGGAAAAGGACCGGTGAACTGAAGCTAACATTTTGTGGCTCATCTTTAATCGTAAAGGTCATGAATGAACTGCGAACCCAGAGCAACAAGAATAAGAGATCCTCCCGACTTTGACACTCACATAAAGAGACATAAGAGCCGAGAGGGAGGGAGGGAGGGCTGAGCCTGAGCCCCGCCACTCTCTGCTCTGCCTTTGTGTAGCAGTGGAGACACTGTGAGGAGCTTACAGCATGAGCCATGTTGAGAGAAGAATGCAAAATCCAGAGCGACAAACAAGGCATTCTGACCCCTAACGTAGTGTGAGCTTTAGCCATTATCTGTCACACTTGATCACAGCCATCAACTTATGATCCTGTGCTCTTCGGTCTTCCAGCAGAATTTATCCAAATGCTAATGGTCTTGGCTGCGTAGCAGTGGAAAAAGACCCTCAGTGTTGTCACTGGCTCAGCCAATATCTGAAGTGGAGGGCCAAGCCTCTGCCCCAGCTTTTAGCAGGGCAGATGTCTCCTTGGGGAAAGTAACACTATCTCTGCACATAGTGCCTAATATTGCACATGACATATTCAAATAGCATGCCAGTTTTATGCAAATAAGATGCAGCAGCAGAAGAAGAAGAAGAGATTTCTTGCCAGCAACAGACAGAGTGCTTGGAATTTTAGTTCTGAATTTTAGTTGGCATTTATTTGTATAATGATGTGCATTAATTAAAATATTTGCAATTAAAAACATAATGACATACAAAATTGTTTAGTTTTAGTTACGTTCTTCCAGATAATGACTAGATGAAGTTGAGTTTATACAGTTTTACAGTTAATGTTCATCTTTTCTGTGTGAACAGCATTATTTATTCAGGGCTGCAACTAATGATTTTTTCATTACTGATTAATCTGTCAAGTCTTTTTTTTATTAAATGCTTAATTATTTAGTCTATCAATTGCAAGAAACCAGTAAACAAATGCCCATGACAACTTTCCAGAGCCCAAAATGACGTCGTTTTAAAAATATTCATTTTACAATGATATAAAACTGAGAAAAGCAGCAAATCCTCATATTTGAGAAGCTAAAACCAGCAAATTCTTCCCTGATAAATGACTATCTATCAATTTTGACTAATTGATTAATTGCTTAATATTATTTAAATTATTATTTCTGTTAATTGTTTTATGTTTTTATTAATTTAAATAAATTATCTTATTACAAGAGCACTCACCTCCATTGCCATCTTAACAAAATCCAAACCCAAATAAACACCTTCATCTGCTTCCTTAAAAAGATAAATTAGAATAAAATAAATTAACCAATCCCATCAGTTGGTATTTACTTTGTTCAACAGGAAATTATCATTTAATTATAACTATGGGTTTTGATAAACATATAAATGAGACAGTGGTAAAACAGACACGTAAGCCTCAGATAAGTGATCGTCTCACTGCTATCCATTAAACGTGACTCATTTCAACAAAGCCTGGCCAGTGATCTATTTTTGGCCGCGTTCAAATTGAAAAATGCAGATGAGACATCATTAAAGACTTGTCTGGGATGAAATTGTCTCTTGTGCCCATCGTGCAATTCTTTTTCCATTTGTCCAATTTGAGAGGAAAAATGGGGCTCATCAAGCATACGTCACATTTATTACTACTCACTGTAGAGGCACATTGTACAGGTCTCCAAAGTAAGATGACAGCTTAAATCAATTTTACGGAGATAAAAGTCGTTGTCAGTGTCTCTGTATCACACAACCAGCATGCATGCTCATTGTTTCTGATGTCATGTCTGAACATTTGGTATTTGATGAACTACATTGCTGGTTAAAATGAGGTTATGGCTTGAGGTTCACAAACTCCCGCCACACTACTTTCTACTGGAGAAATAGTTCTTGGTAAAACTGTTGAAATAAAACTATCTGCGTGGCTTTGTACCATGACGGGTGTGTAAATATACTGTATGTGTTTGTGGGTGAACTGACTCTAATAATGACAGTGGCTGAAAGCCTTCAAAGTAAAAGCTTAAAGCTATAAAATTTGTGTGATACATTTAATTTAGATTATAAAGTTTTAAAGAATGTAAATAAATGTGTCACAATGAATGATTTGACCATTTAAAATGGACAAAGCCAACACTTCCTTCCTGCGTCTGCTTCCCGTGGCACGTGGAGTTCAAGGACACCGTGAATCTTGAAAAAAATTCAAATATAAGGGACGAATTAGCATTCATGAATGTTGAACAGAACTGAAATCACAAACAGTTCTTCTGCATATGCAAGTCTTACGTCAGCCTTCACAACATGTTCATGTGACAGACTTACCGAACGGAACAGTTGCTGCAATGTCAAAATAAATGTTCTCTTGTCAGATTGTTTCCTGACAAATAAGAAAACATCTCTTGGGGTTAGCAATGAAAACAAGTGCAATGAACCTGTCCTGTTTATGAGACATTTTCGGCTGTTTGTTAGATGCACTACGACCCCCTTTTTTTTTTAATCACACAGCCTCTCATGTGCCTTTCATTTTCTTCTCTGAACTTGTGTTCACAATCCAAGTGCAACGGATTAGCTACTGCCAGTCCATGCTCAGTTAATTAACGTCATTGAAGAGGATGGATAAGCTCTGAAGAAGTCGGTGACAGCACACTGTGTTGAAACAGGCTTGACTTAGTCAATACCAAAAGTAATACCAAATATGAACGTGTTGTCACAGATGAAGAAAATATTTTGAAAGATTTCTCAAGTTGTTTTAGCTTTCGTTCTGTGTGCTTGGTTAAATGTGCATCAGAATGATGATCCGGAGGTTAAATCAAAAGGTGTAACTGACAAATGTGAGAAGGCAGCACTCTGTTATATTAGGTAAAACTTTTTTAGAAGAATTTTAACAGCAGTTTGTAATTACAAACCAAGTCATTATGTTCTCAACAGTACTTTCCTCTATTCACGCACAGATCTATAATTTAATATTTGTGCAAAAACTCTTAGCCAGGAGGTCAAGGTGGATAGTTTGGTGTGCAAAGTGTGAGTCCTCCACTTCAGATATCTGAGTTTGTCCAGTTTACCCGTGACCTCACATTAGCTAATGGTGAGAATCTAAGGGGCACGTGGATGTTTTCTTCCCCTCCATTAAGTGAAAGGACACTTGCTTTCCTTTTTTATCCAGTATGTGCTGCTAAATAGTAATTATGTGAGTTTAGACATATTAACTCCTTTAAAGGACATCTGCATGCTGTCGTGCAAAACTCACCAGAAAAGCAGACAAAAAGGTCTCACTGGGGGAGATTCATGGCCTCAGACCCCCTCTAGCATTTCTGGGTAAGTGCCCTTTTAAAGACCATTTTTACGGCATTTCAGCTCTATTATACAGTTCACAGTGAGGAGAGACAAAAAGATGGGAGACAGAGGGCGTGACATGCAGCAAAGGTCCCAGACAGGATTTAAATCCTGGATGTTATTACTGTTCATGGCCAGCACTTTGGGCAACGGATCTGTCAAGAAGGGACCTCTTAATCCACCTTTACCACTGCCCCTTTCTGAGCGTGTGCCCAAACTTGCCAAGTGCCATGTTTATGTAGATAGCTGCAAATTTCATTTTCAATGTAATCATTTTGTCATCCCTCGATGAATTTATAAAAGTTAGTGTGCCTCAAGTGCCTTAAAGTCAGTATGGAGCTTTTCACAACTTTAATTGATTCCTGTCATGAGAGCCTAATAAAACATAAAGCATCAACCTGTGATGTGTAATTTAGGTCGGCAGTGTCAAAGTACTTTACTCAGGATCGTACTTACAGTTTTAGGCACTTCTCCATTCTTTGCCGCTTCATATGGTACTTCTTCAACGCTACATATCAAAGGGAAATGCTGTACTTTTTACATAGATTTCTGATACTTTTATTTGATGTTCGTATAGATTTTTTCTTTGTTAAAATGTTTGCACGTAATCCATGTGGCAAGTGTAGAGCTATGATAAATTCCTATCATTACAAAGCAACATATAAAGTAGTTAATGTGTAAGCAGCATTGTAGCTACTTTAACACATGAAGTAATCGTATACGATGCAAATAAGTGTGACCATAATCGTTCCATTCAGAAATTAGTCTGTATAATCCTGTTTCATGCCCAGTTAAAGACAGCACATGATACCGATATCCTACCTCACTGCAATGCAAATTGTCACTTAAAATTGCATTTTCATTAGCATTTAGCTGCAACATATGATCTTTTTTTTTTTTTAAATCTATTAATATTCATTAATAGATTAGACAAGTAGGGCTATTGCACGAGATTTGAGAAATGAATGATGAACCTATTTCAAACTGTCCCATGCCTCAGGGCAAAGTGGCTTCCCCCAAGAAAAATAATCAAGTAGCAGTTTATTCTTCAGACAAGCCATTTGAGAAAACTTCCATTGCAGCTTTACTCAAGTGAAAAAGATTCTGAGCCAGCAGAGTACAACAGAAAGAGATGGATGCTTTTTCAATGCAGAAATGTGTTTTGAGACAGGGTCAAGCTGAAAGAGAATCCGGCGCATTAAGCATGTTAACAGATGGCAAAGCTTGAGAGGCCAGGTACCGGGGAGCACAGCAACAATTTGATGGTTTCACTGAAATAGCACAATAAAGTGGAGCTGAGTTATGCTAGCATAAAGGGAGAAATGTGTCTTGTGCTGAAGGAACTATCTGAAAATGTCTGCCTGAAAGCAACTATTGGATTTGTATTTCGAAGTACTTCACTACTGTTTCTGATTGAAAAAAAAGCAGCTCGACACACAGGTGCCACTCTGTAGTATTTCATTAAATGTTGGGAAGTAACAACTTCCATGTGTCTGTGTACAGTATGAAGAGAAGCACTTCCAGATTCACATAAAAACTGGATTTTTATTTACACTTCCAATGAACTGTATGACCCAAATGGCCTGTATTGAGTGAGAATATTTGGGTCTATTCAATTCTCTATATTCTATTTTTTCTGGATGTCATATACAAATAATGTTACGTAGCTCTACGATATGCTCTTTGAAGCTTGTCCTCAAATGAATTTGTGGTATGTGGTATTTTCTTATTCCTGCTCTGTCTGCTCATAAAATAATCAATTTAGAAAAGCCAAATTTTCGTCTACGCTCGCGTTATTGTAAATAGCCCTGTTCCAGTATTCAGCAATAAGCATCCAGCTCTCACTTCTAGTGGCTATTAGACAAGGCAATGACAGCGCTGTCTCATGAAGGAACGTGTCAAAGATGGTAACTGGATAATTATCTAAGTAGGACTAGAATAAAATCATATTTTCAATGGTTGCTTTTGAGCAAGGCCACAGATGCCTACATTCTGCCTTATCAACTGAGGGTGAAGACCTCCATTAACCTTGGTTCATTTCAGTCCTTTTTCAGATTGGTGGTGTTTGTAGGCATGATGGATAATTTGGGGTTTCAATGCAGCATAATGTGTTCATGAAAAGCAATGTCAATGACCTGCAGATTAGAGTTGAATTTTGTACTTA
Organism: Enoplosus armatus; assembly: GCF_043641665.1. Taxonomy (NCBI): domain Eukaryota; kingdom Metazoa; phylum Chordata; class Actinopteri; order Centrarchiformes; family Enoplosidae; genus Enoplosus; species Enoplosus armatus. The sequence goes on from NC_092180.1 coordinate 5,630,190, forward strand.
ATATGCTAATAAGTGTAATTATAAATTTGATATGAAATCCATGCAGATTAAGTAGACAATCTTTGCCTCTTCCATGTAACATATCAACATATTTAATGCGTCTCATTCTAGTCAGTTTGTCACTTTGATGGAATTTGGCTGAACATGGCTTTGATTTAAAAGGCAGATTAGGTATGTTTGTATGTTTGCATTTAAATAACCTGTTGTCACCTACATGACTGATGGTTCTGGTCCATAGAAAATTGCATTTGTCGAAGGCGGAGGTGATCTGTGGCTCTTGTTTACGTGCTTAAATCACGGATGTCCCTCTGACCTGAATGCCTTTATCAGCATGCTGCCATCTGTCATCAGACGGGACCTCGTCCTGGTCAGCTCGACCGCACTCTGCACGACCGCGTGGCTGTGATGTCTTTTTGTGTGCACTCTTTAAACTGTGCGTCTCCCAGCTGCCCTGTTTTACTGCTTGATTCCACAGAGCTGATCGCGGCCACTCGAGACAACGCTTGAGATTCCACCTGACGCACCGCAGCGCGTTTCAGAAGCAGCTCTCCACTCTGCTTCGCATAACACGCACCTAGTCTAAGCACGTGAAGGAAGCGCATCGAGCTGCACGGAGCAGATCGTGCAGGGCAGGAAGTCAGACACAGGAAATTTTCAAAGTAAAACTGTGCAGACTCCCGATCGTATCGACCATAAACACAATTAAAACAGACAAAAACTACGTAGCCTACTTGCCCATGGTAGAAGCACAAAAATCAAGGAAAAATGATGAGGTGTAAGAGAAACACTGCGTGAAGGTAATCAACTTCAGGCAGTATAATAGTGACGCACATTTGAGGGAACCACACAGTGTGTTGTGAACACGATGTTCCTTCAATATAAATTTGATTCTATTAAAGTCACACAAGTTTTCTTTTAACAGTGATCCCATTGGTTTACTCCCTGTGCTTTGGTGTTTTTATTTCTGGCCAGCAGGGTAGAATAACAGTTCTCACCGGCATCACTTTAGAGGTTGAGGACAAGAGTGCTCTTACTTACAACAACACTTTGATATCCAACCCTTTGGTGTTAACAGGTGTCACCATAGCACACTCCGCCTCCTGAGTCCCAACAAAGCACGAGCACACAGCTGTGCATTGAAGACGCACTTCAAATGATCACAAACTCTGCCATCATCCTCGCCAACACCCGAAGTCTGCTTGATCCTATGACATGATTTATAGTATAATTATCATCACCAAGATGATGGTTCAGCTGAGAGGATGAGAGCCATTTTAGGCTGGTTATATATTCTATATGCTACGACTATGACTTGAAAAAACAGTTGTTAGATGATGTTTCTGAAATGGATTATTTCCATCAGGCAAATATCTGATCAACCTGCCAATCTATGTTAATGTGTTGTGCTGTGTTTAATGCACTGATCCTGCAGCAGCTCTAGTGGCTGTCTTGTCTTGATTGCTTCCTTACACTTGATCCCATTCACTATATCATGAAGCATTAGTAGAATAATTGCATGCATTGGAATGCAAAGTGTAATCTGCATATCCTAATCTAGTATAATGTATTTTAATGTTATAAACTGCTTACTACTCATTACTCATCTCCACTGGATTGTGTGTATATTTTATCTTAAAACTGGCAGAATCATATACACTTGCTGTTTATCAGTGCCAGAATGACTAAAGTAGTAAAATGTGTTACCTAATCAAGGGTATCTGAGAAATTCAGTTTTATGTTAATAAGTGTTAAAATAAATCCAAACATTTGATGGATTATAAGAAATCAATAAATGCGTGTCCTCTGTGAAACGCCTGTAAACTCAGAACACTCAATTACCCGCTATGCAACGTCAAATCTGCTGTTGAGGTGAGACAAAACATTGCTTGTAAGTGTGTAGAAAATCACAGTCCTGCAACTTGTGTGTAGGTTGGTTCTTTGCCTGAGGATGATTTGTGGAAAACTAGCAACAACATCAGAGACAATATATCCAAACAACTATCCACCAGAGACGGTGGTGCTTTCTTGAGCTTAAAAACCGCACATTTAATAAGATTTGTAAGAGAGGAGGAATGGAAATGCACAATTTGCACTAGTGTTGTAGGTAGGCTTTTGGGAAAGACATGAGGTTACAACATCTTATTCTAACATAAGTGTTTTTTTAATAATAGTAAGCACAAAATCAATACATGTGTGGGTATGCAAGTGGGTGTTTAAGACCATGGCTCATTCCCAGATAGATGTCTAAAAAATACCATCTCGCTATTTATATATATATATATATGTAACCTGTTATCGCTGCCAGGTAGTTATAGACAGATATTCATACACGGGTCAATGACCCACTTTAGAGCCCAGTTGTGTTCAAGGTTTCTGCCTGTTGAAAGGAGGTTTTTCCTTGCAGCTGTCACCAAGTGGTTGCTCATGGTGGGAACTATTGGATATCTGTAAATAATATTATAAAGAGTACGGTCTAGACCTGCTATATATGTTAAGTGTCATTGGATAACTTTCGTTGTGATCAGGCGCTATATAAAGAAATTTGAATTTAATTGAATTTCTCTGAAATATCTCAGAGAAACTGCTGCCTCGACTCACAAGAGGCAGATTTAAAACAGAATGCCAACATGAGGCAGCAGAGGCTGAGCTACCCCGACTTTTAGTCCACATTTAGGGTTAATCTCCAAAGCAAATAGGAGCCTACACTTCCCATAATGTAACTTGAAAGAGCATTTACCACCCAGGTGAATGTTGTTGTCTTCCAAACCGCACACACTCCGATTTGTTACACAGGTGCTCTGTCTTTGAGTCCAAGCCCAGATGACATGAGGGGTTATTTTCTTAAACTTGGGCTATTTCTGAAATCGCTCCCTATTAACTATATAATGCACTAGATTTACTGCTTGTCTTTATATTCAAGTCTCAGAGGGAATGAGTGTGACATGTACGCTCTATTTAGTGGCCTCAGCAAAGGATGTCCACAATGGAACAAAACAAATAGTCGTGCAATATCATGTCTTAATCACAATCAAAAACATTTTGAGGTGCAAAACTGGTGAAACAAACGGGTAAAAACTACGTTGAGGGCATTTACATAATCAACTAAATGAAATTATAAGGCAAATTTAGATTCAGTATATCTTACGGCAACTCTTCAAATCAAGCACCAAATCCGTTGTCCTTTATTTCTAGAAGGACAAAGAGAAGCGTTTTCTGATCTGATGGAAAATACATTTTATGATGTGACAAGGTATGGTTAAGGTTGCTGTGGTTTTTCGTCATCAAAGTTAATAATCAACAATCACACATCTATGAACGTATGGTGTTATTCTCCTCCCTCCATATGTCAGTCATAATTGTACCAAATGTCGTTTAAAATGGCTTTTTGAAGATCTTGCAGAGGTTTCTATAAACTCAGTAAACTTACCGAAAATACTATGTATTTTAGTTGGACTATCAGAAAATATATCAGGTTTTTACATGACAGCCTGCACATCATGCTTCATAGAATACACCAAAACCAAAATGGAGTCCACGCCTCTCTGACATTTAGTTTCAGTGTGTGAGTTCATGAATTTCAAGCTGATCACAATCTCCTCTTGTCAGTCATCTCATTCTTTTCCACTATCCTCTTAAGTTAGCCGTGGTAGAGAAAAGACTTACTTCTCTCTGCATGTTTGACTTTGAATTCCATCAGTCCAAACTGTGGCCGGAACCAGGATATTGTGGCAGGTGCAGGTGCTTCAACATACCAACAGAACACTAATAAATGTGATGAAAAGCTCGATAGGAGATTTTATTAAAGAGTTGTTTAGGTGGCAAATCACTGAGGCAAGTAAGAGCCAGAGCGCTAACTCCTACGCTCAGTCAAAGACGAGGACCCTGTAACTGTCAGCCGGGCCTGGAATGAAACAATAGATTCACATAGAGTCTTGCCTACTCCAAATTGATAATCCAGCCGCCAGCGGGTTTCTCATCCAGATCGGAGTGGCGCACCAGCAGGGTAGTTAACCAGTAATCAAGTCACATCCGTCATCCAATTCCAAATTCTCCACCTCACACTTCCCCCTCCCTCCCTCCCCTCTGCCTGGCTTTACTCGTCCTCTTGTATTTTCCCTGAGTGACACTTGGAAGTTGTTGAGAGGCTTCACTGATTACCCTTGATGTGAATCAGATGCATCTGCCTGCGTGTTGCCAGTTCACAGCGTCTTAGCCTTTGGTCAGTTGGGGGGAAACAAGACACAGAGCCACAAAGCTCCTGGTAAATCAGGGCTATTTTTCAGTATTACATTTTCTTTTAATATTACACCTTTATAAATGTATGTCTGGGGCGTACTGCCTCACCTTTGCTAATGTCAGAAAAAAATATTAACCAGAGTTGAAACAATTAGTCAATAAATCGATTTGTTGATCAGAAAATCTAAAGATCTGCAACTATTTTGAATAATCATTTAAGGTTATAGCGTGTTGCTGGGATTACGTATTTTTGTTAGCATTGCCCTGGTCCCCTTGACAAAAAGCCAATGGGATTTTTCCATGGGATTTTGGATTATTGTAGAAAATAAGCCCTGTGGCGAATAAAAGTTTATGATACTTACTCGTTTTGTTCAGCTAGATAATCTTCACAAATGAACACCACTTTTGTGATTTTTTTTAAGTGTAAATGGAATCGCCAAAAGTAAAAAGCTAATGTGTTAACCACAGAGCTTATTTCAGGCATCTAACCAAAAACACATTCAGAAAACCCACTGACTTCTGCGTTTCAGGACTCATTCCTGCAGCACTTCATTTCTAATTTTTTTGACGATATGCTGCATTTCTTTGTCTTCTGTGATAGGAAGCAGAATTTCTACTGTTGGTCAAAAACAAAATAAGCAGGTTAAAGATGTAACCTTGGGCTTTGAAATTGTGATTCATAATATTAAGCTTCAAGGAAAACAAGGTACTACATCGCACAACAATTGCCACATATATAATAAGTGAGACGACCGTCGTCTAATGCCTACATTGTTAACGAGAGATGTGGAAACAAACAGCTCAGTCATTCACAGTCTGGTGGGGGTGTGTGAGGTGACACTCACCTCTGCAGTGCAGGTCACACACAAGGCTAAAGTTGGATAATTGCCTGCTGGACACACGTTTCACCCGATCGAGTGTGCACTGCGTTGAAGTTGGCTTAAAGTTCATACCAGCTGGACACAGCCGCTCTGTTGTTTACATTTAGTGTGATCACACACAGAGGTATTTTAAGAGGTGCTTTGTGTCATCCTGTGGCTGAAAACCTCCATTAAGCACTTACCACCTCTGCTAACCAATTTCCTCGGGGGGGAAACGTTGCAAATCCATATTTAACAACAGCTGAAGGTCTTGAGTTTAAGATGTTGTTCTTCAGTGAAAGTGTTTCACTCGTCTTCTTCCTGGATTTATCCTGTCGCACCACTGCAATGCATTGTATAGAAACTCCATAATATTGCACTTTACTCACCATCATCTGAGTAAATGAATGAGTGACAAATAAATGCAACACATTATTTAAGGGGACTTAAACTCTTTAAAAACTTAACGTGTCATGTTTAGGTTTACATACAATAAGACTGGATTACGCATTGGTCTGTTTATGTGTTAAATATGACAGTTGCTCATGTTTAGTCACAGTGTGCTGTTGCTCACACTGGTACTCTAACAAATTAAGACGTAAACATTCAGTTTTGAAGTTGCAGTGTTAATGTCCTGAGGATGTTGCCTCTGGTGTAAAACAACTTATTTCTTGTAGTTTTCTCCGGCAACACTGGAAACAAAGCTGGATTAGTTGTTGTCATAAACTATCTCTGAGGGAAAAGGTGAGGCTCTCCCACACAAAAGGGATCGCTTTATCGCTTGCAGTACCAGTAAGCATTGATGTCTGGCGGAGGACTCCTTTCAGAGTAAACAAAAAAAGTCCAAGCTCAATCCAGCTTGATTATAGCGCAACAATTACTGAAGCTGGAAACGGTGTTGCACAGCTTTGAAACGCGAGGATGGGCGGAATTGCATTAGCTACACTCAAATCCTAGATTTAATTGAAGCTGGCAACCATAAGAGGTTCCTGGGATGCTTTTAAAACCGTAATTTGTGTGATATAGGTCCCCAGATGAGAGAGTCTGCCATAGGAAGATAGAATGAGTCACATCAACATCATACATCAAGCTAAAGAAACTGAACGTCAGCGTCTCTGTGATGCCAAATGTGTGTATTATGTAAAATAGAAAAACCGACAAACACCGTGTGAATATATAATTAGCCAGGAAAAAAAAGGGGGCTTGGCTTTGACCTGTTTAATTTTAAATCAAATGCAGCTTTGCCAGGCAGGCTCGTAGTTTGATTGAGAAGGTTTCATGTCACTGTAGAAATGATTTGGATTGTACATGACATCGGAGAGAGCAGAGTGGATTGTCTGATGAGCTCAACTGAGGCAGAAAATAGAGAAACACACTCAGGATTTACTTTTCTCTTTACATATGGCTGAAAGTAAAACTGAGCCAGGGACAAGAAAGAAAGTATTACCATATTTAATTTTACTTACTATTTTTCTATCATGTAAGCATTATACTGTATGTTAGCGGATGGACATGTTTTTCAGGCATTTTCTAATAGCTTTATTGGCTTTATTATTTGTTTTACAGGCTTAAGTTTCACATTTCTGTTGTGTATTTTGTCTCATTTGTATTTCTTTTGTGACAATTGCATTTCCGTTTGCCATAAAGTACCTATCTGTCTAGAAACAGTATTGTTTCCAAGTACATGTAGAGAATGATAGAGTGCTAAATGTCGAGGGAAAGTAATTGGCATCTACTTATGCATGAAAATGCCTGCGAGTAATCATTGAATTATTCATTTAATATGCTAAGCATTTCTATTTCAATGCCTTAAACCTCCCTTGGTGGAAAATTACATAACTTAAGTGATGAACAAATTAGAAGGACTCACTTTTCAAGAGTGTGAAAATGGAGGGATCGTATATCATTTTCATATCACAATTCACTGCCACTGTAATTTTCTATCAACTGCTCAAACGCAGCCTGAAAAGAAGAACGCGGGGCAGTTTACATGATTAACCAGAGGTCAAAATGATCTCCTGTGATACTTGACATCCACACACACATCTGAAGACGGATTACTTACATGCATCCTGTTTCAATCCCATGATTCAAGAAAAAATGAGGGATATCTGCATTTATTGCTCATGTGCAAAATTGGTTTGCACTTCTTTAATTTCATCAATCTAAATGATAAAATATATTGCTTTGCACTGGATTATTTTGTAACACATGCATCCAGGCTCTCATTATTGGATTTCTCCAAGTCATTATTTTGAGGTATATGATCAGATTGACAGTTTAATTGAACTAATTTGTAACACTTTATTAATTTGATGCTCAGCTTTATCAAGATATATACTTCTATATATCTTCTATTAATAATTTTTTTACACTACATACGGTCATGTGTTGGCTTTACTTTCAGCAGCTTTTATGAGTAGAGCTGAAAAGAGAAAATAATCCTCAACAATTGCAGTGTCAGTGACATGCTGAAAACTTTGTATGCCACTGCAATACTCCAATAATACCCACAAGGCCATCCCATAGTGTGATTATGCTTGTCAAAACATAGAATTACCCAGAATTATAGCAGTCAGTAATACATGAAAAGAAAATAAATAATATTCCTTACAAATACACACCCTTATTTTGTTAGTGCCCAACAGCGTCCATAAATACCCACATTTCCTCAGAAGAACTTAGCAACAGCAAGCTTGGAGATAATTTTAGAAGTTTGGGGGAGCTTTGGGCACTACAAGAAAATAAATGATATCTTTGATGTAGTCTACACTCAGTAGGATAAAATACAAGATAAAAGAGGCTAATCACTGAATATTTGCCAACAACACTGGCTTCACGGCTGAGACAAAAAGGCATTAGTTCAATGAAATGCAAAGACTCAAGTCTCTCTCAGAGTTATATTACCTACAGTACAAAATAATACAAACAAAACATGACATTAAACTTAACAATAATGTAGATATTTTTATATTTGTACTGTTTTGGTTTTGAGATGTGTACATATATGTCCAATAGATGTCCTGGATATGGTGTGCATTACTTTGACCTTTGCTGACAAAGCGAGATTGGCTTCCTCGCCACCAATTGTTTCATCATACCCCTCCACTAAACAATTAAAGAAGATTTAATGCCAGGCATCCCCTGACATGCATGCAATTAATATTCCCTGCTGTCTGCAATGTTTATACAACAGTTGGTAAACATGACTGACTTTTGTCGCAGATGTTGGATGGTGGTCATGCTCTGCTAGAGGAATATATTAATTCGCTGACAGGCCTTGGGCAGTCCCCCTTATTAAAACTATTTATTTGCCCCCTCCTAATGGCATAATTAATCCAGCCTGAAATTGGAAGTACCACATAAACCGCTGTCTGCATATAATCTGCATGACGGCAACTAAACGCCTTTTATGCTCAGTAGCTGTTGGTTTCTGTGGCTGTTACCTTGTAAAATATTGAATATTTAGCTTTGATCCTACAATCAGGGACATGGGATGGTGTTTAAAATGCGTAACACTGGCACTGCACTCACTGCTTGGAATGTGTTTTCATTTACAAGTCCAAGACTGGGAAGCAACGGTCACTGGACCCTCTGATGAATACTGACGCAATCTTTACATCTAATTCCATCAGATGTTCATGTAATAAGAATCACGTGAACATTTTTGAATGTAATCATGCCTTAAAGTTGAAATTTAACCCCCTAACCACTGCTAGCTAACTTTCTGCTTCCACTTTATATTGAAAAAGAAAAACAGAAGAATAGGACTACATGTTGCTGCAGCTTAGCTTTGTTTTTCCACATCTTTAATCTCAACTCATCTACAAACAAATAACAGCAAATATCGCACAATTTGTATTTAAGATTGGTTTAATAACTGATGGCTGATCCTGTTTTTGTGTGCTGTATTTGGAGATTCTGGTACATAAATAAATAAACCAGGGTGCTGTGGACAGCACATAACCCCAGGGGAAGAAATAGGCCGCAAGGCATCCCAACAGCACTTTGGGAGTAAACTTAAAGGGAAACAGAGTCTCTTTCTTGCCCTGAATTGACCCTGTCAAGTAGAAAATAAGTTATTTATCATGTTAAATCGCATGTGATTTGAATTATTTTAAGTAAAGTTACATAAATTGCTGCTGACACAGCCACAACAGATACTGAGCAATGCAGCAAGAGGGCAAGAGGTGGTTGTTCCAAAATAATAAAAAGGAACATTTAGAGGGAGGTGACGTTGCTAAAAGAGATAGGTGGCCAGTTTAGTTTCAGATTTTGTTAAATTGTTTGTTGTTATGGATAGTAGATGTTTCAGTGATATAAGACGGAGAAGCAAGAGAGGCAGCGCCTTCCTCAGGTTGGAAAGCAACATGTCTAATTTCCAAGGGGACATGCCGTTATGTAAAACTGACAGGTTCTTGGCTGTGTATTTATTATGGTCATTGGATTATGCGTATGGTTGACATGTGAAATGAGTGATTGATAGTGTTCAGATTTCAGCTCTGGGTGGGTATTAAAATAACAGGTCTGGTAGTGGATGGGCCTCCAAAGACACTCAGCCCAAGGGAATCCTTTAATTTGTCCTTGTCTGAACCACCGACTGTCTCCTGCAAATTTTCCAAAAATAGCAGTGAGAGTTCATGTTGGGAAGGGGGGGGGCATCAGATTACTCAACCTGCTTACACACTGAGCTCCTCTATGATTATTTTACTGCAGCTAATTGCTAAGCAGAAGATAGTGGATGATATCCTCAATGTCCTTGTGTTAAGTTTTATAGGTCTCTACAAATGGGGAGCCATCTTTTTGTGATTGTTATCAACTAAGTTTTTGTTTTTAGTACCAACAGAACAAACAACACTGGCAGAGGATTGATTCCCCTGTTCCATACGCTCACGAACAGCAAATAAAAAGTATAACAGAGCCCAGAAGAGATGCAAAAAAAATAAACAGCAAATAAGAAGAATAACAAAGCACAAAAGAGACGGAAATATACTTAAATAAATAAATAAAGATGACAAAAGGATGAAGGTATAGCAACACAACCAGTTTACAATAGGGTACATCAGTCTCGTTGAGATAGACATGTACTGAAAGATTGTACCATCATGCATCCAGTGGATACTGGGAATAGACTGGACATTAACTATACACCCTTTTCATGAAAATCACACATCACACAATCACATTCTGGGTGCGACCTACAGTATGTTATTGAGCAGTGTCATAAGACTGAACCTTGTCTCTCCGTCAAAGAACTCATTCAAGGCTCCAGGTCTTGCCGACGCAAACCACCAGTGACGTGACGGACATACTGTGTGTTTCAGTATAAAGTATATGAGAACATTTCAGTAGTTGCAAATGTGTCACGAGGCTGTCCAGCAAAGCTGCACTTATGTCTTACAATAGTATTTACAGACTAGCCCTTGTCAACAGTGGACCATGAGCTCCTGCAGCTCTCTCTGTGAGGCTGAATGCCACAGCCTTGGCTGCCTTTATTGAGCCATTGCTTAGATGTTGACTGTAGTGTTCAGTGGCGTTTCCTCAGTAGTTCTATTTCACACTGCAGGGTCAGCCTCATATAACTCAAAGACCTGCTCCAAGGGTAAAGAAATATTTGCCCTCAATAATCAGATCCAATAAATGACGCCTCCCCGTCAGTCTTGGGAGTTTGATGAGTTTGATGAAGACAGCCAGGGACTGATTTTAAAACTGCAGATGTCTGAAATGAAAGATTTCATTATCTCATCACCACTGCTTTATGGCCACGTGCCTGGTGGTGCCATTTCTGATCATAAGCCTTTTTGTCAGGCATTCTGGTCCTCATTATCGCACTTCTCTGCCTTGAGAAAGGGGGATCTTTGTTTGGGAGGAGGCTGCAAGAACACTGGGCTCTTAGGAGGTTGTGGTGCAATCGTGCAGCTGTTACCATTTGTTTGTTGTAATGAGCTGTTTGTAGTGGATTGGGTTGAAAAACATCCAGACTTTATCTAAGAACCTTGTGATATACATGTTTCTGCGTCAGTGGGGCTCAAATTATGCATCTTATTCATTTCACAGATACCCAAGGGTCTATTCCATTGGGCAATGAATAATATGGCAGACAGGGAGGAATCTTCCCCCGATGCATGAACCTGCAATACATTTCCCGCCAATGCCATATGGTGGCAAGTCATGTGTGGGACTCAGTATGCCGTGTTATTTATTTATTTCCCAGGTGTTGCTTTTCTATTAGTGATTTATGTGTTATTGTGTATGATCTGCTGCTGGGATCTATGACATGGGGTGTGCAGGGTTTTTGGAAGACAGCCCAGGCTGAAATGAAGCCATGGATTCAGAATAATGTGGCAGCACTCGACTCCATCCATGAGCATTTCAGTTGTCTTTTTTTCCCCCTTTTTGGACGGCAGTGAGGAATGGTCAATCCAATTCACCTATAAAAAGTGATTAATGTGAAGATGGACTTTAGTGAGAGATTCTGTGACTACCAGCAAGCATTTAGCAAGGAATTATTCAGCTATATCAAGTGCATACGCTTTGCTTGGAGCTGTTGCTGTCATTTGGAGTTTCTGAGTACATAAAGAAGTAAGCAGAGAACTCTTTTGATCTTTAGAATTTTCTTGTGGAGAAAAAAACTAAATATCTCTTTAACAAGCTGTGTTGGTGTTTGCTGGGGTTATTTCTTTATCCATAACCCAGATTTTAAATTTCGACTGGGTTTACCTCCTGATCAACTCTGTCTCCTAAAAATTACATGTACATATTACTCATTTGCAAGAACAAATACTTTTTGAAAGAAACTGAATGTCAACCTAATTTAGTTTTGTTTTTTTTATCTGTGTAATGAGAAAACCTGTTTAATTAACAAATCTGCCAAGTTGCAAAATGTTTATACAGGAAGTTTCAAGCAAAATCTTCAGAAATGTTTCAATTGCAATCATTTCCTAAAGCAGGATCTAAGTGTTTATGGTTATGTTTGGCCACTCAAAGCACTTAGTTAATGTTAAAGATGCAAAACCACCATCTTGCCTTAACCAATGTGTTTTACATCATTTTTACTTTAACTGTTAACCTGTTCTGAATAAACTGTTACAGCGAGGGGATTCTCGCAGAGGATGGATGTAAAAAGTTTCTGAAAAACTTTAGTTTGATTGTTACCAACCATCTTACTGCACCTATCTATTACTAATTTGAATTTAATCTTGAATTTGACTCTACTTTAGCTTGTTCAAGTCATACTCTGTAGCCCCTATGTGTGGATTATTAATCTCAACACATCATTCTCAAATTACTTCACATATAGTGGTATGATGCCTGTTGAAGGTGTTTATTTTGTCTGTCCCAGTGTACCATTTTGTTGTTAAACCAGATTTTCTTTTCTACATTAGCCTAGTTGCAAAGCAATGGCCAAAATAAAGGGGGGCAAGTGAGGATCACAGTGTGAGGCAGGGCCATTACACTAAATGACCTGTCTCCTGATAAACACACCACAACTCTGCTCCTGATGATCCAGTGTTATCATTATGATTACATTAAGACACTTGTACATGACCTCTTCTTTTTACGTGTCCCTGCTATCTGCAGATACGTAGGGTGGATGGGATCTTTTGTCTTCTTTCTATTATAAACACTTACAATTAGACTCGAGGCGTCATCAAAGTAATCCAATTTATGGGCTTTAGGGGAAATTTGGGGCCTCGAGGCTCTTTTATTAGCAGGGTAACCACTTTCAGATAGACTCGATTTTAAACACCTCCCAGAAGAGTTGTTGCTGTCCTTGAGTCAGTAAACAAGGATGTTAGATTAAATGAAAAATAGATTTTTCAGTTTTTAGATTTGTGTCAGGCAGTGAAAGGGAACATATGGTAACTCGTAACTCTTTTATCTCTGATCATGTCAATTAAAGGGGTAAAAAAGAGATCAAGTTGTTAAACAGCCACCAAACACCAGGTGTGTTGGGTCATCTTTCATTTCCTGTGTCTGTTCACTTATTGCACACCAGGTTTGTACCCAGGTCTTCTTTGTGCCCAGTTCTTCAGTACATCACTCAGTGAGGATTACAGTTTGTCATTCACAATAAAAAAGAAAATCTGTATAACGACTATAGTTCATGCTAACGTGTTGTGAAGTAATATTTGCCTCTCTGGAAGTTCAGTAATAAATGACAAGAACATTGAAGAACATTCAATAGGAGTTCAGAGAAAAACAGGATTTAACAAATGTGCCCTGTAGAATTTCTCCCTTAACAATTGGATGCACTACATCAATATTTAAATGGAGATGCAGGGGCATACCGCTGGTCCAAAGACCTATCTCTGTAAAACGAGCCTTCACTAAATTGGTTGATTGAAAGGAATAGAAGTTTTTTTTTCTCTCTTTTATTCGTCTGCGGACTGGGCCGAGTAGATATTAGTTTTCTCCCCTATTGCTCTACCCTTTAGCTTTAACGATGGTGCTTTTAATCCCGTTCAAAACACCTCTCTCTCCCAAGGGTGCCAATAAAGAGTGAATTCTCTCACCAGTGGCAGACACATAATAGTGAAATCTCACTCTCTCAACAGACAAAGCTACGATGGGCTGGAAAAGAAGCTAAAGGAAGTCTTCAGTGAACGAAGCAGCATCCTGCACCAGCTCTCCAAGACATCAAAGGAGCTGGACAGCATAAAAGGCAACCTTCAGGTTTGGATTTTACCGTTTCTTTTTGAAAGATACAGCAACGTTAGAAGGCCTAGTTGGCTGCGAGTTCTGGGCCGGAGGTAATTTTCCAGCCTCTATTTTCAGCCATCTGATGACTGGGAAACCCATGACTCCTTCCCTTATTTTTCAATCAATCTGCTGTGTAACAACTCGCTGCGATTAAATATTTATGTGAAAATGTTTTTCAGTTTGGTGAGCCCACCCATTGTTATGTATGTGGTATGTTACTGGAAATGCAGCTGCTGAATAAGCAATGCAGAGACGGAAAAGCAGATCAATTAGTAAGTGAGCAAGCGTTTTTAGCACTAAATAAAACGGCAGTTACAAAGAGCTTTAGAGAGGGCGAGAAGGCAAAGATAAAATAGGAAAGACTGACACGGCAATCATTTCACAACACTGCTCTGTTCAGTTTTCAAAGCCTTTAACTCTAATCAGCAATACTCTGCTTAAAGGTTTTCCTTCCTCCAGTTTATTACAACTTAAGTTTTATTTTCAAAGCTGCAGCCCTTGGTTACATCAGTCATGTTAACATTGTACTCGCCAAATAATTGCATAGTTCTGGGAACACGGCAACATCACCACGAACAGGTGCAGGTCATGCAGGTTGAAAAGAAACCACCCAGGTGAGTTACATTTACTTGGAAGAAAAAACAAAGGCTACCTGTAAAATTACAACCCAAACATCCATTGCAGACCACCTTTTTAGTTCAACTTTGACCTATGACACAGTTTACCTGGTTCCACTAACTCTCAGTTTTAAATCTATAAATTAAACTGGCAAAACGGTCTGACCACTAGTGTTTCTTGTTTGCTTAGAGAAAACAATGTTATCATAACAGATGGCCTTCCCTACAAAAATGAAGCCCAAGTTGTTATAAACTGTAGTTTTCTTTAAGTGTGTTCCTCATTAATTAATGGCACACATTTATTCCAAAAGAATAATGGCTGCTTTTCAAACCAGATTATAAACAAACCTGTGGCTCCCATGAGATGTCCACGCAGGTTTCTGATGTTTGTTTTTGATTAAATCAAAAATGCAACGTATTGTTATTTAAAGACCAGTTTGTGCTGGGGAGTTTTTGAGTTTTTTACCCTACTTAAATCTGGACTGAAAACAAAGATACAAAAATATATTCTCCAACTCCTTCGCCGAGGGTGACTTTGCATGAAGTGAGAATAAAAACGGCTTCATAAGACAACTTTGGATAATAATGAGGATTATTGTCCCTTTTCTGTTGGTTCCGCCAAATGCTGGTCTTGGACATTTTATCGAGTAATGTACCTTATTATACTGTAGATATTATTATTCTGTGAGCATTTCACAAAATACAATTATCTCAGTGAGTTACGACACATCACTTCCCACCAGTCAGTTTAGGTCAACTTCATTACAGCTCTTGGCAATGACAAGAAATGAACAGAAACTCAATTATACATTCAGATATTTGAATCATTTAGTATTTTCAGTCGCATTAGCGTATGCCACAATGATCTCGCAAAGCATGCCTCCCTCTTGGACATTCAGACCTTGGGTGCCAGATGCCCTGGGTTTCTGTGCAGCACTCCCACGGCTGCAGTCTAAGTGATGTTTTCCTCTTTGCATAGAGGTGATATTTCTAGGCTTCAGGCGACTTTTGTGGGCCAATAGAATTGTGAGAAAATCAATAATCAAACAAAGTGATATGCACACTTTTTGTGCATTTGTGTGTGTGTTTGCGAGAGATGTCCCATGTGTCTGGAAAAAGCTCATGTAGTCTGGCTATCATCATCCCCGGGGCAGGCTTTGATGTCTATTCACTCCAGGCTAGCTAGGTTGGCATCTATCTTGGCCCTGGGCCCTGCGCCAGCACGCTGGGCAGGGCAGAGGTTGGTTGGATTTAGAATAGTGTGCTGTGGAATAAATCTATTCTTCAGGGGGGAAAACATCATCTACATAAAAATCATCAACTTTTAAAAGAGAATCAAGTCAACAGGGAGAAGCACTTAGTATTTCTGGAAAGATTTGATGGGGCAAGTGTTTATGGTTTTAACGAGATGCCCATAGGTGGAGGTCAGAAACCCTAATAATTAAGCTTTTGTGTGATGGGGAATTTACTCTTGGCAGCGGCTCCCGGGTGAGATCCTGTCGAGCAGTTAGCACAAGAATAGGAGTTATTTTGCCGTGCCACCCAACTGTGGGCTTTGGCAACAATTTGGATTGAAAAATAACCTCATGAGACATTTGCACATAAGTTAAAAGTAGCCGGTCACTGTCATAATCACACAACCTGCAGGGATTTGCGCATATACAGGACTGTAGACTCCATCTGTAGGGGCCACAAGCTTGTCGGTGATCCTGTGATGCAGTAGATCCTTATTCAGTTTTTGAAAACAGTTGTATAATAACAGCTCAGTGATATGCGTGAAGGACAGTCACTTATTCCAGTGAACATTTTCTTCTTTTACTTTAGACATGACAAAATGTAGGATCTGTGAATTACCTCCATATTCACTTTAAGACATTTATGTAACTACAGAAGCCTCTACGCTGCATTTTACAGTCCGTAACACTGGGCCAAGTTTGGTGTGAAATTAAATGGGTTGCTTTATGGCACAAAGTAATTGAGGTAGAGTGGAGAATAAAGTCACAAAGTATCTCAAAACTGAACTCAAGACTTTGTTTCTTACCGCCGCTTATTTTAAAATTCATGAATATGGCCTGCTTTTGAAAATGGCCAGAATGGGTATTTGAAGATTTCTGGCACCAACTGGGGTGCATTCAAACTGTTAACTTCTTTGCGACAGTAAGCCTGTTTTCAGATGACAAAATAAGGAGTTTTTATCATCCATTTTTCGTGGACAAGGATGCAGGGGGGAGTAGAAAAGTAGCCATTTGACTCGTGGCTATATGACAAAAAATACAAATCATTCAATTCAAGGGGATACGAGAGAGAGAGAAAGCAGGAACTGATGTAATTTCAACAATTCAAAGCTGTTTTATTTTTCTAATTGCACAGTTTCGAGTTAACATTAGCTTATCTGAAGTGAATACACATTCTCTATTGTCGAGAGCTGCTGTCGGCTCCTCGCGCTGTTCTTGCGCTTCAACATGAATGTACGTGAAGTGAAGTCAGGGACTGGGGAGGAGGAGAAACATCTCCTCTGTGACGGGGGGAAACAGGGTTTATGCAAATGTGGTGTTAATTGCCACAGATATCACCTTCAAGCACAGTTTAAAGAAAAGCTATCTCTCCCTGTGAGTCCACATTTTCTTAGAAGTCTGGAAATTTCCGTTCAGCTCGTAACAAATAAAAAATATCTTGGAGGGCTTGTAGAGCCATCAGAGACCTGACTAATCCATAATTACCCATCAGGCAGGTGCTTAGGCGCCAGTAGAACCCAATCTGTGCGCCTGCCTGTGCCCTCGTTAGGATGTTTAAGAAGACACTGATCACCAGATTGTTACAGGCTATATCCTTTTTTGGGGCATCAACAACATTTAACATCTGCTGCATCATTTTATAATATTCATCTCAATTATTTTATGATTCTGGTGCTTTTGACACTTCGTTACAGTATTCTGCATTTAGCTCCTCCATGACTCGCATAGTTAACACTGAAGCTTTTGACTGTTGCTTGAAGGAACTTGTAACCTTGAAAACCTGGGTTACATTTTGAGACATTACTATACAGTTCAAGGAAAGTATATACAGTATATTTTCTTTGCCCTGTCTGTTGTGGGTGCTTTGAAATCACATTTTGGAGTTTGTTTTTTTCAGGAAAGACACAGTTTTGCATATTACATGACAGAGTGTCTTCTGTTCTCTTTTAGTCGCTGAAAAATGATGACTCAGTGGCCAAGAAGGATGTGCAGAGGATTCTGGAGCTCAGCCACAAACAGAGGTAAAGTGAGGCATCTTGAATGACTTAACCATGAGTTACCAACAGCACCGTGCTGCTCCCACATGTCATCCAAATCTAGGTTCGGAATTTATAATAAAAATCAGTAACGGCTGATGAATTAATCAAATGTAAGGCACTTGATGTTTTCTGAACACCTTCACCATCAATTAAGAGTTGTGTAAGCAGTACATTATAATTAATACATATTAAAGCCTGTGGAAGCTATTTCGGGCACGTCTGGATCCGAATGAAGTCCCCTCCATTTTTCCCATACACAATGTTACATGACTCAGAGATGGAGCTCTTCTACAGCTCGTGTGGGCTCATGAAACTCTCGGTTAAATCATCAGTACGAAGGAAAACAACTGTGTTAGACCATATCTGGTTCTTCGATAACAAGGTCAGAATATATATAAAAACAAAAATACAAAAAAAGGGTGCATTTTGTCAAGAAACATCCAATCACAGAGCTACAATCTGCAGCATAAAACAATACATTTTTGGATTCTGGGTTAAACCATAGACTGTATATAAAGATGCACGACATGACTGCTCCCCAAAAGTGAAGCCAAAACGTCTCAATCGCCCCATGTTAGCGGATGGAACATCGGCCATGATTGACAGCTGAGATTGACTGTGGTGTTCTGGCGATTGGGTCGGGCTGGTGTATGGGCGGGACCTCGCACCACGGCTCCATTAGCTGATCACCACTGCATAGACTCTCATAGACATCACCAGCGCAAGATGGCAGCACCCGTATCCAGAATATTTTGGCTTCATTTTTGTACAGTGGGAGGAAGTGGAGATGCGTCGCCCATCTTTATATACAGTCTATGGGTTAAAACCTGGATGAATTCAGTAACTATGGTGCTGTGATTTATTGACAAATTCAATGGTAAAGAGTTACCTCTCTTATTCACGCCTCTGACTGACTTCCTCTCCATAGCAACAGCGGTAAAAGAGCGTGGGTGTTGTAGTATTGAGCCATCTGCAAAGTCAAAATAATGGCCAAAACATGATTTTTCAGAAATTAAGTTGAAATAATTAAAACTGCGGTCATAACATAAACCTATAGGATTGTTACATTACCCGAGAGACATCTTTAGGTATTATTTATTGAGAGTTTAACACTCAAATAAACAGCTGATCCGCTTCCTCAGGACTGTGTGGGGGTAGTCTGCTCAGATTTGATTGACAGTGGCCCGGCAAAACAAACAAACAATCCCACATCTGTCATCACATTTTGAGTCCTTTATCCAATGGAGTCCCGCCCACTTCATGCCAGTGAGAAGGCCAGAGAAAGAAAGAAACACACAAATCTCAAATGTGAAACAACCAAAACTGTTCTACCTTTGGAATGAGAGTGTGTTCATATTGGATCACATCACTTATAATAAGAAGCTGATGGAGAAAATAAGCTTTTCATAATGGCTCATTGGCTATTATTGATGCTGGTTATTTTAAGGTGTTGCCCAGTTTGCTTATACATGGCAGTATACACAGAAGCAGGTGGATCATGCATAATCCAATCATAAAACCTTCTTGTATATTGGAAAATAACGCACCTTTTGTGAAAAAGCACGTGAAGCTTTTGTGATTTAGTGCTTTATCTCTTTGCAAGCGAGCTGGAAAAGTGTTTATCTAAAGTGCTTTACCAGTTAGGATTGTCTGATTAATGTTGTGTGTAATGAGACTTTTAATGATTAGGAGTCATTTGTGGCCTTCATGCTCTCCGAAATGTCAGCCTGATTGAAGTCCAGCCCTCCTGTGTGCAGTATCTTGATAGCCAATCAATAGCCTATCACCAGTCCATGGCAGCTCTCACATGTCATCAGGCTAAAAACCATAAAACAGCAGCTTGGCTCAATGTTGCCTAGCTAGCATTTGTGAGCTGCAGTTTTTTCAAAGTGTTATTAATCCACCTTTAGAGTTCCATGTCTGCCAAGTGTGATTACCAGCTGACTCCATCATGGCAGATGCAGACAGGTGATTCATTGCAAGTCATTTATTTTTGACAACTCTTAACAGCCATTTGATTGCTTTCTGAAAATAATTTTGCTACAAACTGTAATGCAACAAAAAAATGTTTACCAACAGACCAGGTTCACACAGTAAACATGTAAGATTTTAAGGTTTCAGAACAGTAACAACTAATTCAGGTGTAATTTAACCTGCTGTCAACCAGTTTTTACTCACTTGTCATAGGCTCCCTTCTCTGTGCTTTTAAAGTATATCAATCGCAGATGTCAGTTTGGGCAGTTCTGATCGTGTTTGTACAAAATGTTTCCAAGTCTCGGATGCAAGAGGTGGGAATATAAATGAAATGCCAAAGCAGTGGTGGTTGGCTGGTCGCTGTGAAGAAAAATGTTTGCTAGGCTGAACTTATGCCAAGAGACAAGACCACTGGCATATAAAATATAAGAGTGTATGGCTGTTTAGCAGCGAGGTGCTTTCCATACAAACGTTAAGCGTTGCTGTATTGCCTTCGCAGATACTGCTGCTTGACAGCACCCCCGGCCAACTACGACTGCGTCATGTACTTTTAAACTTACAGCCATGCTTGGAAACAGTAAATAGACTGTTACCTCTAATTTAACTGGGCTGCCTTGTGATGTGATTTCTACAAGCATTTTTGAAACCACTGACCCACATCACTTTCCCACTTGATTCATAATTCAGTGTGCATTGCTGTTATCTGTGAACAGGAGCATCAAACGGTACTGAAATACCCATTGCATGCTCATGCATTAACATTTATGTTAAACACATATTGAATGCAGCACCAGTCTTCATGCAGCATGCATAAAATCATTGTGGAGCGTTCCAAATGCTTATAGGATCCTACATAATACAACATAATACTACACATTATGCTTTCTTCATAAATCTCCTCTTTGACCTACAATCTAGTTCCCTTTTCCATTCATGGTGTTTGTCTTGGTGTGTGTTTGTTAAACTGTGCATTATCTTCGGGATAACCAGCCGTCCACCTAAAGAACAATTGGCTGAACCTTTGAATTCAAACAGGGAAGATTATAAATAAATGTGGAACTGTTTATGTGCGTTAAGGAAAATATATCGTAGAAGACTAAAGCAGTTCAAATGTTTGAATGCATAAACAAAGTTTGAACAATTAAACAAAAGCAACTCTTGGTGATCAATTTAGCTACAGATATGCTACAAATACCTTCTCCCCTAATTGCACAGTCAATACGGTGTTAATGTTTGCATTATGGCATCATTCATTCTTGAAGTGGAAAGGTAAAGCTGAAACTGTCACAAATGTGTTTCTTGATTCTTTGTGAAACTTGTGAAATCACAATATTTATTCAACATATTTAGTTTCAAACTGTTTTGCATAATTACAAATGTCACTCATGCAAAGATGTTTGTAATTTGTAAAACATTTAAATACATTCACACAGCTTTCTTTGTGCACACTCAAAACATTTGTCAACATTTGTCTAACTGCTCAAAAAACGGCATGAACTTGACTTAAACTAATATAACAGATGACAACACAAGTAAACTGCTGTTTTCTTTCTTTTTCTCAACAGAAGTTAACCTACAAAAAAAGTGAAAATAGCTTTAAGCAAATCAGTTTCTGTGCACCAGTGGTATATTTAAGAAAGCCATTGTGTGACAGAGCTGTGGAGGCCTCTGAGAGTGTGAGGAGGATGTGCTAACAGAGTGTTTCTCACTTCCCTCTCACTTGACAGAGAGGAGATGAAGTCCCTCCAGGCAGCCTTGCAGAAGCAGCTGGATGAGGCAAATGAGAGAGCAGAGAAGCAGCAGGCCACGGTAAGACAGCGCTGACCTGACCATCAACATCCGGTCTCCTCTAACCAGCCCCGTCACCTGTCACACGGGCCCCCTCAGTGATACACGCTCATTACCCAGCAGCCAGCTTTCTCACCTCCTTGCCTCACCACTTAAATGAAATAGTGAGAGAAAGCTTTGCCCCCCCTGAAACGCCCAACAGAAATTAATAAGATTGGACAAAGGCATTATAACCTAAGAACATCTATCCATCTATCTAGCCACCTCTCCATCTACAGTATCTACCTTTCCTTCCATCCATCTCTGCTGCCCAATGGACCGTCACTTTGCTTCTAATTAAATTCCACACAGGTATCTTGAACACTATCTGGCAAATTCAATGAATCACTTGGTCTATATAATCTCAGAACATGGTGAAAAATACCTGTCACCATTTCCCAGAGCCCAAGGGAAATGATGAAGCCCAATGTGTTGAAATTGCTTATTTTGTTTGACCAGCAGTCCAAAACCCAAAGATATTAAGTCTATCATATAAGATAACGAAAAGGAGCAAATCGTCACATTTAAGGAGCTGGAACAAATGACTGTTTGGCATTTTTACTTGACTAATATGACTAATGAGAAAGGATCATTTGATTATTGAAATAGTTGCTAATTAGTTTTCCGTTGAGCAACAAATCAATTAATCAACTAATCATTTCAGCTCCAGTCATTTCAAATGTAATGGTTTGTAGAACTAAAGCTTTTATTTTACACACCAATCTTAAATAAATATGTATGCAGATGATACTCTGCTAATAATTGTGGTATTTGGAGTTGAGTTGCAAAATGCATACAAATAGTTCAAGTTAAACGTGTGTGAATCCATTTCACCACTTAACTCAACAGCAATTAGTGAGTATATTAAGATTACCTAAAGGCTGTGTGTCTCTATACAAGGCTTTGAGCTGAAACAAATTAATCCAAATCAAATTACTACTGAATCTGCTTGACCAGCATTTTTCATGGTTACAGCATATTGACATTATTATGAAAAGAAATGGGAAGACGCATTCAATGTCAACAGAAAATGTTACCTTTACTCCCTCTGTAATTATGACAAAAATAATTAATTACTATTGTTCAACATACATGATCTTCTGCTAATTAAAGGCACTTTGACCTCTAATTAGTGTGCTAGACTGGTCCTTTGTTGTCGGCAGTGCCTTCACATTTAAGAAGCATATAAAATTATCTTAAAGACTCTGTTACACTTGAAGTGTGAGAAATGAAATGACTTTTAAAGACCTTGATTTAGAAAATGTAGCCTTGCAAGCAAATGGTAATTCTTCAGAGGACAAGTGTTTACATAAAATTGTATGCCTGTTGAATAAACTGAACTACACTAGCTTCTTAACCCAAACTGCTGCATTTGAGCCCAAGTTTGCTGGAATACGAACTCATTTAAAATGCATTGTAGCAAGTCCACGGAGGTGTTGTGTTATTGAAAGTTGTGTTTATACATGTGCTATATCTTACTGCATTGTCCCACATTTGTATCTTCATACTATTCAGCGAAACCACCTCTTGTTCTGCCACCAAACTCCTTATCAACAAATCAGCATGAAGCCCGTCTGGCTGCACTGACAGGCCTGGAATTATTCTGGGGTTTTCAATATAGGCTAATGAAAATCCTGTCCTATAATACTCCTGCCATCTTTTGCACAGTCACGAAGTTTAATGTGAGCCATGACATTACGATCAACAATCAAATAAACTGCACTCTGTGAGATAAACTGTAGTACAGTAACATTTCAAGTGACATTCTTGCCATTTTCCTAAGACCAGTGGCAAATTCCAGTTGTTGGGTTTTATGGTTTGAGTTGACATTTATGTTCTCTTAAATGGTATTAATCACCCCCGCTGAGATTCAAGAAAGACCACCTCTGCAGCAAGCAAATGTCACACATTCAACAGAACAATGAAATAGTGTATCTGGTTTAGAAATATTAGTGTCCACGTAAGATTTTAGTTTCAGCTTCTGTTGTGCAGAAATCACCAAAAGCACACATGAAGCAGAACACAAAAAAATTGGTTAAAAATTATAGGGAAATTAAAAGAAATGAAAAAAGTAGGAATGGGAAGAGATTCCAGACAATCTCTATTTATGTTTTCATGAAGAAGGCTTTTAATTTTCCAAGCGAGGTGCCTCTTTAACTTCAAATATGGAGAATCACAACATAATTGTAGGGCTTCCACTTACATTTCTTTTCATTACCTTATAATTAGACTTCAGACCACATGTTTAGAAGCTGTCCTTTGATGTTTTCATATTGCTTGTTTTGTCTGATCAAAAACAACCAAAGATATTAAAATTACAATGATATAGAAAAGCAGTAAATACACAACTAACATTTTAACAGTTGTAGCCACGTTAGCAGCTTGGCTCTATGGATGGTTATCTCAGTCCACCACTTTGATCCAGACTGAAATATCTCAACCACCATCGAGTGGACTGTAAAAATTTGATGCAAATATCAATGGTGCCCAGAGGCTGACTTTTCCTCTAACACCATTATGAGGACATTTAATATATTAGGTTTTAAGTAAAATGTCTCAAAATGTCTTGGACTACCATGAAATTTTGTACAGACATGCATTTACATCAGGTCTACTAATGACATTCCCATCAGCCTCAGTTGTACTTTGTGTTAAGTGCTACTTCAGGATAACATGCTAAATTAACATGATGGACATCGTAAATATTACCTGCCAAACATAAGCATGTTAGCATGCCGATGTTAGCTTAAAGCACTGCTGTGCCTAAGTACAGCCTTTCTGAACCACTGGCATGGCTGTAAACTCTTTAATGATAAATCGATTATTAAAACTGTTGTAAGTACATTTTCTGTCGATTGACTAATCAATTAAAATTACCTCTGCATCCATATCTCATTTAGTCCAGCTCAATAGTCCAACTGCATTAGTGCAACACCTACCTCATGCAGTGCTTAATTTTCCTTCTCACTTTAATTATTTACATTTCAAAATCCATATAGAGCGAGAGCTAGCTTAAATACACATTAAATACTGTTATTATTTTGACCTTAGTTTTTTCTCCTTTTAACTAAAAACCCAAATGCTGCACCAGGATGTGTGTGTGTTTTTTTTTAACCATTCCCTGGGGCTGTGGCGGTGACTAAAAGGCTTAAACATGAACCTTGATGTTATCATGCCCTGCTTGGGGATGTGAGTCAACTGGCCAGGCTTGGTTTAGAGTTCCCTTGGGTACATACCTGGTATGAGGTCACCAGCCCCATGAATCTTTTCCTATTTGTCCTCCAGAATAATCTTGATGACCTCTCTCAAGGACACACAATGCTTAAAAAAAAAAACACCTTTTCAGAATGAAAAGCTGAAGGATGAAACATTGACCTGTATCTCTCCCACACACACAGAATTCTTCTTTCTATCGGAGTTCTTTTAAATATACTGTAGCCCCTGGCAGCTGTTTGCCATCTGCAGTTGGTGTTTGAACCTCTGTCTGGCTGCTAAACATAAGCCACAGGCCTGCACCACCAAGACATGCTGAGCTCATGATAAAAGGATGCCGATAAACAAAGATATCACTCTGACATGATAAGCATACGGGCTATTAAATCAGGCACACTGTGGAAAATAGGCAGCCGCTCA
The DNA here is from genome assembly GCF_043641665.1 of Enoplosus armatus. Classification (NCBI taxonomy): domain Eukaryota; kingdom Metazoa; phylum Chordata; class Actinopteri; order Centrarchiformes; family Enoplosidae; genus Enoplosus; species Enoplosus armatus. The sequence goes on from NC_092180.1 coordinate 5,655,314, forward strand.
CTGCAAGAAGAAATGCCTCGGTGTATCATATGTACCACAGTCGGACAGTCTCGGATGGAACTTTTCTGGACACTTGTTATGCTAAACTAACTTTGTATGACACGAGAGAAATATAATATGCGCCGGAGGTTTCTTTTAATCAGAGTTAAAAAGTCTTTAAGCCTTGATGGGTGGCCAGCTGAAAAGTGGGGTGGCTCTGCGTTACTGTCACTTAAGAGGAGCCTCAATATATGGCCTGAATGTAAACTTTCTAATGCTGCTCATACTGGTTAAATTAAAGTCAATAAATCAAATGCCAGCCCTGCTTTTGCTACTCGCACTGGCATATTAACAAGCCTTCAGTATACTTAACTGCTAATGCATAGAGGCTGCTTTAATTTCCTTTTTATTCAGTGACATTCTGAGCAAACGCTGGACCAGGACGGTCTTTCTTTCTGATTTATATGTTTCTTTTTTTTTTTTCCCTATTGTCAGGGGCAATGACAGTGACTGAACGTGACCTTTGGTGTTATCATGCCATGCTTGGGGATGTGAGTCAACTGGTGTGGTTCACAGTTCCCCAGGGTGCCTCGCTAGGAAGTGAAAGAAAATGTGACTTTGAATTTTGTCAACAAAAAAAAGGGAAATATTTTTTTTTGTTTCTGCACAGACATTTGCTTTTGGTAGTAGCCTAATATATGATATAAATCAAGATTAGTAATATCAGTTAAAGGGTTAGCCTGGTGATAGTCTATTTTTGTTATTGTTAACAAATCCGATGAAAAGACCAAAACCAACAATGAACTGATACAACAAACAAGTGCTGTTTGTCCAAAGCCTGATACAGCCTATTCATCTGTGCCAGAGATTCATTGTTGTCCAAAGACTTAAAAAAATACATCAATGGCGCACACAGTTACATGTTCCTTCATTACGATGAATGCGAGCACTGTATTTTATTTTATTTTTCAATCCCTCGTAAACCATCCTGCTGTTTTAAAAAAAGGTAATAGACCACCAAATGTGTATAAATCCGCAGTTGAAATCAGTCCTTAAAAAACGATTTACTGCCGCTTGATTAATATCTGCTAAAAACCACAGTGCCCGTCTGTTTTGCGCCTTCAGTACTAACAAATAGTCTTGGGGTAAGTGCCACAGACATGCTGGGGAAGTATTTGTGGGGATGATTTGTTGGTTTTGGTATTTTAATTGGATATTTTCACAATAACAAAGAAAGATATTGCCTGCTTTGTCCTTTAATAGTGGAGGAAAGTAAATCAGATAGTGAAATGTCTTTTTTGTTAATTGCCATAATTGCCTTCATTCAATGCACTTAATTTCACGTATGCTGCTCAAATGGGGCACACTCAACATCCATAACCTCCATTAAATATGTTCACTGAATGGGAAGAAAAACACACAGTATTCAGCATTCACTATGATCATCTGTGTTTTGTCCTTTTCTGTCTTCAGATCAAATTTCTTAAAGTGGAGATGGAGAAAAAAACCAAAATCATCAAGGACTTACAGCAAGAGGTGAGTCATCAAGTTTCACTTAGGGCTGGTTTGGATCTCACTACACAAAAACACAATCCTGCATTCAGCATCATTAATTCTCAGTTTATGCCTTGATGAGGTATATATGTAACCATAAAAGAAGAATTTACTCTAATTTACTGATCAGGAGCCCACTTCCCCTGGCTTGTCTGCTTCCATTTCATTTAATGATTTTCTGTGTTTGCCAAATGCCTTCTGACAATCCCCAGAGGCTGGGGGGGGGAGAGCTTGTTGCTTTCAATCAAAGGTGGACATAGCTGGCATGAATATATCTACTTTACCCTGTAAACAGTGGAGTGAGTCTTTGATCATGATTGTGATCATGACTGTCTTGGCTTGTGTCGGTTGAGAAATTGGTCTCTCTTCTTCTGCCTCTTCCGCGATGGATTTCTCTCTGCATGATTGCTGAACGTCAGTGCAAAATAGTTCGTCTAAAAAGACGTTTTTTTTCTCTTTGACTCCAAAGGGCTGACACCAAAATCTGACATTTACTGCTGATGACTTAGACAGCTGGGGGGGAAAAAAAAAAAAGTTCTACTGGCAAATACTATTGTAGCTTTACTGAAAATATGTGACACCACATTACCGTTTGGCTTGTTATATCTGTAGGAATAAAAATAAATAAATAAAATACACCAACAAAAAACATCAAAACACCAAGGGCCCATTAAATGCAACATAGCTACATCTGCAACAGCTGCCTTTAAAGAAGTTTGGTTGCTTAAAGTTGGATGTTTCCATTGTTATCTTTGGTTTGGCCTGTCAGCTATGTAACATGAAAAATGTCAAAATGAAACTTCTGCAGACCAATACTGTAACTTTTACTGAATTTTATAGCTTTGGAAGACTTTACCCTTTAACCATTTAAACATGGAACGACAGATTTTTTTTTTTTTTTTTTACCATTTTCTGATATTAACTGAGTCCGTTCTCACAAATGCAAATGTTAGTTAATTTTGTAATAAGCAACTTTTTTTCATAACATAAATTGTTTCATGAACAAGAACACATGATAGCCTGTGTATTATACAAACATAAAGAGCAATTATTAAGATCTTCTGTTTATAATTGAAACATAAAATAGGTTACAAAGGCTCATAATTCCCTACAATGGCACACTATGGCCACAGTACTGTCGATGTTTAACTGCAGGCAAGCTACGTAATGACATTACCAGACCATGACAAATGATGGAGAGAAAACTGCCATGCCATATTGCTCACTGCTGCAGTGAGAAAACTGATTTTCGCCAGATGTTCAAATTAATTTGAGACCAATTTTGACTAAACTCTGCTTTGGTAACATGATCAAGTGCTTCAAATGAAGAACCAAACAATGACATAATGACATCAATTAACTGCGATCAAACTGTTTAAAGAGGTATCTGCCAGAATTCAGGTTTCTGTGGATTCATCAGACATGTATGTAAACATCACAGTCGTGCCATGCTTGGGGATGCTGTGTTGTGTATCCCATATTGTTTCTATCAAATTGAGGTCAAAATAAAGTCGCACGTGCCTGTCAGTGGTTTCACACTATTACACTGATCTATCGGTGGCAGTGATGCACCAAGATGCACAGCAATGTGCCGTCACAGGCAACTAGTAAACATGGATCTTGACAATGCAGCAAAAGCTGGCTTGGCTTAGTGAAGAAAATGCGTTCAACACGTTTATTAGACCTCAAAGATACACACCGTGTGTTTTACTGAGTAAAACCAAATGTTAACAGAACTTTTGTTTGTTAACAAGACCCTACAGGGCACCTTTAAACTTTACAAGCTGTCCAATTTTATGTTCATGTTTTAGGTTAGGAGGTCTGAAATAGTTACCACCACACCTTCTTGCAGCCAGAACGACGACCTTGGCTCTCCTGCAAAAGTCATTTTCATCAGCTGATTAAATTATTCCACTTGGTAATCACACATCATTTTATAAATAAAGTTCTGTGATGTTTTTGACTGGGAACGTACTCCTTGCTTTGCTGAACTTGCTTCCTAACCTCCTGTTTAGTTAACCGAATAATTCAGTTCCTTAATTGAGCTGATTCTTCCCAAACTACAAGAAATGGAGTAGATTTAAAACCAAAGGAGCATGCATCAAAGACAGTGATATAGTAACCAAAAATCTAAAACAAATATACCTTACTGAATAAATAGATATAAAAAAGTTTCTGTAGCCTCTAAACATTCTTCATTAATGCATTTAAAAAGTAATATCTCAGGTAGTAGTTAAATTTAAATGACTGTCTGTATGCTTAACTCTGTGGGAGGGAATCAGAGGTAAATGTAGAGACACTTCCATAATCAATCAAGTGATTTTCACAGTAGGAGGTTTAACTGACTAAATGACCCATAAAGGAGGCCATGATTTGACTTTGTAATGAACAATTAAGGATTCCTTTACTCTTAAACAACATCTTGATTTGGAAGTAGTGCCAAGACACTGACAAGGAGGCATGACAATGATCTTCTCTCTGTTTGTCACACGCAGTTCAGTTTTCTGTTAAACCTCCGTCAATCATCCGGTGTTCACAATGAAGTTGCCAAAACAAAGAGCTGGCAAATAGGGTTGCCAACAATTTGACCTGAATTACAGTTAACTGTACAAAGAGAAAAAATAACAGTAGGTTTTTGCGCACCAGCTGAGGAAGCTGAGAATTACTCTGCAGCAGTGGCTGAAATTGGGTTTTTGACTCATTGGCCAAAGGGACTGGTTGATGAAAAAAAAATCCACCAGCCCTGCAGATTAGCTAGCAGCAGACCGGCAGCAAGTGATAGTTTAGCGGAGTAGCTCCAGACTGTTAGTTTTGTGGCACAGTTTAGACACTAGTTTAGTGTGTGTGTCAAATTCTGACACAGCAGAGAACAGAAGCAGCGCGCCTGTGAATGACACCAAAACGCAATTTTGGCCAGTGTGGCAGATAGCCTTCAGAGATTTACTCTACCCCTGCTCTGCAGGCAGGAGGACGAGGCAAAGAGCAGGAGTACAAACGGAGAGCACCTTTCATTGGCCCATAGCTCTCCGGTCATACGAACGCTTCATTGTTGACATTTTGAGGTTTGCCTTTTTCTCTTCCAGATCTACATATCTTGGAAAAGGGCCTCTCTAGGTTCGAGGGCCTTTATAATCACAATGAAGGGGTCATTTGTGGTCAATAGAAGTCTGGGAACTTGTCTGACATCTGTGACACTCTGACATTTAAGTCGTGGCTACATGCAGGGAATCATGAGAAACATTTCCCTGCATCTATTACACTTTTGTGAGTTACAGAAAATTTGATGTGTGCAGAAACTCAAAGGTCAAAAGTGTTTAAGCATTACAGTATCATTTCACTACCACAGAGTCCACTCTCCTCAGGCTTACAGTACACTCTGTCTCTGACAAAATTCTCACATAATGACATACGTCATATATGATTGAACACCATCAACTACCATACTTTAACCTCAGACATGTTCTTCTGGTTGAAGAAGTTCTCTGTTTCCATAAATGAAGGTTGACTAAATATTAGAAACATGTCTCAGTATAACATAAATGACAAAAACTACAACTTTATAACTTTCATGAGGGTTTATTGCAGGGCTGTCATATTAGACTGCATTCATTTTGTGTATCTAATAAACCGGAACATTTAGCTTAAACTTGTGTATATATGCTTTGTTGTTCCAATATAATACCATTATTCAGGATTGACACTCTGTGGCCCGGTAGAGCCGAAATGAACATCTGTAAAGCTAACCGTATCCTTTGTTTACACCAGCATTAGCTTTTAAAATGTGTTTTTATGTTGCACATCACTGTGAATTGTGCTGTGGTGTCAGCGGGGAAGCTTTACGGCCGCAATTCACAGTGAAATCATTATCAATGATTTGCTTTCAGGGCTTATTATGAGTATTTTGAGGGAGAATGATTTACAGACCGACTTGGATCCTGCTGGGATTCATCAGGTTCTCACAGAGCATTGTAATAGACAGCTTTGCTACACACTCAGCTCCTTGCTGCTGATGTTGATGTTTTTTTAGTCTAAAATGGCTTCCCGTCATTGTCTTCTTCCTTTCATGTCTTCCTGATGTAATTTCACCGTCTAAACGGCAGCATCAGTGCATTTACTGGATCTCTCTGTGATACTCTTACTGGAAAAAAAAGTGACAAGAAACTGAAGTAGGCAGAAAATGGAAACCGCATCATTATGTGTGTTGAATAGGACAAAGCAGATGAAACCACTGAAGTTAATAGAGGCTTTTACTTAGTCTAGCAAATTATGCAGTTCTTTTTCTAATTTATTTTATTAGAATTACCACTGATGGATGCAATAAAGTTACTTGTTCATGATCTCAGAAAGTGATAAAAGGCGCTCAATGAAAAGATGTGATGACTAATTTTAGATTTCAGTGAAGTCAGGTCAGTTTTACTGTTATTTAAAGTGCTTCAAACAAAGCACAGCTAAAATGAGAAAAGAAATTGCATATTCCAAAGGTAGTGTGTAGCGTAAGTGTGCATAAGACATTAAATCCAATGTTGCCTTCAGTCTGTGACTGTTCTTAATATCTGGGCAGTAAATACCTGCATGTGATGTCTTATGAAGAAACTAACTTAGAAAATGATGACCCATTTTTTTGTTATTTCTTCACACAACACAACAAGCTACGTGGCATTATTGGCTTGAAGAATAAGCGGCTTCCTCGCTCCTCCACCAGTATATTGCTCAACAACTGAATAGCCACTGCATTAGCACAAAGAGGCTCTTAGCGCCATCAAGACTCCATCAGAACTAATTTCACACATATGATCACTGACATGCATTAACTGCAGAAGTGTACTGACAAAAAAATGGAGGTTTAAATTAAATGGGGTGAGACGGGCGATAGCACGCAATGTCACTTTTTGCTCTGAACAGACAGGTGATGTACAGCCTGATCGATTGCTCTCATGTATCGGAGACAGCAGGCTCGACTTGTTACGCAAGAGCGATGGTGGACTTGACATCCAGCGGGAGTGACAGTGTTTATTGTAAACGAAAAAGGTCTAGTTAGATGGCAATGATAGATTAAAGTGCAGTACAACGTTATGGTGGTACACGAGCACCTATATTTTTTCCATACCTACATGTTGGTATACACATGATGACTTGCAAAGCACCAAATAACAATAAAAATCACCATTTTTTTCAGACTTTACTCACAGAGATCCAGACGCTGGGATGGTATGGGCATTTCATTTAGATGCAAATAAAATCAGGACAACAAATCCATGTGTCTTAGGTTGCTATGGCAATATGCAAACATAGCACACAGTGTAAAAGTTGCAGTGAAGAATCTCACAGCACCACTGTTTTTGTTTGAGCCAGATGAGCCCTGACTGTCAATCACACATCAAAGACAACACCCAGATGAGAGCAGTGTCCCTGAAACTGTTTGAAAATCTAGCATGCATTCGGATCATAGAATAGAATTTAGTAGAATAGAAACATCAAGAGCTGATTACAGGACACAACAAAACCAACAACTTTTTAGATACAAATTCTTGTGAGTTTCTTGTACCTTTTTTAGATAAGTAAGAGAGTAATGAATGAGGCTATGATCAGGTAAATAAAGCTTTGATTTGGGTTCAAACTTTACAGTATTAAGTATTCAGATGTGTTGTTTGAAAATGCCCCTGGCTAGTTGGAACTGAAGGCGGATGTGTATGCCCAATTGTCCGTGCACCCTGCTAGTTCGGTGTCTAGTGTTTCTAGTGGTTTCTCTTTCACATAATCCTTTTGTATTTCTCTCTCTTTTCATGCAGTCACAGTGGGCATGTACTTTCATTTTATGACATCATGCTCATTTCACACAATTTCCAGCACCAAAACAGCTCTGATCTCAGCACTCTCCACACGCAGAATTGATTCTCCCTCCGCTGAGATCGGGAGGAAACTCGGAAAACTTGTCAGTGAATCCTTGTCTTAGCCGTAGAAAACACACACATACACACACACACCTCATTTCATTGGACAGCTTAGCGTTCAATCGAATGTGGCTCGGGGTGAGCCGGTGGGTTAACAGATTGAGCACCCGTCTCTTCTTCTCAATCAGTGTCAAAAATGTATTCAGGAGGAAATAAATGCACATTATTGTTTGCTAATTGATGTCAACCAACCAGCAGCTTTTTCCTTTAAAAGCAGCTCTTTCCTTGCTGCTCTTTCACTGTTGAGCAGGGTGTTGGAATCATGGAGCCATTATTTATCGTGTGCTACATTAAATAAATTGGTCTTGAGTTTAAGCTAAAATACTGCGTCAGTCTCTGCTTCCCTGACATCGACAGGAAGCTCGTTCCAAATGGCGAAGCACTGCAATTGTCTCCTGCAGCACTAAGAGCAGAGCCGAAATCAATTCCTGAAGAAACAAAAGCATAGGTATATTTCTCCTGGTTTATTAAATGAGGAGAAATTCTTAGCTGTTGATATTTTATTTTTTCTAAATGTTTTGTTAAATGTGCGTCAGAATCCAAAGTCTGATGAGTGATTTATTATCTCCTGAGTGCAGTTTTGTTGTAATCTGGGTTTGTCCCTGCACAAAGAGAAAGTAATGTATTTGTCACTCACTGTCTAATTTCTTGAGCTATGCTTTTATTATGTGGAATTAATTAAAAGCTCCTGGCTATAAAACACATTTTTATTTTAGTAAAATTCTGTTTTGGAAATTGTTCTTCTAACAGCCAAGAAAGAAGAGACAGAGTATCAAGTAGAGGCCAAGTTTCAGGAGTAGTTTTGCAGTGGCAGGGTTTAAAGTGAAAGTCTATGGGATTTAGATGCCATGAGCGGTATGGATAATACCTGCAGTGGATTTGAAACCGTGTTTTTGTGATCTGGGTTAGGCAGCAAACTGTGTCATCTATAGCGGAGGCTGCTGTGCTGTTTGTTGATTCATTAACAGCAGGGCTGCTTATGCAAGAGATGACATCAGGGTGAGTAACTTTGTGAACGCTTTTTTAATGTTGTTTTGTTTTTTTAATTAGAACTGATAACCCAGAGCTAGGTGACTGGCAAATATGGTAAGGTCTTATGAAATCCCTGAGCGAGAACTAAACATAAGGTCTTCTATGGACAGTGAGTTTGTACATAAACACAGTGAGCAAATCCAGCAGTCTGTGGAAGGAAAAAAGGCTATTTAGAGATTATTCAAATCATGAAGTACAGTAATTCCTCCATAGCTTGTCTGTAATGAAATCTGGAGTGGCAGGTAAACCTGGAAGCAGAACGTGTGGGTTCAGTGTCTCATACTAACAGGAGGGCGTGTTCCCTCTGGGAGCCAGAGGGCGGCTTGTAATAAATCTGCATTTCCTCCCAACACTGCCAAAGTGCCTTAATATGCAAAAAGACAAATTGCAGTTACCGTCTGTGATACAGCCAATACAGCAATCTTCTTTTATTTACAGGTAATATTTCTCATTTTCAGAATTCCCATATATTATTCTTATAGCCAGGAATTGTCCGATTAGTTTGAAACTGTTAACCATTTTCTAACAATATTAGAAATTACAGAAACAAGTCTCTAATCTATTGGCGCACTGCACAGCCGAGGGATGCTCCATTTATAATGAATTGTTGCATCCAAAGCGTCTCCACATTTAGCAGCATGCTTTTCCAAAATGTACCCTGATGTACATAAAAACACTTGGGATGCCGTCACAGTCAGGTTTTCTATCTTTTGCAATTCATTTTCTGTGCAGCTTCATATTTGACAGTCAGAGGGAAACAAACTCCTTTTTCTGTTGCTGTGTATGGCGGCTAGCACTGAACATGAACGATCACAGCCTGCCCTACAGATACAGATTTCTTAGATGAAAGATAGTGTAACTCTGTACAGCTTTACAATATATATTAAGACTGCAGTAACTAAAAATAAATGCAGTTGCACTTCACAGCAAGTTTGAATCTTTCCTGATTTGATGATTAGCTGGACAATAGACACCTAGTCAGGATTAAAACTGGGACAAATTTGGTTAAAAGCTAATTCTTTTAGACATCCAGGTTACTTATTTAACTGTTGTTTCAACAGGGTTGGGCAAAATCACGGTATATACCGTGCAACGGTAGAAATGTGCCCACTAGTAGAGATTTTGCCGTTTCTACTCTGCTACTGTATATATTCGGGGCTGGATTCTCACGTGAGTTCTCGCATGGTCTCACGATTCTCACGTGATTTTATGAATCCAGCTGCCTTCCAAGGAGTGACCGTTGGTGGCAGTAATACACCTCTAAGCTGGTTTACCAACCGCAGCAGAAGAAGAGTGACAAGAAAACATGGAGGAGGAGAGTGAGATTGTAAACGCAGAGCAGAAATGATGGTATGGTTGTTTTAAACCATTTCTTAATTGAATTTAAAGAACAATTATTGTAGCGTGATATAAAATTACACATACCGTGATAGAGATGGGGTGCGGCGATATGGCCAAAGTCTTCTCTGTAAAGCAGGCTCTAACTACATGTTGAAATAAAGTCATTCAAATGCTGTTGTAATTACTGTTAAATGCAACCATCATCAGACATCTACAGACCCATGCTTTTCAAAATAATTTAGTCTAGCTTTATCCTCAAAGTCTAGACATCTTTTGACCTGCAAGTCACCAATTCAGTGCTTGCTGAGACGTGTAGTCAGATGTTACACAGTAGATGTTACACAGTAGGAACTCTGACTGACAATATGCTGCCTTACAGCCTAGCCTCACAGAAAGTGAGGGCTTTGATGATCCAGTTATATATACTGTTGCATTTAATAAGGCATCAGAAAACTCATATCAACCCTCAACTCCATAGTGAGAGCAAAGTAACAATCAGCCACAAAGTTACCCCCGCCATCAAGGAGATACTCCTCTCTCTGAGCTTTGCGTCAACTTGAAGAGAAAGATCATACTTCCTCATTTGCAGCGTGTGGGATTTCTGTCTGCGTAACTCGGCCACCTGCTGGCAACTCCTACATTTATGCATAAGTCTTAGAATTTCTTCTAGACGTGGGATTACATTTGTGTCACTCTCCACATTGTTTTGCACTTAAAACTAAATTTTCACTTTGTGTGGCTTCATGGATACTGGTGCTGAACTCAAATCACAGAAACTTGTTTGAGAAAGGTAAAGACGGGCCGCATGTGTTCAGAGGGCTGGTGTCATGCTGTCACTTAGCAACATTGCTTTATTCCTCACAGCCTGCCATGGGTATTGATTTCTGGCCCTCAGCTTCCAGACAAGTGACCAGTTTTCTGTGGTATTCAGCTGTGACACTATGAAGTGGGTGGTCTATTTTTTACAGAAATACATCCAAGTGCTTCAACACTGTTGAAGGCTGTGACTGCAGATATTTCTTTGAGATGTTCACAAAAATACTTTTTTCTTCTTTTTTATTTTTTACTTTATTGTTGCTAGAGGTTGTGTTAACAAACACTGTGGCTATACAGTGTTTGTTACATTTAATTTCAAAATGTCTTGACACCACGAGACAGTATCAAGACATCAGAAAATAGTTTCACAGAAGAAAAACAGAGCCTTACTTTGGGGGGGTGGGACAGTTTCTTGGAAAGCATTGCAAGTATTCCTACAGCATTATTCTGATGAAACGTTTTAACCCAAGAGGGTCCTGTAGTTGGAATAACAATATGCTTCTATAATCTTTAATCCTATCACAATGTGCCTTGTCAATTATTTCTAAAAAAAAGAAATTGATCTGATGACCCCAATCCCATATAAATGTAGATATCATTAACAGGGAGGCCATGGGACCTTGAAAAGTCTTAAAATGTCTTAAACTCTGCTTTGGAAGGTATTAAATATTCATTTATTAAATGCTGGAAGCATCGTCTAAAATCCACTCAAATGGCATGACACTGAATCTTTGGCGAAATCAACAAGAGTTGAGCAAATTCTTACTTTTGACAAACTCTTCTCCTCCCACATCACTGCGGAGGCTGTAGAGGAGACTGACAGCTGGACCACCAGGAGATGAAAGATTCAAAAGCTGCAAGAAAGCAGAATTGCACAACATAAGCAGGTGTTCAAGCATGCAGATCGTGTGGCTTTGCCTACCTATTCTAACCTACATGCTTGTGGAAGGAATGTTCTTTTACCAAAGTGAGAAACTGTGTAGATGTAACACAGAACCATGCAAAATAAATTGAAAATCCAATTACAGGGACTGGAGTAAAAGTTCAATGTGACTTTTCACAACTTTTGAATAGCTAGAACTGGTTAATAATGATAATATTTATCACAGTGTTTTGTTTGCACGTTCTAGTGTACTCAGGCTGAAGCCCCAATCGGACAAGATTAGCATTCCAGGGAGATATGGGTGATAAAACATTAGCCATGCTCCTCTCTACAAGATGTACCGAGATTTATCTAATCCTGTGCAAATCTACCATGTCGGTAATGTGTAAAGTAAAAATTTCACTGCAAATTACTTGAAAAACATCACTGAAGACAGAGGTCATCTAATAATATTACCTGTAAGAATTACCTTTCTTGGTTTATCCACACTTTTTTTCCTCTCCTCGTTTGGTGATTACTGATGCTTCATGAAAGCTGTTAATAGGTTTGGTAACATGTTGCAAATTCAGGATGCTTGTCTTCCTCCTCAGCATGGAGACCTCAAATCCAGAGAAAGTCAATTGTATTACTAGTAATAATTTGATAGAACAGATATTTGCTCATCCTGTGTAAATTCCCCACACTAATGATAGATTTAGGACTTAAATACTGTAAATACATGAGGTCCTCAGGTAGTAGTCTGGTGTGTGTAGAGCTTAAAGAGGCTATAATCAATATTCTTATACTAACCAACACCAAATGACAATGTGAAAGAGGTGTCTCGTAGGGATCAACCTACGGAGAATTATCACCTCAATCTGCGGTCCTCTCGGCATGACGTAGCTTTATAGCCAATTTCAGCTCATTGTTTAGCTGTCCGGCCCACAACTTTACTGTTTTGGTTCACTCTCAATGCTGTTTTCAACAAAAAAGCTCTAACAACCAACTGTACACTACCTCCTTAGCACCAAAGTTAGCTATTAGCTGGTGAACATAGTGGAACATTTATTCTTATTTTTTATTTTTATTTCTGCAACTATTCCAAGTGGTAATAGTAATGTAAGCCTTCAAATAACACAATATGTTAGTTTTATTTTCTTCTATAGTTTTTTTCATTTATTTTACTTACTTCAACAGTGTGCTTGCAACACAATAAAAGCACAAGTACAAACATGATATAAAAAATAAGTACCTATCAGTCCGAGCTGATGATTCTAATAATATTAGACAGCTCACTGAAGTGAATGGTGTTGACTTCTATTCTTTATTTTCGACTTGCAAATATTTCAGTGTAACTCAAACAAACACCTTAGTTCTCAATGAGATGCAGTATAATTTACATAATGAGTACAGCTGCAGACGTTGTTGTCACATCTCTTAGCAACAGCCAAGTGCCTCGCTTAGTACATTAAATTAGTTTAGTTTCCACGTGATGAACCAAGACATCCTTGTAAGCAAATACATTAGACTGTTATTCATTAGTTAGAAAGTATTGTTCCCTCTTACCTTAATACTCTGGAGTAAAGTAAAGTATCACTTCACAGATGTTGCTGCTCTTCGTCCAACAAATTATGATCAACTTTTCTCTTAATGGAACAAATTAAACAGAAAAGAACTGAATAGCTCCTCCTATCAGGGCAGAAGTTTATTTTAAAGCATAATCAATCCTCACATTCATAGCTTATTGATTTGGGACATTTTCAAACAGCCATACGCTGCTCAAGCCAATAACTCAGATGTCCCTAAATGTCCTAAATGGCTCCAAATGCTGATGTTGCCATTGGGCAGTTGAGGCAAAGTATACAGCACTGGCCCCCTCGAGATTACCCTCATTTTGGACAATTCAGTATACAAGGTTCATCATATGCCGGTGTTACGTGCCAATTTTAGAGGTGTGGTGAACTGAACGTTCAGCTTTGACCATGGAGACCACAATTTGCGTCGTGTCTTCGGCCAACAAATGAACGTTGGCTAGTTTTAACCATGTCATTAATCTTTCATTACTTAGCTTTCGTCCAAATAAGGAACATATTTTTAACCACACATACACATTGGGAGCAGTTTAGGGTTCAGAGTCTTGCTCAAGGATAATTCAATCAAACTACCAACCATATGATTACTGGGTAACCCGCTTCTAGCACTTGAGCTACAGTTGCCTCCTTCGCTAACCTTAGCCAAGTAGTTTTAGGTGCCTTACCTTTGTTCAGTTTTTCCTTACGGCCACTGTGACACCTTAATGAGAGAAATTTAAAATAGGAACATAATGGCCAGTGGGAACAGACAAAACCATCAAAAGTTAAAACTATTAACACCGTGGAGTAAATATCACAGAAAATTAACTTTGATCCCAATCGAGGTTTGATTTATTAAAGTAATATCAATTTGTCAAGGCATTCTTCATATTTTACAGTTGTAGTGCTTCAATTAATCTATCTGATAATTCACTCTCAGCATTAGAGGCTTCACCGTCATCGTTTTCATCTGCTTTGTTAGATTGTTCTGCCGGACAAGGAATGTCAATGAATTAAATGACCAGAAAAGATTAGTGTTCAGGTGGGTGGGTTAGTACAGAGATGGGCTGCAGCTCTATTATTATGCTGATAGCAATTCAGGCTACTTCACATGAAATATTTCGACTCTTCTTTGAAACGCCAAGCCTTCCCAATCTCCCTGTGGGTATCAATAGAGTTCATCTTATCTCTTTCCTGGGGAGAGGCAATATATATTAAAAAACACTGAACTGATGCATGTGGTCAGGTCAAATGAGGATGTGGACAATATTTCCATCAAAGCAAAATCGAATGCATGATGATAATACAGTGGTGCATCTGGACTGAAAATAAGTACCTGAAAAAGACTGATAACTTCTTTCAGTTATTCTGGTCTGTGCAGCACAAGGTACATGCTGTAAAAGTCAATTATGTTCACCCTATGGCAGTGGTGGAGGATGTATTCAGATCCTTTATTTAAGTAAAAGTAGCAATACCCAATGACCAATTAATTTGATCCTTAAAAGTTAAAATTACATCTTCTGAGGAGCATTATCAAAATTAAGAACTTTTTATTTGATATATGGTTTAGCTGAGTGTCCCTTAATTTTTAGAATGTATTTTTATTTTAACATGTAAAAACACACAAATAGCAACAAAAAAAAAAAATGCAGCTAGAGCACTAATTGCCTGCATGTCGCACAAATGTGTGCAGCAGCATTTCTTTGGCTGTAGTAGGAGATGTTGACATATCTCCATCTGCAGGTCTAAATCGCTGCTGCTATTACTTTTCTTTCCAATGACTTGTGCAGGTGGACATGTACAGATATAGTCAAGTAATAACAAAACAGCTTCCCCTTGTGGAGAATCGTGAATGAGTGAGTAAAAAACACTCGTTGCATGAGGTCACTAGCATCCCAACAATTCGGAAATTAACTTTATTGAAGGTTGTGACTCCCGAAGGCCAAATAATGTCTTCTGCTAACAGGAAATTTGACAGATTTTTGGCTCCTTTCTTGCACTTCAGAATTTTCCCTTTCGGCACAGTATCTACAGTATCTAGCCAGAGATTATGGCATCATGGCAAAAGAAGTTACAACAATTTTTGATTTTCCAATATTTTGTTCACATAAATGCCCTCTCGTTGGGTTCATCCGATAAGAAAATAAGGGCTCCAATATCTTTCTCAAACATAAATTGAGAGGGCTGACAGGTATGGGGAAATACAACCTCTAGACCACCATGTTTCCAATAAACAGTGTGCATACTGTATGCATATGATAATGCATCTGAACAATGACACAGTGACAAGAAAGCAATCTTTTCACTTGTGCATAATCCCCCCTTTGACCTCAGGAGTTCTTAAGAAACTGCCAAGATGTGTTGAGCTCAAGCTGCCAAATGCCTTGTAAAATGTCTGGGGGTATGTCATATTTAATAGCTTATCCACAGTGAACATTTGCTTTGCTAATGCCAGTAATTTATATTAGATGAGTTCGACAGCTACATAGCTGCAGAACTTGTGCAAGCCCCGCCACAATCTTCTTGCAATGTGAATTTCTTATTTTTGCTTTAAGAAAGAAGACAAGCCCGTTGGACCGTACTGACAGAGACTGTAATTGATTATGTTATGTGAGGAATCTGCTCATTAATATATGACAGAGGCTGTCAAATAGACACTCCCTATAATGTGTTTTTATTTTATTATATAAATGCATGTTTTAACTTATAAGGAATACCAAGATCCAAGGGGAAACGTCATCTGAATAAGATATAAAATGGCTAAAGCTGTTATTTATAAATAGCAGTTTTCAGTGGTCAGAAAGAAAATGGAGAAATGGGAAAAAGACGGTCCGGCGAGCATTATTTAATGTTAAGTATTTATTGAGTTTGGGGATTTTTATAGCTGAGCTGACATTGAACGACAAACCAAGTTTCCGTTTCTTTTCTAAAGGCTGCTTGATCAGCAGCCCTTTTTTTGGAACATAGAAGATGTCAAAACTTAAATATTTTTTTAATCATTTCAGTTTTTTTCTGAAACAGTTTCATGGGTCTGTTTAGATTCAAATAGTTTCTATTGTGTGGTGCTACAGTTTGTTGTAGTCTTTACTATGGATGACCCCAAGACTTTTAGTCTAAATAAACTACATGCAGAACTCTGACATAGGCAAAATGTACAATGCTTTCTGGTGTTTAAAAGACTTTGGTGCTTAATTAACTCCATTACCATGAATATTTTCTAGTTCATAATTATGGAAATGATGCCGTGGGAGGCAATCACTGCTACCCAACAAGTGAATAAGAGAATTATTAGTTAGTAGACTTAGGTTCAAAGCCATTTCTCACACCAATTTCTACAAAGCCAAAAATGATGTGGCACTCTCAAGGTCTCACAAAATTCAGATTGCTGCCTGAGGGCTGAACAGGTAGTAAGAGTTTACAGGCATGGGGGAAGCTGGGTGAACTGTTAAAGCTGGTGTAGCAAGCTCCTTCATACGGGTCCCATCCAAAGTATCTGTACATATGTACTATCAAAATGTATTTACACCAAAGAGATTAGTAGAGTAGCGAGTTTCCAATGACGCCCCTCACCCACAGCTTTCGTTCAAACTAAACTGAACCTTTGGTGGCAACGTTTCACTGAGAAAACTTTATCTATTTTAGTAATATTTTCTGTGGCTTTCATTGACCTTCACTGGAAACGGTGGCTCCGTTTGGATGTGTGGGTGCAGTTCATTTTGGCCTTTAATTGACATGAATAATGAAGTCATATTTTCACAATTGAGACTAAGCTACCGAAGCAGTGATGCAAATGAAACATCTCGTCATTTTGTTTTCTCTGTCATTACAATGAAGCTTATTGACCTTTTAAGCTGAAATATGTTGTGACAACAGTCCCTCGCATGCACCACCCCTGAGTAGTGTCAGGCGATGTGCACGACATGGCTAGTGTGACTCTACTTGTTGAAAATAAAAACGTCAACTCTAAATGCCTCGTACTTTTGATGGTTTATTTAAACTTTGTAGTCGTAGGAGGGACAGGGCTGCACGTGAGGGGGTTTATCTCTCCAGTTTAATAGTGGAAATTGAATTAGCTTAACACATACATATGTAATATGGCAGAGTTCATTGCACACCACTACATTCACACTCCATGGTGTTAATGTGGGAAAAACTCGACCAGAATTAAATTAAAAAATATTTTACACGGACAGTTGGTTTCTGACACTTCACACTAAGGCTAAAAGGTTCCAACAGTGATGTGTGTCGAGATGTGTGAAAGTTGACCTAGATGGACAGTAAATATCAACACTCGCGGGCTGCCGAGATATCAGCACTTTATAATGTGTGAAAATAACTCTGGTGAGTTCAGTCAGACATTTGACTTTATATTTAATTTAATATATCTTTACTTAATTCTTCAACCATGCAATTATTTTACGAAAGAGAACATAATCTACATCTCTGTCAGTGGAAAATATGAGCAACATGTTAATGTAAAAATGTTCCTTTATTTTCAGGTCTGTAGAATGACAGCACTGCAGGAATAACACGTTACACGCGTGTGGCGTGCATAATGCACTGTGACATATAAGCTCCAGAGGATCTCATTTTCACTCTTACTATGTCCTGGGGCTAAACTACGTCACATTTTATGACAGATGCCAGTTCTACATGTCCTCCAAAGGTGGTCCTTCTGTAGGGGCGAGAGGAATTGCTCCTCGGCCAATTTTGCATCACTGAATCGCAAAATAACTGCCATCCCAGCTCATTAACTCCGCTCAGTGTGCGTGTACTGTATGTGTTGGAGTACACAGTACACTGTACAGGTGTGTGTGGGAGTGAGAATTGAAGACAGAGGCCAGAATGTACCGTATGTGAGAAACTACCACTTTTTGAACTGAATGTAGCTTTTTGCTGCCTGCCAAATTACAGAACTGTAAGCATGAACCTTCAGTTCTGGTTCCTGTTTTTCAGCTAATAATCATGTAATGCAGCAGAAGCAAATGTCCTTTCTATGGCCTCTATGGTGTTAGATTGGCCTAATCATCCCTGGCGCTTTGTTTTTTAGTCATAATTAAGTGGCACGTTACAGTTTTGATTTAGGTTTTGATAGCAGCCAGCCCGGACCAGCATGTCATGACATCCAGGTGCAGTCATATGATTATAAACAATTCCAAAGTACAAACTGATGATGATAATTGGCCAATTTGACTTTGATATATTTCCATTAAATGGAAAAAAAGAATCTACAGCCATGCTAGCAGCTCTCTAAGGCTATACTATACTAGCAGTGTTTTGAACTAAATGCTAAAGTCAGCATGCTAACATGCTCACAATGACAACACTAGAATGCTGATGCTTGTTATAATGTTTGGCTTGCTAGCATTTGCTAACTAGCGATTGGGATTGTCTGTACCAAATACCAAAGCAATGTACGGAAATAATTGATGAGACATTTCACTAAAAACACAAATGCCAACCTCATGGTGCCGCTAGAGGAAAAGCCAGGGATCACCAAAGTCAATAGGATCGATCCTCTGAGAACTCTAAATGTTTGTACAAAATTTCGTGGCAGTCCATCAAATTCTTGAGATATTTTAGTCTGAACCAACAGGCCGACAGGCCAACATTGCCATCCCAACTATATACAGATGCAGCTGTGTTGTTAATGATTGCCATCAAGCATTAAATTGACAATGCAGTCAGTTTGTGCCATGACACAGAGTGAGAATTGTGGAGGTGGCAACGTCATTTATAAGTAGATGTCAAGGGCCAGCTGGTGGATGCACATCCCCCCTCCCCTTCTGCATCCAAACTGTCCCTGTGGTTCACAGCCAACTTGTCACCTAATAACATTGAGCTGTCTCCAACATCAAGCAGTAAATCTATCATCAGAGCACAGTAATGTAATAGTCAAATGTGCTATCTCCACCTAAATTAATTTAATGTGCCATCTATAAGCCATAATTGCTTATGGCAATATTGTATTTTCAAAAATACCTGCTACTAGGGGTGCTAAATGGGGACGAAAACACACTTGCCTCACTTGCACTGGAGCCAAAAAATCCCTGACTGGGGCTGATGCTGACAGACAGACAGTATCTGAAATGTGATGCAATAAATTATATTATCTGTTAAACATAACGCAAAAAGGAGGAAGCTGTTGGCCCTTGTGAGTATTCCCCAATCTGTGTTGCTTTTTTTTGTAGTTTTGACTAATGAAAACAGAGGAACAGCTTATTGGAGATTTATTTTTAAAACATCTTCCACAATCCCAAAAGAAATTTAAATCATATTGTTCATCCTCTATTGTAGTCATTAATTCTACAAGTTTTAGCCATCTCAAGTTTTATTTGACAGTTCAAAGCAATATTTTTTGCTAATTTTGGGTATGATGAAAACATCTAACTAGAACAAAGTGTACATAACAGATCATAATTGATTTAACTTGGTTTGTTTGAGATTTGTCATTTTAATGAAGTGCACTGAATGTTCCAAAGCTGGCTGTTCTTTCCCACAATCGTCTCACGGTGTTGACTGTCATACTGTGGCGTAGCGATGAATTGTTTATAGCCCGAGCCACCCATCATCTCCCATGTGGATCTTCCCAGGGTTTCCTCCCACATTGCAAACATTGTGACGAGGTTTTCTAGTTCATTCGTTGTACAGTTTGGAGATTACTGCGTTCGTAAAGCCCAGCAACACTACAGGCTTAGCGATGCTAAGGACCACCCTCCTGGCATCCACCATCATGCTGTTTCAAAGTCTGCTAGATCACACGCTAAGCCCATACAATGTAAACCATTCACATGCAAAACAAGTGTGGAAAAGGAGTTTCTGTTGCATGCACTTGTTTATGTAGCATAACATACTGCATGTACTGTATAAGAAGAGCGAGGGCCAACTTCTGCTGCAGGCCGGTGGTTTAGTTTTCTTGAATTAAAGCTGGTGAATGAATATTCATTGCTCTCACTTGAGTTCTGCTGGATGGGTTTGAAGAATAGACCCTTGGCTAAAGGTAATTAGCTCATTGATAAATTCATTAAGAATTTTAAATGTGTTGTTGAGTCCAATGAAAAGGGTTAATAAATCCCCACCGGTTACTAAGATGAAGTTGCATCTAATTACACTTGTTTCTTTAGATAAAAGAGAAGTAGTACAAGCTTAGTTACGCAACAGTGGCGGTGAGTTCCTGTCAATATCCAATGTTATGGGATCGCATTTAGGTTTCCTCAGCCATCAGGATCATTTTAGGACCCATATTCCCTCAGCCCATTTAAAGGCTCTGTGATCCCTTTACTTAACACAACTAAAAATACAGATTTTGAATGGTGATCAATCAAGTGATTGCAAAGATGTAACCACTGAGAGGTGTTAACACATATAGGTCCTCCTTTATTTTTGCAGCTACAACTTAACTTTGACAAGGCATATTCTCAGTAGCAGTTTAAACATACTGTAAGCTTGAGACTTTCTGCAGTACAAACCAAAAAAAAGGCATGGATAGAGGTGTAAGCGTGATATGAATTTCACAGTTGTACGTTGTCTTTTCTTTTTTCCTGTTGTCTTCCAAGATGTCTTACAGAAACACAACCACACACTGTTGTATGCTGCAGTATGTTACGTTCAATGCATTATACAGCTTTTACCAAGTAGTTTTCTTTTTCCCCACTGTAATAACATTTCTGAGACAGTCAATCTAGTTTTACATCACAGTAGAGACTGCCTCGAATGACCTAGGCTTAACTGCAGAGCTGGAGACTGTACAATTTCAGTTATTTTAGACCTTAGTGAAGCTTTCGTCATGGTTGATTGCACTGTTTTATTGGATCATCTTGTGATCTGGATGGGTACTTTGGGTTAAGCATTAAGTTGGTTTAGGGCCAATCTTTCTAAAGGATCATTGTCAATTAAAAAGGGAAATTCCTTGCCTTCAAATGCTGTTATTACCTTCAGGTCCCATTCTCTTGTGTCTTTCAATGATCCCTCTTGATTGTGTCATTGGCTGACTTCCTTTTAAATATATGGCAGTGCATTTTACTCAGACTCAATTTAGAGAGAAAGATTGTGGTATCGTTTCCTTTTAGAAACAGGGACTGTACTGTACTTGTTTCATCATGGGTATTTGAGTTGCTTTACTGATCATGTTGAAAGTTCAGTGGGGGTCTGGCCCTGAGCTACATTACTGACCTTTTTCGATGCCTATGAGCCTGAGTGCACTTTCAGATCCTCAGACAGGACACTCCTGACTGCTCCTCAGTCTAGTCTGAAATCGAGAGGCAACCAAGCACTTTCGGTCAGAGCTCCTCAACAGCCAAATGCCCTGTCGGAGAAACTGGGGCCCACTGAGTCAATAGCACTTTTTAGAAGGCAGCCAACAATTTCAAGGGAGCATGCAGTGCAGAACACAGGCCAAACAGCAACCATCACTTCTTTTTTTCTATTCTCTTTCAGAACAAGAGCTTGAAAAATAAACTGCTCTCGGGACACAAACTTTGCGACGCCTATGCTGAAGAGGTAAGGATTTTCAATTAGTACATTCTGTTTTATCTCATACATAATTAATTCTCAGCCCCGACTACTTAATTGCTCATTGTTCATGGAATAGGTGCAATTCATGATGAGATATTATACATAAATTTTGCTCTCTTGTTGTTGTGCTAACCAATTACAAATTATAACATCTAACTGATTATCATTAATGGGCTGTGAAGTAATACTGCATTTAGAATAATATGAGGATTGACATTTTTTTCTTATTCCTTAAAATTAAAGCATGTTATTCACTATTATTTTCAATTGTAATTGTAATCAGAAAACTCTTGGTGGTACTTGAAATATTCACAAAACTCCTGTCTCTCTCACTCTCTCACACACAAACACACAGACTTTCTTGGTTTTGGCTGTCCATAAATCTCAGAACAACTTGTCTCTAACAGCCAGCTCTTTGATGGCTGTACAGTGCAATCTGGGGAACTCAGGTTGTAGTGAGAACAGCTTGAGTACATTTTGTCTGTCATTTTTGCTGTCACCTACTTTTCCTCTTTTTCTACTTCAGCTCTGCTGCCAGTTGTTACGGTCAGCAGCATCCACCAGGTTCACATCCTTAGTGAAGCCTTGAGCTGAGCTTTGAACTGCTGCTTTTGCCTTCCTGCTGACCAATGCTCATGCTGGAATTTAGCCATGCAGGATCTTACAAGGAAGCGGGTCCTGCAGGCATGCTGATGACATGCCCAAGTGAGTGCAGCTGGTACTGTGTAATCGGGGGCTCAATAGTTATGCAGTTGTGCAGTTGGTGATTCCAAGCATTCCCTATATCCAAACTAAAGTACGTGGAATAACTTTTTACAACATAGAGCAGTGTGGCGATGCAGACAGATTGATAGATGGCAACCTTGGTGTGGAGATGATTATTTTTCTTTAAAAGGACCCTGGGCTAGACCTCCCCTGAGGCAGCTGAGGCTTGTTTGATCAATGCTACAGAGGATATTACCAAGGTTTTTGAATGACAGAACAAGAAATTATGCAGCTTGGCATGTATCAGAGGGGAAACCATGATCCCTCAAAAAATATGTGTGCCCTTGAATTACTAACCCATGCTCTCAAATTATTTAATTTGCTTGTCCCTTCTCTCGATCAAGCACACAGCTTACCTCCATACCTGCCCATTATGGAGGTTAGCCTTTCTTTCACCAGCTTTCGGCTCCCAGTGTAGTTTCCCACTGACTGTTTCTTTCATCACTTTTTCTGAAAACCTGAAGCATGACACATGCCAATATTTAACAGTGCATTATAACTCTTAATTTTAAACTAAGTGCTGTTCAAAACAGTTTACTATTGCCAGACATTATTTATTCCAGTTTTTAATATCTAATTCCACTATAATCTGAAGTCAGTCAGTTATATGACTGGTCAACTTTCATTGTTTATTTTACACAGCCATTACATAGTTGCATGCATCCTCAAGTAGCTAAAGGGACAAGGACAAATGGAAAGAAAAGGATGGCCTTAAGGGAATCAGTTTAATAATTAGTTGGCACCTAAGCACTGAGACGCTAACTCGCCACTTAGCATGGCTGCTTCTCCTAACTGAGCTGGCTAGCCACAACCTTTGATTTCAGTTTGATTCATGGATTGATTCCATTGTTACAATAAATGACTATTATTTTGACTTCCTGAATAAAGTAATCAGAGGACATAAATTACTAATTTAAAATCACTTCTGTCGTGAGCCCATAATGCTATCGGTCTAACAGCAATGATGGACTAAAGCTTTGAGTTGACCACAGTCACATGTACACCACAGCTCAAAAGGTCCACAAAGACAATTCAATGTTTGGAAGCTCTTGATGTTGAAGAGCTTTTCATGGACCCCGAAGTATTCTCCAACATTAAGGCTATTCTTCAGTTCATATTGAGACACAGGAAATCGGTGCTGAAAATTACAGGCCTCTTTCCTTCTACAAATCCTCCAGCTGAACATCCCCAGACATTTCACCAGCTAAGCTCATCCAAGCCATCATCACATATTCAAACTCTGAGATGATGATGGCACATTTGACTATGCAGCCAGAGATGATGATGGCACATGCAGCCTGATTATAACACTTCAGGAGAAGAAGTACAAAGGCTATGAAGAGGTCCTGATTGAAGTTGTCGGTCAGTCTTCACTATGTCAGAATTTTCCTTGCAACCACAAAAGGAATTTATCTAAATGGTGATAAAAAATTACTGGTTTGCTGTGTGCTTGTAGATGATATCTTACTCTCAGGACTCTTTAATACTGAGATGTGTTCTTGTCCAGTGCTTCTTTGTCTGCCTGATTACTTCTGCAAAACTGTTATCAAGGGAAGTAGACTTCAAGGTCTTTAGGGACCAAATAGCTACAAGAATTTTCTTGAACACAGGTAGATCACTGAAGGTCACTGTCTTCAATTCCCTTGGGAGGCTATAAAAGTTGAAGTAAATCAGTGAGAGGAACATTCTTCCATGCCCCTACTTTCATCCTGGAAAGTTATTTATGTTTAAAGGGGAAGGGTTACAGACTGAACCTGTAATCACACTGTCATTACTGCAGAATGACAGAAAAAGATGGATGCTAAAGCTGCAAAACAATTGCAACCAGAACAGCATTATTCTATTATAGGTTTCTCTGTTGGTAAGGTAGTAAATTATGCTTACTCAAACATAACTTCTGTTTATGGGGTCTAACTTCTGTCATGACAGTGGACACCCAATCAAAATATCCAAAGTTGAATCTAGTTTACCCTTGAACCTTTACTTAATTGTCATCTAGAAATCATCTCTTCATGCTTCAAAGATATTTTCAATTAAGATTTCCTCAGAGCATTGAGTGAGTCAAAGTAAAAAAAAAACAGCTTGTGATAAAATCTTTGAATCTTAAATCGGTGCTTTGAAGCCATGGCCAAGAACTGAGATTAAGCCAGATCTTTTTTAGCTGGCCTTGGATAAACTTTCTAAGCACAAGCTCCTTTTGTTGCACATGATACATTTTAAGATTTTGCAGCTCTCCTTTATGTGTGATTTGCGTTCTCATCTTGTGAAAATTGGCTTTGGGAATTCCTGCATTGTATACTGGAATACATTTCATTTGGTGTGGTAATCGTTTTTTAGAAAGCTGCTTTAACTTGTGCTTGGCTTTTGCTTGCTATGTGAGGTGGAGGATCAAGCTTTGTGCTCTTAATCCGTGTTGTGTGGTGAAAACTACTCAGCTAAAAAAAAAAACATGAAATTACATGTTAACAACACTGTAAAGAAGGTTGTATGGTTGCTGTTATAGTAATATGCATGAACTGATCCTGTATTTTCACTGACTGTAAAAGTGATAACTAGAACAAACTAGCTATTATTGAGAGAAAACAGTACTAATTACATTAAAATGAATGTCAACAAAAAATACATTATATTCTCTTGGACTACACAGTGGAGCGTGATTAAGAGCGAGATACCTGTTGTCAGTGTATCTTCAAAATATACAAAAGTCTTTCTCTTGACCAAAGTTTGTAGATTATTATGATGAGAACATCAGATGTGTAGGGCAGGGGTGCAACATCAATTAATATGCCAATTATTCCGGACCCTGACACCCTCAAGTTGCTTGTTTTGTCTGACCAACAGCCCAAAGTGATTCAGTTTACAATCCCAAAAAATAGCAAATGTTCACATCTGAGAATCTAGAACCAGGGGATATTTGGCATGGCGGAACTGTGTTATCTACAAATGAGGTAAAAACATGAATTGCAGGTATGAGGGTTCGCACACAAAAGCAGCAAGAAAAACGCGTACACTGCTGTCAAGGAGATAATGGCTATACAACTTCAAATATTATATGTTTAATTACATAAAATAATGGGATCATATCCATGTCTAATATTGAAGATGCACTATGCCTCATGTTTTAATATTGTTGCTTTATAATATTAATCATGGTTATCATTTCAAATTTTTAGCCTTTTTAATGACGTGTGGGGCCTTGTCAAACAGGTTGTGCAGGTGCTAAGACATTCGGTCAGTTGGTTCAAATTCATTTAGTCCATTTGGGCACAGGGAGCAGTTTGGACTCGATTAGCTGCAAGAGGGTTAACAGGGCTAATAAGACTCCTTGACCTTGTTAATCCCATTCGCCACAGCCTCTGAAAACAATTCATGGATGTGTCATTGTTTGCACTAAAATTATTTCAAATGATTAAGAATGGTTGAATTTTGTGTTCATAGTAGAATGGAAGGAAGTACTTTTCCAAGCCAATTTCTTTTCTGGATCTCTACTGCTAGTGGAGCTACTACTGCTGCTAGTGAAGCTACTACTGCTAGTGAAGCTACTGCTGCTAGTGAAGCTACTGCTGCTGCTTGTGAAGCTACTGCTGCTAGTGAAGCTACTACTGCTGCTTGTGAAGCTACTGCTGCTAGTGAAGCTACTGCTGCTAGTGGAGCTACTACTGCTGCTAGTGAAGCTACTACTGCTGCTAGTGAAGCTACTGCTGCTAGTGAAGCTACTACTGCTGCTTGTGAAGCTACTGCTGCTGCTTGTGAAGCTACTGCTGCTAGTGAAGCTACTACTGCTGCTAGTGAAGCTACTGCTGCTGCTTGTGAAGCTACTGCTGCTAGTGAAGCTACTGCTGCTAGTGGAGCTACTACTGCTGCTAGTGAAGCTACTGCTGCTGCTAGTGAAGCTACTACTGCTAGTGAAGCTACTGCTGCTAGTGAAGCTACTACTGCTGCTAGTGAAGCTACTGCTGCTAGTGAAGCTACTACTGCTGCTAGTGAAGCTACTGCTGCTGCTTGTGAAGCTACTGCTGCTAGTGAAGCTACTGCTGCTAGTGGAGCTACTACTGCTGCTAGTGAAGCTACTGCTGCTAGTGAAGCTACTGCTGCTAGTGGAGCTACTACTGCTGCTAGTGAAGCTACTGCTGCTAGTGAAGCTACTACTGCTAGTGAAGCTACTACTGCTGCTAGTGAAGCTACTGCTGCTAGTGAAGCTACTGCTGCTAGTGGAGCTACTACTGCTGCTAGTGAAGCTACTACTGCTGCTAGTGAAGCTACTGCTGCTAGTGGAGCTACTACTGCTGCTAGCGAAGCTACTGCTGCTAGTGGAGCTACTACTGCTGCTAGCGAAGCTACTGCTGCTTGTGGAGCAACTGCTGCTGCTAGTGAAGCTACTGCTAGTGAAGCTATTGCTAGTGAAGCTACTGCTGCTGCTAATGAAGCTACCGCTACTAATGAAGTTACTACTGCTGCCTGCTGTACATATCTGGCTATTTTTGCTCTTTATTCGGTTCATTGGAAAAATGCTGTGCAACCTTTCTGAACCAGACGGTCCTCAGGGGAAACATCTGATAGCTCAGAAAATCTGAGTCAAAGTCAAGGTTAACACTATTCAGTGAAGGAGAGCGACACGTGGCATTAGAGATGCCATTTAATCTGTTGCTCATCTTTTCCTTAATAGCATGAATTTATCACCTATTTTCTATTCTGTCAAATAGAAATGCCAAGTGTTGCTGCACAGTCATCATTTGGAAAAAGGATGCTGTTACACTTCAGTATTTCAGCTCTGTTATGGCTAAAATTACATTTCATTCTTGCATCAGTATTTGATGGAAACATCTAGTAACCTGAACCTTATGCAGATAGAATATAATATGGCTGGAGTTGGGAGGATTTCCTGTAAAGACTGATTTCAAGGTGAATGGCCCCATGTAATTAATTCCACAGGGCTTTTTGAACGGTGCAGCATGCCATCATCATCCTGTGTATTTTGGGTCCATAAATTATCTAGGAAACAGATCACAGTACTTAATAACATCAGATATTTTTATGTTATTTGCTTCCATTTATTAATAGACTTTGGATGTGTGTGTGTGAGAGAGAGAGAGAGAGTGAGAAAGAGAGAGTTGGACACCACGTTGTGCTCAAACACCATGTCTATCTGTCTGAACAGGCGAAAACAACAACAATTTTATTTTTGCACTAATAAATGTATCTAAAGTGAGTCTAAAATTTCATTTCAAGTTAGAATATATGCATTTCTGTTTAATTTTTACATTTTATAGACAAAACAATTAATCCAGAACATAATCTACAAAGGTCAACAATGAAATCTGTTACTTGCGGCTCTAGTTGAATTTACAGTATGTAATAGATTGGAGATGGTAGGATTAGGTGTGGGTTTGATATGACAACCAGAGAAGATATATAACCATGTGTTATAGATGTCTCTCCCCGTGTGCATCTCCAAGCCTATAAGACATTTATTCATTTTTCTGTCCTATCAGGAAGCAGCAAAGAGATGACATACAGCAGGCCTATATGTAGTTCAATGCCATGCAATTTTAGAATGGCTCAGGCCTCATCCAGTGATCAGAAATAAATCAAAGCAGAGTTTCTACACATATGAATGCTTGATGTTTTCCTGCTTTGATAAGGCATTGTCTTGGGAGATGTTATGTGTTCCCAGCTTCAGCGATATACCCTACAATACAATTAGTTATGTGTAGGGAGCATACGAGAGCAGATCCTTTAAATAAAACAAATGTATTACTGCGCTGTTCTGGTTCATTCACTATCCGTATTGAACAAATCAGATTACCCTGACTGAAATGATTGAAATAAAATATATACTACAGTCAGTTTTGGCTGCCAGCCAGTCACTGGTCTGCCTCAGCTCGCATGCTTCAGCCAATCAGACACACTTCACAAAAAAGGGCAATCTGTTTAAACGGGGAAAGAGACGTAGCAGGTCTGTAATGCTGATGTGCTCTTGCTGCAAGTGCTGAGGATGTCTTAACACTTTTCCACACCTACCATCACCCTGTGGTGTCATGTCACCTGCTTGTATCTGCTTTTATGTAACATGGTGCACTTGTGCTGTCCTCTCACAGGGAGGATTTATGGTACATTGAGTTATGGCCACAGACCGTACATACAAAACTGATCTATTCTTTATTCTTTGCCAAAAGTAAGCCAATGTTTTGTGTTCTGTATTTTTCAGTAATAATGTAAGCCAGTTGTTACTTGTCCTCCCTGATATAAAGCTTTGACAGCCACTGTGAAATGACAATGAAAGAATAGAAATTCAGAAACACTTGAGAACACATACTCGTATAAGTTTTGACAGTTTGTCATCTACCTGACAAATGTGCTTCGCAACCAAATAGTCTGTCTTGGCTCGACTGTACTTCTGTTTTTTTTCTCATAGATTTTGTTTTTAATGATCTCCATGTTTCCAATTCAAGATGTGCTCACACACTGTGCCATATATACTGTAGGCTATTTGAACTTGGATAATGAGAAACCCTTAAAGGCTGGAGTTATGTCTTCAGATGCAGAACTGGATGGTGCGGCTTCAGCTTTAATTCGAAGTTATTGACACTGTCTGAAAATGAAAGGGCTGGTAAATTATACAAAATGCATGTAGCCTGTTAGTTGAGGGGAGGTTGTCTAAATCAGGAAGGGAGGAAACGTAAAGATGTACAGCTGATGTATTCACTTTGTCACATTTCACAGGACATTTAAAGCTTCACCAATAGTTTAAACGTTTGGGTGATTTTCATTATTTAACAATGACTAAGGGACTGCATGCTTTTCAGTGGGTTCAGAAGCAGGTGCTAAACTTTCTGCTTAGGAAATTCAATTTAATTGAAAGAAAAAACTGCATTAAAGCTGCATTTATAAGTATTATATATTAATAATGGATCAAATGACTTTGTGCAATGCTAAAAGTGTTGCTCATACTAATGAACCCGCAGGCCATAATCACCCAACTCTGCAGTTCCCCTCAGCTATACGGAGCGTTTAGGGTCTTTCAGCTCATT
The DNA here is from genome assembly GCF_043641665.1 of Enoplosus armatus. Lineage (NCBI taxonomy): Eukaryota > Metazoa > Chordata > Actinopteri > Centrarchiformes > Enoplosidae > Enoplosus > Enoplosus armatus. The sequence goes on from NC_092180.1 coordinate 5,684,730, forward strand.
GTTGTTGCAACTGCAACTTTATTGCTCTCGTTAGGCTTGTTTGTTGCAAGACAGGCAGACAAAGTTAGCGACTAGCTGGTGAACATGGTGGAGCACTTAGCAGCTAAAGAGAGCCAAAGATTTTTCTCAGGAGTTGGTGCAGACAAAAACAGATCTAAAAGAAGAATGAATATTGGATTTGCCGGGTAGACACAAACATGACTGCAAATAAATGCTAATGTCGCTACGCGTCAACTGGATGTGTAAATAGGCAACTAGTTTGCCATGTTAACTTTATAAGGTAATAATATGACAATTATGTATTTACAATTTCTTGCACTGTCCACAAGTGGACAAAAGATGAGTTGAAGATAGGTTGACTTAAAATAATGCATATCTACACAATACTGTCACTGGCAGTAAGTTAGCAGAGTTCTACTGACACTAAACAAAAGTGAATGAATCACAAAAACAGCATCTCAAACATATTACCTCAAAAGACCAATTCCCTCCAGAATATGGCAGACTGTAGCGTCCTCCATTCGTCTGATCTTGTCATTAACAACAAATAAATCATACACCTAGCAGAACATAAGTGTCAAAGACATAGTTGGCCACACATTAACGTGTCCGTCCTTGGAACAGACTGATGAACTTTAACAGTTATGTCATCATTCTCAGAAGGACGATGACTCACTGTGAGTCATTACTTGAATCATTTTGAAAAAGTTAGAGAGCTGCTAAACTGCACCCAGCATATAAAATACTGTGTCACTGTATTTTGTTTGGTTTGTAACTATTTGAAATGCAAGTCCCATTCTTGCAGGATTTGAACCATCAGAAACAACAAGGCAGAGATGCTGCTGTGATTCTCCTGGGCCGAGGAGACAGATCACATGACTTATTCAGAGTAAATAATAGACCAATGCTTTGGCAATTTTGAGAGCTCAGCACAGTTAGAGATTGAGGTATTTGCATTTATAAGTTAACACTCTGTTGCCTCTTTATATGATTCATTCTATGACTAGCAAGTATCTCAAAAGCCACTCCACTTAACTGATACAAATTAAATTAATTTGTTCACATTTAATTTTATGGCCTGGGCCATAGAAAAACAGATTTAACAATCGCAAAACAAATATATGGCTCGCCCTCTGTGAGCTGGAGTTTTAAAGTTAGCTCCGTGTTTATTTAACCTTAAAACATTTTATGAGGCGCCCCAGGATGCAATTTTGAATCCAGTTACACATGACAGAGACGGGTGTCTTGGGACATGGAAGCACCCTGGGAGGAGGAATAACAAGATAAAGAATCGCATAACAAAAAAAAGTCACAGGTGCTTGTCAAGTACACAAAACCCTTTGAAGTGAATTTGTCCCTCAGCATCGTGTTCAGTGCGCTTTGCTGAAAGATTAGACCTCATGTCAGATTTTTACTGCCTGTGTCAAGGAAGTACAGAGATAGACATAGACAGATAGATAGAAAGAGAGCAAGAGAGGTTTATAGAGATGGACAGTCAGATAGAAAGCAGAAGATATATAGTAGATAGATACAAGGAAATAGGCATAGATAGGTATAAAGGAAGATATAGAAAGAGAGCAAGAGAGGTTTATAGAGATAGGCAGTCAGAGGTATAGGTAGAAAGAAAGAGATATAAGTAAACGCAAATTCTAACCCAATTTCCAGAAAATGCAGTTGGTGGCACCAATTCTCCAGTCTTTTGCCATGAAACCATTGTAGAATGAAATGACGTAATTATAAGAGCAACAGTCGAACCTCAAACTATGGAAAGCCATGTGGAAAATGTAAAAATATGACATTTATGTTTGTGTCATGCCTCCAAGTTCAGGAACATTGTCGCCGAAATTTGTGTGATGCTTAAGTCACATGCTTAATTTATGTCATGACTTATTGTCTGTTTCCATTACAGTGTTGCATTTTGATTTTATAGATACACCAACCTTTCCACCTCAGCCAAGCGCAAAAACATTTATTATTAACTTTTCTTATTATTATTATTATTGTTGTTATTATTATTATTATTATATTTTGACTTTTTTTTCAATCTTCAGTGTTCAGTGCATTTTCAATTTGCACATAAAAAGAGGTGGTGATGGAAACTCACTTACAAATAGATGCAGACAAGGAGATATAGACAGGTAGATAAGTTGGAAAACAAAGAGAGAATATTAAAAATTATTATTTTATAATTATAATATTCTTTCATATGAGCTTCATTAAACTCTTGTAATGACTGAAATATGGATCTTTTCTTCTAAAACAAACTTTGCTGGGGTTCAGGTCGAGTCAAGGCAATTTTATTTGATACCAATTAATCGCAGTTAGTCTTGCAAGGCTTCACAATGCCGGCAGTATAAAAACATCTTCTAGCCTCGCTGAAGACACGGAGAGAAACCCTCTGAACTGCTGCAGAGTCCCGTGTGGAGGCTTTCAGTGTTCATGCTCACATCACGAGCAGCTTTGAGGATGGCTGTGTATCAAGCTATCTCGGAGACAGCCTGTGTGTTGCGTGTGCCCACTGATGCGGAGCAGCAGAGTGAATGTCAGGTGGAGCTGGTGACTCTGTCGGTTTGGGGGCGGCAGTAAAGATCTGCGTGTGTGTGTGCTGCTTACCGGTGATAGGTGAGAGCCTGTCGTAACCTAGGAACCTGTGTGTGTGTGTGTGTGTGTGTGTGTGTGTGTGTGGTGATGGTGGAGGTAATGTGTGTCGTGGGAGTGAGAATTCAGGTTTAGACAGTGGGCAAGAATCCAGTGCATGACTGCATCATTGTGTGGACTATGCAGTTCAGTGAAGGGGAGATTTGATATTTTCTTCCTCTCAGTAGAGCCTTCCTTTAAGCCAGAGCTTTGCCCAGGGAACACTCACAAAGGAGTCTTCTGCTGCAGCTGGCAGAATCCTGCTACGTGATCTAAAACCAATTTCGCTATTTGAATAAGCTAACACTTATTTCCTTATCTTCCCCTTGCAGTCCAAAAAAATCCAGGCTCAACTGAAAGAACTGCGGTACGGGAAAAAGGATTTAATTTTTAAGGTAAGTTCAAACTGAAGGGGGTGGCTTTATAGTAGCTTCAGACCAGGGGTAAACAGGTACTTCAGACCACCTTGAAAAGATGATCCCATCACATGAAGTACTCCAATTAATTCAATCTGCAATTACAAAGTCCCTCCCAGTCAGTAGCCTGCAAAGTCTATTGGATAAATGATGTGGACGGCGGAGGATGAAGTTGATACAGAATTATGCATTAGATCATATAAGGGGGATCTTCAAGACGCAAATTACAGATGACACCATGTATTGCTACAATTCAGTGGGTACCACATATTATAGGGCATCAGAAATGTGTCTCTTCCTCACATACTTCCTTTGCAAGCACAATATAAACAACAGCAAACAAGAAACTGTTCTGTATTGTTGCCCACCCGTACATCCTCCACTGCCCCTTGTACTGCAAGGACTAAATGTTCTTAGATGTGAGTGCTTGTGTAATATTTATTGGCATTTACCGGTACATGGACTGACCTTTCAGGTCTTGTTTGCGGTGTTAAAATGTCAGTCTACATTTCTGCCACAATGCCCTGTCATGCCATTTCTGAAATGTATGTTCTGATCCTTCAGACCCATCATTCCTAAAGCTTTGTCAGACTTAAATGAATAAAAAGGACTAAATCCTCACAGACTGAATTTTATGCTTCCAGCCCAACGCCTGAATATATTGTCCCTGGATGTCCTGTTCCTTGTTCTATTTCTAGCCTGTGAATGATGGATGCATTGACTTGTTTGCTTGGTGTCACTGCTCGTAAATCGTTGTCTCTAAATTGCATCAGTCACTCACACAACACAACCTTATTGCTCAATGTCACCAAACATTTCATGTGGACCTTCAAAACATTATGGTATTCAGTGATTTGCAGTTGCAGAGGGATAAGGCTAATTTGATCATACTCTTTGTCTTGTAAAACAGTCATCTTTGGGAGAAGACAGACAGGTCAGAGGGAAATGCATTATGCCCTTCTGACCCTCACAATATGGCTGTTCTTACAACTCATATGTATTCCACATATGTCGTGATCAAAATCCCAGTGGGAGACGAGAGAGCAGGATGTAGAGAAGAGCTACTCAAGATACGGAAATGTCATCAGCCGCACAGTGGGGGGGGGGCTGTCAGTCAAGGCACCTTGACCGGGAGGCAATTGTATTGTTATGACGGCTGTTGTACCACATCAAACTGCATTTTGCAGGACAATGTCACAATACACAAAAACACAACAACCTGACAACACCGGAGACAGAACAAAATCAAGAAACCTCAAAACCTAATTATTCTATCTTAGGAACCATTCAGTCTTTCTTGGAATTGAAAGGTAGGGCCATGACAGAAAAATAATTGTGAAACTATAAAAACAGAAACGGGTACTGTTTTGACAAAATGCAATAATGCAGATTCACAAAATGAGGACAAACTGCACCTACAGTACCAGAAAAGAAGCCAGCATTTTCTTCACAGGATCATTTTCCAATAATAGCCCTCAGATTTGAAGGACAACTTAAAAAGAGAGCCAACTCTGTGGATCCAAAAACCATGCAGTCCCAGTACTTCACTGTAAACACTACACATAGGCAGGTTCCCCTTCGCTTGCTCAGCCATAACATTAAAGCCTTCAGAGGAACTGACGGTGCCTTCCCTGCGTTTCCCTACGAGACAATATTTTTGGCAGAGGATTCGTATTCGAGCCTTTACATCTTCTTTTCTCCATCAGTCCACTTTTAAATGTACTCCTAGAGCTGTTTCTCCTCCAGCTAAGAAAAAAAAAACAGAAAAGAAAAATGACGGCTTGATGTAGTTGCATGCCTCGTCTAGCAGAGTGGCTAGAACCCCACTGACCCCACACCTATATAATGGACTCAGCATAGAAATATGGAGCTTTAGACTTGGAGGCACTAACCCTGAAAGTCAGTGTTTCTGGGTCAGTGGCCATGCGCCCGCAGTCCTCGGAGGACTATCCGCTGATGATGTTCTGTATAATGGATGTAATGGCTCTCTACTATAATGCTGCACACCCGCATGCATGCACACACAAACACACATAGTCTTCAGATCCTTTAGAAGACAAACTAAGAGCTGGCTGCAGCACTACACTTTCTGAAACTCAGGACTTGGTGGTGTTTTGCGATATTTCTCCTGAACCTAACACATATATAGATGCAGAAAGGTTTCAGGCAGCTCAAAGTGCAGCATTTTATACTGGTGTTGTGAAGGAGCCTATCTCAGTTCATTCTTTTGGCCAATTGTTACATCATATTATAATGTCCACTGCCAGTAATTTAATGGCAAATATCCAATATGTCGCCGCTCTCTTTGAAATTGGACTGTTTTTATCAGTACCCTTCAGTATCCCATTATGTTGGAAATTATTCAAACGAATAGTGAATACTTATGATTTTGCCATTTGCCACTAAGAGATTATATACAAGCCTTTGTGTCCATGATTAAAGAACTGTTCCTCAAACTTTATTACCTTTGGATTCCCTCTTGAGCACAGCCGACAGCTACAAATGACTGTGCAATTGTCCTAAACTCCCTGTAAATAGAAAAAAAGACCTTATTTGAGACGGATCTGAAATCTTTGGCTTCTTTGAAAATCCAGAGTAGTGAATTTTGCCCTGTCCTTGACTGTCACTGCATGACTCATCTGTCAGGGAAAACTTAAACATCGTTTCAGCTGCCCCATTGAGTGGTAGAAGTGACAGACAGGCTCATCATTAGAAGTACCACTTTGCTGGCAGAAATTGAGATGAAAATCAAATGAAATTGGCAAACATGCCAAGAGTCCCCACAGTGTCACAAAACTCAAAGAGGTACCACATAAGTCTATAAAACTCACCAAAAAACATCAATCAGCCATCTCTGAAATTTCATACACTTTTTTTTTCTTCCAGAGATTGTAGATGCTGTTTGTTGGGTAAGCTGACCTTGGGTGTTTGAGAATCTAAGCCCATGCAGTTTATCATTTTGAGAGGCCAGTAAAAGACACCCAATAAAAGTTCATCACCAAGGCCAGTTTTACACAGACTGCATGCAAATTATCCCAACACAAGTTTCTCTTCTTCTTGCTGATGAATTTATCAATAATAAAAGACTCCTCAGAGGGAGCTCTGTTGAACCTCATATGGAGTTATATTGGCTCATTTACTGAAGAAAAGCCTTTTTGTGTGTGTTGCTCAGCTCAGGGATTAAACTCCAGCAATGATGCTCATTAAGGGGTTTGATGGTTTCAGGAGGTCTGCTCTTATAACTGTCAAGATTAAACCTTTCTTCTCTCTAAAGGGCCGATGTGATCTTTTTTAATGTGCCTTTGAATGAACTTATGCTTATCTGATTCCTTATACCCCCTGGATTCTGCACTTTTCTGTGTTCAATGAAATAGACCAGAGGTATTATTCAGCAAAGCATTTTAGCACTAAAATCAAACTAATAATTTTGCAATATAATGCAGCTATGATTATGAAAGTGTATGAGATCCCGGTACTCTCCTGTTTAAATACACCAGAGATATATTGAGTGCTCAGAGCGTATAATGTACATGAGATGTAGTGCTCGATCAAGTCTATGAGTGTGCGTGTGTGAGGTGTCATAATACAGATTTTAAAAAGTCAGGACAAAAGTGATGATCTGCAAAATAATAAAGAGTCTCCTCAATCCTTTGTGCTATAGATTTGTGTTATTGATAGTGCTGGGGAGATGAGATGGGGATGGAGAAATGCTTTGTTTGCACAGAACAAAGAGGGTTCAGCTGATTCAAAAGTCATGTCTTTCTGCAGGGGCAGCAGCTAATGGACTTGGAGCACAAGTTAACTATAGCCAAGGAAGAACTGGAGAAGACTGCACTGGATAAGGTGAGAAAAAAAGTACTGATAATTCATGATTTTATTTCATTTCTTCCTGCTGTAATTATGATACTACATGATTTGTAGGGTGTTTAGCTAATATTGTATCTCTCATTTGACCCATTAAACCCTGCAATGTCACTGAATAGAAAAATTGCATCTAAATGAATAAAGTACTTAATAGTAGTAGTAATATTATTCTGTATAAATCCTTGTTTTGGAGAGTGGAGTTTTGAGGATGGAGGTTTAGTGTAAAGGTAAAATAACTCCCAAAATGAACATTTTCATTGACATTTTCTCATTGCTGAGGATGTTTACCTTCAGGAGGTAGAACACATGCAGCAGCTTTAATTTATGAGGTATAGCGTTATTTTTACATGTGGTTATTGACAAACTGTGACAGATGAGATAAAAATGCATGGGGAGAAAAGGGCTGATTAGGAAAACTGGTAATTCTGGTGCTCAGCTCAGGCGAACTGACATCTGAGGTTGTTGTAAAATAATTAAACCGATCGTTCTGTCCGTTATTATCATTGATTAAAAGTAAATGATCTTTTGAACATTTCTCGTTACTCTGGTGAGTTCCGCTTCATGTCTCGCCTAACGATGCCTCCTGACTGCTGCTCTACAGTCACTTTAAAAGCATGGCCTCCCGTGGCTTTAATGCTTAAGTAAATTTCTCATGTGGATGGATGGAGGGATGGAGGGATTCAGAAATCTTCTTGTGTGTGTAATCTTGTTTGGGGACAGGAGTCTCAGCTGAAGGCGCTGAAGGACACAGTTCACATCTGCTTCTCAGCTGTCCTGCAAAACCAGCCCAGCAGCAGTCACAGATTTCCCACCTCCCCCACCCACTTGTTCAGATACTCATCACTCATCAACAGCTCCAGAGTCACCTTTCAGCAGCCACATGCCAAGGTAATTCAATATTCCACTCAGTTCCATCTGATTTAATGTATATCCAAAAGAAGGCCTGGGTTGTTGTAAAAATCCAACCTTTTTATATTTAATGAATCGGCTGAATGATATGTTCAGTCTGCCATATATCTACTGTACATGAGGTCCTGCTGTCCTTGAACTAACAGAGACGTCAGAAAGAGTACTTATATCTAGCATTTCTTTCAAGTGTTTACACTCTTCTTCATGAAGTAAAGTGGCCTTGTAAATACGTTGAGGATAGTTCAATTCTCGTTTCTTGTAATTTCAACAGTTTTGCATCTCTGATTTCTACATTTCTTGATTTTGAAATGGCTCAAAAACCTCTGAAAGCATGTTTATTCATAAAAGTAAAAGGAAATACCTTTCTCTTTTCTATACAGAGATATACATGTCATTGTGGTAATCATGGTTGATTGCAGTGTTGGAGCATTGATTTTTTTTTCCAAGACGGATTAATTTAGAGTGGCCTTGAATGAACAATGCAGGCTGAATGCAAAATGCCTACAGCCCTCTGACATCACCAGAAGCATGACCAATGGGTCTTTTTCACAGCAGACATTCTGACTTGTCATAGCAGGAAAAGCACCGGTGCAATTAATACCATGAACGATGGCTCTATTCCATTTAAGTGTATCAGTAGGTCATGTCAGACAGCCAACATGCAAAACAGCCCTGGAACAGATAGAGCTAAATGGGGTGCAGTCCTTATTAATCACACTTAATTACACCTGTGATGTACCTGCTCTGACATGTCAGAGTGTGGGCAATGAGAAGGCCTATATTGTAACACTGACATTACCTTGCAATATCTGGTCAACTTGATTGTCAGTGACCCCAGTTTAAACACAGCAGCTACAGTGTCTTGGATGAAAATGAGATAAGTTTGTTTTGTAAAGTGAAAATGGAAAGCGAGCTGGATTTGGGATTCGCCTCTGTAATGGTGGAGTTTAATTTTCCGTCCGACTTTCTAGATAAGATAAAGCAGGCTGCTGTTTTTTCCCCCCTCTCTCCTCTCTATGTAAACACTTTTAAATTGAAATTCATTTCACACTGTAACTCCCAGCTAGGTGACATCATGGAATATAACTTGGTGCCAAAATATTCACCTCACTACACATCAGAGCGCACATAATGCACGGTCTGCGATATGAATTTAAGTGTTAGCCGATTATTACCTCTTTCTCAAGTGGCTATTTGTCAATCTGATGCCCTGAGTATCACTCTCCAGAGAGAAATAGCCCAGGAAATAATTACTACCAAATATAACAGTTGGGCAAACACAATTCCAGAGGTTGTTCAGAATAATAACATGTCTAAATCAAGCAGCAGTCCAAGTAATTTATGTCAGTCTTTATGTTCTATGGTGCTGTAGCTTTGGAAGTAAAGCCCAATTACTTTAGGGCATTATAGGAGTTTCGGTATATTGGACTTAAAATTTGCTCTCTATGAAAGTGTTAACTCAATGTGACACAGTCTTTGTTTGGAGCCTCTCAAAGTCAAGGTCGCAGTAGACTCAACTAAGGGCTCAGGATTTAATCCCTTTTAGGAGTAAAAAAAAAAAAAGAGGTGACTGCCAAGAGTATTCATTGTAAAAATAGGATTATGCCTTCAGTGCAGATAATGCTTCTTGTTTTGCTAATGAAACACTTTGACATTTTAGGACTCATGTCAAGTGTCAAGGTTTTACCCAGCCAATACCTTGTTGTAATTCAAAAACAACCAATACTGACTGATTCAAAACGACATTTCTACGTGTACTTCTGTGACTCTATAGACCTAAATGAAAAAGAACTGAATGGCAGCAGAATATACACATCACTTTTGTTTCTTGAAAATATACTTAATAGTACCTACAGTTATTTTTCCCTCTACCAAGCAGTCATGTCAACCTCAATCAGAGATTGTGTTAGTTCTGATTTCTGAAAAGCAGTCGCTGCAGTCACTTTGAAATCATCAAGTCGGCCACAGCACCGTGGTGCCTTATCTGCCGTGATCCTGGTGAGCAATTCTGTCTTTAAGAGGCTTTTCTCTCCTCGAAGCAGTCACAATTTACCCAGCGTCTCTTTCGTGGGTGCCTAAGAGATTTGACATGCCACTTTGAGGATTTTTTTTTTGTTTTCAGTACCACCGTCCCCACCAGTGTCACCACTGTCCCTCTCCTGTGCCATCGTACAAGACAATATTCTGTAATTGGCACTTTCTGTCCACATTTAAACTTCCGTCTGTGTTTTCAGCAAAACAGGATGATCCCATTATAACAAGTGTGCATTTCCCCGTCATCTTCCTTTCATTACTGTGAGCTAAATAAATGCAAGCACACGGGCAAAATAAGTATCTCATAAAAGAAAAGACAAGTAAAGGAAACTCAAGGTAGGTGTCAGTTGATTTTTCTATGCTATGAAGTTTATACTTCCCACTTCATTAGCATACAAATAGCAGCACTCCACTTGTGAGTAGCTGCTAGCGCCATTATCTCCTGTAGCCGCTGTACACTTTGACGGGCTGTCTGATAAATCTGAGCGTGCCCTCAATGTAAAAGATTACTGGGGTGCTCCATCTGTCCGCTCTGCCTGTGCATGTGGAGGTGGGTCAACTCTAATATGAATCACTGCCAAATTTATCTCAAATTAAGTAGTAAAAAAACAACACACAAAAGAGCTGAACAGTTAGGCTGAGAAGTTAGGTAACAATCCACTGACAGAGAGGCAAATGTCAAGAACTTCGCTCTTTGATGACCATGTGTGTTCCTCATTACGCTCATTAACAGCATGAAAGCGCTATGCAGTGTTATTATTACACCCTTTATCCTAGTTTCTGTTGTGTAGTTTTGAACTTGACATATAAATGAATGGTAGCTGAATGTATTTAGTTAGACATGCTAATACTTCTGAAAAAGCCGAGCAAAGCATATGCTAATTATTGTTGGTGATTAAAATGCAATTATTTTGCACACAGCAGGGTATGATGGCACTACCACCAATGAAAGAAAAAAAATGCTCCCCAGCTTTTAACATATGGAGGAAGCCTTTATCCACCAACTCAGTGATAAAACATACATTTGAGTTTCCTGAGCACACTTAGACTAAAATCCGCTTTGTGTTTTTGAAATCCAAAGTGGGTAAGTGCAGGGATGTTTGTTCAAGCACTCACTGACACCACTTTGAGCTTCACACTCGTAGTTTGAGTTAACATAATGGGCCTTAAGCTCTGGTAGACGCTACAGATAAGACTCTCCCAGACCTTGCCTCTCACACACACACACACACACATACACAAAGCTCTTCTTGCTGGTGAAAGATTCATTAGCGTGAGGATGCAGAGATCAGCAAGATTGGAGTGGAAGTTGCTTCATATTTAACAGTCTCAGGGAGAGAGCCAAGTCTTGTGGTCCGATAGCATGCAATTTTCATCAGAGTAATGGGAGATGATGTCTTAGATGCTCAGAGCACTGTGCCGGAGGAGAAATCAGGCATTTCATTGCCCTGCTCTCAGCATTTACTATTTACTTTTATGATTGTTTCCTTGTCTATATAAATCGACGGGGTATTCATCTCTGCCACACAAGGAGGAGTTAGTAGGTTGTTGACAGTGAAAAACATGCAGCTTGTAGATATTTGTCAGCTGGATTTGGATGCCAAGTTTCTCACATTTGTTGCATGATGCAGATGTTATTCTAACTAAGACTTAAGTATTGGTTTCTAATAAAGCTCTTTCTTAAATTATTTTTAGATATTAAACTTTCACAGTCAGTTAAAAAGGTGCAATGCAGGGTTTCAGAGAAGAAAAATCTTTGTATTTTAAGAGGGGAAATAACATTATCTTATTGATTATATACATTTTTTTTATAAATGTAGTTAACAATTAAACAGAACATTTCTTGATGTGTGTTCTCAGTTTAAGCACTTTATCATGTTTCTACTGGAGGATTAAATGGCCATATGGAAATAGAACAGCATGTTAAATGCCTCCCTTCTTCCATTGCTGTTCTGTAAAATTCTGCAGATTCTGACGGATGCTGTCAAAACTTAAGAAATAATTCATGAAATGCTCGCCCAAAAGTGGTCACTTCCACAAGTAAAGCCAATTCCATTGAAGCTGCCTAAAAAGATGTTGTTTCAGCTGACAAAGTAAGAATGGAGTTCGACAGTGACAGGTTAAGACTGCTTGTGTTCATCTTGCAACCGTCTTGCTTTATGCTCTCAAGAGACCACTTTTGACCCAGTTAAGGAAGGTACTTTGTACTAGCTTTGTGCAGAAGACTGGATGCAGCAGAAAGACAGTTACTTTTGGAGAAATAGCTGCTGTACAAACTCAGTTTATCTTGTACTGTTTGGGGCTTACTGGACAATATGTGGTAGACAGCAGGAAAAAATATAGTGTCTGATTCAAGCATAATTCCTTATATTACTTTTGTGTTATAGGAGGAAAAGTCAAAGATGTACATTTCCTGCACTGCTTGTAAATGTCGAGATATTTCAGAACATGTCAATTGACAGGTTGGCCTTTTGCAGTGTTGAATTGTGTTCTCAACGCCTACGTGAGCCACTGGCCTATAGATCAGCAGTACAGTTAGCCTGTACAGATTGTTCCAAGTAGCTGACTTTTCGAGAGCCTGTTGCTGGAGTAGTGACAAGTTTGTACCTCATTGTGGGAGAAAACTGGAGTTGCCCTGAAATAATGTCAACATTCACTATTCAAAAGGGTCAAGCAAAGTCACTCCACCACATTCAGTTATTGACATCAGTCTTCTCCGGACTTCAGGGTCAGGGAAACTGCGGGCAAAGAATATCCACTATACATACACAGAAATAATATAGAAGGAAGTTCAGTGGGGCTGTTCTCAATTATGCCTATTTACATCGCTACCGAGGTCTCCACAAAATAGCCTCAACTACTGTATATGATGACAACACAACAACTGGTACTGAGTTACTCTGCTGCCGTATACGTTTAGAATATAATACCGTCTGCCTTGTATTATGATAGAGAACCCCCCCATCGATAAATTATGTAATTTTCACGTTATTTACAACCATGACCCTATTTACAATGGATATTTCTGTTGAAGTCACAGTTTTAAATATATTCTAAGTGATTATATCTTGCTGCCGGCAAGCAAATAATAAAAAGAATTTGAATTTGAATGACGATGTTGAGTATGTGATGGAAAGAAAATTGACAGAACCCTAAAATCTCTACTTTGTGTTTACTATCTTTTGGCCCCTGGAATAGAGCATTTCTTACACCACTGATTCAAAGCACATCAACCTCCCAGGAGTCATGTTTTATCATACATACGCGTTCCAGGTGGTGGTGATATAGATTGACTACTCTCTCTGGACTACCTCCAGAGAGAGCCTTTTGATCTCTGACTGTCCATCTTGTTTTCCTCCCACTATCTCGACATTGCTTTGGCTGTTTTTGCAGTGGGTCACTTCACTGAAACATCATTGGCCATCGCATGCAGCTCTCACAGTCGTAAATCCCAAATCTACCTCCCAGAACGAAGCTTACTTTTCACTCAGAGCTGATCTATTTATGTTTTTACAGACATCAAATGGTGGTTTGAAGATCCAACATGTTCAAGTCAGTTAGCAGAGAACTGTGCATTTACATTTTAATTCATAACAAAATCAGACCCGAACACTAAACAAAGTTGATGGGATCTACTTCCTTTTTCCTTTTAATACCCTGCTAACTAGACATGTAACCAATGTGCATGTTCGTATATGTTCCCTCAACCACAAGAACCAAAAGACAACTTGACATTTCCACTTTCCACCATATTGGAATGGTTAATGCTCAATATGGCCTACACCATTGTCTCATAACATGGAAAAAACGCAGGTGACAAAACATTTCAAACTTATTATTATAATTATCTGACATTGGAGGCACGTCATGCACAGTGTACATGAGGGAAATACATTTGGCTCAGTGGATGGCAATGTTAGTCCACCACTTTAGTCCAGACTATTGGATGGATTGCCATGAAATCTTTTACACACATTCATGTCCCCCCCAGGATGAATTGTAATCACTTTGGTTAACCCCAGACTTTTCATCTAGCACCATCATCAGGGGAAAATTCCAATTTGTCCAATACTTACTACATACTACTATAATTTTCACATGTTAACACTTTAAACTAAGATGGTGAACATGGTAAGCATTATGTTTCTATTAGCATTGTCTTTGTGGGCATGTTAGCATAAAAACATGAATCCACAATCACGGTGGCAGTTGAGAATAGTTTTACTTATTTTAAGACTACTTTGGAAACCAGAGTTTGGACACGGCGGGTGTGGTGGTGTGGATGTGGAGTCTGGCTTCTCACTGCAATGTTTCAAATTATAAAACTATTTGTGCAAAAATATTTATTATTAATTAATGTTTTTGATCTTTGTTCTGGAAATGTGATGGTTTAATAATGCTGGGTTCACCTCTAAGCATTAGTATTTCAATAATTCTCTTTTTAGTTTGTCAGCACTTCCTGCTGCCTGTTACAAAATAGTAATTCCAGCCATAATTGATTTACTACAAATAAATAAGCTGAATTAGTTTAAATGAACAAGTATAAATTATGAACATTTAAGTCAGAACTGTTTACTTTTCAAGAACCCCAGAGCCACTGCTGCATCAACAAGCCAGTTACGCATTTTAATTTCAACCCCAAGTTGAAATGTTTTCTTTTTTCTTTTTTTTCTACAGGATATCTCCAAAGTTCAGAGAATTGTCACAGCCAGTAAATCACCCATGAACATCGATGTAATGAGGAGAGAGAGTGGCGGAGGTAAAGAGTGCCAGATGGAAAAGGTGAGCCTTTGGAGTAATTAAACTGTAATGGCCTCTGTGACCTGAGGGCCCATATCCTGAGGTTCATCTGTTCACTGAATTCATGCTCAAGTCCCTCATCAGAAATCAAACAAGCAACTTTTACTCCAAGTGTCTTCATTTGGTTCAGTAATTGGACAGCTTTATGCAAGAACTGCAACTAGTTTCAGTTTGATGAAACATTCATTAGTTAATAGTTTTTATCTACTTCAACTTGTACTTGTAACTTCATTTTTCATTTTGTTGAATCAGTTCTTATGAGGATTACAATCTCCCTCATGCTAAAACAATGAATCTGTTAATCCATCAACAGTAAATGAATGCACATAAAGTATTCAATTAAGATATTAAGATATTAAAATAAAGTAAAGATATTCAATTAAGCAAGTCATTTATGGATCAAAAAAGCAAAACATTTCCCGTTCCAAGATTCTCAAATTGGAGGATTTGCTGCCTCTCTCTTTTTTTATACAATTTTAGTTTCTGAATACTGCTTGGGTTTAGACTGCTTAGACAAAAGACAAACTCTCCTACAACCTCTATAAAGCTAACATGATTGGGTTGGGCTAAACAATTAATCCAAAAACAAAATCAATCAATAATGAATATAATTGTTTGTTGCAGACTTTACTCTCACTAACAATTTCAGCATACATTTTAACTGCAACTGCAAGGCAGAGTACTGCAGTTGCAGATACAATTTGCAAGTTTACACTCACTTCAAAGAGTTTTTCACTCAACTGCAATTTCCCAGTGCAAACATAGATTTACACTGAGATCTTCATTGGAACATTTGAGGGAGCTGAGTGCCTCACTGGCACTTTGAAAGCAGTTATTGAGGGAGGAAAGAGAGAAGCAGTCACTGACCTCTCCCATTCAGATTTCTTGTGAAGGACTTGGGCACCTTATAGTCACAGCCTTGCTTCTCAAAAATCCAGGCAACTGTGAGCAGTCAGTTATCAGGGAGGCTTTGAATGAGCATCTCCAATGCTGTCAAAATCAAGAGGATTTGAAGAAAGCGAAGGGGAAGCGAACAGGGTCCATAAGGATTTCTGACAAGTGGCCATCAAGAACTATTACAGATATAAGTTGATAGACCACTGGAGACAGGGGAGTACGGAGGGATGCCACCCGCAGAGGAAATTACCTTCTGTGGAAACCGTGTCAAAGAGATCGTTCTTTAATAAAATTTGCCGTTCACTGGTGTCCCGTAATTGATTATATAATTTTGGCAGGGTTGTAAAAATCCTGCAGCAAGAGAGAGAAACATTCTGATACAGATAAGAGGAGACATTTGAAACAGAGACTCAGATATTGTGTTTGCTCGTGAAACACTGCCACATCTCCCCCTGTCCTCCTCTCCCTGTAGGCTGGGAGGAAATGAAGAGAGACAGTTTGTATGAGCGTGGTTAGCTTGCAGTCTATGCTTCAGTTTGAAAATGAAATGTGATAGGTTTGCTGCAGCCTTAACGAATGATTTGCTTTCCATAGACACACCGCCATTCTTAACTGTTTGAAACATATATTTCATACAAAACGCATGAAGCTTGGGATTGTCTCATGGTGGTCTGCAGCATCCAGGCGTTCAGCTTTACTCTGCACTCGTTCTGTAAATGGTTAGATACATCCAAATATTCTTGTGTACAGCAGGTGCTTCAAGCAAGTCATTCACAATTTACCTAATAAGATTAGAGAGGAGTGCTTAATGGACTTTGTTAGTGTTCACCTAGTATAAAATTATGTTTTGGTCCTAACAATTTGCAGCAATGTTACATGAAAGCAAATTATTACCAGGGGCGCAAAATGGCTTCAAGTTTATCACAGCAGGGGAATGATTGACATTGCTTGTAGCCATGTGTACAATTCTGTAAAAGAATAACATCCTGTAGGGCTGCAACTAACGATTATCTTCTGTATTGATTATTTCATGATTGATTGTTTAGTCTATGAAATGTCAGAAAATGCTGGAAAATTCCCATCTCAGGTTCTGAGAGCCCAAGGTGACATCTTCAAATTGCTTGTTTTTTCCAGCTAACAGCCCAAATCCTGTTTTCTATGATACTATAAAAAATGAAGAAAAGCAGCAGATCTTAACTAGAACCAGAGAGTTTCAGGCATTTCTGCTTATCTGAATTACACAATTAACAATCAATCATTCGTTTTATCAACCTGATCATTTCCTATATCTAGACTGTTCCACTAGATGAAAAATAGGTGAAATTGTAATTCAATAAAGCCAAAATTTACTTGACAATTTGTGTTGATGAATTTACTGTTAAATGACTAATACATAAATATGTCTAATATGTTCATCTCTAGAAAACTGTAGAAAATAGTTTTTTGTCCAGTACACATGTAAATACCTAAATTACTGCCATGAATCAATGAGAAAGTTAGTTGGATGATTCTATGGTTGTAGAGGAAGTAAATTAAACCTCAAAATAAAAAAAGGGCATATTAATGTCACTGATACGGGTCTATCTATGGTCTATTCTATTGTGTTGTAATTGAATACACACTGTATACTCATGTACTCTCCACAATGCACCACCATATTTCCCCTCTACTCCTACAGACGGGAGGCGACTGCTTCCAGAATCAGACGGAGGAATCAGCCCCGGAAAGTAAAACACTACCAGAGGCAGAGCAGGTGAGCCACACTCGAATGTATATGGAAATAATGACATTTCAAAATGTACTCTTGTTGCTGCAGTAAATTCTTCTTCTCCTTTGGCCACACAGGAAATTATCAGTTAATCAAGGGAAATGTCTTATAGGATAAGCCTGGTGTTTGCTATATATATTTTCAACAAATCCCATAAAAAGATGCATTAGTCCGCCTCACAATATTTTCCAACACGCCTATCTTGTCACTCAGCCCCAAACTCATTTATTCCTACTGAAGACGGAAATGTTTAAATATGGGTCACTAATATAAAGTGATTTTATTTTTTAAAAGGCTCAGTAATTAAACAGCATTATTGCATTACACAACGTCATTATCAAAATGTGAAAAACAGCATGTAGCATGCTTTAAAGGAGTTCATGGAAAGAAAGCTTAGACAAATGTAACTCGCTCAGTGTGACTACGCAGTGACGAAGTACGACACAAAGAAGTGAAACAAAGGATGGAAAGGCACACAACACCTACATCGCATTCCTAAAAGAAGGCAACCAATCCACTAAAACCTCATATACAATCTGCCAGCATCACCTATGGTATGTGATATTCAAAGCCCTGCCAAAGCCTATGCATAACTGCCTCCCTCATCATATTATTGAATTGAGTCACACCTGTTTGACGATGGCAGATGGTACAGCAAAACAATGCATCTCATTTCAATGCAGTGCAATACTGTGTAACTGAGCAACTGTCTTGCATTCCAAGTGGCAGCGATCCATTTTTAGACACACAGACTATTTGCACAAGAATACAAGAATATTTCAAAAAAGATCTCGACAAATGGGCAGATTTGACTTCACTGAGGGGTTTTTTTGTGCCAGAAAGATATTCAGTGAGAGTCTGACAAATGTGTTTTTATGTAATTCAACAGTGGACTGTGTTGCTTATTCAAAGAAGTACAAGATAATGGTTTTCAGTTTTAGATTCAATGTAGAGAAATAGTTCTGCATAATATGTTACATGTCAAAAGCAGTTCATTCCCAGAGGCAGTTGTGCTGCACAAGATCGTTTGAAACCCAAAAAGATGACTTCTTCGATGTTCCATTATTACTTTCATTATTACTTTTTTTTTTTTTTTAGGAGCAGTAGCAAAGTTGACAAGCAAGAAGAGATGACTTGTAACGTCTCAGCTGGGCTAATAACCATCTTTTTTAAATCTCATTAGTTGAGAAATCTTCACATTGCGTTACAGCACTGAATCTACAATTATCTCTCTTTCCCCGCTGTCCATTGGTGCCCCTCATGCAGCTCTTGCCATTCATGGTGCAGTAAACAATTTGATTAGTAATGATTGGCATTTCGGTCTCTGTGGATCAATCTGCATTAAAGTGCCTTCTATTCCTGTCACTACTCTACCTTCATTATGTGTTCTCGTGTTCCATTCCAAGCTGAGTGGCATCTTCACTTATGTTCAAATGTTTTTGGAAGAAAAGGCTGTTCTTGTAGTCCTGAACCTGTTTTTGTACAACACAAAGAATAGAAAAGGTTTAAATAAAAACAGAGCAACATCTGCACTTTTGTAGGTGAGATACACTCAGCCTCCCCTGGTACACTGATCAATGAGGCTCTCATCGATGTGGCCTGAACATCGACAGTCTGACAGACCAACACCACAGCACAGAGGAGTTTTCAGCCAGATTAACTATAATGTCAGCAACATGGAGGAAAATAATACGGTTCTGGCTTGGTAAATACCCTGTGTAGGCGTAAAAGCAGCAGTATGCAATCTAACCTGTATAACATTTATTAAAATGTTAGGTGTATCTGCTGGAGTCCATCATTAAGATTCTTTGAGAGTAAAGTTTTTACTGTTTCCTCTTAAGTCAAAAATATAACTCCATAACACTTCAGCAAGCCCTGGCATCCTTAAACAACAGAGCACATCTCTGAAGCACAGTGGCATCAGTGTTGTTTGTTTCTGACATTCCTGAATTCATTAAAAAAAAGGGTGAGAGTGGAAGCGCACCAGCTGGAATATAAAAATCACAACGGGTGAATTTGACGGGGAAAAGAAAAATCAACTGAGCCAGACATGCAGTTGTTCAAAATCATCAATTATTCATTATCATTCAAAATTTGTACAAACAATAAATAAATAAGTCTATCAACTCTTGATTCTTTACATTTTAGGATTCCTAAATAGTTGAATTCTGCCTCATTTTCTAATAGAGACTATGTTAGGACCCTGCTGTGGCTCAATATCCAAGAACACTAAAGAAAATGTGTTTCATATACATGGCATCTGTTTTAGTTGCTAATATATTCCAAGAAATAAAAACCATCTGCCTGCTGTGGCAGTTAGTTAATTAGATAGTTGGCGTCCACCTACATGTTTACTGACGCTGACAATAAAACAGAGCAAGGAAGAGGGTTACTTCCTTTTTACCACATATTTAGGCCAAGCGCAGTAGACGCTGCCCATAGTACTACAAAAGAAAGTTTTCTTCCTATCAATGCCTTTCAAAAACAGTCACAACAGCAAGTCAAAAAAGTCAAAATCGTATGTAGCTGTACTGAAAACATATAAGTTGTTGTTTAGTTAGATGTATTGTACATTTGTTTTAAATCAACTAGGCTGCTGACATTGGTAGTGCTGCTACTGAGGAAGCTGCTGCAAGTTTTTCCAAAAATCCACCCTTGCACAAAAACTTTTGGATGTCCTTAAGGGAGTTTTAGCTGGTGATAAATAAGATGCACACCAAAAAGGAAAATCCCAAACACACATCAAAGTGGGCGGCAACTGAGGTTGGCAAGAAGCCACAAGAGTGCATTAAGTGAGAGATCGTTTGCCTGCAGATGGAAGTGAGAGTCATTGAATACCGAGTCTCAGTCACTGAATCACACACAGAACATACTGAAGTTGAAAATGTGCTACTCAGTATTTTATAATTCCACAAC
This sequence comes from Enoplosus armatus, assembly GCF_043641665.1. Classification (NCBI taxonomy): domain Eukaryota; kingdom Metazoa; phylum Chordata; class Actinopteri; order Centrarchiformes; family Enoplosidae; genus Enoplosus; species Enoplosus armatus. The sequence goes on from NC_092180.1 coordinate 5,704,971, forward strand.
TGTCAAACTGTGTGGTCAAATTAAAAGTTTACTTTCAAGCTCCCCCAAAAGTGATGGGATAAATGTAGAGGTGCATGTCGCCTCTTTCTGTTTGTTTTGCTTCAAGCCAGGTGATAGAACTATAACCCACTGCCGTGCAGAGTGATGTTATAATAATTTGCAAGCAGCCAGCAAGCCTTAAGGCATTCTCCAAAGTGACATTGGTAAACACAAAACAGATGCTTTGCTCTGGGAATTGGTTTCTCGTGCCTGTGTTCAGTGCTTAAACATGTCATTTCCAAAAATGACTGAAATTATTCAAAATACCAAAGAAAATTGCATTCCATTTATAAAATACACTGGAGCCCAACAATTCTGCCTTTAAAATGCTGGAAGCTGGAATTTGTGAAAATAGCAGGATAACAGGAACACACACACACACTGTGTTTCAATGTGCCACTGAACCGTAAACAGACTGCTGGTGCTGTCAGTCTTTAAAACCCAGAGAACTGCTGGTTTTCCGTCCCACCAGGTAGTTAATTGCATTCATTCCCAAGTGTAACAAATGTTCTCAATAGCTGGAATAAAAACCAGAAGGACTCTGTAGCTGTGTTCCAATCCTCTTTAGTAAATTGTGTATAATTGTGAAATAAACTCACATTGTAAACTCAGCAGTCATTGAACTTAAACTTAGTCTTTGGACTTTGGACCTGTAATAATGCCATGGAGTGGCTGTCCATTGTAAAACAGATGCACAAGTACAAGCAAGAAGGTGGCATGATCCACTTCCTGCAATTGGTTTCACGCTATTCTATTTATCCACAGTTGGTGGTGGCAACAAAGGCGGTGGAAAAAAATGACAGCTAGTGAGCAAACATGGATGTAAACAAAGCAGGATTTAAAACATTAAAATGTGCTTTACAAATGTTTTAGGAGGAAGGAAATGTTTCGGTTGGTTCTCAATGTTTCTAACTGTTTTAACTTTCTGGCCAAGTTGGAAATTTCCAATGTGAACCAAAGACGATTGCCCTAATGCACTATTAGCTTTGGTATCTGTGTGACTGAGTAGGAGCAAACTGGCAACGACACTATGTTGACTTTTCCAATCAGCCTGTTCTCGGAGGATGAGAGGGTTCAGAACAATACCTTTCAGTCTTTCAAAGGAAACACCTTCATTAGGCTCCATCAACTGAAGAGGCAGGGACAGAAGTTGGTAGGAATGGTAGGAATCAGAAACTGATTATAATGCCCAATAGTAATGGCAATATAAGCATAACGATCAATATTATCTCTATATAACAAAACAAGGTTTTTCTACTTCCTTTGCATCCCAGATATTTAGGAGAATTTCCTGCTTAGATTACAAGCCGCCACATGTCTACTGTGGAATAATATTGTGTCAGTCTTGCTCATTATGAATCTTTATCCTCTGAACCTAACAGCAAAGGAGCCAAGCGCAGACCGGAAAATTCAACACAAAGCTCTCAGACAACAGCGAGGAGGCAGAGGGAGGCAGCAGCAAAAAGACAAAGCCACATAAATACAACTGAGCGGACGGCAAATCATCCAAAATGCAGAGCTCCTGCATTGCCTGAAGGATCTTTCTAAGAGCACACACTTGCGCACTCTCACAAAAAATCATACGTGCGCCCACACACACACACACACACACACACACACACACACAGCTACACGTATGCATATCAGCATTGTTTGCAAAAGCTGAGACACTGGAATTGTCGACAAACTTCAAACTGTCATCTGAAAACCATAGTAAAATGGCATGCATTCTAGAAATTCTTTTTAAAAAGGTAGCAATGGCACTGGTAACTTGTTTCATGATTGTTCATTTGTTGTTTACTTATCTGAGTTTTATTCTGAGTGAGGACACTGCTTTCTAAATGTGTGATCTTTCTAGAAAAATCCCTTTGCACTGGTGAGGTCTGACACTGTATCCTGTGATAAGTATTTCAATTGACAGATAAAAAATGCTCCTACTACTACTATTACTACTACTACTACCCAACTTAGAATATTGTTTGTCACTCATTGTAGCAAGGTTAATTTACTCCTCCACATTTTGAAATATAGAGGCTCAAGTTGGCTGGCCAACTGTTCAACATTTAATATTTCAGCACTCTTTCTGCCTTTAACACTCCAGAGGTAAAGAGCCAAAGACTCACAATGGGTCGTCTCCCTGAGAATGTGCCATGCACTGAGTAGTAACTCCTAGCTACATGTATCTGTGTTATCTGACCTTTCTGTGTCCTTTCAATAAACTGTAATTTTCAGTAAATGTGTGAAGAATAAATTGTTCTTTGTGGGAAAGAAATGAGTGAATATGTTTGTGATCAACAGAGGAAAAGGTTGCACAGTGCAAAGAGCAATCAGGATATACGCCTTGTGAATATTAATCACGTGTCCAACACTACTAGAAGAGGTTGATAGGAGGCACGGACATCTGGGGTCAGAACCAAATCTGTATTTTTCATCACATAATTTTAAAAGTTGAGTTTGCTGAATAATTATCTGATACAAATGAGTAAAATCACCCTGTGACCTTTCTTGTCCTAGCTGTCCAAACTGTAAATCCAGCTTCCTTTGACTGAGAAGTTCTAGATATTCTGTGACCTGGATGACTGCGAATCTTCTTACACAAGTTGTAGAAATCATTTAAGAAGGTTCATTTCTCAGAGTATCATTTTTGTGGTATATTAAAGTCTTATTTCATCACTGAAAGCCACGTCTAAATTAGCTGCCTCTGTACATTACTGTATAAAGGTTGACACCAGCCTTTAGATGTCGAGTATGTGCAGTCATGCGCAATGTGCCCATTAGGGCTGCAACTGACAATTATCTTCATTTCCGATTAATCTCATGGTTATTTTTTTGATTAATCAATGAATCGTTCATCACAAACGTGACAAATGCCCATCACATTATCCCAGAGCCCAATGTGCAGTCATCACATGTCTTGCTAAGTCCCACCAACAAAAAAAATGTGCTTTTCATTTTACTATCAAGTTCTTACTTTTCAGAAGCTGAAAACAATAAATGTCCGGGATTATTGCTTGAAAATGTACTTAAACGATTAATCGATAATTAAAATAGTTGGAAATTAATTTTCTGTTGATCGACTAATAGATGAATTGACTATTCATTGCAGCTCTAGTGTCCATGTTTATCAGCTGTTTGGATTGGAACTGTGACCTAACTTTAACCACATTAATGTAACACATATTGACTGCAAGGATATTTTTACAAAAGAAAAACATCAGAGGTTTGCTGCAAAGAAATGCTACACCCTTATGGGATCATGATCACAAATATGACTCTAAAGGTGTGTTCAGACTGAACACAAAGCAGATTTTAGAGGTGACCCAATTGCTTTTAAAGTCAATGCAAAGTGGATGCAAATTAGCCCCGTGAGGCACAAACTGAGGCAAAGACTCGACCGGGTGAGTTAAAACGATTTCAAATTGAGCAAAAGAGTTGTGCTTATGCTGAGGCTGAATGACTTCACTTCATGAATGTCTAGCAGGAGGGGAGAGAAAAGAAACTGGAGGAAACAGAAGGAACCCCAGTTCTCAGGGGAGTTGCAGATCAATCAGAGTCACACAGCAGTCACACAATAAACACTGGTGAATAAACAAGGAATTAAAAAACAGTTCAGCAGTCCAATTTGTGCATAGAAAGTATGTAAATAAACAATAAAAATAGCACTAAAGCTTAAAACTATATATGTTTTTAAAAGCCACGGCCACTCCCTCACAGTGTCTAATCACCCGAAAACACCCACCAGTCTCACTGTAGAGGGGTATTGTATGTAGAGTATGTTATATCAATTTAATTCAAAGGGGCTTTAATGGCATGGGAAACAGACGTTTACATTGCCACAGCAAGTGTGAAATAAAAACACGCACATAAACAGGAAAACTTGTGATTTTGCTGTTTGAAATATATATATAAACAAATAAGTAAAATATATCGCTGTCACCATTTCAAAACTTGACCCAAATCTCGAGAGACATATACTCTCATACGTTTGGAGTACATAGTTGTTTGTGAAGAACTCCTCTCTGGGTTTTGTGGCCACAGCATCCCCTTCACGTGACATTTGGTGCGGTCACCGGATCCAAGAGTGTCCATGCTGGAAAATGTTAGGCGACAGGTGCACGGTTCTATTTTAAGGCTCATAATCCATCTTTTTTGCAAGTTTCAGAGCCTCCTCCAGGTCGGGTCAACGTCTTGCTGAGAAGCAAACAAAAGGGCCTGTCGCCAGGATTTGGAGACCAATGGCACATCTCGCAAATGCTGCCATTAAACCTCAGAGCTGCCAGTGGCTGAAGCGATAGGGGAGAGAAAGATGTTCAGGCTTGCTATGAAGAAAACAGGCTTGGGATTGATCAAAGTGACAGTGTGGTTTTTGTATGCCATCTTCATTTTGCTGCCTAAGATTCACATCTTGTGGAAATGATGTATTTTTCGAGGACAATTACTCAGACGTGAATTCAAAACACTGCCTATTGTAAAGATAATACAGGTCATAAAAACCCTCAAACCAGCAACATATGCAGAGGGGTTCTCTTTACACAATAAGGCATGTGTATGAAAAGAAGCCAGTGTTGCCCTGCACAGTGTGCAAGAGTCCACTTGCGTCTTTTTACTTTGTGAAGCTTTACTCAGTCAGAAAGTGTCAGAGACCAGAGAACAAATCACATGTACGCAGGGTGGGACAGTTACTTTATATCGGAACTCAAACTGTCTTTCAGAAGTGAAACAAAATCAAATATTGAATCTGTAATGATTTGTCCAAACTGAAAATTGACAGAATAACTACAACAGGCCAGGCCTCGTAGTCCAGCAGGGGTCAGTCTGATCTACTCTTAAATTCGGTTGCTCTATCAGTAAAAAAAAGGATATTGTTACTCTCATCCCTAATGCGAAATGGAGGAAACTAGTGAGCAGTGCTGATTGGATGATCACAACAGCAAACCACCTGAGAAGAAATGTGTGGGAGCTAGAGATGTCTCGAGCCGATTCCAAGGATCGGCATCGAGCCGATCAGGGCACATTTCAATGGATATGTATCTGATCCTTTCGTTACTGAACTCTGCTGTGTTTTGTCCAACTGCTAGTGTTGCAGCGCTGCTCTCTTTAAGGACAGCCGGGCTCTACACTGCCAGCATTTCGCTGCATATGTGATTGAAAATTAGAGTGTGTGGATGTGAAAAAATTATTTGGTAGCACCGGTGATTAACTCTGTTCTGACACCTGGGTTGGCAAAATCCACTTTAAGCTCCAGCCGTAACGAATCCGTTATCTCTCCTCTTTTTTTTTTTCATTAGCAAAGAGCAGAGTATAAAACATTCAGGAAGCTGCTTCTCATTTTTAGCCGGTGGAGACCGTCGCTTTCGCTGGTTAAAATGACAAACTTCACCAGATGCGGGTCGGCTGTCGCCAATTAACATTAATTCCTTGACGACAGGCCAAAAAGAGTCTTGGCTGATGTCGGGTTTGTGTGCACTCTGCAAGCCGGTGTCTGTATGAGGTATAAGAAGCCTCACTCCATAACACCACTGTACAACCTCGAGTGCAGTGTTTTTGTAGTCCCAACAACTCCAGCAGGGTGATAACGTCTTCTCTCTGGCGCATCGCTTCAAGTCAATTTCAGAAGTCACATTCTACAAGTTAAAGACAGATCAATGAATCAGGACCTTCAGTATTTGGATCAAGCAGCTTGTGAAAAAGAAGGAGCGCAAAATTCAGAAGGCTACATCTGTTTGTTTTTAGTTGTTACTGCCTTACAGTGACAACTAAATTCAGGAGTCACGCAGGTGAAGCGGGGGGGGGGCCCACAAATGAAAGGAACGTCAACTCTACAACACAATTTTCTGTATGATTAGTGGATTGCATTCAAATTAAATTCCAATGAATTACATGTTCTCATTTATTCTAACTAGATTTTTTTAATGGAGTCCTTAACACACACCCTTATTATTGTTCAGTCACAAACTTTCTTTAAAAGTCCCTGGGGGGAATCATTCAAACTTCAAGTTGCATTAAAATGTATTCCATTAGTAGGAAAAGCACAGTTGTCACTTCTAACAATAGCAATGTCTCAGTTTTATTTAAGTGTCCCAGTAAGTCATGACAGTGTGACAATGAGCCAGCCTGCACAATACCAGGACCACAGAAGTGAAGCAGCTTAAAGGAATTCAGCCCGGTTGAATCATTTACACCTGTGCTTTTCTCACTGCGACCTGTCTTGTCTTTCATGTAAAAGCCCTTTAGGACTGGAAACCAGTCTTAACCAAATCAGTGGTAGAGTGAGGAACTTTTACTGCTAGGACATTTCATCTTTTTATTGTTTGGTCTTTTTTCTTCCAGATTAATTTTAACTCAAAACCAAGTTACTCTCTAGATATTTTTGTGGTGATATTTCTCTATGTCTGACGTCATTGAGATTTCAGTAGAGTGAGGGTTAATTTATGTTTATTTTCTCCACCACAACCTTCCTTGTGCGTTTTCATTGAATATCAAGATCATTTGATCCAATCTTGGGTTTCTCTGAGTGGAATTATCTTGTGATCAGTACACCTCGTCTGAGATCAGTTCTGTAGTCGGTGCACCCTCACGTCAACATGATCACAGTCTAGGACAAAAAGTGCAAGTTCTTACAAATAAAAACAGAGGCCTTCTAGATGTCAGCGTTAACCATCCAGCTTCTTCATATGACTTACGGTGGTCCATTGATAGCTTTCATGGATGATGACGAAGTCAATGGCACTGTGGTAACTGGTTTAAGGGAACTGCGGCAGGAGCATACAAGATATTTCCATAATCCAGAGTAGATAGTAAAGCAAACTGCATAATGATTTTTCTGTCTTGAGAAGAGAAACAAGCTCCTTTTCTCCTGTGTATGAGAATCAAATTAGAATTTGTAGCTCATGATTACGTGTTTTGTAGGCAATCTGCTGTTTAAACGAAAGTATTCCTAAGTATTTATCATGCTTTACTGTATCAATTACATCACCATTGAGGGTTTGGATAGGAGCAGGTGTTTTTATATGATTTCAGCCTTCTACACACACCTGCCTACCCAGCTACGCATTAGAGAATAACAGCCTTTTACAATTACAAATGGAGAAATAGGTGTGTGGCCAAGTTTCCAGACAGCAAAGGTCAGCTGTATTATGACAGTGAATAGCCCTCACTACTTAAGCACACAAACCTAATTAAACACTCAATCTAGTTACACAGCCCGGAGCTGCCTCTTCTTTATAAACTTCTGCTGTTGGGGATGATACTGAATTGAGACACACATGAATGACTGCAAAATCTTTATAGAGAGCGCGCACAAGTGTGTCAAGATTGCCCACTTCATCTGCTCTTTTATCCACAGCTCTTAAAGCTCAGCTTGCTAATGTGCTGAGAGAGTAAATGATTTTAATGAGGTGGAGGGTTGTGATGGAAGAGCTGCTTTAAGCTCCCATCAATTCTGAACAGTGTGGGAAGCAAACCTGGGTCAGAGAGCCGGCGCAGATACATTTTTTAAGCAGTTATTTTAAACGTGCGTCGAGTACCAGAATAAGGACCACATAAGCACAAGTCTAGTGGCTTGTTGTCAGTCACAGATTAGAATGGACTTTGACTTTTAATATTCTCCCATACTTGTCTAGCCCTCATTGGCGCCAAGACTCCCATTTGGCAAACACCACTCACTTGGCACCTAATTAGACCGCAGCAGTAGTAGCAGTAAGTATGTATTTACAAATACATTTCTTGTACCCCCTTGTACTCCCAGGTGTTTAAAATGTGTTAATTTCCTCGATTTTATTCAATTTATCAAGAGCTAAAACCAATTAGGCTAAATTATTACCAGGACATGGGCTGTAGTTATGGTTTTCATTTTTCAAAATTAGAGCAAAAAAAATGCTTTAAAAGGTAAAGAAATTAAAGAAACCCAACCCAATTGTTTTTTTTAAAGGGCAGCAAAAGATGCATCTGTGGGAAAAGATGTTTTTTGAGGACAACCACAACATCATTTTAAGCAGAGATCCCAGCCTTCTCCTTCCTTGTAATGTATGTTACTTGGCAATAAACAGTTTCTGATTCCCTGAGAAATATAAAATAGAGGCTGGCAAAGCAAATCCAACCTTTCTATCAACCATCTCTCTACTTGCTGACCGGAGTGGTTTTTGATCTTGTCCCATATCTATTTAAGTATGATGTCATTTCAATCCATCTCTACTACCCTGTTTTTGCAAATATCAGCAGTTTCCCACTCCCTGCACACGCTTCCTGACCAACTGTAAGATGTTTTTTAACACCATCCTTTAATGCCAAGGAGAACACAGTTAAGAGATTTTCAGGGTCAATCACCGTTCAACTTATTGCAACACTGAAGATCCTCTTTTCCGTTCTGATTTGACAAGCTTTTAGGCGACATGTTATATGTGGCCTTTAACTGGTCAGAATCCACTTCATCTCACAATGAAATTCAGATGAAAAGATGCTGCCACTAGAGGCAAGGTCGGCTCCAGTGTCACAGGATGAACCAAAAACATTAGCATTTTCTTTTGTGTTGAATGCTAAATGTGAGACTTTTCTATGATACATATTAGGGTTGTTTGGCTCACAGTCATCGACCACTGAGCCCTCTACCATCATAACATCGTGTTTTAAAAGCAAGAACAATTAAAAGGATCCGTATAAAGATTGTTGTTTATGTCATGTCAGCTGATATATCTTGATCCTGGTTTTTTTACACTCCCAAATATTGATATCTGTATCAACATCAAAAATCCAGTATCAGTCAGGCTATTATGAAGAGAGTGGGTGGTGGTTTTGTGACCTCAGTTCAACCAAGATGTGTTTGTGCCCTAATGAGACACTGCCTAAATGTCACACCAGAGGGCCATCTGAGCCACCCAAGTGTCCCTCAGGTCAACTACGTAAATGTTGTCAGTCCAAATGCACTTCTGCTGAGCTAAAGTGGCCGTCTGGTTTGGACCTTTGGGCACAAATGACCCTACATGCCCCTTTTTCATCTTTGCACCTGCAAAGCCTTTTGCACTTGTATGTGAGTCTAGATGAGAGTTCCAGCTAAAATATTGAAGCTAAATGTATCTCATCACAGAGTAAAAGGCGACAAAGGGGATTTAGATTGAATAACATAGATTAATATCTGTGATAGATAGATCACACTACTACAAACAAAACTACCTTTATACTTTGATGTAAATCTTTCATCTGCACGTCCCTTTCAATTACAATTGCTTTATAGTTACATAAGCTCTTATTTCAAAACAGACCCGTAAGCAAGGCCGGGTATTGTAAAAACACAATCTTCCAGCCTTGAGAAAACAATGATGAGCACTTTCCCCTGTCCGCTGTCACAAAATGAAGTATCCTTTTCAAATGAGCTATGAAAGGGAAAAGAGTCGTAATTACCATTTTCACAGAATTTTAAAAACATTAATTCGCAGTATGTATCAGACTGTTAAGTACTCAGCTTTGATGGTGTTTTGTATTTATTCATATAAACACAGTAATTCATTTATTATAGCAGAGCGTACAGTGACTTCTCAGAGAACAGCATGTTCCTGCTCGCAGACCTGAAGCCTGTAAAAACCTTTTCACTCTGCCTGTTGCCTGACGAGGTAAGTGGTCTAGAGACAGCAGTGGGAAATATTAGAGATCAGCCCTTCTATTGCTGTATTCATACTTTTGACAAATAATTAAAGAAGACTGAATGTGATTAAAGATAAATAAAGGACATGATTAGGTTACTTGGACAAGGTTACTTGATAGAATAAAAATCCAAGGCAAATAAACTGAATTTTAATTGTGAGGACAAACCCTGAATAAGCCTGTCCATGATGAAAGACATCCACAGTGACATTACATAAGGTAGGACAATAATCAGCCTCATTTAGTGACCGAGGAATTGCAACAACATTGACAGATTTCTGGCACAGCTTATATCAAATAAGCTTTTTGAAGGTTGTACTGCCTCATAGCATAAAGTTACCTTAATATATCTGCCCAGGGTGAGTAGGGTTGTTGATCAATACCAGTGAGGTGAGTTTGATTTCTAGCTTACAGATCTTACGGTCTTCATAATGTTTTGGAACTCACTATTACCTTCCTACTTGCATTTCAATGGCATAGAGATAGAAGATGTTGCTGAAGGCCAATGACTGGTCTTTCAAACCATTTTTTAAAGACAGGAATACGACAAAGCCAGGGCTGCAACTAATGATTGTTTTCATTATTGATTCATCTGCCAGTGATTTTCCTGATTAATAGTTTTGCCTGTAAAATGTCAGAAAACTGTTTAAAAAAACACAAAACACAATTTCCCAGAGCGACATTTTCAAATTGCGTGTTTTATCCAACCAACAGTCCAAAACCCAAAGATATTGAATTTACTGCCAAATATGATAAAGAAAAGTAAGAAATCATCACATTTTGGAAGCTTGAACCAGCGAATTAATTTTAGATAATTAAAATAGCTGCTGATTAATTTTCTGTCAATTGATTAATCAATAAATCGACTAACCTTTTCAGCTCTAGACAAAGCATTATGATCATTGCAGTATTTGCATCACAATATGTACCTGCCCACGTAATGTTTCTGCTCTATAATTAGCCAGCCTTCACTTTGACACCCTTAAGTACAGACAGCCACAAGATGCAGCTGCAATTCCTCATATGCGGACAAACCAACTGCTGGAGTAGATAGTGCTCTGTGGGTTAAAAGAAAAGGCAGCAAAGGGTCCAGCTCTCTGTAAAAATGTTCTACAATCAGGCACTTGCTGAGAGCAGTCGGAACATTTTTAGTAAACAACTGGGCGCCATTAAAGTTTGGATGAATACCATGTTTCACTAGTAGCAGACCTTCTCCAAAGACTGGATTTAAAAATAGGCTACGGCTAAAGCACCACTTTTTGAATAATTTACAAATAACATATTCAGGCCTTTGTTGAAAAAATTGCACCTTTTTCTTCGATGCTGTGAAAATGCTCATTAAGCCCCACAGCCATCCCAAACTTATAACAACTGTCAACTCTCTCATTAACGCCAACGCCATAAAAATACCTCCTACTGCATCTATGGCTCTGGGTAACCGTCACTGGCCTAATGCAAAACACTGCAATGGTCAAATGCATCTTTCTACTCTCTCAAGCCAGTTAGCACTTACAGAGCAAAAGATACTTCACACAAATGCCACTGTATAAAAAGTCAGATTAAGCTCCTCAGTGAGGATACACACCCTAATTTTAATATAATGTCATATGTGGTAGAGAATAACACTGCATTATTTAGCAGAGATTTCATTTTCACTTTAAGCAATACCATGGGTATTTAAATAACTACATTATCATCACAGAAACAAGGAAATATCATTTTAATATTTCATTTTGGTGCAGCCCAATAAAGATTATATGAAACTTCTGTCTTATTAAGCAGCAGCCCCCCCAACACTGTGTGCCTTCTGTGTACTGTACTTTCTTCACTGTGCAGGTGCGAAAATGAATTTGCATGTTTTTGCTAGATCATAAAAAAGCTATTTGTTGGGTAAAAATGTCTGGAGAGAAAACTGGGCAGAGTGCTGGGTGCAGAAAATAATTGTTTCTTAAAAGAAGGCTGAATTCATGTTGCCGTAGGATCCAAGATATTTGGCAACTCAACAGAACTCTCTTTTAAGTTTCAATTAAAAAACTGATAATCAGCATTATGTGATGAGAAACTCTTAGTATGCAAATGTTATCCTATGGAAAAGGGTATAAGGCCACTTCACACAGAACTGACCAATGGGTAGGAATGAAATGATCGATTGTTCAGTAAAAGAAACCCTTTCTTTGTAATGACTCTTGTATTAATCGATTGTTGTGATTGTTACAGCTTTTCTATGTCGAATATGATAGTAAACTGAATATCTTTGGGTTTTGGCCGGTTGGTCGATTAAATCAAACTATCTAAATAGATCACCTTGGGCTGTGAAACATTTTAATGGCCATTTTTCATTATTTTCTACCATTCTATATACAAATCAATCAATCCGTTAAATTGAAAATAATTAATTAGCAGATGCAAAGCAAGATTATCATCAGCCTGAGGTTGTGTTTATGGCCATCTAATGGATGTTTGTACTCTTCTTGTAGCTCTGCTTTGGTCTCCACCAACTTGCAAGAAATAAATATTTGGGTTTTTAGCTGCTAGATATTCCAAATTCTTGACCAGCTGGTCACTATTTAAATAAATGCATTTTACTGATTCTGCAACCTGAAGTCAACCCTAAGTCAAACAATAACAACCCCACCCACTTCCCTTTAATGTGAGTCTCAGGCCCAATCAAATGTTTTCTGTTGTTCACAGTGATGTAGTTAGCAAGACACATAAAAAATGCATAATGAGGCCATGCATCTGTTTTTCTTTTGGTGGAATTGAAGATTTGAAAATAAAAATATGCAAAAGACCCACAGATACTGTGGACCTGCACAGCGTGGTGTCCCATATTTTATTAAATTAACCCAGTGACTTGAAATACAAACATGCTCTGTGCACAAAAACCGGCAGAAATACTGCATATGTTTTCCACTATTGAAGGAATAAAACAACAAAAACAGACACTGAAATAGCAAATAAAGCTGACCAGAAGCAACAGCAAAGTTGTGGAGCAGTCTGGTTAGCCTCGCAAGCGTTTCAGAGAAAACTGGACACTCCAGTAGGTTTTCTACTGTAAGAGACGTTTTGAGGTGAGCAGGTCAGCCAAGATTACTAAATGTTTCTTATTGTTCATAGCTGTGTATGTCCGACTTGAGGACGGAGACCTCAAGCAAGAAGGTGAAACAAATTGTCCTCAATCGGATTTCAAGATAAGAAAGCAGTTTTGGTCATTTTAGCTTTGACTCTGGAAACAAGTAGCCTTGTCTTTGTAAAGTGTATTTTCAAATGACATCTCCGTGTCTTTTCGTTCACTTGGCGGGAAGAGCATTTCCTACGCTGTCCAGGATGAAATCTTCCTTGTGTGCTTTTTCTGTTTACCACCTCTGGTTCTGGGAGAGGAGAGTGGAAGTCAGGACTGCATGAACACGTTAGAGACAACCACTTCTTTTTTCAGTCATTTCAGTGCTGTATTCAAATAACAAAGAAAATGTTTGAATGATGTGACAGGCAGAGAAGAAGAGGAGAAAGGAGAGGAGTAAATTACCAGCACAAGGAAGGACAAAGAGGGGACACAACACACGAGCTGTTGACTGGCTGACAGCCAACAGCCTAAAGGTGCTGTCGGACCAGAATTGCCAAGGTGAAATAGGCAGTTTTGACTGCGTAAACATTACGTTTGATGTCAATGATGCATCTTTTGAGACTCTGATGGGAGCTATCACAATTATGTTGCCAATGAAATCTTTTTTTTATGACAGTGACTATCATCAACAAGTCCTTTAACTTTAATAATAAAATCGACAATTTATGATCTTCCACCACTAGGGTTGAGATTTGGTTAAGTTTGGGCAACTAAAAAAGAAAGGAAAGGTTGTGTAACAGAGTAATTTCCCCCCCGGGGATCAATAAAGTATTTCTGATTCTGAGGCCATGATCATAAGAAACTCCTTGGTCCAACCTCCACCCCAGCCTCCTCCCTTTGTGGTTTTGCTGCGGTACAAAAACATCACGTTTCTTACATTGTTGCAGTAATCAGAGCCACAAGAGGATGATTGTCAGGAAAACAAAAATAGGTTGTTTTAGTTATAGCGACCAATGCTGTAATTTTTTCAACGAGAACAGGCTCAAATGATAGCTGGTGGACAAATTCAAGAGCCTTACTACTCTGCAGACACAAGCAGGTATGTTGATTAGAGTTCATTGTGCTGAATTAATCCTCATTTGCTGTATGTTACTCAGCATTTACAAAACAAACAAACAAAATAATTAACTCTGGCACCCCCTCATTATTGTAGACATATATTCCAGCTGTTATTTGTAAAGGGTTCCAATCTAAATTAAACATTTATTTAATATGAATGAATTAATTAATTAATTAATTACCAGCAGAAGAGATTTATGTTTATTACGGGTGTAAACCTTCACTGAAGAAATTATCATGGTTTATTATGAGTTGGATGTTATAGGAATTAGATTCATCTGTATTGAATTCCAATGCTTCATAACTAGCTCACAAAGAACAAGTCGGAGCAAACAGCAAGCAGATAAAACAATAAGAGGACCCAACTTCCTCCTCTGTTCTACCATAAAAATGCCACAAAACATTCAAAACTGGCTGGTCTCTCAATATGATTTGAGCCCATTTACAGTCATGGTAAACTGATAGCTAAAGAAAAAATGAAACATGGAGTGTCCCAGGAATGTTAAAGATTAAAAACACAGATACAGAGTCATTATTCATTATGCATGGACATCTATAACATCATGAATCAGCTTTGTCACTGTACAAGATAATTCTATGAGGACTAGGTCTGTCACTTTTTATTAGAAATTCAAACTTTCACTTATTTCATTTTTTCGTCATTTAGAAAAGACACGTACAGAACTTGTGACGAGCGTTTTATTTGCTGATATTTTAAGGACCAAAACAACTGTATTAATCGATAATTGTTAATTGGTAGTTACAGCCCTACGGTATTTGTATACAACAGGTTTAATGTGAGACAACTTAAAAAGAAAAGCATCTTATTCCCTTGACATCAGAGCTGGTTAGCCCCCCACATCAGTATACTATTCAGAGGCTTCCTTCTGTGCCCTCTTTGCGTTGTACGCACTGCAAGGCGCAATCAGTTTCGGAAACTGGTAACATTGTGTTGTATGGGTACAAACCAAATTCATAGAAAAGCTAAATTTACTCAGTTTATTCTGCTGCTCAAAATATACCTGCATATTTGGTGCACTACAACTCACCCTCTGCTTCAAGAGGAGGGATTGTTGTTGTAAATATGTGGGTGTTCGTGTCCCTTGACCCTCTTTTTAAACTCAATGTCCCACCTCTGATGAAGTATTAGATCTCAGACCCACACGACCGCACATCCCACCCTTATCAACAGGAAGCTGCATCAAATTGGCTAAAATGAACAATGCCCTTGGATTTCTGTGTCTCTTCCAATTTGTTCATCCTCATTGACTTGGCTGAATGGGGGAAACAAACTTTCACATTTCATTTGGGATGGTAAGCAGCCATGCATCTAGACCGAGAATGGTGAGCAAAAGGACATGTTTTAACCTTTGACACTACTACTGGGCAAATCACATTCAAAAGGTCTTATAACCTTCCTGGTCACTGACATTTTAAATCAATTATCTTGTGATAACTCACAAGTGTAAAAACAGGTTGCTTCTCAAGAAGTTCAAACCATCTCTGGTATGACACTTTTCACACCAGCCGGAAAAATCTGACTTTTTTTTTAACGTCTGGCATCGAAGTGAGATTCAGTTTGTCAAAGATTTTTAAGACACAGTTTTCAGTCTGTCTCTGCTGACTAGACATTTGGAAATATGTGAGTAATTGAGGTGGAAAGCCACAAAGAAACTGTGTGTCTCAGTGATAGAGGGATTCACCTCATATCCTCATTACAGCTCACTCTCGCTTGTTAAGCCTATGCTATAGAGAGGGACACTGAGTCTCAGTATGCTTTTACTACTGAGGGGTCACTGTAGGTGGAGGACTTCTCTCCTCCATAATCTCCCATATCTGATATTGAAGCAGACAACCGAGAAGATCCAAATGTCTGTTACCTCCACCTCAAACCCCCAGGGTGATGGCTGAGCTTTTAGAGGATGGCATTACAGAGTGTAGAGGAGCACAGGAGTGGTATGACGTTGCATGTTATAAAATGACTCTATATATTCTCCGAAATGAACCGTGTTTGGAACATTAGTGATGTGTTTTGCTTTACAGAAATGACACAAAAATGCAAAATATATACAAAGATATGTGTTTTTCAAACAGATTTCTAGCTGCTCCATGTGCTTTCCTCCTTATAGACAGTACCTCTGAGTGCCACAGGCTAAGATCAAAAAAGTTTGATCAGTTTGTTTTTATTGGTATAAATCAAATGCCTCATCTAAAACTTCACAATGGATGAAAGATGTAATGTTTAATTAGGATAAAATGTACTTTAAAAAGTGTGGACACCATCTATTATATTTCATCAGTGTGTAACTGAAATAAAAACGTAGTCATTGTGACTAGACACAATTAAAATGTTTAACTATACCTTAATATTTGCATGAAGTAGACATTTTCATAAGGCCTTAATAGATAAAGTATGATGCAAAATTATGTTTGCTATTTTTAAACACCTTTGTTTCACACCTGTTTTCAAAGCTGCACTAAAAACTATTTATCGAGGGCATATTCATTTCTTGACCTCTGAGGCACAGTCAGTAATTGCAAGTGAGTCTTAGTAGCAGCTCGAGGCAAAAATGAATATAAATCATCTCATGTTTCCAGTAGAAATCCACATGAAGCCCATTCCTGAATGAGTAACATGGACTGTGACATAACCAAATGATTTCTGATCCAACTGAGTGTCTACAGAGGAGCACAAATCCCAGTTTGTTTTGTGGGCTACTTTGTCATTGTTATATTTCATTATAACTGTTTGGGATAGCTTATAATGTCAGCAAAGACGTCAGGTATGTTGCTGGCCAGCATATTCATTCATGGTTTTGTGGCATGTTTGAACATGAGTAGAGCTGCAACAATTAATCAATTCATCAATCAATAGAAATGTAATCGGCAACAACTTAGTTATTGTTAGTTAGCAAAAATACCAAATATTTGATAGTTTCAGATTTTCGTTTTGGAATATCTAATTTTATAGACAGGGTGATTAATGGAGAAAATAACCATTAGTTGTAGCCATAATTTAAAGTATATCGCTGGTCTGAAAAAGGGTTAATATATATATGATAGAAGAATAAATTGGATCAAGTTTGATTACGCCACTAGCTATAAATTCCAACATAAACTCAATTTAGCACCATCTGTGACGATTTCGCAAATATACAACAACCTTGTAAAACAACGTTTTAAGCTGCTGAAGACATTACTGTTTACTGCTTAACTGGAGGCTAAAATGTCCTCAAATGTTGTCTTCTGCTGAGACAGTAATTGACAGATACCTGGTGTTTTGTTGAGCCGGTTCGGAAGTAAGTTGGCAGCTTGATACAGGCTATATATCAAAGCAGAGCTCCCAACTCCCCAGCTATGACTTACAGGCTTTATTAAAATGTTCACTGAAAGTCAGCCATTATGAGGCCCAGCAGGTATGAGTGGTAAACTTTTTGAGAGTTCCTGCATATAAATTACAAATTTGTACTATCAAATTAATAACTTGTGTGCACATGAATGGTAATCCATATTCTTAAATTGCTTCATTTGTTATTTTGAATTACTTTGTTCGCTTGAATTGTTGTTTGCACAAATTAACAGAGGCTAGAACATTTGTCATTTCGTAAAACATGGTATAACAGATTGTTACTGTGTGGGACACTGTGGCCACCTGCTCTCAGGTGGTGCTGAAAACAATGACAAAAGGCCATGTGCCAAAATGCAGTAGTTTTACTATAGAGTCAGTTCACAGTACTACTAAATTTCTTTCTCTCAGTCCTCAGACCAAAAGGCAGGTGCTCTTGTTATGTCGGAACTTCTCTTTAGGAGACTTTTGGGTGGTGAAACCAAAAGGCAAAGCCTCAGGCAGCAACTCCCAACTCAGTGGCCATTTGGAGCTGAGTATGTCAATTATGTTATTTTCAGAAGATACCAACTGCACCAAATTACATACACCAGGATAGAAGATTTTGGCCATATCGCCCAGCCCTACTGCTGCACGTTTGTTGCAACAAAAAAAACTGACATTGTGGTATCAACGTTCACCAGCCTCCTACCTAAGCCCAACTGTTGCCATCAGCCTTTTGATGAAACTCCAGTCCACCTCCCCTGCTAGCAGACCATCTACAGCCCACTTCTCTTTGAATTATCATTAAAGCCTTACAGATCTCATCCGCCTCTGTGTCAGAAACAGAATTTGTTTGAAGCTCAGAGTTTAGATTCTCGGCCTGGAATCACAGAGTCCAATATCAGCTGGGGTAGTGTGTAGTGTTTGCATTGGTCTAGATAGAAGAAGAAAATGTCAACCTGCGGGGAGCTCGACTATTAACGAGTGTGAATGAGAAGGCTTTTGGGAGGCACTAGATCGTCTTTGAGCCCTTCCCTGCTTAATGGACATCCTCTGACAATGTGTTTTTCAGTTAGCTGAAATGAGATTCAGAGCGTGACTATCAGCACATCAATGGGTGATACACAGCGTGTCTCCATTTTGCACAAATGACTAAAGCCATTGCAAACAGAAGCCTTCTTATCAGAAAACGTCAGATTTGCACCTGCTCTTCAGAGGAGAAACTGAGACAGCTACGGTCATTTCAGTAGGATATTTAATGAAACGCCTTTTTATACCTTTGCCTGTGTACGTGCGATTTATTAAAGACATGATGAAGACTATAAAAATTTTGACTGAGAACAAAAACACGCCCATTTAGTGGATAGTAAAACTTCTAAAAAGAGTTCCTCACCCATACCACAAGTAAAGCATTTGTATGTACCTTGTTGAAAATGCTAGGGGAAGTGCCTGCCTTCATTTTTGTTTTAGGCGCATGCACACACACACACATACACACACACACACACACACACACAGAAGCAGAAACAGACAATAATATGGTACCTGAGTTAGACAGTTTTTGATTTGTACAATGCTTTTTTATTATATTTATTATTATTAAGTTAGCCAAATCTTTTGATAATGCATTAATCATTTTTAAGCAAGACCACCTTTTAAAATGTGATGATCTGCTGAATGTTACAGAGAAACAGAGTGTCTGCCTCAGTGGTCACTCAAATGAACCCTTCGTGTACCTGGAAGTCCTGTGTGTCTCATTACTGCTGCCTCTTGAACACAGAAAACACTCAATTCCCACAAAAAGTCACAGAGAGAATGTTTCATGTATAGATGGACAGGGCTGTTATGTTTCAAGTATCATGTCTCAGATTTCCTGTTTGCATGCAACCTTATTTGTCAAGACTATTTGATTCACAGAAGAAGCTTGTTCCCACTCTGAAGCAAACACAATTCAAAGTATTTGGCGAAGACGGAGAAGAGAAGGGGATTATCCAAATCAGGACCCGAGTGCTGTCGTGCTACTTGTCTTCAATCTAACCTATTGTTTGTATCTCACTGTTAATACTGTATATTCACATGCTGATAGAAATACATTTAAGATTCACGTTATATAAAATATAACATGTATGTGTTGCCTACTGTAGGCATAATTTACAATGAAAAGAGCCATCAGAATCAGAAATACTTTATTGATCCCCGGGGAGAAATTGTACAGTACCGGTGCTCCCATTCAAGATTAGAAAGTAGCATAAATTTAGAGCTAAAGTATGTACAAAATATAAAAATAAGAAATATAAAATAAAAAATAAAAATAAAAATATACACATTTACAGTATTTGAGTGAAAATAAAAGTAAAAATATATACAATAACAATGTATATGCATGTGTAAATATATATATATATATACAGTATATATGTATGTATTGCAAGAACAAAATGAACAAAATGAATGCCAGTACACGCACCCAACATACCCAAAAGTTAGTGTGTTTCTGGCCTTGTTTTCTTCTTAAATGTTTCATGTAAGTCTAACTCAGCCAGACAGCCAATAGCGGCCAGTTTCAGCTTTCAGCATCCTGAGATAAACATACTGTGGGCTATTAATTACATTTAGACATCGACTTTCCCAACTGAAAGACTTGAAACAAGATCAAACGTCTGGATTTTTAATCATTTAATAATGGCTTCCCAAATGACATGGGGGGGAAAAAAGAGTCAGACAAAAAGTCTGTTCAATGTCAGAATTAGCTCAAAAGTAGCTAATGGGTATGGGCACTGCTGAATTACACAAATCCACAGAGAATACAGGTGTATTTATCGCTGGGATTCAAAACCTTACTAATTGGTTGTTTCTCTTTTTCACCTTAAAAGCTACAGCATTGGCATAAAGTAAATGATATGCTTTGGCTAAAAAGACGGAGCTACAAATACCTCAGCCTATCACCTATCACCAGCCTTGTTTCCAGATGCAGCAGGCAGCTGTTTTGAGCAAAAAAATCCACTGTACGCTACCTTTCCAGCTCCCAACAACAGACAGACAGACAAAGTTAGCAACTAGCTGGAGAACATAGTGGAGCATGTAGCTGCTAAAAGCCAGATATTCTCCTCAAGAGTTGGTAGAGACCAAATAGGAGACTTATAATCTGGCCAGAAACACGCCTTAATATGAATAATAATTTCGCTCTGTATCTAATGGATGTGTAAACAGATAACTGTTTGATAACAAGTTCACCATAACAATTTCATAATATGTCAGTGTTGTGTTTACAGCTTGTTTCCGTTGACCCCAAGTGGCCAAAATCCTCAGTTAATACAGGTTTAAGAGCACATTGCGGCTTATACTTTCTGGAAATATATCTCTCCTAACAGGACTCTTCCTGAGTGACGTGTTGAACAAGACCATCGAATTCACGTTATACATCATTGTCTGTCATCTACTGTCAAATCCCTTATAAACTGGCTTAAGCTTTAGCAGGCACAGCAAGCATACTAACTTAAGCACAACTGAACTTTTTTCATTTGTGTTAAGTCAGAAATTCAGTAACTATTCTGTGTTGACTGGAACCTCTCCGACTCCAAACCTAAACTTTTTTGCATTCATCAAAATCTTTCTACCAAGAGACATTTCATTTCCTTGCACAACTGATGATTTCTCAGATCAAACAGAATACCAAAGAAATGTCTCTCACTGATAGGACAGACAGCCGAATTTGATAAATTGATCTTAATGAAACCAGCATGCAATTACAGCGTATCGAAATACATCAGTGGTTTCTAAATCAAGTCACGGTTGCACTTACACCAAAGAGCAGTGGAAATGCATTATGTTCAGCCTCAGCCACAGCAAGATCATTAATGTGTCAAAGAACAAGTTGACTCATCGGTAAAGTGACAATGTTGTTTGGTGTAAAAGCAGTGAAGTTCTGATAGAGGTTAATGTGTAGGGAAATGACAAACAGAATATAATGAAACCAGAGCCGCCCCCAATATTTACACTCCACACTATGATAATTATCTGCTTGTGTTGGCATAAGCAGCACAGTGTACTGTAATCAGACGTGAGATCTAACTGAACAAGATGGTGACAAAGAGAGAGGTGTCTAGTTTCTTGCAGAAATTACAGTCGAAGCAGAGAAGAGACTGCATGGTTCGTCATATACTGTCAAATACATCTTTACTGTTTTTCTGTAATGAAGACCAAGGACAATGTGGAACGACAAAATAAGCCCTCAGCATCGAACCAATGAGTATAAAGTCTCATCTGACTTATGTTATTATCTGAGGAGCCTTGGAGTAGTGTTTTCTCCATAATGAGGCCAGGAAGGAGTAGTTGTTGCAGAGCTGCTTGGGGGAAAACTGTTTGTTTCCAGTTCAGAATGCTATGGCTGTTTATTGGCTTCAAGGGTAATGAAGTCACTCCATAATCCATAATGATTTTAACATTTAATGGCGTGCCAAAAGATTGTCCTTGCCATGATCCTAAATAAAATTCCCTCTGCCGCCACCACCAGCTCAGCATCACCTTTGGTAAAATGCCTCATGGTGTATCAGTACTGATGTGGTTTGGTCCTATGGGTGCACGTTAGTGGAAACTCCAAGTAGGGTTTTTGTGTCGGTGAGGGATGAGCTGCAGTTTTCAGCGCTACATAGCCAGCAGCTAGAGCAATAAACATCAACAACAACATAACACACATCTTGTAATGGGAGTGGGTGGGAGCGTGAGAAAGCAGCAATATTCCTGTTACTCGAGAGAGAACAAAGAAAGACACAGGGATAGAAAGGCCAGAATGAAAAAAGTGTTTGTTTTACCCTATCATCTATTATTTTCCTAATCCATCTAACGTTTTCCTACTGCTGGGTGGCAGTTACTAACACAACCCACTGTGTTATCTCAAGCTCAATTCTTTGATCTTAGCGCGCACACTCAGAACAATAATCATTTATAGAGAAATGGTGCCCAGATGATGGCTGAATCTGGCCTTCGTTAAAGCATTTTCATTTGTAAATGGCACTGCAAAACATTCCCATCTGCTATATTTGCCTCCAGATGGACTTTTGAAGTACTTTGGTTTCTTTCCCGCGGAAAATCCAGAAGCTTTTTAAGACAACTCCATCTACAAAGCCTGGTGATGGTGCATCAAGCCACCTATTTATGTCTAGAAAGCAAGTTTTATTGCTCTGCAGCAGTGGTGCCAAATGAGAACGGCATTTGCTGTGTTGCATGAGCAAAAGCAGCAACAGGAGTGGATACGAGTGAATCGTACCTAATTTACCATGCTCTTATTTAAAAGGGAAGGGACAGCTAAATTATTCTCCAAAAGCTAGAAGGATGAAACAGCAGCACTTTAGTGGACCTTGGAGGACGAGCTGTTAGTATCTGACAGCTGATTGACATGAGGGTAATTCTCCAGTGGTTTTCAACCTTTTAGCTTGTGAGGATTATATATTTCACCAATTTCAAATGCACTGTTAAAAGTGTGATTTTTTTAGTTTTTTTATCAAGACGGAAATATTCAGGAAACAACTGAAAATATTTGTCCTCATTTGCATTTAAATTTCATACTCTGTGAATATTAAATATTTGATTAAACTTGTTTCCCACAGGCTGAGAATTTACTTGTGGTGGTGGGTGACACGGCATGTGACGCACAGCTTCGTGGCGGCGGGGTTCAGTAGGGGAGGAGGACTCGCCTTCCAGTCTGGTTTTGTTTTGTTTCACTAATCAACATTTTCAGGTGACGCTGTCGTAAAAATGTTTTGTTTCCACAGACATGCGCAACTTCAGCTGATCGATGTCGTCATGCGGTTTGACACTTATCATTACCCATTTTCTCTGTATCTAACCAGTTGCTGCTGTGGCTGCCACAGCTGATAGACAACAACTGGTGCGCTGCCAAAAACGTCCCGGGTAAAACTCGCGCTGTAGTGCTCTGCGGGTCTGTGTACATTATGAAATGACAAAAAATGCTATTCGGATTTTATCTACCTGGGTGGGTCTTAATCTACCTGGGTGGGCCGCCCAAGTAGAGCCTATGTATGGGAAACACTGAACGTCTGGAGCAATACCTGCATTCAAGTGATAAGTTTCCCCATTTCCCGTCGTTGTACCCATGATTTTTTTAACCTCGTCTCCAAAAACTGAGACAAAACATTTAATGTATAAATACCACAGAATAATGTGTATTTGCTTCAACTATTCACAAAATAACCGCATCTTTCTTCACATTTACTTTAATAATATACTCAGCAACTCAAATACAATGGCAAGAGCAATACTTCCTGTTCTATACACAAGTTTCAGGAATAAAATGTGCCTGCGCCCGGGTCACACGTTGTTCACATTTACAACTTTTTTTTCACCCTGTACATGTGATCTGTTTATAGTGAATGTTTGATATGCCACAAATCACTTAACTATGGAATAAGCATGTTGTTTTATAGAGGTCAAAGGATATAAAGAGTTTCTAAGGAGGTCTTTAGAGATTCAGAAGCTACTGTAAGTTTAAATATATTATGCATCATACGCGTACTTCGCAACTCTCTGGAGGTTTTTCTTACAGATCAAAGCACTTCCTCTTTCTGAAATAATGAGGGAGGGAAAAAAGTGAATATATATCCTCATCAGACATGTCAGTCTCCCACCTTGAATGTACCATCAGCAACCAGTATTATTTTAGGAGAAAAACTACAGTAAGTGGGGACCACATGCCGAGCTGGAAGTCAAAATAAAAAAACAACTGGGGTTCAGTGCAGACATTTGAGAGATGCCACTACACCAGATATTTAGGGAAGAATAGTACGTGGTCAGATCATTTTGCATCATGAACTCACCTCAACCATCTTCACCGTGGCACCCTCCTTTCCACTCACACACTCGTGGGGTTACCATGGAAACAAGGAATCTACTGTTCTAGCCTCCTTACAAAGTGCTGCAGCCTTATAGCAGACCAAACCCCCTTTGTCACAACGTTCCAGGAATGCAGCAATATGTCTAAACCAGCTGCAGACAAGTTCATGTTTTAGCAGAATCTCGGAGTGGATATTTTTAGTATACAATAAATAACATACTGTAAAAAAAAAAAAAATCCTTGAATACCAATTACATACTCATGTCCCAAAAGTGACTGTTTACAGTCCCTGGATGAAACCCCCCCCCCCCCCCCCCCAAAAAAAAACTAGGATACGCCTATGGTGTTTTATCGTTTGATGTCTGAAAAGACCACACAAAGGGATTATTAACAGGATGTTACTCTGTTAAAGCCTGCTGCAAGAGGAGGCCGGGTTTCTATAGTAGCATCAGTATCCAGTCCTAGAACAAGCCATAATAAGTCCAACTGTACTCATCCATCCAAATGTATTTAACTCCTATTCCTGAGTTACAGCATGCCGAACTATGCCCTGCAAAACCTTTCAGAAAAGATTTTGAAGGGAAAAGTCGATCCCGTTTGGGAAATTAACCTAGCAAAGCACAGAAGGCACAGCATCGTGCGATCAGATCTTTTTCTTAATCTTGCTTGTTATTACATTCAGGGCTCAATCAATAAAAAAGAACGTACTTTCCTTAAACATGTCATGTCTTTTGTCACTTTTGAAAAACATTTGTGAAATGCTAGTTAGAAACTTTTTTTTCTCAACAAGAACAAAATATAGATGAATATGTCTTGTGTTGGTGGTGCAGTGTCTCTGACATTCACTTGGTATTTACTTACATTTGAAAGAGCACTTTAAGGCTTCAGACTACTTACCGATAAACCAAAGTCAGATCTTGTTAAGTGATAATCTTTTTATTGCTCTACATATGGAGAAATAATCTGCTGACCAGGTGCTCCAGCATATTGTAAGTCTGGAAGGTAGATGGATGAGGAATAGGCTCATTTTTCCTGATTAATATTACACTTAAGACGTGTCAGTTGTAAATCACAAAAATGGGTGATGAGATCAAATCTAATCACTTCAACTGTGTGATTTACTAAGCCAGAAAATGTGGAAAGGTTTGGCACTCATTATTTAAGGCCCACTGAAAGCATGTCTTAACGTCCCACCCTGTGCTAAATTAGCCCTTAGTTGAGTCAGAGTGGCATTCTCTGAAACTTTGCATTGCACAGAAAGATGACTTGATTGAAGAGAAAGGAAACAAGGATCAAGGAAAAAATAAGAGGATGAATATAGAGATGTTGAAAATATTTTCTTACGACTATTTTGTTTTGACTTGAAAAGAAAACAGAATGCAGGAGAACAGAGAAGCCTCAAAAAGATTCATTATTAATTTGACGATAAATGGGACAGCATGTCCATGCATGGGTTATTACAGCAGATACAGCATTAAAGAAACATATTGGCTTGGGAGTCTAAATTATTCTACAGCCCTGTTTTATTTTTAAGCCTAAATAAATATGACACATATACACACTCAGTGTAACTAAACGTGTTCTACACCGATTTTATATTTCACAGTCACAAAATGGGTTGTTCATTATTTTTCATTTAAAACAAAACATATTGTATTCCTGACAAAAAAGTAGAACTAAAGCTTTGCCATTCTGTGTCATCATGTTAAACATAGGCTACAAGTGGCCTCGTGTCTGTATTCAGGGGCTGTACGTTTTACAGCAATATCATTGTTGACCCAAGAGGTTGCGGCTGAACTTGATTTGCATAAAAGTATGCAATTAAACAAGGCCCTGCCAACACTGGGAGAACTCATTTTGTAATCTGCGACTGGGTAACCACAAAGTGTAATTTGCGTTCAAATCGGTGATTGACTAAGCACTGACCATCCGGCTAGAGACTGTAAGTGACTAAGTGACCACAATGAAGGACTCAGAGCCCACAGTCTACAGCATGAGAAGAAAGAAGAAAACAAGGATTTTATTATTGCCACATGGACTCAACAAAGAGGTAAACTTCAGGTGTGTTTTTTTTAATAAGATTGTGTTAAGTTCTATTTTGGTTTATTGATACACAGATTAATTTATTATCTATATATCTCTTCTATTATGATTTCGTATGATGTGTGACATTACTGTGTAGCTATGAAATGGACAACAGATGGTGCTCATATGGAAAAACTGAAGATAAGTAGAGATACAGACGCTGCAGATGATTGCCTGATTACTAAATTATGTAATTATCCAATAGGATGACTTGTACATATTTTGAAAAAAGTAGTAGTTTCCAACCCATCACTTCTGTTAAACCCTGACAAAAGGAATCAGCCAAAACCTTGATGAAGAAGACAATATAGAAAGAGTCAAGCCTGCGTGCAGTCCTCCTCCTCCTCCTCATGTCTGTTCAGTTGAAAGGCGATCAGCAAAGCACAAATCTATTCTGGTTGAGGCGCTTCTTTATTTGAAGCCAAGTTTGGAACAAAAAGTTGCCTTTTTTTTTTAAATAAAAATCCCAAAGCATGTCCTCTTAAATTAGTGTGTCCAGTAGTAACAGAATGGAGAGGACATGGCATAAAAAGTACTATCAAAAACCCTTTGGCATTCATATATTTTTCTACTAAACACATCATCTATTTTGAGTTATTTATTCAACTTTATTGGAAGAACTGCTTTGCTTTCTCGTTGCACTGAAAGATACGCCCATGTTCACACTCCTAGAAAGAGCCCCCACTCATTTCATGACCACATATTCACTGTAAAGAGCTTGGAATTTAATAGCAGCATTTGCTGTTAATCTAAGGCCCAGTGTAGATCTTGATCACACAGAGTTACATGCTGTACAGTTTATCCATACACATTCTCCAAATAGTGACCTGAACTCTAATACACACACCACCATTCTGACACTGCACCTAATCCTAGGTTCACACCCTGCCCCCATCTATGGAAAATAACATCCAAGTGCAACATCAATCTTGGTAACAATGGGCTTTGTACTGGCAATCGGACACTAATGGAACAACTGAACTTGTTGCCTTGAAACAGCCCATTCAGCATTTAGTGAACCACGCTGTATCGGCAAACAGTAGCTCCAATTATGTAAAATACATAAATACACCAGGACCTGCAGACACCGAGTGGCTACCTAATTCAGCTTTTACAACAGTACCTTCAAATGATAAATTGAAGCATCTATCTTGGTTATTATTAGATAGATTTTCTTACTTTCTCCAGCCGGAGCCACCAGCTGTTTTTTTTTCACTTCTGAAACTACCAGGGAGGGTTGACATAACCCCCCCCCCCCCCCCCCCCCCTCCGATTGTCTGACTTACTGAGCACACTGTTAGTGGGTGGGGATACACAGCACCAAATATCCACCAGGGATCTGCCAGCATTCCAGAGTTGCAGTTGAGCCTCGGCTGCTGATATAGTGTATCTTAGCTTACATACACACATACATTTCCCATTAGGGGAGCTCGGTAAGCAGAGCTCAATTCTGAGACAATACAATATAAGTGAGGGAGAACAAAGCTGCAGAGTAAATGAGGTGAAACCTGCCTCATAAGACGAGTTCGCATTGATTAATATGGTTCCTGACACAGAGGACCAGTTTTTACTCATTACTGGTGTATTCTTTTATGTATTCACTTAATTACACTTCTTTAACCATTCTGAGATATCATTATCAGAATAAACTGTAATAGAATATTCTTTGTTTACTATCATTGCATATTTAAATCATTCTTAGTAATTGTTTTACAAACATTATAAACACATTTTTAACTCCTTGAACAAACGGATTAACTTAATTACGTTTTTCAATAAAGTTGTTTTTCAGAAGACAGTACTAAGCTTGTCTTTGTCCCATCTAATTCAGTGCAGGCTGAAAGGTCTACATTGAAAACTGTTCTGTGCTAATTTATCTTTAACATTCTGTCAAAAGAGGTACAGCCCATACAACTGTTTTATGTGATTGCATTATTATCTAGGTTGAAGTTATATACATTGCCAAAGAACACACATATCTCCTGTTATTCTGGCTGATTTGACCTGTGCTCAGATTGAGGTCGGTTGGAGCGATGCATGCTGGGGATTATGTCACCACCATGTACTAATTTCAATGGGTGCGCTCACAAAACACAACCAGCACAATACTGGTCTGTGCCAATTTAAGGCAGATTTTCCACTATATTCAAAACTGGTTCAGCCAACCATCGTACACCAGGACAGCTGGATGGAGCATAGCCTGTGATAAAGGTTAAACAGTGCACAGGAAAGTGAAAGTCTCTTCAGGCCCACAAAGCAGGAGTCTAATCAGGCAAATTAAGTGAAAACAGCTTTGGGTGTGTAAGGGTTTTAACCTCGACCACAAACTTTCCTTAATCTTAACCAAGTAACTTTAGTGTCCTAAACTAAACCACAACTTAACATAGAGGCAGCAGATCCACTTTTGCAGGGCTGTGTGAAAACACGACCCACAGAAGTCTTTTGGTTGCTTCTTGTGCATATTTATGTCTAACACCACACCACACTCTTCACAGAAGACATTCTGGCATGTCTTGGATGCAATTATTAAAATGAATGAGGACTGCATTCAATTTAGGTGGTGGTGCAGTTCCAGTGCCCTGCTATGATGCATGTTTGCTAACTGGCATAGCTTAATGGGGCAAATAAATGCAACGGAGCCATTGCTAGTGTTATTAGTTTCACCTGTGCTTTGTCTGATATAATGGTCTATAAACCCTACGGGTCAATTTGGTAGTTGGCACATTGATCAGTCACATTTGGGGATCAATACAATATTTCAGGCCATATGCTTCACTAAATTAGTAAAACAGATACAACACATTTTTCATCATCTACACCTGTAGTTTAACTTTTGATGTTTCTGACCAAATGTGTATTTGTTTAGTCAACACACTCATTTCATTTTCACAAATTCTGATCATTTCAGATCATTTACCACATACTGTGTGTTATATTTCATTCATATTATTTTGACTTGTGATAAAGATTTCCCTCAAACTTAATTATGAAGTAAATTAATACAAGAATCGTTTCATAATCCAGATATTCTTATGATTTTGGAGGGATGATTTTTAATTAATGCACTCTCAATCGTAAAAACAAGAAAACAAAAACTAAAACCTACATCACAATATCATTAAGTAAAACTTTTTGGAGAAAACCACTAAATAAGAGATCATTTTTTGGGCACTGGGGAAGTGGATAGAAATGAAAGTGGAAATTAAGCTCATTCAAGGGTAAACTTTTAAATAAATGCTCCATTTCACAGATTCAGCCTCCTACACAGTGACCCAAAGCACCCTCACATCATCATGGATTAGATTAGAGTTTAGAGTTATTAGAGTTAATTTTCTGTCTGTTTCGGGTTTTGTTCACATATCAACTCACTCATAAAAGTGATATGAAAGACTGCCTTTTAGATTGTAATTTATTTCCAAGGTTTGCCGTACTGAATATCCAGGACTTTATATCACTTACCCAAAGAAAATAATCGCCCAAAGGCCTGCATTGCCTGCAATTCTACAAGTTTCAGAGCATTTTTGTGTGCAGCAGAGGGGCTTGCCTGTCAGTATATCACACACGATTTGTGAAAACTGGGTCAGAATGAGGAAAAAGATTTGAAAGTGGAAAATGTGCACCTATGCTTATTAAAGCATGTCAGGCTCCCGGATTGATTGAACTACACGGGGTGTCTAACTTGAGGCAAAGAACATTTATGTTTTGAGATTTTTAGATAAAGATATTTCAGTGAGCATTACATCGATTGCTCTCAGAGAACAGCAGTTGCCGAGATGTGAGAGATTGCAGATGGCAAAAAAACATTTAACCAAATATTCCTCATTCACATTGCCTCACCACATGGCTTTTATGAATAAATTCTCACTTTATTGTTAGGAGAGGTTGATAAAAAAAATACATGCCATAGAGGTTAGCATAACCCCTGGATTTCTTTTTAAAGTGTGCCCTGTGACAGCAGGCTGTCTGCATGGGGGAAAAGAGTGAGACAACTTCAATGTGTCTGCTTTTACCTTACAGGTGTGTCCTTGTATCGTCTTTTTTCTTTTACCATCAAATTATCCTCATACAATATTCTTAGAGTGTCTTTTCTTTTCCTCATTGTTGTGAGGTGATGTCACCTTGACATGAAGGTAGAAATATCTTGCATTCCCCCTGCCGTTCTATCTGTGTTCTGACCTGTGGGTCGCAGGAAATTCTCAACGGGGATGGACTCGCAGCAGAGCGTCTGCCTTTATCTAATTATATGACAGCTTCAAGGGAGGGAGAGCCGCGGCTCCACGATCCCTTCATGGTGCCTAATATCCCATTCCTTTTCATATTGAATCTTTTTGTTCAAAGCAGCCCTTTAATGCTCGCTGTACCCTCATCACCCAGGCAGTGGGAGAGAGGGAAGAGGCACAACCACAGGGTTTCAAGCAAGTGAATAGCTGGCTTCTCCAATCACACCTATTGAAGGATGTGTCAGATAGATTGCATCACCTCATATTTAGGCCCTTCCCAAAGCTTTTCCTGTGTGAGGCCCACTGTGGCTCAGGGTGTCATGAATTGTGTGTGTGCATGTTGAGTGTGTGTGTATGGATGAGAAATAGATGCAAGATTTTGATGCCTTTGATGTTTATTTAAAAGCCCAGTTAGATTTATATCAGACCATCAGAATTTGCTTTATGCATGTTATTACCACAGGGAGTAATAATTCATACTAATGCTACAGAATGGTTTCATGTATAGTGGAAAGCTTCTGTCTCTACTTTGCATCTGTTGTGAATGAGGAAATCAGGTATTGGGAGTTGTGTTTACTTTACCGTGTGTTATCAAATGTACCGGGACTGGTTCATTTGTTTCCCTTCGCTTCCGACTTGCTTTCATGTTCATTCAGTTGCCTTGTATAAAATCATGAAGGTTCACTCACTGATAGCAGTCTGAGTGAACCCACTTACAGAACAAACATCGCACATACTGTGCTGTCTTTTAACTATAAGTTAGGAATAGTTCATTGCTTGTTCAACTCAAAATAAAACATTGGGGGAAAACACTGAGAATTTACAGCAACTGTGTTCATTGTTGCATTTCCAACAATTTGCAATGTACAGAAATATCAACTGTCTTTCTCCTGTTAACTTTCAGTGGCCTCAACACAGGACTAATACAACTATTAGCTCAGGCTAGAAACTATATATATATATATATATATTAATCATACAGTTAGCAACATGGTTTGTAAATGTGATGTAAGAAAATGGTGTTACATTAGTGTTTCATAGATTTCCATTCAAGAAGCTGGGCCAACTGAAACTGACTACATGCTCTGAGCATGGATACAAACTTACACATGAAGGTTTTGTCTGCTCTGAGCAATTTGATCTGAACAACAATTTAAAAATAAGGAAACTTTTGATCTCCGTACAGGTACGATGTTACCAAACCTGGCAACCTGACTGTGATGGTTAAACTTGAGCAAGCTGTGCTCTGTTGTTTGTCAAGACAAAGCTCCAACAAGTGATCCCCCAAAACCACATTTACATTTCTACTTCTGTTAAACAAATATGTTTAATTAGTCAAGCCGTTTCACCCTGTCTCCAGTCGTTATGCTAAGCTAGGCTAGACACAAAGACATGAGATTGACATCAATCTTGTCATCTTATTCTTATAAAAGAAAAACAAATAAGCAATGCTGGACTGGCTGACACATACAGACAGACAACCGTTCACATAGTTGTCAATTAACCTAACCTGCATATCTTTGGTTTGTGGTTAAATTATTCCTTTAATGATGTTATCTATTCATTCCAGTTGGTACCTGTTGACTTATTCAGTGCATTTCCTTTGACTCAACTAAAGAAGTTGCAATTTCCCCTCTTTTGAATACAATGTTCCACAAAAATACATGTCCTTTGCCAAAAACGCGGCCACAAAGGAGATTTTGAGGACAGATATTAACCTGCAAGTGCCTCAGTGTGGCACAGAGGCAAACAACGTACCCCCGTTGGGAGACAGACAACTGATAGAGACATTATTGAGGTCATACCTGCAACCAGTTCTAGTTCAGCAGAGTGATGCATGAAGTCAGAGTAATTAGTGATAAACAAAAAAAAGCAAAACCTTACACTTAAACCATTTTAGGCTTAATTCCTCGTTTTTAAAACCACAATCCACATATTCATTGTGAAGTACAAGACTACTGCGCCCCGGTAGCTCACCTCGTAAAGCACACCGTAAAGGCTGAGTCCTTACCGCAGCAAGACTACACGTGTTTAATTTGAGAAGGTTTAATAACAGCTGAATTTTTGTTTTGTCTCTGACAGCATTGGTTTTACGCTTTGATGGGAATGGCTCTAGCCTGTGAGGAACACAATCTTTATGAAGAAAATCTGTACCTTTGATATAATTTAGGTCACTAGTGGATACAGGATTTTATTTGACTGCAGTGGCAATGGCATGAGAGTGCACTGTAACATAGTCAGTCACTCTGAGATCTGAGTTAATAAACGTGTAAACTAACAAATTTAACATTTTTACTCAAAAGCTAGTATTTCAAATGTTCCTCAAAAACAGGACAAAGAGGACTTGCACACACTCAAATCACATTAATTAAAATGATAAAGTATTCTACAGTTTGCCAGAAAACACACAACGTTCACAAAGCTCCTTTTAACAAATATCAGTGTATCTGTTAATCAGCCAAATTAAAATTAAATCATCTTCATAAGTCTTATACTAAATGCCGTAACTCAATTTAAACTCATAACAAGAAGTAGGTCTACTTTATCTTCCAGTTTTTCCCCCAAAAAACAATTAAATTACATAAAATCACTGACAGCCCACCCAAGCTCCTTAGACATCTGCATGCATAGTCTATGCTGGAAACATTCATTGCTGTAGTGTTTAACCATATATTAGCCAAAAATAAGAATTCATTTTGCAGCAAAGTAACCTTCTGAATAGTCTACTTTCAGATACAGCTATATATATTAGTAAAGACCATGAATACATGCACACACACACACACAATCCCCAGCTTCTCTAATGTTTGCTTTATCTCTGCAGGGTCCTTCTCTCAGAGGTATAAAAGATGAGGCTGCCATCAATCACAGATTTAGGGCAGAGGCCTGTGAGCCCACACACAGCAGACACCACCCTAACCTTAACCTAATACTGGTGGTCTGTGAAATTCATGCTGTGTGCCAACAGAACACATATCAGACTGCAAAAACACATACTGTAGCATTATGCAGTGCATGTAGATACGGTTCACCCATTAGCATCTGTATTATATGCCAAAACAGGATTTAATCAATTAAATTGATACCAGCTGCAGAGGAACATCAGAGGAAACACAGCAACGTGCACACCAGTAAATCACACTGCAGGTGTTGGTAACTGACTGATAAATCATAACAAAACGCTCTATTCTCCATACAAATCCATCACTCTGTCACCTATATCAACCAAGCTGGCACCTACGAGTCCCACACTGAAACTTTACACGGAGCACACACTCACTGAACTAGTGAAACACTCATCAGAGAGTCTAACAAACTGTTGCGCTGCTCATCAAACCACCAACAAACATTATCAAGCAGAAACAGAGCCGGTTGTCCTACCGTGCACCAGGTGTTAAATGTTTTCCTTTCAAAGTGAAGAAGCTTCCGCCATAATAGTAAGTTCCATGTGATAAAAGACCAGGTTCATCTTGGTATTCATTCTTACTTAAACCTCACATCCCGACAGACAGAACGAGCACACAGAAGTTCGCACTAACTTAAGTTAAGCTAGCGGCAAAACAAAATCAGCTCCAGAATCAGTAACTGCGTAACTTCAACGTTTCTTCAACCGCCTCGCATCCTCATCCTCCTCAGTGGTATATTTCTGTTGCTTAACTTGCTTACTATTTTCTTAATTTGTCAATTCTGGCACCTGTTTGTTTCCACTAGCCTGAAACCTGAAATGACATGTTGTGTTCATGAACGACCTTAATTAGAGAAGTCCTGTGGAAACAGCGGTTAATGTCACCCTCTTAGATGTAACTCAGTGCGGAAGACAATCAAAATTTATGTCAGTTATATTATCTCCTACTTGGCTGAAGAAGAACAAAATAAGCAAATAAAATAGTGGCAAAATGGCAAAGCCATCGTCACGGAAAATTAGGCCTATAAATCCAGTATTAATGTGAATACAACCAGCTAATTAAAATACACCCTGTAAAACCATGAAAATGAGAAGCTGGTTATAATAAAGTAGACTATGTATATGCACATCTAAAGGAAATAATGCAAAACATGCTTAGTGTTTTTTATTCTCTGCCAATATTCATGTTTCGTAAGTTGAATATTTCCAATCAAATAACTTTAGCCTTCTTAGTATTGACTCTCTTCTGGGTCTGACTTTCATTGGAATGGATTTCCAATGTTAACTTATGTCAGAATCAGACTAAACAACATTTATATCTTTCCACATAGCCACTATGTCAGATTAGGAGATCCTGGTTCTGGCGTGACTTGGCCCAGAGACACATCGGACTACATGTTAAACCTTGACCAGTGTTAGTACAACCACGCTTCACACCCTGCATGACGTGCAAAGAAGACAGTCTTTCTGTCTGTGTTTTTATCTTGTGTCATGCTTTGATTTTTATGCCTTATTTATAGTTTGCTTTATTGGAGGTGCTTTGATTTGATTTTAATTTTTTTGTGCTTGCAAATCCATGTCCTGTGCTGGATTGAGTCTGGATTGGAGTTAATGACAGAAAAAAATCTAATCAATGCATTATCTTCTACCATGACACGCAGGGAAAAGTTGTCGCACTCAACATTCATTTTCTGTCCGACACCACCATGTCTGTCGGAAGGTGCCATTCTCAGGGTGATATTGTTGTCTGATCTCAGCAGGGGTGGCTAGGAGGTTTCCAGGAGTGACTATAGCTAATACAAGCTACCCCTTCCTGCCCATGATTAACTTTAAAGATAAAGTTTAGGAAATCTCACTTAAAAGTGAAGAGTGACAGGAAGTTAAGGGCACAGGATGCAGCTCAGCAGGATCAACTGTACCATGGTGAACTGGGACAGGTAGTGGCAGAGGAAAGAACTTAACAGCTTCCCAACTATTCAATTTATTATCTGGATGAAAGACAAACTGACATTGACTGGAGGAGGTTCTTCAAGCGGGTAGTGAAGGATGAAACAGACACATCTGCAGAGAGGGAGAAAAGCAGAAGGAAAGCTGCTGCCTCAGCCAAGAATACCAATTGCGTATCTTAAGTTGACCTAAGAAAGCAGCACAAATTCCTAGAAACCACTGTAGCGACAATGCTCAGGCAGGCTGTACATTTTACGGCTGTCTGCAATATGCACACTTGAGAGCTGGCTGTTCCTTGAGAGATGGGATGGTGGAGGCAACAATGGGGAGCCGAGCCAACTATGAAAACTTGGAGAAATAGAGCTGCAGGCAGTCCTGACTGCAGATGGTTGACAGCACGATGGTCATTTCTTCAGTACAAAAGTGAGGAGCCATCAAAAACTCAAATGCTGCAGAGTCCTTTTAATGATCAGGAGGAGCGATCTGTGGACCAAGCATGTGATTCAGACACGAACTAGTTGAGCTCAGGGGAATTTCTGGTGTTTTCTCTATCTGGGACAGCTGAGGGCTTGACAGTAAAATAAGCAAAGTCATTATGGAAGAAGACATATTGTAGTTTCCAATGTATAGTCTGGTCTTTTTTTTTACAGTTTTCTATGCTCTGCCCTGATCACAATGTATGACGGTACAACTTAGCTGAATGTGCTCAGGTCAGGGCAGCCTTAAGAGAGCACAATTCTCCACTGTTCTTTGCCTCTGTTTCTATTTTTAGCTCTCCAGACGGACATTGTGTGGCTGTGGCTCTGACAGGAATGAGGCCATCCGAATGCAGGGAATGAACCTGTGCCACCCTCTCACCCCCTCTGCATATTCATTGTCCAAAACGTAACATCTGGGACATTTCCCTGTCAGCTTGATTTCCACACTCACTGTAACGCCCAACTTTAATCAAATGATTTGCTCGTCTCTCTGTCCCTGTGAACCATTATTTGAAAGGCCAAGTGACAAATTAGGGGGATGCCAGACAGGCTATGGTACATGACAGAGATTTGGCCGAAGTGCATGTGTGCCATACTTTGAAAACTAATTGAATGCCATTGTAAGAGTCTAAGTTTTGATGGATATACACATGACTGTGTATGTGTGTGTCTGTGTTGTGGAGATGGGCCTGCAGCGATCCAGAATCTGGCAGGAATTGGCTACCACTGGCACATTTGTCCTCTGCCACTTTTG
Source organism: Enoplosus armatus (assembly GCF_043641665.1). Taxonomy (NCBI): domain Eukaryota; kingdom Metazoa; phylum Chordata; class Actinopteri; order Centrarchiformes; family Enoplosidae; genus Enoplosus; species Enoplosus armatus. The sequence continues at coordinate 5,741,397 of NC_092180.1, forward strand.
TACTGACAGTGTGTGCAGCCATGATGTGCAAACAGCAGAGTCATATTCTTCCCTCTTTTTAAAACACTTTATACTGTGTCTGTTTTATTTGCTGGCAGATGTGCATGCGAAATGGTGTTACATAGTTCCTGTCGACAGTTAAACCACTGTTCTATATGGGTGGGCAGAGTCTATCATTCTGCATTTATCCACAGCACTCTCACTGGTCAAACACTCACTTTACTAGAAACAAACTTCTAAAGGTAAAGAGAGACATTTTGAGAAACACGCTTATTCACTGTCTTACCTAGCGTTAGATGAGAATATTGAAGATGGTGGATTTTGTTAGCTTTGGACAGAGCCAGGCTTGCTGTTTCCCCGTTTCCAATCTTTGTGCTAAGTTAAGTAACGTGGCTGCTGATGGGGTTGCTGGGTTGGTGGTAACAATCTTCCTATCTAACTCTGGGCAGGAAAGTGCATAAGTGTACAAAAATACTCCATGAAAAAATGGATGAAATTTTGAATTGATTATATTTAAGTGGCCATGGTTAAGGCCTGATTTTTCCCTTTCTGTATCAGGACACCTCAGAGTGTATAACCATGCCTAAACCATGGCTACTTACCTATAATCACCTCAAATTTTCATCCATTTTATTTTCATATGTCAGGACATGTATGATGTATTTCTTGATAGCAAGTTAGACAAACCATTCAAAGTCTATATTTTATTTGAAACACTCACCACCTGTAGATTTGAAAGGTGGCTGTAAAGAGTCTGCAGTTTACAGCTTTAGAAAGCAGAGCGGCTGGTGTCCCCTTATTCCAATAGTAACAAATATTTCAAGCATTCATAGAAACTTCTTTACCAAGATTGCCTGTAACCAAAATGAATTCGATTCAAACATTGTACCACCTGTGTGTCTTTATGTTGGTGTGTATTGAATGAAATGGGCTGAAAAAGTAGGGGCCTATAATAGAACAACATCTCTTTCTACAGCTGTTGTACCTGCCAACACCTGCGCAGAGCTTTGATGTTCATATGCTTCACAAAATGATGTTAAAGTAGAGAACTTGAAGGTGGTGTTCATTATTAAGTTAATCCATTATATCTGCTTGACATTTAAATAAATCTGTGCAAGTTAATTATAACTGAATTGCACTGGTTTTACATACATAAGGTTTTAAGTACATCAGCATTGTTTTAAATCTTTTAATAAATCTTAATCATCTCTCTAATCGCAACATAATTGTCTTTGAAGCTGCAAAGATTCTGACATTATTAAATACAGGTTTGGCTGCAGATCTGCAAAAAAAAAAATGTAACTCCTGAGAAACCCTCCATCCCAGAAGAAAAAAGATGAGTTTCCCACTGACTATTCACAGTGCCACATGTGCCAAGTTAGTAGCAATTTTCTACTGAAAAGCTGTAACCTGCGATTAGCTCCAGTACTGTAAGTATTTCATTGGTCTGTGGCTTTTTGGTTAAATGTCCTGTACTCGGCAAGCTAAAAGTGACAAGCAGCTGAACCAAGAAACCTCAACTTAGTTTGACTGTCAGAGTACATTTATTCATCGCTCCTTTTTTTTCATGGTTGTTTGCTGTGAGTGGCTAAAGTTCAGCTACTGTACATTTGCATTTGTACTGCCAAGAAATTCTTCTTCATTTAAAGAGTAAAATTAATCTTTGGTATGTGTTTGTACCAGGTGTGGTGGTGGTTTGATCACTTTAATTGACCTTAGGTATGTCAAATTTCAACAGAAATTGTACCCAAGCATGGATGAGTGGTTGACCAAGAAGTCAAGCTGTCAAAAGTTTTCCCAAAGTCTGTTTAAACACATGGACGAGAGCACATTGTTCAGAGTTAAGCAGCCATACTGTAGTACAGTGTGTTTAGCTGAGATGCAGAGTCAGCATTAGGCTGAAGTCGAAGGCCGATGGCCTAATATAGTTTGTAAATGAGGATTGATGCTTTAATTGCAAAATAATATTAACCTCCAGAATACTGGAAGGTAATAGAAATGTTAGAATATCCATCAGTGGGAATTCAGTTGGAAAATTAAGGCATGGATCTTTTTTCAGGGATACAGCAGAGTGACCAGCGACCTGATGCTTACCAGGAACCAATTTTAGCTCATGACGTTTTACTGTAATCTACACCCAGGAAAAGTCCCAGATAGCAAGCACCTAGCAGTCCATCTAAAAAGCAAATAGCAAGCTGATAGTCCCCTATGAAAAACATAGCAGCGGTCATAATAATAGGTTTTCCACCCTAATCTGACAGTGCACCAGTTACTGCACACACTCACAGTTGTATCCTAGCAGCAACCAACTGTATGACATCTGACTTCGAAGCGTTTTGCCAATCAGCACAAGAAACAATCGACAGATGTGGCCCTGCTGCCCTTTTTGCTCTCAGTAAGTCACAAAACTGTCTCATTTACCACTCCATCATGCTCCCGCTACTTCTGTCTTTTCTTCCACCACAATGTTTGACCTTTGTCACCATCTTGTCATTTTTGTCAGCAATGTGCTGACAGCCTCTATGCCAGGTTATAGGGATAGTGTAGTCACGTTACAGGGTGAGCATTAAATGATGATGTCATGATGGTGAAGAGATTGACTGGTTGGTGCGGTGTGCCTACTATCAGATACAGAGCTGTAGAGGACTGTTGGTCTCCACTCAGACCTCCTTCACCACCAACTAAAATCCACACCTCCAATCCTTGATGTTGCTCTGCCAATTACTGCAATCCACAAGCTAACGGCGGATCGACCTTTTTCATTTGGCATGTGATAGCAGGATTTTTTGTTATTATTATTTCACTGTGTCCTTAATATTAATACCACTGATAAATTGTGCAGTTGATATAAAAATACAGAAAATACAAACTCATACAGTTTTTGAAATCTGCAGGAAATTACCAAAACGTGCTTTAAACCTTTAGCAAAACCTTTAACTACAGCTGACTCTACGGACCTGTTAGCCCCATGTGAAGAGTGACATTGCTCCAAGCATCATGTTTTTATTCTTAAACAAGGCCTGATCTTACTCACTTTCTGCCATGGAGCTATTATATTTCTCCCTGCTCCTTCTCATGTCATGTTACAAGCTTAATGGTCACACTTTGAAAGGTGAGCTGCAAACAAGCTCTAAGTTCAAACAGGTTGAGGGAAGGACAGCACAGTGGTGAGCTCAGCGTCACATCTCTCCTCTTGGGAAAACAATTGTCACTTCTCATGCGTTGGCAGCTTCATACAAGGCAGTCACCATCCAAGTTTACGTGAGTGGGTGAGTGTCCATGAGTCAGTGGGCTCCGTTTTTGTGATTACGCACGGTGCTTGATGGAGATTTGTGCCGGTAAAACAGGATATTCATCACACTGAGGGCTTTTTAATTTTATTTTTTAATCTTGCCTGCACCTGTTTGGAATTAGTAAGTCACCTTGAACTTAAGCGTGCCAAAATGGGAGGAGAGGCACAGGCAGGTGATTCAGTATGGCGGTCAAACAACACAGTACATTTTTGGTACCAAGCATTACCGTGCCGCACTTCATCACCTGCCTACTAATGACAAAGGCACAAGCCACAGTCACGTTCTGTGCTATTGTTGTGTCTTCTCCGAGCAATTGGCACAAGAACACATTCTACTTAATGACTAATAAACCTGTTTTGCAGACATGTTGGTGACTGTGATATAAATTTCTTCATGAAACAAAATGAGCAGATAATAATGCGGCAGACATCAACAACCAAAGTGATCAGAAGCAAACCTGCAATACATACATTCGCAGAACCACCCACACACACACACACACACACACACACACACACACACTGTGCTGTGTTGCATTGCCTCTGTAGTTATTACAGAAAAACTACATGACAAACTTGAATGTTGCATTTCTGCTTCTTGTTATTTGTCTTTTATCACTATTACGGCCACATTGCTCTTTTTCCTGATGGGCTGAAAAGCAATTTGATTACTAGTATGTGCCATCACTAAGTGCATGACTGTTGCCAAAAACAGAAAGCTTCATGTTGGTTCCATTTTAAATTATGATTGTGGAGTGCTTGAATGTCAAAATGATTGTGAATCAGGTCTTCTATTGGAATGAAAAGGCACTTTTTAAAAGCCAGTATTTTCAATAAACAACCATTTTCACTAATGCACATAAAAATCAAGAACACACAAATTCAAATTTAGAACACATCATTTAAATTAATATGCGATAACCGCTGATAATGGAGTCGTCTTAACCATACCTCGTTGCAGATAGTTGTGTCAACATGTCAAATGTAGAATCATGAACAGATTAAATATTTCCTTTTTTTACATCTGGACTTTAGAAGGGTAGAAATAGGTACAGGAAACTGATTCACGGTGGTCCAGCAGTGGCAGAAAAGTACGAGAGAATCTGAGAAAAGGGTGGCAGAGAAGCAGTGATAGAGTGGTGGAGGCTTGGCAGACAAGCTGTAGCAAAGTGGCAGAGAGGCAGCTCAAGGGTGGCATGCTGGTTGCCCCTGCCAAGCTGAAACAAGGTGCTGAAACAAGGTGCCTCTGTGTTGACTGTATTTTTGCAAGATTTTGCAGTATTGCATGAGCCCACAGGGAACTTTCTCATTTATTTATACACAGTGTTACTGAGAGATAATCAAAAAGTGAAACATTTACCAGGAAACAGGTTCTGATATAGCAAGTTCATTGAAATGTCACGATAACTCTCTCTACTTTCAAAAATGTCTTAAAGGAACCCCGTGGCGCTTTTGGCCGCTAGCAGTGCTATGGAGAAATGGCTTTATGACTGAGCCCCTGTTTTGTGCGTTCTTGTGCATGCATGAGCACATGGATGACACAATACATATTCCTGCCAATGGTTTCACACTATTCTACTGATCTTCAGGTGGTGGAAAGATGCCAAAGGCAGTGAAGAAGAAGACTGCTAGCAAGTAAACATACGTAGATTTAAACAATGGTGGTTTCAAAATTTTCAAAAAATCGACTTTGCAAATGTGTCACCTCCTTTAAAAATATCCTGGATTGTAATAAAGGAATATGTCGCCCAAATGCAGGGGCATTTTAAAAGTTTCTGTATTCAGCAATGAATCATAAGCAACAATCCAGCTGTGGCTTTACAGACAATATGTTTTAGAAGGAGAAATTCATTGTTGGTTTTTGTCCCTTCAGGGGAATTGTTGTTAATAATAAAAAGACAGAAATGACACCAGTCCTATGCTTTTAAGAGTAGCTCTACATATTTAAAGGGGTGCTTGTAAAATACTGTCATAACTCCTTTCTTCTTTGTCCTTTCTTTTTTTCATTTCATCTCGAAGAGTCTCTCTAGTCAGTTCTATCAAATGATTCTTTGTTTACACGAGTATATTGACACTTCCATTCTGATCCGTCTGATCTTTCTTTCCGATGCCTTTCTCTGTGGCGTTTCTGAGCTGCCTCTCTTCCACTCTACAACAGTTTGCTGTCGCTTACACCACTTTGGTTCTGATGTTGCCTCTTTGTTTTTGTGAACTCCACACCTTTCTTCTCCTGAGTCGTATATAGCATGACATCCTTCGACATGCTCCGGCTTATCTGTTCTGCTCTCAGCGCTTCCTTTTAGCCTGTCTAGTGCTGTTTGCGAGCCGGTTTCACCATTCCCTTTTGTCAGTAGCCCTAGGCCATTTTACTCTGGATGTTTCTGCCCGCTGGTCTTTTCCTTCTTTGGCTGCTTGAACTCTTGACCCTCCCGACCTGGAATTTGTGTCCACAGCTTGGTTTGCTATGAGTCACTGCCTGGACTTGAAGGGATTGGATCTTTGACTTTTGAAGAGGTACTGGTCAATGTGAGTTCCCTGTTTTATGTTTGTCAAGCACCTCTTTTTACTTAGTGCGTTTCAGGAGTTTTCAAGTTATTTTCTAACAAAGTCAAGGGCAGCCTTGTTTTTTCTCTCTACTACTGTTTTCTAACTTCATATTCAAGCCATTTTTTACCTCGTAAATCCTCCTCAAACTCAAAGATTCTCACAAATCCTTCATTTGTAACTTTTACATAGTTTTTAGCGGAGGTAAGCAGCATGTTGGACCAGCCTTGAATCCATCTCTCGTGGGTTGCAGGCCCATTACATCCTCAGTTGGGTCTTTTCCCTCCCATCAGCTATTACTACAGTTATTGTTGTTGCATGGTCTTTCAACAGCTGTCAGCAGCAATATTCACAGCAGTCATTAGATGAATCTCACTGAGGCAATTATACACAGGATGTGAATAAACGGCATACTTTACACTGTGGGGCAGAACAATGGCTCTGATGTTAGAAAATTGAGTTGAGGTCATCAGTTAAGTTGTTGACTGACTTCATTTGAAGGAATTGCTGACTGTAACTTTTTAGTCAAACTGATAAAGTGTCACATTAAGGAAAAACAAATAAAGATGGTTTAGATGCCAGATTTACTGTTGACAGTGACAGAGAGAGGCAAAATGCTGAGCACAACCAACAGATTTAGTGAAAGGAAAGAGGAGTAGAAAATAGTGCACCATCAGGCTTTCCTTTAAATAAATTTAAAATCTGAATAGCCGGGGAAAATGAGGATAGGAGTGAACTGGGTGTTGGCCTGCATTCTCTTTGAACAGACCATGCCAGTATTTCAAATGTTTGGGAAGCTGATTGTAGGCAAAATGCATAAATTTGAAACGTATAGCAATGCCAAGCCTAGACCTTACTTGGCACGTACTTTTGAAACACCTGGGAAAATACTGCACCACTTTTTAATGAGTTTCAGTTAATGCTCCAGAGTCTCGTCTTTACAGAGTGATCTCAGTGTGCCAGGTAATGTAAAGCAAAGTCCAAATAAAGAGATCCACTGGACTTTTGTTGTTTAGCTAATTGGCTTCCTTCTGATGTCAGGCAGGAGCAGCTTCAGTATTTTTTCAGTTGGGACACATCCACTTTCCCCTGGTGGATGAAAACCTAATTGATGTCATCTGTTCTGAGGGCACCAAAAGTTGAGCACCTTCACCCTCTCCAGGTGATCCCCCCCTTCAAGGTCAAGTGGGTATTTTGGAGAAATGTCAAGATTTTATAGCAGTATTTGGGAAGCCTGTACAGAATGCCTTTGAGTTTTCCTTCTAATATGGCACAAAACAAAACTGGCTCAATTGGACAGCTCTAAATGAACAAGCATTATCTAGAATGTAGTGAAATTAGATCTGCTGTCCTACAGGCACCCTCCCGGCTTTTCTGCAGCAATCGCGCTTGTTTTTTGGCAGTTGGCCAGTTCGCTGTCATCCTGATTGGATGTGTTTTCTCTCTAATTGGCTCACTTGCCTAATTCTCTAATATAATCCTAATGTAAGAAGCTGCATTACCCCAGGTCACCGAGAGGCCACCCAAAGAATTCCCTATCACTGGTGGTATGTGTTTTCTAGGTCACTGGTAATAATCTGTTAGGATCTAGAAACATGACCTATAATGTAACAATAACGCTTTTAGCAAATAAAGCCAAATCTGCAGCAAGGTACTACATGAATAGACTACTTATTCCCAGACAATATTCACTCTTGGAATACAATATCAGGACGTCGCAACTGATCAAGATTTTTTTATGGTTGTGTTTGGCACTTACAGCACTTGGTTAAGGTTAGAGAAAGAACTTGGTCTTGGTCAAACATGAAAAAACACAACAGTGACTTGAAGCATGCTTTTGTTGCCTAGACGTAAGAAGATGCAGGGCTCAGGGTGGTACAAAAACATCGCGCATCCTCATTGCAAATGAATATAAACCTGCATTTCCTGCAAAACTTATTTGGCAAAGTAAAATTAGTAGTATAGAAGCGTCATTTTGAGGAGATAGGGTTGTAATGACGGATGATTTCACCGGGCTGATCTGACTGATACTGAAAGTGACACAGTCATAGATTACACTGGGCATCAGATTTTATGAGGATAGTATTTTTGGCCACTGTTGCACTGAGAGCGAACTTTCCAGGGACGAAAGACAGGAAAGAGCTGTAGATTGAGATGGGACCTTGCAGTGTTATTTGAGGGTTATTTAAGGGGAGGGATTTGAAAGCAATGAGAAACTTCCTGACTTTGTTGGGAAGGGGATGATATTCTTAGGGCTGGTTGTAATATTACTGGAGGACAGAAAAAATGTGTTTTGGTGAAGGAAGTGAGGTAGAGAAGGAGTAGTGGCGATGATCAAACTATGTGCTGCAAGGTGCATGAAGACAAAGCTGGGTTAGGTAACGAGTCAAGCCTTGTTCAGTGATGAATCCTGGACTATGAGAAGATATGTACTTTAAATGACATAACTCGAAGGAGGATAATGAATGTGCAGAATAAGATTGCAGAATGGGGAGTGACCTTGTATGTGACAGTACAAATATGAAATATGAAATTAAGAAGACATTCCCTCTACAGCAGGGGTTGAAAGTAAAGTCAATTAAACAGTGTTGTAAAACAACACAATAGAAGCACATAAAAAATATCACTAAACAAAAGATGAGTTCCGGGGAAATTACAGGGACAAATTTATGGGAACAAGAGAGAAATTCAACACACGGTTTCATTTTCCTCTTGAATTGCAAAACTCTTGCTTGGGGCAGAACACACAAAACACTGCAGAGACAAACTAGTGTGTCATGGAGAGAGAAAATTGGTGAGCACTCCAGCGTGATCAACGACAGGAAATATGCAGAGGTTGGAATGATATCATGTTCACAGCCTTTATACTGCACAGTAATGAACATAAGTACATAAGTATTGTATGTCTGCAACTTAATTTTATTTGTTAGTCATGTGAGGACGATGTGGTTACCTTTAAGTACACTCGCAAATAACTTTACAGCTTTAAAATGTTTTTTTAATTTCATTTGCGACTCATGGGTGCTATTTTACCTTGTATTTATAATATGACAGAGTGCTGTGAAATGTAGTAAAAAGACAAAAACTGCAACCAGTGTTTCTACCCCAGTGAAACCAAAGAATCCTCATTTTCCAAATTAATTACTCAAATTGCTTTTGCCATTTCCAAATATCCTTAGCTCCTGTCAAGGTCTTGAAACTTGATTTTAATAAAGGGCAACTCTTCAAGAGAGGGTAATAAAGCAGGACCCACCTTAAGGACCTTATCGCATTAGTTGATGTTTCGTAGAACATATTCACATATTCCCAAACAAAATAACAATTAATCAAATTACCACAAACCCACTGCAACACAATTAACCGTGTGAGGTTCAGTGAGGCTTTCGAGGCCCCCTGGACATCTGGGAATGTGTAAAGTTGGTGCAACAGGGTATAACTCCCTCTCCGTGGTCTCATTAAATATTCACATACAGCAAACACAAGCAGAATTTATGTGCAACATTTTATTTCGTTAATAACCTAATCAAAGTAAAACTTCCTCATGTTAACACCTCAGTCTGAGTAAACCGGCATATTCTGAATCACCCTTTTTTTGAAAAGGGTGATGTAATCTGTTTGGCACACCAAGATATAAACACTCATATTGTTAATCTACTCTGGGTGTAGGTGAACTATTGTCAATGTTAAGGTTTTGACACACAGCATGACACTCACTCTGGTCTGTCCAGTGTGAGGCCGCCTGCAGTGCTTTTATCTGTAGACAGCTCAGGGATTGGGCCTCCTGAGCAAAAAGCAAATTAAACGACAAAATGTGTTGTTTGTCAATGCCCACTGGAAGTATTTTCTGACACCTCTATGGTGATAGATGATGATGACTGACCTCCTGCCTATGTGACTTGTATTATAATTACCTCACCTTACTTTCTTCTTTGCTCCCATCATATATAATATGGCTGCTAGAGGACCTGAGCATAAACAGATGTGGTTTTGGGGGGCACTTGCTGAAACAACTGATGCTGTCGTTCTTCTTCTGCAGTGAGCATAGCAGTCTGACTCCTTTTCCCTTCAGTGCTGACTTACTACTGATTTCACTACATTAATGACTGGAACCATAGACTTTCCATTTCTTTTCAGCTAACTCATTGTTTGGGCTTTTGCCCAATGCTTTTAGCTTGTTGGTCAGTAAAGTGGCTGGAAGGCTGCTGTGAACAGCTGACAGTCCTTTGGCCCGGCTTAATGTAGAATGAAATCCTGATATCCTGTTAGTTTAAACGGCATAATCATTTACTGTCACCCGTGCAGCTGTTTGCCTCCCTTATCTACTGTCTACTTCTTCAGTCTACAGTCAGAATGTTTTCTACTTTAAACCTGAGTATAAGTTGTATGTTTCTCAATCGCATTTATAGTCTAAATTAAAACCAGTGCCCAATTCTTGCTTCTGGTCTGTGTCTAAACACTCTTAAGGGGAGCAGAAATGTCTCTCTTTGATCACTGGTGTATTGTTATTTTATCCCTTTTTTATAGCAGCCATTACACATCATAAGCACACTGTGTGCTCTCATATCTTTAATGAACGTCCCACAGAACTGTCTCTTTTTTTGTCAGTTTAAGTGCAAATGGCGCCGTCTCCTCCTGGATCTGTTAATGATTTCACCCAGCTGTGCATATTATTGCTCCATCCAGGAAACAATCAACAATCAGATCATCTGGACATAGATTACATTTTTCTAAATCTCCAGGTTTTATTCACTTCTGTTGATCACTTTGTGTGCCCCGACAGGTGTTCCTACTGCTCCGATCGTTAACTCTGAGAAATTATTAGCTGTGCAATCATCAGCGCATCAATTCACTGTTGCCACTTGTGATTTACTTCCGAGCTGATTTGTTAAGACAGTTTCCATCAATTTCACTGAAAGACAAGGGGTGGCCTAGACACTCTTCCTTTAGATATTATTCTCACCAGCTCCCTCAGATTAGGAGGAATTAGGTTATGAGATATTCTGGAGTAAGCAGTTGCTTGCTCTGTTCTCCGTTTTGTACTGTCGGTTTCATGCCACATTTTCTTCTTTATTCTGTCTTGAGCAGAATGAAGTGAAGTGTGAATGCATTCAAAAGATGCATTTTAGCCAGATATTGAAAATAAATAAAAGGTAAACGCATCCGTCTCTCCAATAAACATACTTAGCTTCACCCCTCTTGAGTAAGTTCATCAGTAAGCACAATGGTGTCTGCAGGTTCTGTCCCCTGTGATAACAGCAGCTAAAGTTACAATTAATTTATACTGAATTAGCCGTTGTTCTCTGTCTTAAGTGCTTCTTCTTCTGGGGTTCTTGGTAGTTATCAAGCTACAGCCTTAGGTGCGTCATCACACCACCCTTTGTGTTGGTGTTGAGCTGACCCTGATTAGCATGAAAAGCCAAGACTGGTATATGTGGCTAAGTGTAAATGAAAGTGTCTTAAATTTCATCTGGATTTTCTAAATAACACTTTAAATGACAAGTGTAAATGAGGCCTCTGGTTTCATTTGAAATGGTCTTCACCTCCAAACTTTGGAGGTTGTAGCATCAAAGGTGGAGGCTTTTGTAAACCCCATAGCATTGAAACCACCATTCTCTCGGTTATTAATTATCATCTGATAAATGTATACTCCACTAAGGGCTCAGTGTTAGTGCTGCTTGACCTCAGCCCACCTTGGGATGTGATTAATCATGTTGTTGTAACTTATAGACTGAGAAATAAGGTTGATATTTATAGTGCTACGATGGGCTGGTTCTTGTTCTACCCATCAAACAGAAAATGTTTAGTCTCCATTGGTGATTATGCATCTTCATGCTCCGTTGTGGGGCCAAAACTGTTTTATTTAACCTTTGGCTCTTAGTATTTGTCAGCAAGCATTTCCTTTAACTTCTTTGCCAGCAGCACTCAGTGCCAACTTGTAGCTGCAAGGTGCCAATAGTGAAGGACTGTCTGGCTAATGTCAAGAGATAATTGTTCCAAAATTGAGAATCTTGTTATTTGCTCAAAAGTTATTTCTAGAAAAATATAATTGTCTTTTAAAACCCTTTAAATCCATTTATCAAAATGATATTAAAGAATTCTTTAATAAATGTTTAAACCCTGAGCAGGAGGCTGCAAATCTATTTCAGACATGGATTTACAGTCTTAGGCACACTGATTACTCTGGTTTTTGTCTTTAATAACATGGAGAGCCTTATGTATTTTTAAGCACTATTTTACATCATCTCTCCTCAACTGTTACAATGCCCTGTTTTCACAGTCTCTATTAACAAACTGTGTTATGGCTTCAGACTGTGCGTTAAGCCTAATCATATCTGGTATAGTGAGAAGCTTATTTTAGCTTCTCTGCAGGGATGCAGCCAGTGTGACTGACCCAGTACCCAGTAAGTTATGATGTTGCTTACATATTCAATTATATCGGCAATTCTACTGCTGTCTTTCTGTAACTAGATACTACTACTAACAACATACTGCTATTACTAGCTGGCTTTAGTAATGCCAGTAACCACTATCACGCCGTGGTCACTAGTGATATTATTACAACTACCATCACTTTTACTTTTAATAATACTGCTATAACTACTACTGTGGATACAACTACCAATATTATAATAGGCCTATTACTGCTGCTACCACTAGCTATTACCCACAGGGATTGAAAAATAAACATTTATGACAAAACTAAATAAAAAATAACGTGTATTACAAAATAAAATAACCACACACTTTCTGTTTTTCTTATGCTGAAATTTAATGTTCATATTCTGTATAAATATTTGAAAATATTTGGTATATTTCCACAGAACAGTACTTGATAGTTATAGTTGGTTGGTTTCCAGCTGATAAGTTTTGTCAGAAAACTGCAAAAGGGTCTTTAAAATGCTTTTGATGGTTACTTATATGATGATAAGTCAGCACCAATGATGCAAGTTAGACGGGTTATATTTAAGCTTTATTGTTAGTATTTCCAGATAACATACTTCACTTTTACCAGAGAAAAGGATTTGAAGATGAGTACAAATTCTCAAATCTAATATGGAAGAGGACAGAACCCCAGTGTTTACGATGTTTAACTCTGATATAGTATAATAGAGAATCAGGGCAGAGGCAGGAAGTCTGGTCACAAAAACATCAGTAACAGCTAACAGGCAAGAATACAGACAAGCAGGAATAGCTGGAACACGATGTCAGCAAAGCATATGGACAATCTGGCAATTGTAAGTGTGGAAGTGGCTTGTATTTATACACTGAGGGCTTAATGTTGGACAGGTGTGGCTTGATGAGAACATGAGGGACTAGCCTGCAGGGAGGAGCAGGGTCGGGTTTTTGGCAAAGGCTGGAAACTCTCAGAGGGCAACTGGTGGACCGGTGGGGGATGACATGGTTCCACAAGAAATACAGGGGGCCTCCCCATACAGCCTAGAGAGAGAAAGAAAGTCTGAAACCAAAGAGGCAGATGGTGCAGCTGACGCCAAAACAGATCTCCATATAGAAAATATACATCTGTTGCATAAGGGACTGTTACTATGGTGCCAACCTTTCTAGTGCTACTACTGCCATTATTGCTGCTACTTTGACTTCAGCTGTGACTATCTCTGCCACTGTTATTGCAAACACCAAGATGCGAGAATTAATTAATACATATTTTTCAGAGCAATAAAATAAAGGAAGAAATGGCAGAGCTATAAAATAAGCATAACTTATGGTGCTTCAATGGTGAGAAAATGAGGCAGTAGAAAACTAACAATGTACTTTGGCATCTTTTAAACTCCATGCCCTTAAAATACAGAAGCTAACACATCGGATCAATAGTCTATAACAAGGGATCAAGGCATCGGCATGTTGTTACCAAGCCCCAAAGTGCTCCAGTGTTCCTGGTATGTCAAAAGCTAAGTCATTATATTCACTTCACCTGTATCAAGTTCCTCCACCCTGCTCCTCAAGAGCTACACTAGTCTGCTGCTTTCACTATGGTGCCCTGAGGCAGTGCTGATGCGGTGAAATGTGCTGTGAAAATGCTTGGGAGAATACCCACAACCCTCTCGATCAATAGGATTTTTTTTCCCCCTTTAGAAGTCTACACTGTGGGGAGTTAACTTGGGTGAATTTCATTATAACGACAAGCAACAGAGTAGTTTAAAATCTGTAGCAAGGATATTAGCTCTGACCTTTGCTTTTATCTACCCATCGTTTCACAGTCTCTGGATGATCCGCATCTGGAGACTTTGTGGGCTAAGGGTCATGTTTGTTAACTCTCACATAGTTGAACGTGACATTGTCTTTGTTCATTGTTCGTGAATTAAAGGAAGGTAAGTAAGAATATATTAAAGTGACCCAGACAGAGTCACAAAGACAAAGCTGTGAGTGGTGAGACATTGATGTCTATCCTTTCATGACCAACAAAAGTGAAAAGTCACCATATTTTTAATATTAAAGTGCTTCTTGTGTGCTTTAATTTGTAAGGTTTTTCGGGGGGTTTTAAATGAGAACAAGTAATCAAGGGTACAGGCTGCCAATTCAACCTTGAATTGTAATGTGTTTTGCACAAAGCAAAATAGATAGGCATGAGTGAATTTAGCCTTTTTCCTCCCTGCTAATTCTCCTACATTGAAAGAGAAAAAAATGCCAAGTCACTCAAGCTTTTCTTGAAGCTCTGGAGCAGGGAGAGTTCAAAGCTGATTTGATACCACAGACCAGACGTGCTTATTTCAATTTGTTAAAACTGTGTGTGTCTCGCTGCCCCAGAGTCACTACAGTCACAGCAAAATGTTTGCAGAATTTTTGCAGGTCACGTTTCATTTTTTTACTTTATAACACATAAGTACTTAATTGGTAACAGTGTTCGTGTAGCCGATCTATCTTCACTGATTATGGGTGGCATTGTTAGTGTAAATGTGGGTTTGAGGATGTAAATCTCATGAAAAGACCAAAACCAGCAATGAAAGGATTCATTTTCTGGGAATACAAACCTGATATAATGTATTCCTCTCTGCCATAGAGCTCCACTGTCGTCCAAAACACTGTTAAAAATACAGAAATAAGCCACACTGTTGCACTGGGTGACATCCTCCATCACAATGAAACACTGTGGTTTATTTTGAGTCAATCCCACATACATTGTCCTGCTGCCATAATTCCTCACTACAGCACTAAAAGTGTATTAATAGTCCCAAACAAATGCACTATTAATTCCTGTTTGAGTCCCGCTGCTTCGAGAAATACTGAGCCTATTTTAAAGTCAATCTGAAATGAAGTGTTTCTGGGTGTTTGTTTGGACTTATTTGGTCAAAAATGTACTTAGCAAAAAGAAGATACGTTTTATTTAATTTTCTGCAATGACAATGCCCCCTACATTTTGTATTCTCTTGGGGCCGACTGGCAATATTGGAACTGGTAATTTGACTGGTCCAATATCTTTGTGGGCACAAATATCACTTCATTTTAGTGGCATACAAACTTAACAGTGCAATGAGTCCTCCCAAATGTTTAATACTTAGTAAAGGGGCAGATGGCTCAAATCGTTAAGGGTACATAACCAAGCCTATATTGGATTGGATTGAAAATATTGGATTTATGAATATATTATACAGAATAAAAGCAAATCTTTTCAGCATCTGTTGACAGTAAGAATAATATAGAATAATGCCAACCTTCTATATCTATACTGTATCTGCAATGTGATCTTTCCACAAGCAAAAACAGTGCTCCTTGATCTTTCTAAAAGGTTTGCTTTGTACTCGGCAAATGGACTCTGGGTCAACAGACATGGTGTAATAAACAAGCACTCAATGTCTTTGATGTTATGACATCCTGTTCAGCAAGCTGTCTGTCTGCTAATTTTAATCACATTAGACTCACAGTCAGAAAACATCCATCACGTACTAAACAAAGCTGGACTGCCATAGAATCTAAGTGCTCTCCTGTAAGTCATTATGATGCATTAGACACCTCCTGAGAGATACACAACAACTACAGTGAGAGCAGTTTAACCCTGCAGACACAGAGCACTTCAAAGAACTCCATGTCCCAGTACTGAAAACAGATCTGGGTGTCAATTGAAAAATTGTGCACTAGCACGGATGTCTGTTCCTCAGTCATTTCTGCTTTATTAAAGTGCGCTGGATTTGTAATGAAAACCATCTGCCTGTGTTAAGAGTTACCAGGTAATCCTGAGAAATGTATCGCCCCGCAGCTTCTCATCAGCCAAAGGCTTTTCTCACAAGTGCTGTGCTGCATCATTTTTGTTGTTGGTCTCACTTGTACCTGATCTTGATGGAACAATATAAAGCTTTCTGAAATTGAAACAAACAAATACATAAATAAAAACAATGAATTATACTTGATCGATTTTCACATGCACATGTGGCATAAAATGTATGCACTGGGTGGCGCGTGACAGCGAGCAGTGTTCAAGTCTAGGAAAGTCATAACAGTGGAAATAGCTGAAAGCATCAATAAACACAAGAAGGTCAAAGATAATAATACATTTTCTGTAATACCTTTCAAACAACATCAGAATCGCTTTGATGATTCACCAACTCAACTGTTTTAATAAAGAAGACTAAAGAAGACAGTCAACAATGTTGTCCAACACTGATATACTAATGATTGTTGTGATCCATTGGACGATAAATGTGTGAATGCACCAGCTTTAGTCATCTGCATCACATCCAGTGCATGCATGCCTTGTTTTCCTTTGAGCATGGGAAAGACGGACTCCGTCAGTGATGCTGGTCATCAATGGGATGAAAAGTGCATTTTGAAATAAAGACAAGTATTAACTTTAATGTCAGGCAGTTTAGCATGAAATACTAAGGTGTTTTGGTATGGACTTGACTAACTAAGGCCAGACAGCACTGCATGTTGACATCATTTGCTTTGATCGTTGTCATTTACAAACCAAACTAAAAGGAAACTAATAATATCAAACACTTTGTTGGTGTTAATTATAGCAATTATCATTATGCAAACACACACACACACACACACACACACCGACATACAGACAAGCCTCAATTCACCCAGGACCACTTTTGAACTACAATACTTCCAACGTGTTATTGATGAATTCAGCTTTTCATTAATACTACATGTATGTTTAACATGACAACTTTAAAGATCACTGTCACTGCCAGCTGGCCTTGTATCCAAGGCATGTACTGCGGTCCCTGAAGAGCTGCACATCTTGTTGAAACAAATGAAGGAGTATATTTGTTGTTTTAACAGTAACTACAGTGGAAAACAACAACCACCTCAGGTTTTTTTAGAGCTGAATCTCAAATTAACTTCGACCAGTGTGTTTCCCAATGCAGCTTACTAATAACAACCAGAGATGTGCATCATTAATTCATGAGTGGTGGGGGTGGCAGTTGAGATGTGTTGATGCCTCAGAGGAGGGTAATTAAACAGATAGAGCTGTTTCCATGCAGTAAAGCGCGCTTGCACTGCGGTGCCACGGGAGACGAGATGTGTCTGTTGATACTCACGAGAGCCTTATAATTTAAAATAACCCTGAAACTCACATGTATGTTGACTCAATCTACTCAGAGCTTCAAAGAGTACACAAGGCGAGGGGGGGGTCTAACACGTCCTCCTCTTGGGTGTTTTAACAGAAACCCGGCTATCAACTTGCTCAAGAACAAAGAGCATATATAGCTTACTGTTCATTTACTGATATATATGTTTACATTTGAAGCACATAGAGATATTGGGATGTAAAGTAACCAAGTGCTGCACTAAATTACCATTATGAAGTGTGTGCACTGTTCTGGGGTATTTCTACTTTTGGAGACTTTATACTTGTAATGTGTCACAAAATTTTAGAGGGAAAATATCCAAAAATGTGACACATTGGGAGCAGGTAGGTTAGATACAACATTTTAACACTTCTGACCGGTTTAAGCTGCGATGACGTAGGACATGATTTGCTGTTAACATGGACAGTACAGTATGTGCAAAAAAGAGCGGAAGAGAGGAGTTATTCTTCACAGTGAATTATTCAAAATGTTTACTTTTGTGAGATAAATCATTTTACTACAAAAGCTGTTGTAATTATTTTCTATAGTTGACAGCTTTGAGCTTTTTTATTGGATTACCATTCAGTTATACTGTACTTTAAGCTTAGATCAGGTATGTAAGTGCTCGTTCTCCCCTGATGTTGTCTCAGGAGGTCTTCCAAACCCAATGAATACCTTGATGAATTAAGAAAAAAGCCCCAAACTGTCTCAATATGTCACCAGTTAATGCCTCTTAAAATTATTCATTGCATGTTTTAAACAATATGTACGTGTAGCCTTTAAAGCCTTTATAGCTGTAAATACTCACTTAAACACATTTATCTTCATAACTTCATATATCAAATATAGGCATTAAAATCTCTCTCACACATACTTACAGCACATCCTTGATAAATGAAACATTCTTGAACGCTGCAGCTAAATATATACTGACATCTAGCAGATGGGACATAATGTTTTTACTGCCACTTCGGACAAAAGCACATTAATATATTGCATCGGCAGGGTTTGAAAGGCATGTTGATCAATACCAGTGACTAAACAATTCCTTTGCCAGATCCTGTATTTCTGGCTTTCTAACTCACTTGCCGGCCTGAACGCTGCTTTGGAACAAAAACACATTAACTGCAACACTCCCGGTCTTCCACTCTCAATTTCAGCTGCAGTGGAGACAGTGCTGCAGTGAACAACAACCTTTATTCATTTTAGAAACAATGAAGTTTTGTGAGAGTATATTTTGCATCTTTACTTGATATTTATGTTGAGTTTGTGTTTGAATTAGCTAACTCTTACTACTTGATTTAGATAGACATAAAAAAAAACAAGTCAAACCTGCACTATATAATGTAACCCAGTACATTAAAGCCTTACAGCAAAGATGATTGAAAAGTATTATTATAAAGTAAAGTATTTTCTGTCAAAACACTATTAGACACACACTTACTAGATGTTTTTTAAATTCACTTATTCACTTTTGTACAGACACGACCCTATTGTCAGACATATACTTTCAGCGTTGGCACAGAACGTTGGCCCTTACAGTATAAAACATGGAAAACTTGAATTGGATGGATTTGAATTTAAGTGGCATAAAGGGTCAAATGATTACAGGCTTGAGGGCATCGAGAGGGTGGAAACCCTAAATGATTTGAGGTGCAGAGAGGCGGACAAGCAAGGTATTTCTAGGATATTTGTTGTGCCAAGGTGTTTTCAGGGCTGCAGGATTTCTAGTGGCTCCCCTGGCTGCAACTTTAATTTCAAAAACTTTGTACAGCGACTGATTTTAATGATGGGTTGCTGTCACCTGGCTAGAGGTGTGTGAAATGGTGAGCTGATGTGGCAATTGGCATGAAAAAAGTTGCAGACTCTCTGTAAACTTCTCTGCTGTGTTACTGGCATGGAGTCTGTTTAAAAGGTAATGTAGAGGACAGAGACCTTTTTGTTAAAGAGTGAAATTACTTGCTGACTCACATTTCCGCCGTCGTCTTCCTGCAACAGCTCACCTCTTGCGAGACTTCAGAGTGAGGCATCTGTTTCTGGTTAAACCAAAAGGATCTTAAGCTTTAACAAAAAGGTCTATCTATGTAGGGATTTTTTCCGTAATGTTATCAGACACTCAGAATAACAATCTGAGCCTGTCGCTGGCAAAAACAAACACTTTTAGTGGACGTTCTTTTGACACGAGCAGTTGCCCCCGACGATTACGTTGCAGCCATTGCAGCCTGTTTGCAGATGCTGGCTGAGGCGGTCCACTGGACCAATTCCAAATCTTTATATTGAGTCATTTAGACCCCAAAATATGTAAAAAAAAAAATAGGGCCCAGGTTTAGAAATACTGGAATTACCCTTTAAGTGTTGCTAATAAGTTGAGCTGAAAGATAATCAACTGGGTCACAGACCACATTGAGAGTCTCTGCTCCTCTGCAGATTGATTCTTGCAGAGGCAACTCACCATTGAAGCTGGCAAATAGGGGGTGTAGTGGTGCATTGATGAATTAGATGTGCCACAAAGCATTATTTTTCTCTGATGTGTTTCAAAGCAATAGATTCAGAGGCACTTTGTCATCGCTGTCTTGCACCAAGAGAAACTCATGGGAAAATATGTCCTCAGTAAGACTCCTAACTTGATGGAGAGTAAGCTGAATCACGGTCCTGAGGTGCACTCGATTTTTGCATCCTCAGTCAGAGAAGTAAATAATCAGGGGAAAAAATTCACCTTAGCTTTTTAGATTACTTAATCAAAGCAGCTTAAAACAAACAGTCGATGTGTCCTCAACCAGTTCTGCCTCTCTTAACTTGTGATACAAAAAAAAGAATTTAAAGGATGATTTAATGGGAGATACAGCGCATATCCTTGGAACATTATATCAGGATCAGTCGCTGTAGATTTGTGACTTCTGTTGTCCTTGGGGTTCAGATGCTCAGATGTGACAAATACAAGAATT
The DNA here is from genome assembly GCF_043641665.1 of Enoplosus armatus. NCBI lineage: Eukaryota > Metazoa > Chordata > Actinopteri > Centrarchiformes > Enoplosidae > Enoplosus > Enoplosus armatus. The sequence goes on from NC_092180.1 coordinate 5,761,712, forward strand.
ACTCACACCTAAATGCCCTCTAGAAAATAGAGAAGAGTTTTGTTTTCTGTGTTTTCCGATCTGCCACCTCTGTCTTAAGTTTAGGCAGCTAAAACTTCTCATTCAAGACAAGGTAATGGTTGAAAGAAACCACTGGACAGTTGCAATAACCCTACTCTTTAGTTGCCATGTGCAACTGCCCTATGATAGTGTGATAGTGTGTCTGCACTGGACGTAAAAAAATGTAATTGAACGTTATCCATCGTTTTGTAGAATCACCTGACATCGACATTCTGCTCTCAGGCTGACTGTGCAAGGCGAGGGACACAAGACATATGGAGACAGCCAAAGTCATCCATAGGCTGCTTTTTTTGTAGCTTGCTAACCAGGCTAACGTTACTCATTCTATAAGAAGTGCTAGAGATCAGTGCCAGTGGAGAAGCTTGCTAGTCCTAGTCCTACTGTAGCTCAGCAAACCTCTTCTTGCATGTCTTAGCGGTCCCTCAAGAGTCTCCTGAAGCGATACTGCTGTATAAGCTCTACTTATTTTTCCTTTGCTGAAGAAGTGGTCGCCTGCAGCTTTTTGCCGAGCTTGCTTGAGATGAAGGGAGGAGGCAGAGTTTCAACATGATGGGAGTATTTAGTCTGGCCAATCCGATTGCATTCTGATCACATTGCGTTCTGTGTGTTTTTACATCCAGACACAGAGTTCATACCAGGTGTGAATCTGGTAATAATGCCAGAATTATCAACAAAAAGACCATGTGTCTTTTATTATAAGATACAGTAGAAAGTAATTATGCTGCAAAAGAGTAGTCTGCCTTTCCCCCTTTGTGGCTGTCCATTACAACACTGTCTTATCTTTCTTCCATCCTGTCCTGAAACTTTTTTAATGGAGTGAACTGCAGAACTGTGCAATGAGGTAAGGTACACCCTTACAGCCCTGTGTAATTCCTCATGAAGGAAGTTTGATGGGGGTATTGGTGCAGGCAGCACGGCAAAGCCCGGTTAGGTGGCATTAAAGGGCTTTTAATTTAAGTCTGGGCTTATTAGATGTCAAACACAAAAGGGCTGAATGGATTTTAGAGATGAGATGAGTTAACCTGCTGTCAGGCGAGCATGACACCTGCTCCATTGCTATTCCCAGCCACAGAGGTGCCGCAGATTATATGAGAACCTGCACTCTGATCAAAAAGACACACAAAGCCTAGACTCACACAAAAAGAGAGTCTCTTGTTGATCCCAGAATAAAAGTGAACAGGAACCAATGCTGTGCGACACACGTCCCTTCACTCCTTTGAATCCTCAACATCCATTAAAGCTGAGGGTTGTTGGTCAGTTCGTAGCTGCATACACACTGTGCCCGTTCAAGCCCCAAACTCTCGACTGCAGCTCTCAAATCACAAACACACGATGAACTCAATTTGACGCCAGCGTAATGCATATTTAAAGTGCATTGTACTAGACAATGTCATGGTAGCTTGACAGTGAATATAGAGAAGAAAAGATGGCTGAGAAAGTGAGAAAGAGCATGTTTGATGACTGCCATGGAGGAGTGAAGAGTGTGTGTTGGTGTGTGTGTGTGTGAGAGAGAGAGAGAGAGAGAGAGAGATCGGCATACACATGAACTATGAAACAGAATAAGTGATGAGCAGGTTCTGCCTGCCTACTTGACTCCACAGAAATACAGATATACAGTATTTGTCTGCACTGATGTGTTAATAGAATCATAATCATGTCCTGAAACTAAAGTCATCAGTGACAAATAGTGATAACATTACTGCAATATGAATGAAAATTAATTTACATCTCATGGGTAAGAAATGACATAAACGGAGAATGTCACGGCCAGAATACAAAAATCAGACAAAGTCTTGGTTTTATTGTATATAATTCACAGACACCAGTGAGTGTGTGTTGTTATCCTGGTTTTGTATTATTCACGGGAACATGATATCTTGCTTTTAAAACCTGGATAAGCACTTATCCTGGCACCTAGCTGAGTACTCTAAAAACTAAAAAAACGGGATATTGTGGCACCTTATTCAGGCTTCTGACCATTCTCTGCCAGCTGCCTCCTTCACATGTAGTTAAGGAGCGCTGTGGTGCTGAAACAATTAGAATGAATCACCGACATTTTTATTAACTGCTGATGCAAATTGTCAAGAAAATGTTTGTTCCAGTTTCACTTGCAGATTTTCCCAGTTTAATAATTTTACACAATGAATGCAGCTCAAAGTGCTCTACACAGAAAACCAACAGAAAAAAGACAATCATATAAAAACTCATTGAAAGTATTATCATAATAATGATTTTATATCATTGTAACTGAGATAGAGATTATATATATTTGGGTTTTGGACTCTGTGGTGGACAATTTTCTGTATTTTCTTTTGAGTTGATTAATTGGAAAATAGATCAATAATGAAAAAAGTCATTAGTGGCAGCCCTAGCATGTTATCTCATTCCCTGTTCAGCTAATTCTTCCTTCAATTATTGTTGTTTTGTCTCTTCATAATCGTGTGTAGTGTTGTTTTTATCGAGAGCACAGCAGAAACCTCAATTCTCATCAAAAACACTAATCTGATTTTTAGTTTTCTGAATGTATTTCTGCTTCTGTTGTTTGTTTTCTTTTTGCTCTAAAAGCATCGTGTCTCAGCTCTTTACCACAGCAGCAAATTGCAGTTCAAAACAGAAGCTCTGTGACCATCTCTGCTTTGATGAAAGCACCTACACAGGCGCTTCAGCCCTAAATTGATTGGACAGTAAAATGTGTGGAGGGGAAAACATGACTTTATTGATTTTGCTGCACACTACAATAATAAATATGCTATACATTCCCAAGTGGCTTGAACATGCACGCAGAGTGGTTTGAAGTGTGTTTTGGATGAAATAATTAGCAAAAGTCAGCCTCTCTTTCAGAATTCGCTGGTCAGATGAAAGAAGAGAGACAGACAACAAAAACATTTCTCTGTTTACTCTCACATCCACAGCAGGTTTACAGTCTGTTCCATCCAATTATGTTTCCTTATGATGAACCATTCAGGTATGATGGCTTGAAAATTGTGAATCCATAAAATAAAAATAGTGTCTCTGGCTGTTTTAAAGCACAACCTCCCTTCTTCTCTCCAGCTCACACCTCGCCTTTAATGTTTTATCAACAATCAGCTTCCAGGCTTAAAGTCAATTGCTTGCTTTCATTTTGGAAATTAAATGAAAAATGAAATATGATATTAAAGAGTCTGGAATCCATTTTCATGATATGTGCAAGGTGGGTTGCCTTTGCTGTGTGAAAACCTCCAGACTACACTTTTGAATGATTTTCATGTTTTCACTTCATTTCAAACATCAAATAAGTTCCTCAGTGATGACTCACCAGCCTTTTTGCCGTCTTGAATCCTGTCAAAACTCATCGGATAAATTCAAATACGCTTTGTCATCACAGTGACAACAAGGATATTCCTCTTGGTTAAGGAAAAACAGCCTTCTTCAAGATGCTCGGTGTCTTCCTATTGTATGCTAATCCCGCTCTCTTTGTTTTACTCAGCTCCTTCTCTTTGTCAAACTTTTAATATGTGATATCTCTTTTTAAGTATTAATAGCAAGACTGAAAAAATCCAAACAGTCTTTGATAGTGACTGTGGATTCCCAGAGCAGCTGACTTTTATTGATCTGGAAGTCACAGAGCCGAAGAAAGCCCATCTGAATGTGCACATAGAAGAATTCAAATGCTTTTCTGAAATTAAACGTTTCTTTGCAGCCTGATTGCCATTAGATTTGATGGAAGAAATGTTTAGAAATGCGATTCTGTCACTTGATTACTGTAGCTGAGGTCAGAGCAAACAGCAAATCAAGGAGGCTTAACAGGGAATTGAGGTTTTGATCACAGGAGCAGGGGCCATAACTCATCCTATAGATGTATGTACAGTCTCAAAAGATAAGTCCCCAAGCTGCTGGGGGGGGGGGGGGGGCAGCACACTGTAAGATGAAAAAAGACACAGCCAAAGCTCTCTGCCACGCAAGGAAATCAATTATTCATTCACCTTTCACAATGCAATGGCCACTGTTACTGAGTAACATCTTATTTTAAATTAATGAAAGTGAATGCTCTATTGCAAAAAACACAGTAAATGTTGAAAAATTTAACAATCCACTGGTCAATCATTAACAATTCTCTTAATGGGCGTGAACGTTCAGTGAGGGAATGGTGTTTCTCACCAGTTTGCAACATGCTAGCGTCTAGAAATACAGAACCCATGCAGCAGTACATACTGTCCTGTATTTATTCAGGAGGCGGGGGTTCATGTCCCGTGTGAAACCAAAAGTGAAATAATGTTACATACGTGAGTTACGTAAGTCACGTGATCTTTTTCTAACCTTAACCAAGTAGTTTGGTTGCCTAATAAGCCTTCTGGACCTACTAGTAGGTGTAGCAGGCCCCGATAAGGGTAACCTACGTTGTGGCAGGAGGGGTCGGCTAACCCACATCTATGAGGCTGATAACCACTGATAATGCCCATTCAATGGAGTGGTTTTTGTCTCTGGTTGAATTTGTCATCTCTGGTACACATTTGCCACCAGAGTTTAGGGGTCGCGAGAGGACATTGCTTCGTTTTAAGGGGTCACAGGTGGACAAGGTTGGGAACTTGTGGCGTAGGAGATACTACTACTACTACTTTTATATAACTCTGCTTTTCTGCCAAAAAATGTTAAAACTGGCACCAAAATGTATCTTTTGCATGAAGGATAAGAAATACTCTTGTTTTCCTCTAGATGTGAAAATTGATCTGATTTTCTGATATTTTCAGAAACTGTTCTCCTCAACCCTTATTTCAGTTTCTACAAGCAGCAGCAAGACACAGCATCAATCAATCATTGTTTTCAGGCAGTTTACTTCTACAAATTCAAGATCGCACATATTTCAACATGTTCCACTTAAAGTTCAGTATCATTAAACTAAAATACCAGAATCCATTGTTACATTGAACTCAGTGAACACTCTGAACACTCCCGCTTTTACATGTTTCATGGTTTTAAAAATGTATGTAACCAAGAGTTACACTTAAAAAAATTGTTCACTTAACTGACCTTGGAGGCAAAATAAGCAAAGTCTTGTAGAGGAGCACAGAAAGACAGAAATTAAAAAGCCAAAAATGAGAATTGTGTGCTTTCCTTTCTGTTGGTACATGAGCCATACTGACATTTTAGTGGTAGTAGTTTGTTTAAGTCTTGTTTCCTGCAGTGCTGTGGGCAAAATATCACTTTTTTTAAACATTATTCATTCATAAACTACAGTTTGTTCCGTCTTTTTGACATTTAAACATGGATAACAGAAGATCCCAAACTGCAATTTGATGTTGCTCATGCATGATTAATATTCTCCGAGATACGAGAACTTGGAAGTCACTTACCTTAAGTTTCCTTTCTAAAGTTACTTTTATATCAAGGATGACACATCTAAGGCCTTTATGAATGTTCTTCTTACACATCCTGTTCACAGTTTAAATAAGAAAAGGCAAAATATTTTTTATTGGAAGGGAAAAAAAGACTAGGGATATCCAAATAATGTTTTGAGCATCAGCACTTTTATAGTTTATGCAGTTTTTTGGAGCCGCTCTCATCTCTAATCTCCTCCTTAAGACTGAGGCTTTATACATGTTGACTATTTCAGAACTGGAGGTGGAGTGGCTGATTATTTTCAGTGGTCGACTTTGTCACAGGCAATCACCAAATCACCCTAAAAGTCCATTAATGCGCTCTATGTGAAAAGCAGAAGCTGTTCCTTGCATCAGTGAATATTAGTGTCACGTTGTTTCAGTCAGCGTTTAGCTTTAGTGTCAGCAAGATATTTAATTATGTTCCACCCACCAGCGTGTTTCTTAACTACTACTAAGTATTAAAAGTTTGTAAGGGCAAACAGAATGATCGGGCTCAGAAGTGTCTTTAGTCGTAAAGGTCACACCAGAGGACCATTAATATGTCTGTCTCGTAATTGAACATTTGCTACTGATGCTGGAGGATGTATTTAAAATGGAGAGAGGCCTTTTGAAAATACCACAACAGTTAGTGAGTTTCCTTCAGCGTGTTAAGGAAATTAGTCAGTGTCCTTTTTAGGAGTCCTCTGGAGTGGACTGTCAGTGTGAGCTGCACGGAGAACAAAATGACAGTGTGAAGTGTGTTTGGGCAGCTAGCTACAGTGAGATTTTGATGATGGTTTTGGGGAGATATATCAAGCAGGGTGTACAGTAGTTCCTCTGCTCTAAAATGCTGCTGGAAATCCGGCACTGTACTGTACATATCCAAGGTTTACTCCATCCACATCATCTACACTGCAGAAATTGTTGTAGAGCCCTATTTCTGCAAATGTAAGTACACAACTGTTCACATTTTTGCAATTTTGGTGACAGCTGGCGGTATAACGCTACCCTGGCACAGCACAGCGTAATGTGGAAAAGAGGCTGAAAACCTTATTAGGAAAAGGAATACAGCATCAGCAGGTGGAGTTGGGGGCAAGCTTCAATAATGGCTCCTCGTATCCCCTTTAAAAGCAGGAGACAGATTGAATATACCAGGAGGAAAAAGGCCAAGGTGTCAGAGGAACTATCCCATGTTATATTGATGTTTTGTTCTGTTTTGTTGTTTGTGTTCTCTTGTTGACTTGTGTACTCACATGAAGCATTGCAAACTATCTGAGGCTATAAATACTGCTGTGGCATTTGTCCATGCTACATGCTCGTCAATATAACACTTGCAGTGGCAAGAGGAGGTGGTCTGAGCAGGTGGAAATGCTCATGGCACAATAACAAACATCAGTGTTCAGAGCTGGCCAGTGCAGTTATAGTGAGCTATCTTTTTCTTCACAGCTTCATTGTGTGGTGTTTGTTTGGGTAGCGTGAGATAATGCCTGAAAGCTGGAGAGTCGGCAAACCCTGGTGTATCTCATACAATAGGGCAAAGATTGTTACCTGATAATGATCTGCTGTTTATCAACAAAGACTGCAACAATTTACTGATGTCAAGTACCACACATAACAGGAAGAGAGTCTCACATTGAGCAGCTAAAGCTATCTCGAGCTTCAGCCACTCAATGTGACACAAGCTAACTAGCTAGCTTAGCCCACTAACTAACTAGCTCTGTTTATTTGCTAGTTAGCTTGTGTGTAATTCACATTAATTATTTCATTTAGTTTTTAATTAATTTGGTTTGGTATCAGTGCCCTTTTGAAAACACAGCCAGCTCTTTATTTCCACAGGTGCAGCTCTGTGCGTCTCATCGGGACACATCTGTAAAGGTGCAGCTATCACTATTGAAGTGACAATGACGTGCCCATGCACTGCACAGTGGGACGTCTCTGGGGATCCAAACCAGCTGATGTCAAACTGTCAGTGTGAACCTCTGCCACTGAGTTGTGCTATGAACGGGTTGAGTTTCAGACTGTTCTGCATGCAAAGAGAGGATCGGTAGAGACAGTTTACACACTCAAAGACAGTGAAGAAGTGTTTAAACCAAAGTGATTAAAACAGAGTGGGGCACGATGATGCTCATACTTTATCATCTGCAGTTGAAGAATTACTACAGTAGCTTCAAACACTTCTCCAGCAAGAAGAGGATACAGAAAAGGACAGTACACCTATTTTTAAAGTCTCTTTGATGGTTTATCCTTGTCTCGGGTGCATCTAAAGTTGAGAGTTACTGTTGCATTCATTTTCATCATATGGATTCACTGCATCTTTCACTCAAACTGCTGGACTCAGTGAAAAATGTCAACCTTGGGAACCAATCAGTACCAAACTCTGCTCTCTCAAGACACGTTTTATGTTGCTTACATCATTTTTCAACTTCCATGATTCAACAGTAAAGTTAGTGCATCTTTCTCAGGCACCATGGACGTCCCTAAACAATATATCTCTTAACTACATTACTTTAATATGGTGACTACTGTAAGCAGATAATCTTACTTTTTACTGACAGTTCTTTTTAACTTCATCTTTTCGTGACTTAAAACAGTGTATTCACAAAGCCTGGAAGCAGGGAAACACCCAAAGGGTTTATTTCAGAGTTGTTTATTTAAGAGTTGTATTTTCAATATTGGGACAGGTGTTGGTAAAGCTGGAGATTGCGGCCCACAATGTACAGGGTAATTCTTCCCAATTTGCTGTGTATTTTTTTGTACTGAAGGTGTACCATGACAGTACATAGCACTACATACATGTAGGTACAAGGGACGAAGGTGTGGAATAAGGGAATAAGGGGGAAGTTATGGTGAACAATGTGGGAACTTAAAAATAATTAAAACTGTAGGTTTTTTTAAACTAGCCGGTATCTATTCAGTTATTACAGGGTACAGTACGACCATTACTGAGCAACAAAGCTGGAGGTTTTTGGGGGGGGGGTAATGAGTCTTACATAGCATTTTTAAATCTATAAATGTTTAAATAACAAAGTGAGAATAGGCTAAATAGTTCTTGAATAACTTTGGGGTACATTTGTGTTTCTGCGTAGGAACAAACAGAGGTCCATGGAAAAGAGTATTGTCAGGAACAGACTGTCGTCCGATAACCTGTATGATGTAAAGTAGGCCTCCCTACAGTATAGGGGTACAACATCGACTTACAGGGGACTCCAGCAGCCTGAGGTGGTACAGGTTTATATGGATTGACACTGTTGTTACACAGAGTTCAGTGGAGTACAGTAAGTAGAAAAGCTTTATTATGATGAGGCAGTTGTAGACGATAATCGATTTTATGTCCTGTCACAGTGTCGTGAACAGTAAAGGACACAAACACCACAGTCAGTGAGAAACTTAATGGAGAGTCATCGCACAATATCAAAATCTAAATATATAGAATGTGACTTTCCGTCTCCTCTAATGGTAAATTCACTTCAGACAATTTCAACTTGCATCCAAGACCGAGCAAACCACAGGCAATACAAAACATCTCTAAAGCCTCCCTTAACAACAGCCGCAACAACAAATCACTTGACCTGTGTGCAGCTCTCAAGGGTGGTCATGCTCATATTAGAATGGGTACCCAGTAGTTAATAATTCTTACAGTGTAAGTTCCTCCCAAAACCCAGATTGTTTCTCAGTAGGTCATGCTGTAAATTGTAATATTACAATTCCCTCGTATTGCTCAACTTTGTACTTGACTGTACTTGTGTCTATGAGTTCTCAGCTCTTTCAGGTTTATTAAAAAGTATTTTCTACTTTTAATATTCTTATTCCTAAAACTTTGTATATTGCTGTTGCTAAACCTGATATGTGCATGTATGTTATCTGTTGCCCCTTTAAGTCAAAGCTTTGGTTGGCATCAAATTGCACCAACATTCACGGATGTCTGGCACTGTGACAGGCCTGAACTGACAGAGCGACAGTAATTTAGCTAATAAGAGACTTCATTAGAAACATCTTGTGAAGAGGCCAATTATCAAAACACTGTATACATAATATGATGCTAAAACATAATCCTTTGTCATCTGGTTTTTGGCTGGAGAATGAAAATGTTGAAAATGACAGCAACTGTTTTAGTATCAGTTGAGTCACTGATCTCCAGCAGGTGTATTATGGTCATATTGTGCTGTGGAACAGAAATATCTGACTTAAATCCAACCAGGACAATGGGCTTAAGTTGGAAAACAATCTAAGATGCACCCTGCATAAACTGATGTTATTGCTTTTCTGCCCTTGACTTTGATAAAAACCAGATCCGTCATTGTATCATCTTTTACTCCTCACTTTATGGATTGCCCATTTTGAGTATTAATGACGAGGGTCTGGGCCAAGGACTGCCCCTTTCTCCAGTCCTCACCATTTTCCCTGGAGGATCCTGTTTTATATACAAAGCTGATTTCCAATCCCCCAGATATCCCTCCTACCAAACTCCTCAAAGACATTGTGGGGACAGGTCCTGGCTACATCCTTGTTGTGAATAACTCTCCCTAATTGAGTTTCGGCCTATTTCAAAATGACAAATGTTCAGCCTCTCCTGAAAAAAAAAAACATTTTAACATTCTTATTTTAATCCTGATACACATTTGTGTCCTTGTCAAGAGCAGGAAGCAGAAAATGTCCTTCAAGGCATTTTCAAAGTGCATCTGAATCATTTCTCCCACATGCCATTATACCAGAGTACCTGCTAGTAACAGCAGAATCTACAGCAGATACACTCAATTAACTCCCAAACTAATTATACAATAATACCTGAGAGAGTGCTTTACAACGAGGTGCTGACACCGGTGTGCCGCCGTCACATCCTCGACCTTTGCTGCATTATTGCAACACTTTGGTCAACAACTTCCTCCGTGTTTCATTGAATGTCAGCAGCACAATCAGCACAAAAACCCTACCTAATAGTTATAGATGGTTTTTACCACTGAACAATCAGTCTAGGCAATGCTTTTAAAGGTCTGCAATTTTCAATTAATTTCCAAGAAGCCATTTCTGCTACACAAAATTATGTCCATTTTTTCCAACATTAATCTTTTTTTCTTGGGAGTTTCTGGATCCTTTGCAGCATAATGCAACCCATGACGCATATGCAGCTGATGACAGGGCGTCACAAGTAGACATTGCCTTGTTTTAAAAGGGTCGCAGGCCAAAACACTTGAACATGCAAAAATATTGAATTTGTCAACAATCAAGCTTATTATCAATTTGCAGTATGTGTGGAATAAAGTTTCAGAAATAAATCAATGATGAAATAATATTTATTTGTGCTTAAATGGAGCTTTTCTTCTTCTCAGGTATCTGGAATTATTAGGAAATTATAAGGAGGAGGAATAAAAATAGAATAATAAAAATAAAAAGTGTTTCTCCAGTCTTCAATATGAAAGCCACTTATCTCTCTCCACCAACACACAACAACAGTTCCTGCCTCAAACATAACAAAACTATGTGTAGTTAAGTAGAGTAAATTTTACAAAGGTATACAAAGACCCTATAAAACACTCACACTAACAATAGATACAGTGAAAAAGTATTCAATCCCCCTCCCCCCGGTTTCATGTTTTATTGTTTTACAACATTGAATCAAAGTAGATTTGATGTGGCTTTATTGACGTCGATCAACAGAAAAAAACAATTCAATGTCAAGGTGAAAACATACTCTATAAAAAGATCTATCTAAATTGATTACAAACATCACATAAAAAATACAACAATTACAAAAGAGCAAATTCATTCCAGAGATGTTTCATCTGCTGTCATGAAATTTAGACTTTGAATGTAAAAATGTCTATTTACATATTTTCAATCAGCAGTTTGTACCTATAATATCATATCATGAAAACCGCTTTAGCTGTGGTAAATAAACAGTATTTTCATATAGACTTTGTCACTTGCTGTAGGAAACTGCATTTTCTGTGCAACCCTGATTCGGCCATGACCTCTGAGTTTTATTATCATGAAATTGTTCACTGCCTATTGACATACATGACAGGGGAGGAGAAAAGTCAAGGAGAGATTGTGTAAAGTTGAACTGATAGTAATGCCCAGCTGGAAATTCAGTCAGAAGCACTTGTGGATTCATAACATTTGGTGACTCGGGCTGATATTGAGTCTGCTCACCTCCTCTGGTGACCCCGCGGAGGTCTTGTCATGTTTTTATTTTCTTCAACACACCTACAGTATGAAAACATGGCAGGTAGCATTGATCTCTGATTCCTTCTGAGTACAAACCAGCCCAAGATGCTAATAGTTCTCCTGTCCAATCCTCATCAGCCATTAAAGTGATGCAGAAATTGTTTTACAGTATTTTTCAGCAGTTCTCCTCCTACATGCTACCCTGGCCGCTTGTTTCACTGTCTGTGTTTCATTTCTCTCTTCCATCACAGCGAGATCAGGGTCAGGCCCTGTATCTTTATCTTTTCTTCAAAGGTCATCACGTGGAAAATATCAAAAGTTTTGCTCTCGGATCCCTCCGTTTCTTTCAGACGTTCCTGTGACATTCAAGTGATTTTGACATGTTGCTAGGTTACGGGTGTCTGATATCTCTGACAATATACACAAAGTAGACTCATATTTTTGCAGCGAGGCGTTGCTAGGCTACAAGCGCCATTGTCGTGAGGTTTTTGTCACTCAGTGGAAAGCCTCTCAGCCGATCATGTTGCTCGAATGGAACCACTTGATAAATGAATATACATTTCCATCAGCCTTAAACTGAGCTTATGACTTCAGCATGTTGAGCATAAGCCACGTCACAAACAGCTTGTCTGACACGATGAGAGGTGAATATATTTTCATCGGCGCGTGAAGGCGCAGTGTAAGCTGAGCTCTTTGCCATTGCTAATCAAAACATAAATACATTATTCCATTGACCACTGTTTTAAAGTTGTTTGTTATCTCTCCAAAGGTTTAGGAAATTAAAACTATTCAAAGAAACATAGACCTTTTTCATGAAAGGAATTTTAACATTTCAAGGTAGGAAAATCACAGGTGAGAATAATACAATTAATGATGGCTGAATTACATTTAGCTGCTTCAGTTTCATGGTCCTGGTAATGTGCATGCTGGCTCACCGTCACACTGCCATGGCTTACTGGTACTCCTAGATAAAATAGAACCACTGTTTTAGTAACACTGGTCAAGCTGCAATAAAGGCCTATTGTACTGAAACAAGCCTTCCTGAAGGTGCTCAGAATAATGGAAAGTTTGAACATTTACAGTTCCATTACAACCGAGCAAACTTCCCCAGCTGACAAAGACTGCGCGATACAATCAAAAGCTCCAGAGCAAACAAGGAAGTGGGCCGTGAGTGGAGATTGTTCCGCAAGGTCACTCTATGATTGATTATGATTGATTCATGATGATTGCCCCCCCGGTGATGCTCTGAAGCTACACGGAGGTAGCACATGACTGTGTACAACCTCCCCAGGCCAACAGGAGGGTTAGCAGTGACAAGACCAACATAGCTCAACAAATCAAAATTAAAAAGCGAAAGAAGCATTGCCTCATTGTTGCATCATTTGTTCAGCCCCCAGCTGACTAAAGAGTGTACAGTACTTGACGGCCTGTCAGCTCTCACTATTTCTCTTACTCCTAATGCCAACACTGTTTACTGCTGCGTCTCCCTCCACCACACCACCCCCCGTGTGAGGCTTGATATTGGTGACTTGCTAAGATCTAATGTTCACGTGTGTGCTGATCGTGTACCAGAATACGTTAGGGGTGATTAGTTCTCCCAGCAGGATCCTTCACTGATGGGTGTGGTTGGGTGTGGTCAGAAATTTGTTCTTTTGCACCTGTGTGTGCACCTGAAGTTAAACCACTAGAGGTCAACAAAGACAAGATTTGCGGAGGGCGTTTGTGGCCTTTCCTCTGGCTACAGTTCACTTTGTTCACCACCAGTAGTAAGAATCCAAGAGCCTCTAGCATAGCGGTTTTATTTTAGTTATGCAACTTTCAAAATTTTACTCGCTGCCCTTCATGTCCTCTGAGATGTTTTAATCGTTTTAAATTACGGACTTGAGATCCAACTATTCAACCAAAGCGGTATGTGAGTATTAGAGTAAGTAACTCATCATGGCACATCTCGCTTTCCCTCCTTGTCACAGTGTTTGCACATAGTCTGTGTATCTTTCTCGTTCTCTCACTCAAATACCACCCCACACCGTAGGACCTTTTTTTTTTTTAAATACATTTTTATTTCCCTTGTCAATTTATGCATCTTACAGTTGGTCTATTCCTCACTAAAAGTTTTCTATTAACATTTGAATTATCTGGAACATTATCCAACTTGAATTAGCTTTATAATAAAGTGCGTGCATACATGTGATAATCACACAGATAAAAAATTGCACCCAAAGAACAGACAACAAGTGCAGAATATTGTCTTGTACTTGAGTTCTTTTTTTGCTGTTTTGACTTATCCGTATCAAGAGTTTAATTTGGTGGTTTGAGGGCACGTCAGCAATCACAGCAGACGAATAACATTACAGCTGTTGAATTAAATGTAGTTGTGGTGCTAAAACCCCTGGCTATTCGGCTTAGCATACACTATCAGAGCATGTGAATAACTGACACCAACCTGATAAAATGTGTTGTGGTAATTTTGTCTAGTTGAGAGATGAATTGAGGTGAAGGGAGCTCAGCTGTACAGTCCTCCATTACCATCATAAAAGGACTGCATGTGGAATCATGAACAGATAAAAAGAATAGAGGGAGTACATGTGCTGGAGGATGGAGTGTCACTTTCGTTTCATTCACAGCTTATTGGGCAGATGAAGCATCAGTATTCAACTGGCAGAGTGAAACATACTTTGAATGTCTCAGGAATGGTTAAGACTCCGTCCAACAGAGAAAAACAGGAAAATACAGGATGATTCAGGAAGTTTTAGGACGAAAAAACCCACTCAGGACAAAAAATAGATGTGATACATTTCTCCTTTGTTGTGCATTGTATGTAACCCTGCACATTAAGAGACAGAGCTAGCTCACTCCAGAGAAGCAGGTCTCAAGGTTAAAGACTACTGGATGTTTTTTATTAGATGTTCGAAAGTGTGTGATGCAGCTATAGGATACACTGTTAGGATGTTCTCTGAAGCCATTACAGGCTGAAACACACTCACAAACAGACTCACTTTACTGGCAGGTAAAGGAGACAGAGAGCCCACAGCAGGTTTGAAGATAATAAATAGAAAATCACATCTTATTTTAGCTCTGTGAGGAAGAGACGCAGAACTCTGAATGTATCAGAACAAAATGTAAAGTTACACTGAAATACAAATGACACTGAACATACTGTTCTCACGGGACAAAGTAGATGTTACCAAGTATATAAAGAGTATGATTTGAATGGGTATTTTTTGGTTCCTGCACATAAGCATACTTTTTCACACTTGTTTCGTTACGTCCTTCTGTTACAGACACCACTTAATATTGTAATATCTATCTGGATCAATCATAGTGAGATTTGTTGATTTGTTGCCATCGACTATTCAGTTATTCATTTATATTCATTAGATCAACTGCCTTTCTACAACATAAATATCAGTATTACTGTGACTTTACACAAACCATATCCACACACATGCACAAATCCTTTTCGGTCGTTTTTTATTATTTATTGTCAAAATTTTACTCGTCTTAGTGTCTTCTAATGTACTTTTCTGTTATATTTTATTTCATTTTTACTTTTTTGGGGCAGACTGGCATGGGGCGACATGGGTGAAGGCTGGACCCACTCAAATGATAGAACAACTAGAAAGAAAAGAAAAATAACAGCAATATAATAACTCACTCCCAATGTACTGGCTCCCTCCCAGAGGGTCTGGGGGCAGCCCAATGTGAGAAACTTGGAATGACCTGCAATGGACCAGTTCCCTCCTCAAAGCTCAAGGCAATGACACCTGCAAGAAAAAAAAAAGAAAACTAAATGAAAGGAAAAGAAAAAAAGAGGGTGGACTATTTACACATCATGAACATGCACAGAAAGACATACAAAGATGAAATGTCCATATGTAGTCATAGATCATAGTTATGCAATGTGCTTTAATTTTGATTCACCTTCAGTGAAGCTCACACTGGTTTAGACCTCGCTGTTGTGCGTTTGCAAGTTAAAAATGCATAATTACTTCAGAAAAAACGTTTCCACAGGTCCGTATCACATCCAGTCCAAAAGGTCAAAGCTCACACACACACAAACAGAAAATGTTTTATTTCATTTTGATTACATGATGCCATTTGAATATTGGCACCCCTAGACTTCCATACCCCACTGATATTAATAGTGAAGGTATCTTGTTACATTTCAATTTATGTTGCAAGGGACAGAAGTAGTGAACTCCTTTGCATTAAATCTGTTTTCATGATAAATTATTTTTTATTACAACTTTAAACGGCGACATTTAAGTAACTGCTCAAATGGCAGGCTACCCTCTTTACTTGCAGCTTGGCAATGTAAATTCATGAGCTGATGGCTTGTCAGCTACAGGGCTTGAAGACAGGACCATTTCATTTATGTAAAGGAGTGTGGGCATACAGTCCACTCCTCTGCAGCAATATTGTGGATTTGAAGGCCGAGGAAGAATAGGCAAGAAAAAGATGTGACAGCACACGAGCCAGCAAGGAAGTGCTTGTTTGACTAGTGTATGATTTAAATGTTTCACAGTCGAAAAGATGTACGATTTGTCAATGATGCAAGAAAATTAAAGTTTCCACACAGACGACCATAAAAGATTGGAACAATTATTTTATGGTCCCCACCTTTGCTGACACAGGCACATGGAAAACACATCCTTATAGAATCATCTCTGCATCAACTCGGCTGAATCAGCAAAGAAAATCCGTCATTTTTCTCAGAAGTGGAAATTTCTCATGTCTCTGTGCCTCCTGTAGCCTGATTAACTACAAGTTATTCAGGCTGTATCCTGTGGAACCAGAGAAGACTTTCAGTTGAAAACGACATAATTTAGGTGAATTTTTCATTAAAGCACAGATAGATTCAATGCTCCAATGTCTCCTAGTGCTTATTAAATCAGGTCAGTTTGAGATAATGGATCTTTAAAATTCTACAAGCAGCTCTAGTAATCTCTTCCCACTCTCCTCCCTCTCCTCCCGCTGGACTCTGTTCCCTCACACCATATTTATTACAGGATGATTCAAGTTTGGGGAAAGGGGGAGTGAGAGAAAGAGCGTGTGAAAGATATTTCCAATAGATAACGTGTTTATAATATTAACGAAGAGCCCCGTAGCCTAAGATGAGGAGCTGCAGGTGCCAGAAGTGCTGATGATTTCAAAAAGCAAGAGAGAGCAAAGATTAAGGAAAGAATAGCAATTCCAGTTCACACTGAGTCGACACAGTCAATAGCTCCTCACTGGGGTGAGGCACTAAAGAGGAAAGTAAGGCAACTACATTGAAGTCAACTTTCTTCTTTGAGATCCAGGCGAAGTTGTTAAATCTATAGCTGTCACATTTGATGTCAGTATTGATTTATGAGGATGGCACACTGAAAAGACTGGCAGCTTCAAGGGATCTCACTGTTTAGCTATGCAAAGCTTGCTTTTAATCCCACAGCAGGTTTAGGCGCTTCCTGCTTTGTGTGCAGTCCTGGCTCGGCACAGCAGAGTAGCATAATGTGTAATGATTGGAATATTGAACTACACATGACTAGAAATAACAAGAACGAAAGTTTCTCTCTCCAAAGGAGCCTCTCTAGGGTTGCATTTTCCCACACAGAGGGGGGATGAAATATGCTTTAGCAAGTAGCAAATCAGGCCCATATTTGTTGTTCAAATGAGTTGCTTTTGAATGAGCATTTTTGTGCTGCCGCTGAATGGAAAATAAATAAAGGTGGTAGCTGCAAGTCACAATTGGACAAGGCAAAGATAATACGTACTTCAGGGGAAAATGTTTTTGCAGCAGGGCATAATGAGACCTCGTGTGAAATAAGAATAAAAATTAGTGCAATTTCAAGTTTCAAGGTAATTTCTCCCCATCCTGCCACTCACTGTCCTGAACTCCAAATCATCTCTCTAATGGCCACAAGCTATTTTTCTCCTGATATGCTTCCATTAATACATCTGCCCTGTCCATGACAGTCTTATCACAGTTTTAGGATCTGCCTTCATCGTTGGTTTTCCTCCGCCTGTCATTTCAAACTTTAGGCCTCGGAGTAAAAAAGCTCAATCATTGGAGAGATGGGCCTACAGGCCAACATTATGTGCAGCAATGTGTGATGTGAACACCCACTTCTAGCCAGCAGCGTAATTCTACCTTCAGAAAATAAAGCACTCAGCTCTTGTTGTCAGTGTCACCAGATGAGGCCTCCACACATGAAAACTCGCCCCTGTCAACAGACCAGCTTTCCCTTTTTTGTTTCATGACAGCCTTGTGTGCTCACATGGACATTTTGGCACCGCGATGGCTACCCTGCCGGGTTAATTATGACTTTCTGCACTTTCTGTATATTCTTCAGATTTCAGAAACACTTTAATCTCTTTGAAGAACCACAAATCTTGTGTCTTCTTTTTTTCTTTTTCTAAGAACTCAAAATCAAAACTCTGTGTGGGAGTCTGGAGTCGGTGAAAGTCAGTAACTCGGGTTTCACTTTGATATCCATGAAACTCACTGTACCTTTAGGCAGAGGCGATAAGGTCAGTTTGAAAATGCTACATATACACTCAGATGCCAGTTTATTGGGTACACTTGTTAGAGAGATATTGATTTTATGGTCATTTAGGAGGATGTAGTTTATGGTGCTGATGAAGTATAATGCATTATACTGACAGGTGTTTCTATTATTCTATACTTATTGACATAAACATGGTGGACAAAATATTAGAAACGCTGACCATAAAAAGTGAATCAACACCTCTTTAACACAGAACGTTATAAGCTGCATGAACGGAGGATTTATTGCAGGAATGTTGTGTTTAAGTACATTAGTATTAAATAGATATATCTTATAAGTTGGCATCTGAGTGTGTTTATAAATGCATGTATTGATGTACAAAATGTACAAAAATTGTTTTGCATTCCTCACCCGATACATCTCTGACACCTGAAAGTTGGGAAACACTTGCAAAGTCTTCAGAACAAGTGAGTAAGAGGACCTTGAGTTGAGATTGTTTTGTCAGCTGCTGTTTCCAAGGTCAAGAATGAACCGTCAACTTTTGAGCTATCACGGACGAGTTAAGTCAGAATTAATGGAGGGGAAAATGTTTTTGCAGCAGGGACCTTGTGAGACCTTGTGTGAATATTATTGGAACAGTTTGACATTTTCTAAATAAAGAAAATTCTGGCAAACATACAGATTTACTGACGTTACTAAGAGATTGTATGAGTTTCATTAAGTTCTTGTTTAGCTTTCATGCACTGTATGTACTAACAGTTAATATACTGTTGGAGGGCTGATTCGTGGTAACTGTAATGCTCCTCTTCCAGGTTTTTAATGCAGTTTTGCAGTGGATTATTCCCTGTATTTTGACATTTAAATCTCTTACCAAAGTGTTAGCCGATAAGAAAATACTCAAAGATTTTCCTGGTTTCCTGGTTAAGTTATTTTGTTATTTTAAAAATGCAAATATAGTCTAACACTTGAGGAACAACCTAAAAGGTACATGAACTTTAGTGTCACAGCGGCCGCCTCAGTTGTTTTTATTTTGCTCAGTCTGCCCCTCTGTCCCTTCTTCCAGCCACTTCACACCTCCCAAAGACCTGTCGTTCTCCACCTGTCCACCAGATGTCCTCGGACTTTCTCACAAATCCTGTTCACCTGACTCCCACATTCATTTGCTCACCTGTTCACATTGCCAAATCAACCCCACCTGCTGACTCACCCGCCCCTCATTATCTCGCCAGTCCTTTAGAATAGAACCAGCTCACCAGCCCTTTCCCTTGCCAGCCATTTATACCTGTTCCTGTTTTTCTGTCTGATATCTGCTGTCTGTGTTTTGATCTGGGATTACTTTCTGTTTATAAGGCAGTTTTTTTCCTTCTTTGTTTTTTTCTCACACCCCAAAACACTGATCAACATCCATTCATTTATTTACAGTTTGACAATGAACTTGCAGAGATGTTTGCTCGAGATATGTACTGAAATTCATTTCTGCTCTTGTCTTTATGTTATTGTTGCGAGGCCATAGACTCAATCTGAAAGTCTGTGCTTCGTTATAACACAACAGTAACAATGATTTCCACTGCAGTGGATTACCTACAGTTCAATTCAGCTCATTCAAGTTTCAAGGCTGTGCAAGGTGATTGTCACGCCTTTACAGAAATGCAATGCAAACTACTGGTTGCCGTGGGGAAAAAAAATCACAAATCCATACAGCATAGATTGTTGTGGAAAGTCGTCAGCAGTAATGTAAAGTATATCTGACTTGTAGTAAATGGGCTAAGACATGCACAAACTCAGATACGGTCCTTTACAGTAACACAGGCAGATTTTACTCTGCAAAGAATGGACCCCACACACTCAATATGCCACAGGACACTTGCTGAACTGCACAAATATCATGAATAGAATAGTAAAGTTTGTTATGGGGTTTGTAGCATGAATATTTCCCTATCTCACAGGGGACAAGGGACCAGCGTGTTCTATATAGTCACATTTCTCGTCTCAAGAGGAAGGAAACAATAACATTCTTACCACGCCCTGCAATGATGAAGATAGTGATTCATATGATTCACTGGAAGTTTTCACATTGCAGCCAGAGTGCTTTGCAATAGATGAATTATTAATAGACCATAACAATAAAAGGCAAAATACAACAACTCATAAGTACCAGAGAGAAACTCTCAAAACAGTAAAACACAGTGGAACAAGCTGAACATTCAAAGTCAGGCAAACATGGTTGGAATAACAGCAGTCTGGCAGTAGATCAAAAAACAGACAAAAGACAGGAATACAATCATGAATAATCAATACAATAAACTTAGAAAAAAAAAAGAGAGAGATGAGACATAACCTCAGAGGATGCAGCATTAACACCGTCACCACTGCCTGCTTTAAGTACCTGCATGGACAGTAGGTTGACTCAGCGATATGTGCAGGTTAAACAAACTTAAACACATTATCATTACTTTGGATCTTTTAATCTGTTATCTTGGTCGACAGCTGTTACACAGCACAAGTCTCTGTATCAAACAGGACCATGCAGTGGACACTAGTCAGTATCAAACTGATGAATGAAAGTATGGAGGTGTAATAACTCTGCTACCCGCCTTGTATCCAAACAGCCCCGGCGCCGAAAAGTTCATGAAATGAGCACTGTGATGTGAAACTCAAATACATGAAAAGTGATAGAAATTGTCCCATCACTAAAGGATTATTTGAGGACAGGACAAGGAAACACAATGGTCTAAAACTAAGATGATGGATGGAAGAGGACCATTGTGTCGGTGGTAGAGAGGCAGATGTATTTTTCCTGCAAAAAGTGTTTTCCCCGACTTGTCAACAGGATTTTCAGTAAAAAAACTCAACCTCATGTCTCTTCTGGAGCTCCATACAACTCATCTAAGACAGACCAATTTAAATCGATGTAAGCGGAGCATGTTTGCTGGTACTGACATGGCCACAATCTATCGTACAACAATTATAAAATGATTCCTTGTCAAGAATGCAACAGCAAGTGCGAGCCAGAGGGGTAGTCACAATAAAATGTCATTTCTTTTAGACGGCCTGGCTGCCTCACTGTCGTCTAAAAGGAGGATATTTGGGACAGGATTGCTGAAAAATGTAGGGATATCAATTATGGCAGCCCAGTGTTTATTCACAGACGTTCATTGCCAATGTGGCAAGTTGTCCTTTATGTAGCAAGGCAGAGAGTGTATACAAGGTTCAGGGTGGCGGCTGGGCATGTAGCGTGTCTGCCTTTACAGTAATGTAGGAGTCTGGAGTTTGCATCCTGTAATAGGCCTGCTATTAATGTTTGCTTTTTCTTAACTGTAACTGTAATTGTAGCTGCCTTGTGCAGACATTATTGTCAACTGTCATTGGATGTTTAGCAGAATCTTTCGATACTGACTTTCAGTCTAGTAATAGGATTGGTTAAGACACGTCCGTTTCCCAGAAAGTTAAAACATGGAGAAAAAAAAGCTTTGAAGCTTCTTGTTTAATGATCTAATTGTAAAATAGGAGCAACACCATCAAAATTCAGGTCTTTGAAAGGTACCATGTGGAATTTGGTAGCACTAAAGAGCAATGTTTTTACCAGCGGCTGCCCATTTTGTTTGTGTCTAATGCATGCATACATTTCCATGCCAGTGCTTTCATACTATGAATGCACCAGCAAAGGTAAAGAGGAAAAACACTGCACGCTAGCAAACATGGAGGTAAACAATGCAGTTTTCAAAACGTAAAAAAAACAAAAACAGTGTTACAGTGGCTTTGTTTATGATGTACATGAAAACTCCACAAGGTACCTATAGTACATGAAAAACACCAGACAACAACTAGATTAAAGTTATTAATATTTTCTGGTGCAAAGGTTCAATAATGTTTGTAAACACAGCCCATATTTATCAGTTACAATTAGTTTTCATCAATGGATCAAACTTTTCATGCGTGTATGTCTGTGTGAGTATATCAATTTATAGACTGTGTCTTTAATTACAGTAGGTGTATAATTCAATATGGAAAATAAGGTGACAGTGTTAAAGAGTCCTGATGTTCTTCTCATTTAATTATGACTTTAAACGTAGGAAAACACAACATAAATAAAGCAGTACATGCTCTGCACACTTACTACAGATTCCCCATGACGATTTGAAATAAAGACCAGTCTCGTGGAGGCACATTGCTTAAATCTTCTCTCGCCGTAAGCCCAGTTGACACACAGTACATACTGTATGTTGTGTTTGTATTTCATTCTTATGTTGTTTTCATGTTGATCTGCAAACCAAATGTGATGCCCTGGTTGCTATGGAGATAAAGAGTCTTGGATCTTGGAGAAAGTGTGTACAAATCAGTCCTGACAGCGGCGTACCACTGGCTGGGTTAGCAAAGCACTCAAGGAGCTGGATACAGATTTAGAATGGAAAGCCTGTGTTTCTGCCAGGCTGGTGTGCAAAATGTACACTGGAGATGTTGCTTTCTCTGCTCCTCGGAGGCAAAGAGGAGGAGGCTGCATCTTTGTCAAAGGCCAGCGACTAATGGGACACTTTGAACACGAGTGTATGGAGAATGTTAGGGTACAAAAACACCTGATAGTTTGACATTAAAGGTGCACTTATCTTTTCTAGTAACAATGGACCAAATAACTATGTGCATTGTTATAGATGTCCCTTATAGTGATTTGCATACAAATAAGTATCACCTGACCCTGCAGTGTTCACTTAACCCCTTAGCATCCATTTTTCTCCTTTTATTTAGAGGTTTTTAGCAGCTTGTTCCAGCTTTTCAATGAAGGTGGTTAAACTCAAGACTGCATCATCCCGTCAAATGGAAATATTCTAGATATGTTCCTCAACATTTTGTACACATTTCTAAAAGGCGAAACCTAAGGCTCTTATCCCCTTTTGGCTGCAAACGCCTCTCTCATCCTTTCCAGACATGAAATGTCACTGCACAGCAGGTAGCTCTTTTTTTTGCACAACTATTCAAATAAACCCAGTGTACTCTTCCTGCCCAGGAGGAGAACATAACAAAGAGTGAATATTGGAAGTAGCTTCATTAGGAAGCTGCAGACACGACTCCAAATGGATGCTAATGTTGCTCTGTTTTAACTGGACGTGTTATAAGCAATTGTTTGCCAACCAGTTTGCCATAACAACTTTATAAGGTGATACTTTGTCAGATGTTGTATTTACAGCTTGTTGCGCTGCCCCCAGGTGGCCATAAGCAGGATTTAATGCAGCTTTAAGGACAAATGCAAAGAAAAAGATGACAAAAGCAATACCAGGAGAGAAACAGAATCTACATGCAGCTTCACAGCACAAATCGGATGTCAAATCAATCATCATGTTCATTTAGTTCAGTTTAGTGTTCATGTACGTGGCTGATAATGAAATGCATTTAAGATTCTAATGTAAGATTTTAAGATTTTCCTGAAAATATCTGCTGGGCATCCCAGTGTTCAACAAGACAGAGGAATGCAGATTACAGTACATTTATACATATGAATTGTTTGACTTACTGTAGCTTAGTGTTTGTTATTTGTTTTGTTATTTTTTAATTAACTATTAAACTTTGACACAGTACCATGATATTTGGGGTTTTTAATGTCATATTATAAAAATGTAATCATTAATTAATTAATCCAATAATCCATTAGTTGAATTCTTGTATTAAAAATGTTCACTCATTGAACACTTTGTTCCACTGCTGCAACATGAAGGCCCGGTGAATAAACACATTATTAAAGCAGATTGAAGAGTTCAGCCAGCATTCAGGTCTAGTAGCTCTCACGTAGCTCTCCAAGGTTTATGAAAGCCGTAATAAGGACATGTTTTTCAAGTTAAAATGGCAATTAGCATGACTCATTTTAGTCTTATTTTGAATATTTTTAAACTGGCACACTGTCCTGAGGGTATGCCACAAATAATTCATGAGTATTCATGAGCGTTTAATACAGTCGCTCTGAAGCTCTTACTGTACTAAGTGCCATAAATTTAAGGTAAATTGCTACCAGGTTTTGTCCCTTATCATGCTGTTTGTTTGTAGAGCTGTCGAGCCACTTGAAGTATGCTGATTTATTGACCTCAGGTACATGCAGTTCACTGACAGTGAAAGTGATGTATGGGTACATACTGTGTGTTCGCCCTCAGTGTCACCTGCACATCAGACACTTCAGAGGTATTTTTGGCAGCTAACTTGTAGCTAATTTGTAGACACTGTGAGTCTCTTTGTAAATGATGTTGTGTTGCAAGCTGAGGACACGTGGTTACGGATCTACAGAGAAATGCAGAAGTGAGAGGTACATCTATTAAATATAAAACATATACAGATTATACTGGACACCCAGGTTGCAGTTGCATATATAATTTATGTATGAAATGCCAAAAAGAAAAAGGAACATTTATACACTTTATGTGGTAATTTACTGTTGCTCACACATTCTTGAAAAAGGTATGGGATAACAGTGAGAAATGGCCAGATGTTATATATGGTATGTTATACATATGGTATATTATGTTATATGGTAAAATGTGTTTAATTTCGATATTTCAATAAGGAATTGCAAATATGACTTAACGGAGAGGGGAGTCTGTTTGTTTTCATTTTTACTGTAAATCATTTTTGTATATATAATTGACTGTTACATATTTTGATATGACTCCAGACGAATGCTAATGTTGCTCGGTTTCTGCTGTCAGTGTTTACTGGGTGTTCCACTGTCCCCAGTTTGCCAAAAAAAAATCAATCTATAGTGCTTTAATGAAAATAAAAAAATAAGTTACAAAAAGAGGTTGTGGTTTGGGAAAAAGTAGAAGGTATTGAGGGAAACTGAGAAAGACTTACAGCTATCAAACAGCACTATTTTCAGCAAATCGAAGTAAATTACTGACTTTTTTCCCAGAGTGTAACTAATGCCTACTTCAGCCTTTCCTCTAGCCTTTAGTTTTTACACAGTGAGTTATCAAATATAGCCTTGTTCATCAGTCTTTCTGTTGAGTATCACAACCAACCAGGTTTTAATTTACTTCAGCTGAGAGGCATGTAATTAATTCGCCATAAGCAGTAATGAGTTGCATTGTAATGTAGCATGTAATCACATCCTGCCTAAAGAAAAATTGCCCTGGTGTTTGCCTGTGTGTCTAGATATACCTGCCTTAAGTATTCTTCTCACTGAAATAGATTCAGCCTCTTCAGTTCCCATTTTGAAGTCCTTGAAAGGCATTTCCTTCCCCTTCTTTTGTTACAGAGACATGAATACAGTGGGAAGAAAAAGTAGAAAACAAGGTGCGATTGGTTTGATGACAGCGAGAGAAAAGGGGAAAAGGAGTATCATCCTCTGCATTGCAGGCCCCAAATAACTGTGACTGTCCTCGGTGCACTGGGCTGTGGCAGATTTTAATCAGCTCCTCGTCTCAACCACAGCGTGATACGCACCACGGGAGCGGTGGGACCCAGAGACACAAGCGACTGACGCAGAGGATCTCTTAATGGCACTGAAAGCGGCTAATAATGCAGGACATCAATTATCAATACAGGCATGGTGTGAACACTGATTGTTAACTGTGTGGCACCTCAAACCACAAGAGCACCTCAATAAAAGTGTATGTTTATTTCCACTCATGCAGGGCGAGTGAAATTATATATTATATATATATATTAGATTTGAAAATAAAACTATCAAACACTAATTAGCTGGAACTGCTTCACGTGAAATGCCTACTGCTGGGGATATGTGGCCACGCTAGGAGCCATCATGCTCATCTCATCGTGTCAGCAGTTGCTGCAGTGGCTGCTTTGCAATCAGCTCAGAGTGTCGTCTGTGCAGGCCTTTCCCACTCAAGACGAGCTTTCAGCATTCAAATGATAAATGGAGGCTGGCTGCTGCCTGTCTCAGACATTTCTTCGAGGGAGTATCAGCAAAGGAATCACAAAGCATCTTGGGCCATGAACATGGTTCAAGCTGCACTGATCAGCTGACACAGCTACCACCTTCAGCCTGGAAAGTTGCTATGACTAACATTCTAGCAAACGATTACTGCCGTCACCATGGAAATATGGACTAAAATCTGTTAATTTCATTGGAATTGCCACCATTCATGGATTTGCTCACAAAGGCGAAGTAAGTTAACACAAAGCTTTGGCATAGAGTTCGAATTAGTTGAGCTTCGACACTTGTATTTGTGCTGTTGATCACCTGCAAACTGTCTTGGCAGTGCTGACCTTTGAGAGAACAGAGATTTTGGAGGATTTTATATTAGCTGGTTCGTACCATTCATTTTCACATAATCCTGCTCTGTCAGACCATAAATTGCCCTATGAAAGAGATGCAGCATGGTGACATATGATTGAATGGTATCAATTGTATGCACATTATGTACGTTCCCTTAAATTCACTGTCCAGACAATAAGTCACTATGTCACCTTTAGCTTCCAGCTGTTTGCCTCCCTTCAGCCACTCTCTCTCATCCTCAGCCCTCTGCGTGGCTCCGTCTCTGTCCCTGTCTCCAGCCCCTGCTCATTTCCCCCAGGCCATGTTCCTTCCTCCAACTCCCCAGAGTCAACCTCGAAGCAACCAGATGCCCTCAGACTTTCCCCTGTCGTTCCAGATCCTGCCACTCCCATCTGCCATGCAATCATCTCATTCCCCACACCTGAGTTCCCCCACCTATCTCCCTACCTGCACCTCATTCCCTCATCAGCCACTCCCTACATATACCGGTCCACTTCCTTTGTCCTTGTTGCTATGTTCCTTTCTTGCCTTGTGTTTTGCCTGGCCTGCCTGTTACCTGTCTGCTTAACTGTCTGTAAGCTATTCTGGTCATTAAACCACTAAAGTCATCCTGCTGCCTCTGTCTACATTTGGGTCCAATCCTGCTTTTCCTGAACCATGACAGTATGCACTGACCAAATAATGGACCCGGTGGATGAGGCAGTTGTATTGAGCACAAGGAGGCAGCTCTGTCACTGGCGCTCCGGTTAGTTTCTTCCAAGCCTGGGATAGCGAAGTGGCTACCTGGATTGGCAGAAGAACTAACCACCACTCTAGCCTCCTTGTTTGCTAGCATTGAGCTTGCAAGCTCCCAGCCTGCTAGCCTCCATCCTGCCCTCTGCCCTGCTACCAACCAGCCTGCACTCCACCCCGTTGGCTGTCCCTGCAAAGCCTGAACTCCAGTTGGCCGATCCGGCTGATCTGCAGATCTTAGGTTACCTGCCTCATGCTCTGCTCTCCAGGGGTAGTCCTGCCCTCTCCTGCCCCCTTCCCTGACTCTAATACATTGATTAATGTCCCCCCTAATACATTGAGGGCAGGGCAGGAGGCCTCCGTCTCCGCCTCTGCCCTGCCCCCAGGCAATCCCCCTGAATCCTCCTGCTCCACCTCTGCCCAGGCCCCAGACCGTCCACCTGGGGTCTCCTGCTCCGCCCCCGTCCTTCAGTTCCCAGGCCACTTGCTCTAGAATGTACCTGTAAGTTATTTTTGGTCATTAAACCACTAAAGTCATCCCGCTGACTATTTCAAAGGAATTTTGGTGTCCCACTTTCTGTTGTGAATATGCAGTTTTGGGGGGGGGGGGGGGGGGGGGGTGAGAACAGCTCACACTGAACCATCATCACCAATATCAAGCCAAAGCAACAAGCTAAAAGAGGCTGTTCACAAACCGCAACACCTTTCATAGTTTTAATGTGAAATGTTGTTTCACATTAAAACAATTAGCATTAACTAGACAGAGCTTGAAGCTCTTGTGATAAAAATTAAAATTCCCCAACAGAGCTAATTGAAGCTGAGACAAATGTTTGTGGTAGTCAGAAAAGTGTGAAGGTTGAAAGTTATTTCCTGCAAACATTCACATGAACATAACGTAGCTTTCATGGCCGTCTTACGAACAGGATAGTTTCATGTTGTGTACTTCAACGATCAACAAAGTCACACTCACTAAAGTCTCAGCCACAAATAGTCTCCTCCACGTATTGTTTTTGCAGAGTTTCATTGTAAACATTCTCCATTTCATCTTCTTTGCCTTTGTAATAATGTCTGTTTTCAAGAAAAAGTTTTATAACCACGAATAGAAACCATCAAAACAGATATGCTGTGAGTCTTCTCCCAGAAGATTCACACTGCCAGCAGCTTGGCTGGACAGATAATGGGATGTGCTGAGGACAACAGCCGCTTTCCATGAAGCTGTGTATTGTTGTAAATTGTTCGGCGAGAGCACTTTGTGTAAAGCACAATGTATTCTTTTAATGACTGAACTCCATGGCTGATTACACTGGTGTGAGCGTAGACATCCTGGATGATAATGGTGATAATGAACTGGGGGGTTGCAGAGACTCAGCTGAGCACACACTTCATTGCAGCAGTCTGGCATATGGTGTGAGATTTCCATGCCTCCTCAACATTTGTTGACCTTGATTTGAGCCTGCCTGCCTCCCATACATAATTAGTACCTGTTAATTTCTGCATTCCTCCCCAGCCATCTGAAGTCAGGTGCCAAGTGAGAAGTGGCAAGTGCTTAACCAGCCTCCCTCTGTTTCAGCAGGCTGATGGGTGGTGGAGGGGTGTAGTCAACGGCGGTATTGCTGACCGGCTGAGCTGGCTGGTGGCTGTCCCGCTGACTCACTTAGCTGATCGATAGCTAATTCCCTTAAATAATCAAGGGGCCTCTGCAATGGGAATGTGGTGGGAGGTGTGATAATTGATTACTTTTGCTCTACATTTTCCCCAGTGAGTTCACTCTGTGCGATACTCCGCCACATTTTTCATTGAGCTGTTCACGAGATGCTGAGGTATGCTCCTTCCATGCATCGCATTTGGTTTGGGCCAATACGAGGATATAATTCTCCTTCGCTAAGACATTTACTTTGGTGCAAATCTTGCTGGGCCAACCTTCAAGTGCTGTCTAAGTTAAACGCTTATCCAGAAAAGCAGATCTGTTCGTTTTCTTCCCTGATGAGTTTGTATACACTCAGAAATATGGAAATGGAAAGAAGGAGCCACATGTCCCCTCACTAGTTTCCGTGAAGCTTCAGGATCAACATGTTTGGTCACACATCCCAAAACCCGACAGACTGAATATATTAAAGGGGTCTGATAGCTTCCTCGGAAAATAGACTGTAATAAAACAATTATGTATGGAAGATCCATAAGTTCAACATTGCATTGTGACCCCATTAATCCTCAAATAAAACACAGCTCTGTTTTTCTTTTCCTCACAAAATTGCTCATTAAGCTGAATAATTTCATTGGTTTATTTTGCAGAGAAACAAATTGTGCTTAAAGTGAGTTAAAAGATTAAAAAAACAGCATTTTTGCAGCTGCTCAGATGTGGGATTGAGGACTCTGCTGCTGAAGAGAGGAGGAAAGATGAAGAGGACCAGAGGCGAATTTTTTGCCTGCCTTGCAGTTCTCATGCCTCAGATCTTCTGTGTGTCAGCCTGCTTGTGTGTATGTTTATGAGTGTGTGTGTGTGTGTGTGTGTGTGTGTGCATCTACATCCATGCTATGAGGGCAGGAATAGAGGGGGGTAAAGCAGAGAAATAACATTTTACTCTTGAAGAGGCACTATGACTGGCACAAACCATCTGTTGTTTTATTCTGTATTCGGTGGCTTGTTTATCTGCCAAAACCACAAACATTGTCAGGAAGACGAGATATAAAAGAAGGAAAGTGCAAAAGCACTGAGCCAGCAGCAAGTCAACATAATTGACAACCGCAATCTCACGAGTGAACTCGCATTGATTCATTTCAAGATGTGAATTACTTGGTTTGGACACATTTTCAGTAGTGGGGGGTGCCTACAGTCTCTCTACAGTCGCTTTTATCTCCTATTTAATATGTATTCACACTCAGTGATGGGTATAATCAGTACTGGGTAATCAATCAGTAATGTGTTCATTAATATTACATGGATATTAGCCTCGTGCATGCATCTATCAACAAGGGACTTGTTGACAAAACAATCTCCAGCTTTTAATCATATCACAATCTTCATCAGCAGATGGAGTTTGATTAATCATATATAGATACAATGCTAAATTATAATATACAGAAGTAAGTATACTTAAGCATACTTAAGTCAGCTCAAGACGCTGGACAAGAATGGGTCTTGATTGACTCTCCTCACTGTAGAATTACTTACTTCCTCTCATCAGGCGGTTTTGCAGCATTTGAGCTGAAAAGCCTCCAAAATAGAAGGTTGAAAATAACCACTGACCATTCTGCCAGTGAATACTTTCCCTTAAAATTCATGCAGTTTAATCTTAAATACATTCAGTTGCCTTTGTTCGTTAGCATTTCACCTCCTGACTTACTGACTCTACATATCAACGTATTCTTTAACATTATACTTGTGTGTCTCTGCTGCAAAGTAAATGACCAATCACAAAGCAGGAAGCACTCCTCTGTGTTAAACTGAGTTAAATCCAGGTCATCACAGTTGAGGCCAAAACCATGCACTCAGCCTCCACCCTGACCACACTGTGCTGCTTTCATGTCCAACTACCACCTGTTTCCTCGAATCTCCCTCACATAATCCTCTGTAAACAATCTTGTGACTTCCTCCAGATTGTTGTTGGCATTTGGCACGCTTTGAAACTAAGACTTTCATTGAGGAAAATCCGAGCAATAATGATGTAAATATTGGACAGTTAGACCCACAGTGCAAACATCTGTGCACAAAACTCTTGGATTATGCTGCACAAGCTGTTCAGAGAAACACGATGGACAATAATCTTTTTTTCAGAGCTGAAAATAGACAGCTCTGTTAACTAGCACAGGAGGAGGCTGTGGTGGAACTGCAGGAGCTAAATTGGGTGGCTTTCATTTTTGGGTTACACTTTAATTGAACAGTCCAGTATTAATAAACAGCTTGGTTAACCCTAGATTAGCTGATTACAATGCTGACATATTATATACCTTTTAAGTTTATATGGAGATATGGAGCAACATTTGCATTAATTATGCATCATGTTTCTGATGTCCTCCTTTTAGCTGTTTAGCTGCTAAATGCTCCACTATATTCATCAGCTAGTCGTTACTTTGGTGGTGCTGAGCAGGAAGCATTCAGCGGGTTTTAAGATATTTTTTATTATTAATATTTTTGACGGTTGTGACCAAAAAAGCTGCACTATGAGAGCCTTCAGAGTGAACCAAAACACTGAAGTTGCAGGCGTAAAAACCAAAGCAATGAGCTGAAAGACACTGTAAAGCTCCGTAGGGCTGAGGGAAACTGCAGAGTCAGATGAGTAAAGATGTACATGCATGTATGATGCAGTATACCAGAATATCAGCTGTTTCATTCATGTTTCACAATCACTGGCACACACACAAGCTGTATTCATGTAGGCTGACAGTGTCGGCCATTATAACCTGACGTTTCTCTCTATTACTCTGCTGATGCACTCGTGCCAACGCAGTTTGCTGCCTCAGCTCCCGACACCCCAACCTCCCTCCTATGTGTTATATTTTGGCATTGTTGATTTACATGTTTAAAAGTGAAACAAGAGTATGATATTTTGAGAAATACGTAAAAGTTAAGAAACTGAACAAGGGCCACTAAAGCCCACGAAGTAACACTTACTATCTCATGTGTAAATACAACACGTTGGGCTGTGCTGAGCTATTTCTTGGCCAGACGCAGTGACTTCCTGTAGTCTCCACTGGTTGCCTGGAAATCTTTTAGTCAAAACTCGTAGCAAAAATATTTGTGCCACTTCAGAGGTGGTGGTTCAACATCTATTCAGAGCCCCTGTTGTCATCTCTGTCATTGTCTCAGATTCCACTACAACTAATTATGATCTAATTATGTCAGGAATAGACTGAAACCTGAAAGACTTGAAGTGTGACTCCCAATTTGCTTATGAAGACTTGAGCCTTGACTTTTCTCTAAGCACTTAAACAAAGATCTTCATGTTCTCATTGGTTCGATCTGGTCCCTGCAGGGCGACTCAGCCCACGTCTCTTGTGAGGACTCTTATGCTTCAAAGCAAATGGAATTAAGCCAAGTGGCCTAGTCTGCAACAAGCTGGCACCTGCTTTAAGCACCTAGTGTGAAACCTGCCTCAGCTAGCCTTTGACCTTATAATTATACATAATTTAATTCTATTATGTGAAACCTGGTCCAACCTTTCCTGAAAGCAGGTAAAACTAATGTAATGATATTTAAAAAAAAGACACATTTTCCCCTGTTATCATCTTTTTTTTATGCCTGATTGATTATAAGGGTTTGCTGAAAGCACTAAGTCATTATCATTGGCTGATAGGCTTTATTATATGGCTTTTTACTGGATTGAAAGCACACTTATCACTGTACCTTTTATGCAAGAGTTGGCTGGCACTCGTCTCTCTCTCTGCTTGTAGAACAGCCATCGGTGTAGTTTTATTTATAAGTCCATTCTTGGCCCAGTTTCTGTCATATCTTTGGAATTATACTTGTCCGAAATCTGGTTAATGCTACATTCACAGGACTTGTTCCCATTATCCGTTTCCATGCATATGGATAAAGGGGCTTTTAAAATACTGCCTTTTTATAGTTGGACCTCAGTACAAAATGTGTGTGAGTGAATGAAACTACTATTCCAGTTAAAAAAGACACTTAGAACAGCAGAGATGTGAATATGATGAAACAAGTGATGCGGCATGTGAGCTGTTGTAGTAGGATACAGGTACCCCCCAACCCCCAATGATGTTTTTGCCTTCATTAATGGCCATTTGTTCATGTTGAACATGCTAGCTATTATTTCAGATTCAGGCAGTATTTCAATATCAGCTTTTGTAGGAAACTCTACTGTATTTATACTCTGTTGTTGTTTAATGTCAGTGGGGCTTAGTGAAGTAAAGGCTAAGTGAAAGTCAAACTTTTCTTTACCTGGCAGCTGTGCCTGGAGGGTGTACTGTATGTAGTCCAAAAAGGTAGCGTGCTTTGAATACCACCGCCATGTTCCACAAGTTTACAGGTGTCTTACTTTGCATAACTGAAAGCAAAAACCTGGCTTGTTTTACCCGGAGCTCTTCTGTATTCATTGCCTGTCTATGCAAATACCATTCCCCCTGTCTCATCGGTATATTTGGAAACCTTTCGTATTTGTTTATCTTTCCCAGAACGGGCTCTGTCAGAGGAGGATGCTGACCTTTCAGATCCACCCGAGTGACCCAACAGCAGCCGCAACCAGTGTGGAAAGATCCCTGACAGACAATACCCTGTCAGACACATGGGTAATGTATAAGCTGCTGAGAGCGGCCGACCTGTGCAGCGAGGCAGTGACAGAGGGAGAATGTTAACCTGATGTTTGGCCTCATTTCTCACTCTCTCTATCATATCCTATCGAGTTAGCGTTTAAACACACACACACACACACACACACACACACATATACAGTATGTTAGTTAAACATACTTTTGGGAATATTATACTCTCTTAGTTAATTCCCCGTGGGCTTGCCCTAAACTTAGTTTGCCCAATTAAGACAGGATCCAGTCTAGATCATTCTGAACACACCTGCACTGACACAAAATTAGCAACGCCTCATAAGAAAAAAGTTTCCTCAATCAACTGTGGTTTAATCATCATTGTTCTCATTGTTTTATCACTGTATCATTAACACTGGTCAATAATTTTGTTGTCATTATCCCTCTCTCTTATTCTACGCTCCCTTTTCTTCTCCCAGTGCTGCTTTATTGTACAAGTGCAGCATGGTAAGTTCTGTCAATTCCTGTTTTCCCTTTGTACGTTCACCTGCTGCTGTTTTGCTACTGCCGTTTTGTTTTGCCTGAGTTGTCATTATTTCATCTGTATTGTCAAACCAAATGGGTTGTGTGTTTGTTTATGATTCGTTTTGTGTTCCCTTTCTTTCAGTGGAGCAGATATTGTGGGAGGCTGGGCACCCACGGCGAGGTCCCTACACTTTATGCATGCGAGTGAAAGTGCTGGAGCGTGAATATAGATTGCATCACTTTTGCTGTGAGAATTGTTGTGTTGCACCTGAGGTGAGTAAATGGTAGCACCCCTGGGCACTCCTCAGTGCAGTCTGCCTCTCCACAAGTGGCTTCAGCTCAGTTTCCCCAGTTTTTCTTAGTTCATGTTGGACTGCAGTTTTAGATACTTTAGGCTTCACATACAGTTTTAGATTTAGTATTAAGGCCTTTTCAACTTTTTTTTTTCCCTTATTGGTTTCAGTAACTTTTATTCTGCTATTAATATGTTTTCCTCCCCAGCAGCTCCTGTCCCTGCCTATTTGGTTGTCTTTGTATTTCAATAAAACATTTGGTTTATTGAGAAAACATCTTGTCTTGTGTCAGTAATACGTCTGCGTGCGTCATCCTTAATCTTCAAAAGAGAGTATTTCCTGGGGTGCAGTTCCTGAGGTGGCGTTGTGGGTCTTTTCCCCGTTCTTCCCTTATTGCCCTCGCCACATAATTTGTTGATGCCCACCTGTTTGCAAAGAAATAGTTACAGCACCACAATGAGGTTTAAATTTCTGTTTGTGTTTGGATTAAACAAATAAGATAAGGGATAATTATTCAGCTTTAACGGTGCTGCTAAGTGGATTCTTGAACTTTGGACAGAGCCGGACTTGCTGTTCCCTCATGCTTCCAGTCTTTATGCTAAGCTGATTGCCTCCTGGCTCCAGCTCCAAATTGAACTTACAGACATGAGAGTGTTATTGATTTCTTCTCATCAACTGACCACAAGATTGCAAATTATGCAAGTTATTCTTTCAAACTTCCATTAATGTGTATACTGTTTGAGTATACGTGTTGAGACAATCTGTGGTCATAATGCACTTTAAATACATTTTGATTTTACTAGACTGTCCTCAGATGTAGCATATTAAGTAATTCATGTCTCTGTTCTGTCATTTATTTTATTGAACGGTTAATTCAAATTGAGCTTATCATTTTCATCTCACTGGAAGAGACGTTTAAGCATTGTTTTACTTCAATATTTTCTTTTCATTTGTTTGGCAAAATGTGGAATTGTGAGTAGCTGAACATGATTGTACATCAGCAAACAAGAACTGAATCTGACAGTCGACATTTCAATTATTCGAGTGTTTCAGAGTGTAAAAAGCTTAATTTTGAGAATTGCTGTTCTCCTGTCAAAGACGTGAAGACACGTCAATATTTCCTGAGTTTGCCAGGCACTGTAGCTGTTCAGGTGGTTTCAATGTGTTTTCAAGCTGTTCCTCCTCTCACCAGAATTTGTCTCCGTGGATTAGTAAAGCAGGTTAACAGAAACTGAAACAGCAGCTGCACATCAGCCTCCATATGCCACTGCTTCTTACCATTCCTCCCAGTTATAAAGTGAAACTGGGGGAATGTGAGGTCTATGATTCTTAATCCACATACTGATTTTTTTCAATCATATGTTGTTCATTAGGTTCAATGTGGCTTATCAATGAGAAGAAAAGAACCAACTGATACCAATTCCTTTGATCTTTAGTCATGTCGGAAACTATTTTAATTCTGAAAATAACATCATTACGCAACATCACTGCATTAAGGACATTAAAGACAAACTGAAATTTTAATTCTCACTTTGTATGTAAAGAAACATATACTGATATTGTAGCTATTGGGCATATGTTTCCACTTTCCAAAATAGGATAACACACTTTTATGTGCATTTATGGAAACCACTGCCAAGCTTTGTGGGGGGCGTTTCCCATGGCAGCAGCTGACTGACACTTGAGGGCAGGTGTTGTCAGGAGAAGCTCTGTTAACTTCTATGATGCCTGTATAACCTACAAATGTTAGCAATTTAAAGGAATAGTTGGACATTTTGGGAAATACACTCCATTAACATCCTAAAGCCTCTGCTTGTTGCCTGACAACTAGTCCTGCTCAAGAAATAGCTCAACAAGCTGTCATTTTTACACTTCAGTTATTTAGTGAGGTTTAAATATGCTCATAGGCAGTTTTTTGTTACCTTTGGATAAGCCAGGCTTGCTGTTTCCCCCTTTTTTCCAGTCTTTGTGATAAGCTACCCTCAGTAATATGTTTCAGTTAATAAGGAGTCCTGCAGGTATTATGCAGTGAACGTCCTGCAGGACTTTTTATGTACTTCTCATTTAACTCTCGTCGGGAAAGCTAATTAATCCCAAAAACCTATTCCTACAACACATCTGTCCCTTCACAACGTTCAAAATTTGAGAGGACCCTTTGTGCTGTTAAGTTTGTATTCCACCTGGAGAGTGGATGCTAGTTAGCCAGGCTTGCTAACGTTAGCACTGTTTCCCACTAGGCTACTTTTCATTCATGTCACACCTGCTGGGTAATCGGCAGCTCCTACACACTCAGTGTTGAGTTCGCCCTTTATTAGAAAGGCTCAGTTGACCCAGATGGCAAATGATCAAACAATCAAAACTCACATCAGCAGCCAGGAGTCCTATAATCACAGCACTTTGTGCGTTACTTCATGATTCAAACCACAACAGTAGGCAAGGAGCGCTCAAATCAGTGATGGGACAAAGCAACGGCTAACAACGTCAGGAACCCAGCTTGTTAACTGCCTGTGAG
This sequence comes from Enoplosus armatus, assembly GCF_043641665.1. Taxonomy (NCBI): domain Eukaryota; kingdom Metazoa; phylum Chordata; class Actinopteri; order Centrarchiformes; family Enoplosidae; genus Enoplosus; species Enoplosus armatus. The sequence goes on from NC_092180.1 coordinate 5,798,260, forward strand.
GCAAAATATTGTCAGTGCTCACCCACACAGATATTGCACCAATCAAATGCCAATAATGCCATTTGCAATCAATGTCAAAACCAAAAATTCATGCACCCTGGGGAACATAAATGTAGGCAGGGGCACACAACTTACATGTCTTTTTGACAAAGTAAATACACAATTCAAAACAAAAACAAACACAATGAATTTTAGTTCCCCTTCCACTAACTACACTGTGTTAAGACTTAAAACTGTAAATACTAAATTACATGCCACAGTTTGTAACAGTATTGTGACCTCTACAGATGTTTTCACCTGGAATATGACTAAATATGCAAAGTCTTCTGATTTCTGACCTCTCACCTTTATCCTCCACCCAGACGTGAAGGCGTCCATGTTCATTAAAAATCCCAGGATTGCAGCATAGTGCACTGTTGACCGTTCAACTGCTGTAGAGGCTCATCTGATAAAGAGACTGATGATTTGGATTATTACAACAGGCTAGGATTATAGGTTAAACTCATTTCCAGCGAGTTAGCTTGAAGAAAATGAATTCGAATTTAGCCAATAATAAATTTGACATAGCCTCAATTTAGATAGCAATCGTTTAATTTCATTCAAATTAATTTGGCTCAGCTGGATGTGTGAATTAACCTGCCTATACACTCCAATGAAATATGTACATTCTGCAGCAAGGGCTCGGCATCAGTTAATTGATTTCAGCACCCTGCCAAACAATCACATCCTAAATTGTTGTGCTTAATTAAAACAGGCACAATCTACCCACAGAGCACGTTTTTTTGTGATGAATGAAAGAAAGCCTCGCTTGTGCAAATATGTACTTGATGCTGAATAAGCAGTGTGTGTGTATCTGCATGTTTTAATGAATAAAAGAACCATTTCTGTTAGAATATCTTGAATATGAGGAAATCCTTAGACGATTTTCAAACTCATGTGAAAGCATTTAATATTAAATCACAAGACGAAGAAAACAGTGTTGAAAGTGGGGGTTTGGTTGTTTATTAAGGCATCATCAAGTTCCATAACATTTTACAAGCAGCTGTAACTGATGTAGAAGTCTCCCATTATCCACCTGCCGTGCATTATTTCTGCAGTAATCACTGCGATTCTTTAACACTGCGACACAGAACTCCTCTCTCTCAGTCAGACAAAATGCTTCTTGCGCTGATTGATGTCTGGAATTAGAGCGAGGAAGGAAGCAGACCTGCCGCGCCTGCCGCCGAACCATCTTATCACGGCAAAAGAATCACACATCACTGAGTTATTGTTGGCTGTTTAGGCCATGCTGAGGCACATATCAATCATAATCAGGATGTAAATTGATCGAGTGTGGGTTTCACTCACGTAATGATAAGTGAACAGATTGAGGGAGATGAAAGGTGTATTTTATGGATGGATTTTCTTCACATATACAGTTATAAAGGTGTGTTTTTTTATATAACACAGAAAAGTTTAGAAATTAACAATTATGAACTATTGTTAGATGTTATCGTACAAAGGCATTAGATACATAAAAGGACGAGAGAGTGTAGTTAATCCCTGCCTATTCCCTCATTACACAACCACGTTGTCTCAAAAAAAGAGACTTTTATAGGTGAAGGTTGTCACTCAAAGTTAAAGCAAACTTAGGAAAAGAATAACAATAAGACAAAATTAAGTTTTCAAAATTCAGCATCAGGTATGTTCTAATCCTGTTCCAGGTATGCAGCAGGTAAACGCTATGTAACTCTTCAAGGTGCACACTGTCGCTACGAGAAACTCAAATCTCCATTTGGACACCTGGAGGTCAGAAGATTTAAACAGTATATTATGATGATATAGTTGTTGCTACTGAGTAGTGCTAAGACCAAATACACAACTCCCTTCCTGAATACCAAAACCTCAGTCTATGAATAACAAAACAGCACCCAGCCTCCCTCCACCTCCCTCACTGGTGTAGAAAAACAAACTCAAGTCTTTGGTTTGACGGTTCAATTCTCAGTCTCTGGCTGTGACTGCCAGTTGTGGAATATCTGAAAGCGCAATTCAAATTGAACTTCTTATTGCCTTCCTGATGCCATAACAGCAGGTGATTGTTGATATGGATAATGCTATTGTTCACCATGGCTTCTGAATTTTGTTACAAAGGCCTCAACGGGCCAGCTGTGTCATCTGTTTACTGAGCTGCAGAACAACAGCACTTTTCTTTCACAAATGTTTTGCATCAGCAGGAGTCTCATTCTGCTTTCTTCTCTTTAGCTGATCTGATTATATGCTCATGTTTTTGTTTTGCTCATCTTCAACAACAGCTTCTGGCCCCCATTCACACGAAAAATAATCAAAATTAAACCAAAAAGTTATAACAAATATTCATTTTTGACATCCTTCATTGACTGCAAAGCATATTCCTCATTAGGAAAGACTTCATTTGATTCCCTTTGGCAACGTACATAAATGGCTGACAGTTAATTTTGGCTTTTGTAGTGTAGTTCAGATAGATTGCCTTCAGCGATCCCTCTATTTCAATGCAATAAATCTACTCAACACAATGCATAATCTAACAAGTATCATTTGTGGTGGCTGACAACAGACCTTTGCAAACTCCTTTGTAATTTCCATCCACAAATGTCTCTTTCATGTCCAGTCTTAATTACAAAGCTCCACATTATAGATTGTCTATCAAATGCCAATAAGCATCACTGTCAGACTTTCCTTCAAGGGAGTTCATGACTTTGGTCTTGGGGGAGTCTTTTCAGTTTCGGAGGCGTCCAGGAAAGTTGGTCATTTGGATGTTGTCCCCTTGGAGTCCTGGGTTGTAATAGGCCGAACCACCAAAGTTCAAGTCCAAAGGGCCACTGTTGTCCAATCTGAGAACTAGAAATGAAATATTAACATTAAACATTTGTACCTTTTAACTCTTCAGTTTAAAAGCCTCATCATGACCTTGTGTTATGCAGAAAAGTAGCATGTATTTTCCCCTGTTAATGCTGGATTTACAAGGGAGGTTTAGATGCTGTCAGTGGTATTTAAATCCTGTCCCATGTTTTTGACTTTGACTTGAAATCTGGTATCAAAGGTAAAATCCACCCTAAAACACATGCATCACCGTTATAATCCAACGGTTACTGTTGATGTACTTGTGTCTACTTTGTTGTTTTGGCTTGTAATGTTCTTATTCCCACAAATAAGTGGCCAAACATAGACAATGCAACATCATATTGACATTATTGATATATTGATACTGAGAGGAAGGGTTCCCTTGCTGAGCTTCCAATTGGACCAACATTCAAAGAAATCAATCATACGAAGCTCTTTTCCTGAACAAACTATCATCATTCCTCCTGAGTCACTATGGTCCTCTGCACCTGCAAGTAGTGAATGCAGCAGGTTCACCCCCATTGTAAGGAGGTTTCTGAAAGTAATTTTGGGGAAATGTAGGAAATCACTACTGAGGTAAGAGTAAACAAGGCAGATTGAAGGTAAATAGGTGCTCTTACACTTAACGACAAAATAACAACTGCAACGCAGAGATGTGGTTGCCAACCCTGCAGGATCTACTGAGAAAATGTTGCCTACATTTCTGGAGAATCATAAGCAGTGATTCCCAACAGTCACTCTTCGACAAGCTATAATTTCAAAAATAAAGAAACATGTTTCTGTCTGTAAATGTGTGAGTGGGCTTTTTCTTTTCCAAACTGAGGGTCCAATAATAGAGGGTGTTGTATGTTGTACAGATTGTAAAGCGGGTAAATTTGTAAATTGGGGGTATAAATAAAACTGACTTGACTTGTTATGTTTACTCTAAGTTGTATAGTTGGTTAAAGTACAACTGAGATCAAAAGTTACCATTCCAGCAGCCAAAAATCAAAGTGATTTTTAAATTAATTGATTAGTTAATATATTTTTTATCACTAAAAGGAGAAAAACAAGGTCTTTGGGGATCAGAAATGCTTCTTTAGCCTCCAAGCCAACAAACTTTAGCTGGTAACTGTAGTTCACAGGGCAAGGACAGTGGTATCAGCAGTGGTATTGAATAACAACATCTATACGGATGAATAATTATGCGTATGATAGAGATGGCAGACCCTCTCTGGCCTCTCGCAGGCCTTTTATCATTTTTTTTTTGAGCATGAATCTTGTTGCCGTGTTTTTTCATGTTGCCACTATACTGGTGCACAGCGAGTTCATTAGCTGAGCAATGCTTTTTTTTTTATCCCTCTACATTGTTAAAAGGTATATTGTATAAAAGCTGTTTACCACAGCTTTTCCTCCATTTTTGGAAGATTGCTTTCATTTCAAGAGGGAGCCTCTGAGTACGGGCAGCGTGTTTTTCAAGGATCAATTCACATTGAAAGGCCTCCTGTTGCCCCTCCCGTGTTTCAGAACGTATGTCTGAAACCAGTCTCAGGACCCATCACTTAGAATGTAATCTTACTCATCTTAAATATGCAAGCATGTGCGCTGCAGTAGAAAAAAACATGCAGCTTAATTCCAGTGGGACCGTAACAGAGAGGTTAAGTGAGTATGAGGCAGTGTGAACCGTGAGAACACAATGCTGTCGTCCTCTAAGTTCATGGCAAGAATGAGACAAATTGCAAGCTGTCATAGTACATGATCCTATTTTGCATGGTAAGGTAACTTACTTACTTACTTAAAAGCAGGATGGAGTGTGTGTGTGTGAGAGAGAGAGAGAGAGAGAGCAACCAAGGGCTTGAAGGAATAGTTTTGGGAAATACACTTATTTGCTTTCTGACTAGATGAGAAGATCAATACCACTCTCATGTCTGTATATTAAATGTGTCGCTACAGCCAGCAGCCGGTTAGCTTAGCTTAGCATAAAAACTGGAGGTAACACAATTTGCCTACCAACATCTCTAAAGCTCACTAGTTAACACGTTACAGCTAGTGTGTTTAATCGATTTATAAAAATGCAGAACTAGTGGAAAATAGTGGTTGAGCGATGAGCGAGCGAGTGATAATAATGGGTATTTAGCACTGTGTTTGCCGGCCACCTACCTGAGGGTTTTTTAAATATTAGAACACTTTGTCAGATCAAGTTGGCGACTCTAATTAAATCCTCATGAAGCAATCACAGATAACCGTGTAATCACACGTGTCCTCGTGTGGAACTCTCCTTTGAACAAAGTTCAGCCTTTACTGTACAAGGCGGCTGCAGGATTTAACATACCTGGGTCTGCAGGATACTCCTCCACCAGCTTCCTGTGAGAGAAACCCTTCCGGTGTTTCTTTTTCAGGATGATGTAGGCCACCAGTCCCACGCAGGCCACGGCCACCGCCGTGCCCAGTACAGCCCCCCACGCTCCCTTTCTCTTACTCATGCTGGAATCTGAGGCCAAACCTTCATTGGAGGAATAAAGGGTCAGGGGAGGGGGGAGATAATACATAATTTGTCAACAACAGAATTATTTATATCAAATGCCGTCTTTGAGGGTTAATTGTCAGATAATTATGGCTGAAATGTGTTTTTGAAATTGTGTTTCCAGTGGCAGCACTCTGCATAGATACACATCCCAATTAGTCAGCTGTACAGATTTGACTAATTTACGCTGCAATAATTAATGCAATTAACATGCCAAAATCACGATAATTTCTTGAATACATTTAAATATATTTTAAAGGCTGCAGGCTGTGCTCATCATCGAGCTAAGGTGAAATGTGACTGAACATTACTTTAGTTCCCATTATATTGAATCATAGCTAACTTAATGCAGTGACAACTGCTTCCGTTTCTCCACAGACATGTAACTATAGCACAGAGCTCATTATTATCTGCACACATGAACATCTGGGCTCTCACATTATTTCAGCTGTACAGGTGATAGGTGAGATGCATACAGTTCAAAATATAAGTGACCAATCAACAAGAGCTTCAGTTGCTGTAACAAGGCTGACCTATTCTAACCTTCACCATTCTAATTAGTGTCTTAACATTGCATGTGAAAACTTAAACTAATTGTAAAAAGTAATAGTTGAAGTTACTTAAAGAGCTTTAAGTGGGGGGAGAAAGGCTGTTTGTGAAAGTGACAGTATTGTATGCAATATCCTTAGACAGTGAAATACTACATTTGAACTTTATCAGGACTCACACATAAATAATTCAGTGGCTCCGTTTATCTACAAATGGCTCAATTTACCCACTTGCTGAGATCAATTTACTCCTAACCTGAAGCTCAAATTGAACCAAAAGACCATTTTTTTCATGCATTGTTATTTCAATTCTCGTTTTCTTTAGCCGCATTTTTTCACTTATTTGACAGCAGACATGATAGATTATGAGTGAAAGTTTTAGTTTTAGTCATTTCTATTCATTGGGGAAACCTTTTAAGTAGAGATGTGGTCATCTTACCCCACTCTCCTTTGAATATTGGCTCACAAATATGTTGAGGTTGACTGTAAGTATAAAATATTTCCCTCTATATTTGATATAGGTTCAGCAAAACAAAATACATGCTTATAAAATCACATCATCCTAATCTAAATCCCTTACAGGTGTTTAAGTGTTAATGCTAATAATCTTAGTCTACTGGTCAGTTGGTCGGTCCACCATTTCGGTTTGATAGCTCAACAACTATTAGATGGATTGCTATGAAACAGATATACGTGTTCCCCTGAGGATGAATACTGCCGTCTTTGGTGATGCCCTGACTTGACTCATGTCCAAATACCTGCAAATCTACATTCCCATCATCCTCAGCTGTACATTAACTTTAGCGTGAATGCTAGCTAACATGTTACAGTAAACTAAAATGGCGATCATTGTGTATTATACAGGCTAAACGTCAGCATGCTGACGTTGACATTGTGAGCATATTAGCATGCTGATGCTTGCATGATGTTAGCACTTATATGCAGCCTCACAGAGCTGCTAGCAAAGCCATAGACTCGTAGTCCTGTTGTATTATTATGAAATATCATTACAACCTGATGTCATTGTAACAGCTATATGTTGCCTTGGCCTAGTGAGGTCAACCAGCTGGAGTGAATGGATATTTTTATTTATTGATGGCAGTAAAAGCAAAAAGTTGCCGTGTAGGCTCATATTTATAGACTGTGTTTATCTGTACTCAACCGTCTGTGCTTTTGTACAGTTTTTGTGCGCACGCTGTGCCTGTCATGGTAACTGTGGAGCCGTTTTTTCTTCCTGTGTTGCCCACAATTTCACAACTGTTTTCCAACGGTTTATTGCCATCATCTGTTAGTGTTATGTCCTGCTGTCACATCTGTCCATGTGATGTGGGTTTTATTTTAATCCCAACCTTGTGCCAGCACTCTGAAGGCCTTATTTTTTCCCCTCTTGCCATGATGTCAGCAGTGAGCTCGCCCACATACATTTTGCAGGAGAAGTGTCTTTTATTCCTGACTGCAACTGGCCTCATCAACAAGGCCTGGGACTCCCACTGACGCTGTCTCTTGTCCCGCCCCATGGACGCTACACCTAACATTGACATAAGGTCTCCACATCTGACTCAATGCGTTACATTAATGCACATTTTTGGATTATTATCTCTGCACATATTCTTTATACTTTATACTGTGAACATGTGCACATCCCTTGTACAGCTGTTTTCATTTTAAAAACGTCAATTAATCTGACACTGATTCTGATTTTCAGGTAGATATATATAGATAGCCATTTCCAGTCCTATCACCTTGATCTTGTGGTCGACACCAAAGACTAGTCTCACGCCCCTGCACAGAGGCAGCACAAGTATCTTTGACCTCAGTCCCTGACCGCCTCTTTCAGTTTTTTTTGCCACTAAAACAGAGTTTCATTGTCCCGCTGAGAAGGTGGTTGTAATAGACCCCTTCACTCATAGCAGTCACATCGATAGCACCTGAAACCCAATCTGACCTTTTCCTTTGAAAGAAGGGGCGTTTGTCCTCTTGCAGTGGGAAAATAGATGTAGGCAAATGTGGGTCAGTGAAAGGGCGGAAAAAAGGCAATGTGTAAAACAAGTAACAGTGAAATATGTTCTGCAATGAGCACAGCGTTACTTTAAAACCAAGTCTCTGTAGGTGATCTGGATTTTGTGTCTGTTCTGTTGCCTTATTGCTCAAACCTTAACACTAATTTTATTTTTTCCTGGTATCTATCGGATGTCATGCTGCTAGGAAGACACACAAAAAAAGGTATTTTTCTGTACACAGAAATGTGCACCAGATACTGTGACACCTGAAACTGCAGCAGTACCTCTTTCTGAGTCGCTCCCTGAGGCTGCACTTTTGTCTGTCTCATTGGCCTTCTCAGGTGTGTTCGGAGCAGCGGTAGTTGTAGTCGCAGGGCTCGTTTCTGTGGTCTCAGATAGGAACACTGTTGTAGATGAAGACGCGGTGGACGTCTCATTTATCTCTGGCGTCGTTGTGGTTGTTGTGTTGGTAGATTCTGTAGCATTAGTTAACCCTGCATCTTCATCTGGTTTTGTAGTGGATTCTTGCGTAGCATTGCTCTCTGGAGCCAAGGTGACCGTCGTCTGGAAATCGGTGTGATTGGAGTAATCTGGAAAGCTGGTGGAGTTTTGTGCCCTCAGATGAGTTGAGGAGTTTTGAGGAGCCGTCGTTGAGTTATAAAGTTCCTCCCCGGCTTCTGTCATGTTGATCTGGCTTGAGTTTGTTGGCTCTGTAGTTGCATTATTAGGAGAAACGGTGGCGTTCATTGCTGATTCAGGTTGATTGGTTGTAACGTTTGGAAATGTGGGAGGCTCGGTGGTAGTGACAACAGGCAGATCATCAGATGTTTCATTTGCATCCTTATCTTGGTTAGTCACATTCTCCTCTTCTTCAGTATTTATTGCCATGGAGCCAGATGCTATCCCACTGCTGTAATCATTACTTGACTCCATAGCAGGCGCATCCGCTCCCAGATCATATTCTGCCTCCTCTTCAGTACCTGCAACAGCGTTTTGACTTCCAGCTGTATTTTTGGCTGGTACACGGAGCCAGCTTTGATCAATTGTCCGCCCCGGAGAGTCGGTTGATTCCTGGAGCGATGCCAGGTGAAAGGCTTGTACAAGCAGAAGGAGGCCTGCTGTGATTTTTAAATACAGTTCCATTTTCCCTTTTGGTTTCACTCTGAAACACAAGAGAGAACATAGAACATTATTGTCCTTCTTGAAATAAATATAATCCATTTTCAAAGTGCCAAAGGTTGAGCAAGTTCAGATTCACAATTTGTACATACAAGGAATATTATTGTTTATCAGCTTTCAGTGGACTGACTGTGTTATCATTTTACAAAATTCTGTTGTCAAAATGAATAATTCTCAGCAGATTGTCAATAAATATTTGTTATTTTTGTTTTACACGTGAAGAGAATAGAGGAACTTATAAACTCTCGTTGCCTTGAAAATCAATTTGAGCCTTTTTTATGTGTTGAGCTTCATGGTTCAAGGTCCCCCTTACTTGACTGTTCAGAAGCTTTCGACTGTAACGCATGGTCTTTGTCTGAAGCTTGTTCAGTTGTCATGGAACTGTAGATGTTCAAACATTACTCTGAGCACTTTTCAGACATCTCATCCCCATCGTCTTAAAAGTTGAGATTAAAGGTTGAAAGCTAAAGTTGGTCAAAAGTAAATAAGTGGATAAGGTCAGAAATCAACCATGAAGCTCAGTTCCGAGCAAACTGAGCAAAATTAATCTGCTAATCTGCTAATGAAGACCATGTCATACGGTTGAGAGCTCCAGAAGTGAACATTGTCAATTTTTTATGTGATTTCGCATACATCTGCCAAGCCGCAATAAACACTGATATGGGGAAAATGGTCTTATTATATCGTGTTATTATCATTGTTTCAACCATATCACCCAACTCTACATTGCTGTATGTTGACAATATATCCATGATAACTTGAAATGATCCACACAGGGCAGCTATCCATTCAGAAACTGAGTAGCAAGAAACACAGAGGAAGAAGAACTTGATTTGCAGAGAACAATGAATGTAAATATTTTTGCAGCATGTAACATATAGTAGGCTTTTCTTATAACCATGCAAAGATGCATTCGCTGTGAGTATTTGTGTGTCATTCCTCCAAACCCATACCCATGGTAACAGCTTCACAACATAATTAAAGTCCTTCCCCTGTAATTTTGAGTCAGGATATGAAGACATTGGACGCTGGACATAAATGCATATTTTCTTCAAATGAAGATGAAAAGCAAAAAAAGTGGAGTCTGTTCACCGCCCGCTGAGGACAAGCACCATCAGGAAAGAGCCACAGGTGTGAAACTGTTCATTGCAGCCTTCAAACTCTCCCCGACCACACGCAAAGACTGTGTGCAGCAAGACATCTCAGCTTGTTCAGATTTTCCAGAAGCACAAAATCACCTGCTTCAACAGCGCAGGTCATCTGCACTGACACAAGTCATAATGAAAATCCTTGAACGACTAATCCCGTCCCACCTCCCGTCTTTCAGGGAACTGCTCAGTTGATGGTGCGGTGGACTTGGGCCACAACGTCATGAACGTGACATCCCTGGCTGCTACATCAGGAGCTTGTTGGTGAATTTCAACGCAGTCATCCCTGCATTGTTACACAGCGAGTAACCACGGTTCGACACAGTCCCATAACAATCTCCAGTGAGATCCGTGACTTTATGACAGCATGAATTTACACAGGTGCCCTGTGAGAGATGTGTTCTCCCCTCAGCTTCACTTCAATACACAAATGACTGCATCTCCAGTTGTTCCCTACGGGGCACTCCCACTGCGAATCACTTTGTTGATCTGTTGCTTTGTTCTGAGCTGATTCTTGTTATAATCAGTGCAAATGGCTCCTTCTACAGTGTGTAATGTTGTGGCCTGCAGCAAAGGAGGTTTGAGCATGCAGATCTGGATATTTTACATTTCTGTCATAACATATTAACATACTTCAACAAGTCAATAAGGGTACCACGAGCTGAGAATACATTTAGAAGAACTAATTTTCTTTTAAACCAATGAATTGTTCATCAAATCTTTTAAAAACAAGTTGGGATTTCAACCTCTCATCCTTTTCACACTTCCAATAGATGAAACTGTTGTTTTTGTTACAATCGTATTGATTGTCAATGACCAGTGAGCCAGGATTGTGCAACTGTGGTCAGTGTCTCAGCAAGCTCGTCCACTCAACAGCCATGTTTCTGTGTTTTTTTATATTCTGTAGGAAATAAAAGACCCAGCCTGCTGTGTGAAACAAGATCAATCAAACTACTCAAGTGTGATGATTATACCATACTAAGAGCACATAATTAAAGAAAATGGCTCTATCCACCAAGACAGGAGGGGGCAATTTAGGGTTTATACTGCAGCTGTGGAAAATAATTAACTGGAATAAACTGAGCGATTAATTTGCACCTTGAGATTAAAGTTCGCAACTGTGAGCGTGGCTGAAAATGCCTTTTTAGCATTTTTCAGCGCTCACGAGTCAAAGGTTAACGTTTTGACCTGCCAAGTTGTCACCAGACGAAAAAGAGTTGCAAAGCGTTTTCAGTACGAAACATCCAATCACAGAGCTTAAAGTGATGTTGTGTGCACCCTCTTATGGTGTGCAGAAGCTAATGATTACACTTTGTGCACTTTTGATTTGGCAACTATGGTGATGTATGAAACAGCAGCTAATGCTCATGGGTATTGTGGTATTTAAAGCCATCTGCATCTGACAGAGAAATAATAATAAAAATGTAAGAGTGAATCCTTACAAACACTCGATGGAGGATATAAGTGTAATTAGGCTGCAGGCGGCGGAGAATCAGGCGCAAACGAGTTAATGGAGAACCAGTATGACAGGCAGCTCAGCGGAGCCACTGGTTTGTTTTGATTTGTCCTGTGTAAATGTGTGGGGACAAGATTTAGAAGAAGATCATGCAGACTTTAAACTTGTTACCACTATGTATGGCATATGAGGGCTATTGAATTTCAAACCAGTGATTCCTTTGTTGCGTAAACTCAACGTGTCACTTCCTGTCCATAATGAAAAATATCTTTACATCCATTATCACCTTGGGCATAGCTGTGTGGGACAACTCTCCACCTGTTTTTAGAAATGACAGCAGCAAACGACCCGCCCCTCTGAGAGTCTCTGTGCCGCGTCGGCTCAGAAACAACCAGAGATGTTCACTTCTGACCCTTCGCGCTCAGAGAAAGCCGCCAGTTGAAAAGAGTTCCCACTCTGCTGGTCTGTCAGAGTCTGTATCAGCTATCACCTCGACAGCTCTGTCAGCCGTGACTTCACAGAGATCCGGTCCCACATAAACACACACACACACACACACCGACTTAAAGAAACACCGATACGAATACACACTGTGAGCTCCCTCCACGCAGACAGTAATTACCTGACATTTATGCTGTTATTATGTTAAATCACTCATCTTGTTTAAAGTTCACCTGAGTTATTATCACCTTTTGATATACTGTAATTTATATTATACATTTACTGCGTCGCACAATATCTGTGTTAGACAAAATCCCAAGCAGGTAACTCAAGTACAATTTTGAGGTACTTGTTCTTCTACTACCTTCCTCTACTACACTACATTTCAGAGAGAAATGGTGTTTTTATAATGTGTTATTGCTTTTTTTATTCATGTAGATGACCTAAATACTTCTTCCATCACTTATCCCAAGTTCATTAGTCACTGCGCTACAGGGTTTGTATCACTGTAAAAGTGACTAAGACCTGTGTAACTGCATTGTATGTATTCCCCTGTTTATGTTATGTAAGGTCCTACAGTATGTATGTCACTTGCTGTTGTGATGTTTTTTCTTTTGACTTTCACATTGAAAATAAAAGCATTTCTGTTTCTGATGCTCTATTTTTACTCTCTCACAAGAAGAAGCGGTGGCAAAAAATATATATATATGTATAGACACATTTTACACATTTTACACATTTTAAGTGTAACTCATTCATGTTACAGTTGCCAAATACAGAAATGATTGTGAATTATTCTTTACATTAAGATTCTCTTAGTTTAACTTAAAAATATAACAGCGACTCAAATCTCATTAAACATATTTAGACCCATCCAGTTTATAGCCCACACATTTCCTGCAAAAAATAAGACAAAGAATTAAAACCCTCCTCAGTAAATCCTTACCTTGTTCTTAAGCTATATCAGATGAGAACAGGTGCACAGGCAACAAAATCTCTTCACTGAGCTGCCAACATGTGAGAGTGAATCAGCAATCGGCCTGGAGAGAGAAGCAGGGAAGGAGGGAGGAGGGCCCAACAGAGTGGCATTCAGGGAACAACCTGCTCAACCTGCTCCTACACCTGCCAGCAAAAGCAACACACCCTGAACCGCATCCAGTTGCACGCTGTGAAAAGGCCACACAGGACAGGGATGGAAATGAATTAGAGGACAAGAGAAGGGGAAGAGGGTTGAGGGGTTTGGGGAATGAGTCAATTTGTAACCGCCTCTTTTCATGGTCCCATCCAAATAAGTTGATGATATTAATGTTTTGTTGCCAGGTTGCCAGGTTGCCAGGTTAGATTTCTGTGAATTCCCCCAATGGGAGGAGCCTCTGGCCACAGGTCCTCTGAGCTCTTTTTTTTTTTTTTTTTTTTTTCTCACCGAGGCACTGGAAACGGCTGCTGTCGTCATGGCAACAGAAAGGAGGCTGGCGAGCTCGGGTTTCATCCACGCCTTTGTCTCTGGTCTATATCAGGCTACCGGGTGACGTGTGACTTTGTGAACTCACAGGTACTGTGCGTCAAATGAGCCGGGATTGTTTTTTTTTGTGTCATTCCTCAGTGAACTGAGTCACGCAGCGACTGAATTCTCGAGTGAGGCGGATGAAGTGGCACTCAAAGCTGGTGTGCTTTGGTGAGTCAAGAACAAAGGAGCAGCTATACTTGTTTTGTTAATGAATCTGAAATGAATACTAATTAATTAATCCAAGGTAACCTCATTGTACCTCCAGTAGAAGTGAGCATGGGCCTTTTTTCACAGCAGACTTTTTAACTTTAATCGTAGGACAATCACAGGTGGGATTACTAATAAGTAAACCATGACAGTGTGACAGTGAGACCAAATGCACAATACCAGGCCTGTGAAACTGAAGCAGCTAAATGGAATTCAGCCACCTGACCCTGTCCTTTTGCTACTGCAACATTTCAAAATGTCCTCCGTGGAAAAGATCTATTGGTTTTCCTGCGGACAAAAAATACATACCACAACACACAGACACTGACCACGATTTGAAATGCCTCAGTGAGATGTTTTTCTTTTGAATGTTTAAACTAAAATAAATATGACTGTATACTGTATACAATATGTCTGTATTTGATTGGGCTGGTCCTGACTTCAGAACTGCATTACGTATTTTCACCTACTGGTCAAAAACATTCACATATCCAGACAGACACGTGCAGTAAATGTGTACTTTATTATCACAACCGAAAGACATTTGTTGCGAAGGTGTCATTGTTTGGAGGTCACCTGTTGATATACTGCCATAAATGAGGGTTAACAGCGGCTCACTGTCCCAAGCACACAGACAGCTTGTCGCTGGCACCTCGCTTGGCCTGCCGGTGTTTGAAGCTAATGGGATCATGTAGCCTCATCAGGGACGTGAATAATAGAAATGTCTAAATCTTGTAAAGGGGATAAACAGGCTTCAGACTTCAGTGCAAAACAAAAGAGTACAAAAGCCATGAAAAAGTAAAAAGATGGGGCATTTTGAAACCTTGTAAATACATTATGAAGAGCTTCATAACAGCGACTCGGCACATTTATGATTCAAGTTCTATGTCAGCGTTCACCCAACATGACGGATAGATAGAAGTGTGAAAGACAGTTTTGTTTTTGTTTTGTCTTTGGCAGTAACGCTGTGCAGTAACAGATGAACTAAATCTGTAAAGCTGAAGTCATAACGATGGTGGGGATACAAATTAGCATACATCACATTACACAGTCTGTTACGTAATCTCTTCTAACTGGATCCAAATAGTCGGAAATAATGAATCCATTTTCCTTTGAAGGCTTTGACCTCAGAGGAAAATATGGTGAGGTAAAAAAAAAAAAAAAAGAAAGTAAAGGAGACTTGTTCGAAAATGTTAGAAAATGCAAGGACATGCTAAATGCTAAAATAAAACGTCAAAAAGACACTCATTCAGTGCTGAGCTGCCAAAATATTTGCAATGCAATAGGCAATTTTGGGGACAAAATGACGTTTGGCATTAACTAGCTTACAACTCAACTACGGCATGTGGAAAGACTCGACTATGTAATATTTCATTGATGATTGATTGGAATAATTAGCTTGTTACACAATAATAAGCCCATGTCATAGACAAACTGGACTGTGTAAAAGTGTAACAAACCAGATGAGTCCCCACTGTGGCTCATCTTAAAAGGCCACTACTCCTGTTATGATATCTTATCGTTACAGACATGTAATAAAATAGAAATACTAATGGTAACGTGACCAGGTGATCCCAGAGCAGTGCAGGAGACCTGATCTCACTGATCCCTGTTTGTCAGACTGAGCCTTGTCACCTCATATTATAAAACTGGTCAGATATTTGGTAAAATGTAGCCGCTCGGTGATCTCAAGCAGCAGATGTCAATCAGACACACTCAGACAGGAAGTTAAAAGACAGGAGTCTTTCCTTGTTGCTGAAACATCAATAGCCTAATAATATTAATTAAAAGTTCATTCGTTTTTCTCAGTTGAAACAGAAACAAAAAGTTAGCCTTGACATATTTTGACTCATTTGGTTTTATTCATTTTAGTGATTCTGTCAAACGCTGTAGCTCCTTACATCAAGTCCTTAAAATGGAGACGCTTTATGAGTAAAACATAAACAAATTAGATTTGTTTATAATCCATCCTATTAATAATTTCCTAACGATAATAATAATAATTTTGTTGGTTCTATATTTTATTGGCACACAAAAAGCATCTCGTGTGTTTTCTCAAATGAAAGAAAGGAAGCACTGAAGCTGCTTTTCTCCATCTGAAGAATTAAACCAGCTCTTATCGTGACCGCCTCGTACTGTAGATACATGCAGGTAAATACATTCAGTCAGGGGCCAAAAACACCCATAGCAGAGTGAAGCTGTGGGTGTTTCCCCTTTGATTTAATACAACTGGTTCATTCATGTATTCGTTCATATGTGTTGCTCATTCATGCTCATGAGCTCCTAACACAGAATACAGAAATCGTCCATACATACATGAACACAGGTTTTTGCATAAATTCTTTTTGATGTTTAATAGTGAAGTACTGTTTGTCAGTGTCACACATGCTGCTTAGCTCATGTATTTGACAATAGAATCAAACAGACATCATGTAATGAAACTACAGTTTCCGTACAGTATGCTGACAATGGAAAATGTAATACATCGCAGCTGCAGTTCCCTTTTGCCTATTTTTATCAGTTAAATATTTCTCCTAGACATGACTCAAGGCTGATATATCTGATAGAACAGAGGCTCTGCAGAGCAGAACCAAAGTAAAAGCATGAAAATCGCCAAAATATGAGGTTTTCACTTAACAACAGTAATGTGCTCAGTTTGAGAATTCAGAGATATAATTTCCCCATGTATGATTAATAATTGAGTAACATTAAGATATGCTCACTCTGGTATCTTGTGAAATATCCTCAGCAGTTAAAGGACATCGAAGAAAATAAGTCTTAATATGTGGACATGGACGAGCTTTTTCCAGAGATCTGAGGCCGCTTTGCCTTCACCAGAGAAAGTCAATTTGGGAAATGGCTGCGAAATGGAACATGTAACAGCCAGAAAGCCATAATGGGTGTGCACTTATGTGGATCTCATGAAGCATCCTTTGAGGTATTATTGTATTTAAGGTTCATTCGCTCTGATAAGACACAAACAGAACGGCAGGGCTCACTGTGGATGTTTGTCTGTGTCTTCAAATTATAAATGTGTTTAAAGATATATTCATGAAACAAAATGTTTTCATGCTGTTACAAGCAGTTTACAGCTGTTCTAATTTACTTTTCAATTTCACAATGATAATTCTGAATTAAAGTGTCATGTGAAGAATTGAAATGACTTTCTTTCTTCCAGTAAGTTCTCCAAAATGAAGCTCTCAGATGCTTTGGATAAACATTAGACTTCATGAGTGTTTTCCCTGTATGCTAAAGATTTTGTGGCTAAGTCTGAACAGAAACACTTTGCAAATCTTTGGAGAGGCATAATGATAAACTCAAACTGAGCTTGCTCTCGTTTATTTCCTCCGTTGATCATAAAAAGTGTATAATTTCTACCAAGTCAAATCCTGTGTGGTTTCATCAGGAGGTTTTAATGGTTTTTGACTCAGAGTCAGTGAAAATGAAATTTAGCGGTAAATTGCCTCTAGAAGACACATCCATCTGAGGTAACAACATGTAATCACACTCAAGGTGTTCTCTATTTCATAACATGCTTGTGACATTTGAATAACAGCCGCCTGGCACATCCCTGCATACTGATTCAGTCGGCTTTCAGGAGCTGTCGTTAAGTACAGGAACAGTGTGTCGATTTGGATTAAAAACAAAAAAAAAAGTCCTTGCAGTTTTAACCAAAGAGCATGGCTTCAGGTTAGCCATGAAAATAAATGTTGCAAAGCTGTTTTTCAGACATCCCAGTGCTTTGAGCTTCCTCTCCGGGCTTGATCACAGTCTGTCCAACTGTTACATTACTGCGAGCTCACAAAAAGCGTTAATGATACCCTCCTAAAACCCACAAAGAGCATGTGATTTGTGTGTGTTTGTTTGTGTGTGTGTGTGTGTGTGTGTGTGTGTGTCTGAGGATGTATTTCTGCGGGTCTGGGAGGATACTTCACTGTCAGAGTTGAATTATCTTCTTTAGGTTTGTGTCTGGCAGAAATCGGAGACCCAGAAGGCAGGAGAGAAAGCTGAATGGCTCTGCCTTGATATCTTTAAGATACTCACTGTACACAATCTAACGTTCCCTATTTTTACACCACTAGTTGGCATTTTATCCCACCATAACCCTGTAACATGCAAGTTTCCCCTTCTTTCCCCATAAGTAGTTTCAAGGTTGTTAAAACCATCCTATTTCACACTGTCTGACAGCATCATCAATTGTCTCTATCAGCTTGTACCAAACAGTTTATTGAAGTTATATAATTTTACACAGAGTGAAATATTCAAACCCAGGACTTTTTATGGCCGCGCTGGTCCATAAGATAGAGACATTAAAGGTGTCTTGTATAAACATCATCATCAACATCATTCATCCCAAGTTTTACTGACAAATTTGGTATCTTTGGAAAACTTGGTTGAGTTCTTCACAGTAAAGTTTTATGGGTTTGAACAGTGTTTGGTTGCAGCCATAAATGCTGCTTTCAAGAACAAACCGCAGTATTATAACGTCACTATTTGGAAGCAGTTAGACAAGAGAACAAAGTAGTCGACAGGCTTTCAGATGCAGACTGAAATCTGGACACTAGTACACTTCATCAAAGTACATACTACTGCTTCACACATTTAAATTGTTTGTTTTTAATATGTGTATCCATGAAAAGTGTTGATACTGAGTGCTGGTTGCACAGCAGGAGTTTGCTCAGTGAGCAGCTCAGGTCAGAGAGGTTTTAAGTAATGCACTCCAAAATTGTTTGAAATGTTTTATTCCACTTGATATAATCTGAATCCAGAGAATCAGCCTAATGGCCTTGATAAGGGACACAGTCTCAAATTGCTTTTTCATTATGAACAGTCAATAATTCAAGTTTCCTGGGTCTCTTTTTTTCCTCACGACAATCTTTAACATCAGAGAAGCAGCTTTCTTTGATTTTCGAGATCTCAGTGAAAGACATTTGTGTTTTAATAGTGTCAGTGGAAAGTGGTGAAGTAGAGGAGTACATTATGTGCAAACAAAAGAAAAAGGAAATGTGCCAACTTATTGTTCTTGGTAATAAAAGGCTGACTTTGGTGCGCTGACAAGTTTTGAGTTTCGAACATATGTCACATGCTGTTTGTCATTCAGTTATGAGAAATCAGGTTATGATGGCCTAGTTACTGTGATACAAACTGGGTCACTGTGACATAGAAACATCTTGCTCCTTTCTAATTTATTTCCTTTAATGTAAAATGTCTTTTATGGCATCAAAGGTACATTTGGATATCAACCAAAAACCATTTCGTACAAGATGATCATTTCTTCAAATTATGAAGCTGATGGCTGCATGTTTTTCTTCCTTTTTTTCTGGTAAAGTGTTGTGTCTGTGGGCAGGTGCGCACCTCAGGTGGCGCAGGAATAATCTGGTTTATTAATGGACGCGGAGAGACTCAGAGTTGCAGGGTGTCGAAGGTGCATGTAAACAGCTTAACTGGAGTGCGGCCAGTAGCAAGGTTGTTCTCTGCATGGAGCCAAAGGACACGTTTGTATGAACACTGATTATTCAGGTTAATAATACAACAGAAAGGGTCACGTAAACACCTCAATGGATTTGTGTTATTTTGTTAGATATTTAAATCATATGTCATTAAATCTGCATTCATTGTTTTGTTTGTCACACGAAAGCAGAAGAACTCCACAAGAAGCTGAACACACATCTCTGACTTATAAAGGTACTGTGGCTAACATGTTAGCAAACCATTGCCTATTTACACATCCAGCAGATACACAGCAGCATTAGCATTTATTCGGAGTGGTGTTTCTAGTCACTTGATGAATATAATTCCAATCTGGTTTAGTCTCCATCAACTCCTGAAAAAGATACCTGGTTCTTTATCTGCTGGATAGTCGACTTTCTTCACCAGCTAGTAGATAACTTTGTCTGCAAAGGTGCAGCGCAGGCAGCGCACATGGAGTTTATTACAGCTTTTTTGCTGAAAACAGCTGCCTGATGTGGCGTCATGACAACAGTGAAACTGAGCAAAACCGAAACAAGTTAAGTTTGGTGATGATTCTCTTTTGATTTGAGTTGTGTTTCTGTCCTTATATCTCTGGTTTAGTCTCCACCAACTCCTGAGAAAAAAGTTTAGTTAGATGATTGATTTTCTTCACCAGGTAGTTGCTAACGTACAGCGTACAGGCGGTTTAACAGAGTCTATGTGCTGAAAACAGCTTCCTGCTGCTGCTGAGTACTTGTCGATTAGGGTAACAGATAAAACCATCCAGTAAATGTGCTGTAAAACTACAACAATGAGCTAAAAGAGTTTAAAAAGCTTCATAGAGCCGCAGAGTTGGGTGATAATTTTCTGTGGGTTTCCCACAATGGGCATCCCTTCTGATACTGATCCATTGTTAATATAATAAAATGTTGACCTCCGTATAAAAACAGCTGAGTTACCACAGAAGTCTCTGTTTAAACTTTCAGTTTTTTTGGACTATTGGATTTCCTCCACATTTGTGGCTGAGTCAAAGGAAGCTGAGTAGTATGCAGAGCTTACAAATAAATCTGTCACATCATGTAACACGTTCTGTCTAGCAACTACTGCTTTGGATGACTAATATCACTGAAGAGTATCTATTTGTACACTATAGAAAACAAATACCAGAACGAGGACTCAATATTCCAACATTTCTTTCTGCTAAAGTCGAAGCCGCTCACTGCCTGACAAACAAGACACGCCTCCTCTCAGGCTCTGAGTGACAGCGGCTAAAAAAAACATCTGTATTATTAAGTGAGGTTTGTTTGTCCTTTATGTTCCTTTGAGACACTGATGCACAGGCAACATCAAACGTAATGGCTTTGAATTATTGTGCCAACCCGCACTTTTAAAAGCTGCAGTCGATGTATCTGGAGATTCTTCTCAAACAGCTATTTTTTTTCTGACTGATGGTGGCAAACATTTTTTGAACCATAATTCAAAAAGATAAATTATCAAGAAGACATCCAGGACAGTTAAAAGATACTTTCAAAGTTACTGAGTTGTCACCATCCAAAAGCCATCCACCGACTTTCAGAAGCAAAGAACTGAAAGTGGTTTCTGTCACTTTTATGGTTTTGATGTGACATAAGAAAGAAAGGCGGAAATATCAGGATAAAGCAACGTATCACAGGAACAAGCAGCTTTCAGATTATTAACATGTGACAAACGGAAAGTTGAGCCAGGAATTAATGATTCCTCTGAGGACAAAGTCTGCAGGTTTTAGTTCAGTTAGCACCTCAATTATATTTACCATCTGCCCACTAACACTGGCTTTCCAGTTTCTTCCATGTGATGCTTTCTGGATATTGAATAAAAACCATCATGCAAAAACATCATAATTTACAGTAGGAACCGTTAAATACATGAAATAGTACAATTCCAGAAAATCAGTAACTAAATATGTTTCTCAGAAGTATTTAAATTATTTTAACAAACTGTTTGGTTGCATCTGTGTCCAATTTTAATATCATTGTTGAATCATATCATAATCATAAACATAATACACAACAAAAATATAAACATATCATCATCCTATTTAATTTCATATTTTAATCTGTGTAAACATGCTTTGTTTTCAGTAGAGAACAGCAAAGCAACACTGGACGGCATTTAAAAAATGAAATGTCAAGAAGGAGGGTTTGACACAAGACGATATTTTCATTATTGCACACGATCAAAGACATTTTGTGTTTATTTGATCAAATGTAATGTGTGGCGACAAAGGTTTCTTACAGAAACTTAATTTACAAATATGACACGTTTATTCTGTTTTATAAGGATCTGAAATGTGTGATCTCGTTTTTAAATGTTTAGTTAATTAAGCTATTGGTTGTTTCACATTAAAATTCAAAGGCACACAAACGTCAAATAAATTAAGATGTACTTTCTTGATGAACTGTCACAGTAACTAAATGACCCATAAATAATGCAAAGTGTCGTCTTTGCGCGTCAACTCAAGGGACAAACAACGAGGGTGACTCTGTGTGAAGTTTCAGCCTCTTTTACAGGAGACTGAATGACCACTTCATGGGCAGTAGGAAAACACAGCGTCTCACAGTGTAACATTAATTTTTCATCCACGTGTGTTTATTTTCTTTACTTATTTATTTATTTGTATTATTGTTTTGCCCTCCAGCAGTGATAAGATGGTGCCGATACATTTTCCACCACTAGATGTCAGCATCAACCAACACCTTCACCTGTGATCATTGACTGATGCTTGATAATGATAGACTGACCTTCTCAATAGCACAATGGCACGGCCATGACACTAACTGAATGACATTATCGGAACAAAATGGGAGAAACCTTTAGGAAGAGCAACAGAGAGGGATGAATCCTGCAGGACAGACAAGTGCAGCCGAGGTAGAATCACAATGTAGACAAGCAGAATTATAGTTTACAAAGAATTGCACGGTTACAACGCAGCAAAGTACTAGAAACACAGGATGACAGGATAATGACATACAGTCTACAGCTACAAGCCAGCAGGGCAATAATAAACTGTACCACAGAGGACTTTGTGTACAAATAAAATATAGCAGATTTTTCAGTGAATGTAGTACAACAAATACATTTTTCATTTACAAGTATTCCCTGGACATATGGATAAAGCACAATGAGTTCAATGATAGTGGTTGCAAATCAAAAACAGCTAATATCAGCGGTGGAATGTAACTAAGTACATTTAAGTACTGTACTTAAGTCAAATTTAAGGTGCTGGTACTTCCATTATTTCCATTTTATGCAACTTAATACTTCTACTCTACTACATGTCAGAGGCAAATGTTGTACTTTTTACTCCACTACATTTGTCAGACAGCTTTTACTTTTCAGATTACAATTTTTATACCCTTCCTGTCCAGTTAAAACCATGTATCTCCAAATTTGGTGATCTTTAATTGGATGGATATGTGGTTCTCACAGGACAGCAACGCTACAAACATATAAAGATTTTATAGAATACGATACATTGCTGTAGATTAAACTACCCAACGCAGCAGTAATATTAATCCAAAAGCTTCATATATAACAGTAAAACACTTGACAGGGAGCGAAATTCAATTTGAAGTGCCTTTAACGTAACCCAAGGACACGTTACATAAAGAAAACAACCAAAACTCTACATTAATAAAAGGTTTGGCTGAAGAGATTAGTCTTAAATCCAGATTTGAAAACAGAAAAGGAGTCAGCATTACAGACTGACGCAGGGAGGACTTTCCGGAGCAGCAGCACTGAAGGCAGCCTGGTGTGAGGATGGCAAGTGGTTGTATTTTTAGAATGTAATTGGCACAGTAACAAGGTAGAAAAAGGGTATAGATTATTTTTTGTAGTTACATTGTTCCTCATGGCCGAAAGAGACGATGTATCACCAGTGAAAGAACATCGAGTCCCCAAAGTAAGTTCAACACGGCAATTAATCTAGTAGCACAAGAGTAAAACTAAAGAGAGCAACGCCAACTGCTGCATTAACAGCTGCTTAGAAAGTTGTATTAGCAACATATTAGCTTCAGACAGCTTTAACGGCTAACTTGGTTAGCACAAAACTGATACTGATACTGATATGGTCAGAGTGGTCCATCAAGGCTGCATTAAAGATGTCAATGTTTGCTTGATCTGGATCTTGATGTAATAATGTCAGTTAAATTGTGTTAAACTGTGGGACTTTGTTTTTCTGGTTGTGACTTTTGTGAACATTTAACTAAAACTAATGAATGACATGAGCGAAAGTTTGATTGATGTGAAACATTTAGAATAGTTCTGTGAAAGGATATAGAGCAATATACATATAAATGTCAGGTTTCCTGAACTGGTTTATTGTACATACTCTTACCTTGAATAGGACACCCTGTAATATCTCTAATGGATACATAATAATCCCCCTTTGTTTTTATAATAGTATGTCATCATAATCATCATCATCATCAAAATGACCAATATAACAATAAGCAATTATAACGCTCAACACTTGGTATCGGTTCTGCCATGCACACAGTGAGATAAATATGAACACAGCTGAATATGTTGAACGAAATACGTCAAGACAATCCCACTGTTTTACTGTAAGAAGTCATCTGTAATCTAACAGTTATTATAAAGAACAAAAAAAGACAAACCGAGACTTGTATTCCACTCAGTTTTATTGCCCTGTGATAACAGAGACCTCTTCAAAGATTCTGTTTGTTAGTGTTGCGGGACGACTCCGAGGAGAAGACAGTGTTACGATGTTATGAATACTGTATGACCGTCGAGGTGGGTGATCCTGAGTGAGTTTGCCCAGTGTAGAGAGATGAAGTGCGGATTCTGCCAACACCTCTAACAATGTCTCTTTGTGCAGCAGCAGCAGCTTCATGCTTCTTGACACGACTGCATGTTACGATTCTCTAAATGACTCCAGAAACATTTATGTTTAGTTTATTCCAGTGACCTGCAAAGTCCCACATCCCGACCCAATAAAACACATTTGACATAAGGTGGGACAGGATGTTTGCAGCATGACGGTGCTATGAGGTAAAACTGCATAAATGGTCTCACACGTCAAGTAATAGTGGAACAAAAATAAAACGTTATTTCACTTTATTTGAAAATAAAATACTGAAGGATTCTGGCTGCTCTCACTTAAATACTGGGAGGTACTCAACCATTTTATATTACTATAAATGACCATTTTTTACAGCTAAAAATACTGAATGAATAAATACTTTTGGCAGATTTTGCAGGTAACTCTTTTTTTGAAATAATTTTGCCACCAAACGAATGTGCTTGACGTCAATCAATCAATCAATCAATCAATCAATCAATCAAACTGTATTTATTTATATTTATTTATATAAGTCAAATCAAATGCAACTCCAAGTGCTGAACATAAAAATAGTTAAAAATGAATAAAAGAATGTATAATGTAATAAAACCAATAATGAAATAACAGTAAAAGTGCAAGTCTAAATAAACACACACTAGAAAAACTCCAGGCTAAAGAGGTGTGTTTTAAGATTTCTTTTACAGATATCCACACTCTCCGATCCCCTTGGGTCCTCCAGCAGGCCATTCCACGGGACCATAGTGGCTGAAAGCGGCCTTGCTGTGGATCTTAGACCAGGAACTAAGAACAGCCAAGACATGAAAGATGCTCAGTCTTTGGCAGTGGACTGATATAATAGCTTTGCAGACTGAAACTGAATACACAAAGGAAAATGTGGGATTTTGTTAATTGGTGTTGAATCCCAAGCATTTTAAATACGACACCACTGCTCAGGTCCTTAAAGTAGCAAAGCAGAAGAACGGAGACCTTCCACAGGGATGACTTCACCATCCAGTCATGAGCTGAAACGTCTGCCGTCCTAAAAATCCAGACTCACACACAAACAGTGAGACAGATAAATGAAACAGGCGCAGAAATAACACATCACACACAAGAATCGTCAGACCTATGAGGAAATATCTTGAAAGATGCACAAAGGAATTCATTGGATTTAATTCCATTGTTCCTTTGACATTTCTTGGACGCGCAGTGTGTCCAATCTGTGCTGGAAATGGTTCATTTGAATGAGGTCCTTGATGTAATTCGTGAGATTTTTCACAGCCTTCGTCGACTTCACTGTCTGTTTTTCTCTGTGCAACGAAACCTTTAAACTCAAGTAGAATGAACCAGTTTCTCTCCTCCTGCGTATAATCTGGTTAATGAGTATATAAAAATCATATTGCATTTCTTGACTGCACTGCAATTTGGTTTATAGAAAGCCACCACCACCAATTACATGGTCTGTAAATTGTGCTGAAGATGGTCCCATATGTCCCATATTTATTTTGGCTACACATACCTGACTCTACTTCTTGAAAAAAGCCTGGATTCAAGAGCACAAACTCGTCTACAATTGTGTGGCTTGCACAAAGGATTTTTGATGCAATGTTCTGTTTGGCATTTGATTGTTGCAGACTTGTGGATTGGAACACATTCAAATCTGGACAGGAGGTCAGATTTTCAGACTGAGAAGAAGAAGGGGCTTGTCACACACCAAAAAAACTCTGGACCAACTTAAAAGTAAGTGATATATGTTATTAAGTATTTTCTGCAAGTGGAAGAGCGAACAACACTTTTCACATGTGCCTCATCAGGCTTGCTTGTCTGTTAGGAGAACAAATCACAGGTGGGACATACTGAACTCAAATCATGTGTAGTGTGTAGAAAAACAAAATTACACGCGCAGTTTTCTTGACAATGCAATAAGTACACAGTAATATCCAGAACATACATGTAAGGCCACAATATATATATAAATATATATATTGAAAATGTTTCAATTAATATACAATTTCATCCAAACCTCAAAGGAAACTGGATTAAAATAAAATACCTCAAATAAAAATACAAAACATTTCAGACTCTGGATATAACTTTGTTTAAGCTGGTATTTAAACATAGTTAGTACTTTAATATGTTTGTTTAAATAACCCTATAATACTATAATAACACTGTTAAGGCATTTTGCGGTTCAAGATGTTTGCTCCCAGTGAAATTTATTGCTTTGGATATTGGGGAAAATCTGTCACTTTCCTCCAGCAACATTTGCCCTGTTAGAGATGTACATGATTTTTGTAAGTTTGACTCCACATAAGCATTTAATAGGTGTTAGAAGTCAGACAAGAAGAAAGCTGTTGCCAGTTTTTGTAGATTTGCAGCGCTGAGGAACAAAAAGGCCACTGGCTAACCTTACCATAATCTTTGATCTTCCTCTACAATACCTCAATGTTCACTTCAAGGAGTATTTGCCCACTGATTAGATCATTCTCCATAAATGTCCTTTTGACATGCCCAGCTATAACCTCATGTGTCCAGGAAATGTCTCAAAGTGGAATGGAAAGAGTTGCGTATTCAGCACCTCTTTAAGTCACTGTGGGAGAACAGAATTGGAAAAGCTTTGTTTCATGACACCAAAACCACAACATTTACCTCATATGCTCATTTTTATGGTTACCTTGGAGATCATAACCCACATCGTTTAGCTGTGCAGTGTGTCACAGAAAGGGCTTTTGACTATCAAAGAGTGTTTACAACCACGGTTAAAAGGTGTTTTTCCTTGAGTTCCTTTACGATACTGGGGAAATTATCTCCTTATATAAAACAGTAATTAAAAAACAAATTACGGGGCCAAAACCAGAAAGCCACAATGCCAATAAAGCAACATATAAAACTTTAACATGAAGAATGAGGTACAAAGCTTTAAATATAATGACAAAATGACCATTCAATAAAAATTTGTTTAATAAGGTGTGGGCACAGTGGGCATGTTTTGAAGTGTGCACCAAGAAAACTGCACCACAGATGTTAAAGACGTTTGTTTATCATGGAGCTAAATCCCGAGAAATTTAGGAAATGATGCTACCGTATGGTCACAGTTGTTCCGAGGCAGCTATTTCACACAGATTTTATGTAAATATAGGATGGAAAAGTAGTCAGTGCTTCTTTGACCATTCGCTAAAACCCTACCCTGAATAGCAATTGTCCAGTCATAGCTTTACAAACCATGACTACATTTGCCAAAAACATCAGTTAGTCCTCCTGTAGCATCAAAAGTGAAGCATACACAAGCAGTAAGGCATAAATCATAACCGCTGTTTTACAGTAAACAGTCAAACAAGATTATGTTAGAATAAACTGCAAGTTTGATCATTTTTTTCTTATAATACTTATAGGACTTACTGGCTCTACGCTGAAATACAAGTAAAATGCTTCATCTTTATTGCTATGGTATCATCACCCGGTGAGAATGCTGACTTTTTACCAGGGACATGCAGTCTCTTAGCATGCTATATGTAGCCACCAGGTGCATATTTAAAACCCCTGATACAAGGTTCTCATTTTAAGTCAGCTGGAAACATTAAAAAGCTGGAGACGGCGCATTTTCAGCAAACTCGTGTAGCTAAATGCTAACTTAATTAGCTAATCTGCTATCATTGTGAACTGCATATCTGTTGAAAGCCGGACAGGGGTGGAAACAGTAACTGGGGGGGGGGGGTGGGCTTAGTGTACAGTTAACTGGCACGGGGACCTAAAATAGTGATGGCACGTCAGAGACCATGTCACCTAGAGTCCCTTTAAGGCCATGTGAAGCACATCCTCCCTGAGCTGCAAATTAGTTGGTAAAAAAAAAAAGTTCTGTCGGAAAATTAAACAAGAATAATATTCGAGTAAAGGGAGTCTTTCACGCAGCATAAATTTCTGTCTCAGTCAAGTACAATGTGGGCATTAATGGTGTCGTTCACGGGCAGACAGTGGCGGGGATGGGCTCATTCCTGCGGCCTGGCACCCGGGCAGACAGTCAGGATACTCACAAAAGCCTCAGCCACCATTCATGTAGCAGCACGATCCAAAGATTACCGCACTGGTTCAGCTGTCTTGCCAACTACCACACAAATTGCTTACAGCATGTGGAAAGCATGCACACACACCACGTGGCAGAGTTTCAAGAGGCACTCAACAACTCCATTGTGCTGCGTTTGAATGGAAGCTTTAAAATCAGCAGTATATACAGTTTATACGCATAGCATAAACAGCTCTAATCAAAGTGTTATAGTAGCTACAGGCCTTTATTAGTGGCTCGACAATTATTCCACTCACACCATTTCTCTTAAAGATTCTGATCTGGGGTCAGAGTAATTGTTAATCATGTCCTCCAGCTGTAAAGAGGCATTCAGTCCGCCCCAAAGCAACAATTAATCATTTTACAAATTAACCTATTAGACAAAAATAGGGGTAAAAAAAACAAAAGGAGAAAAAATGTCAGTGGTTCATAAAATAATTTCTTTTGTTCTTTCAAGTCACATCTAATTGACTGTTTGATTGTAATTTAAGGCATCATCTCAATTAGCAATGCAAGCTGCAAGTGCACTCTCTCATGTGTAACTTAACTAGTCAAATGTGTAACAGTTAAGTTTAAGCTCTTCGCACCTTCTGTGACCTTTTCCTGGGGCTAATAAGTGTTCTTGTGTAATTACAAGCTGCAGACCCCTGCACCGCAGCAATAAAAGCATAAGCTTCCTTAAAGGGCAGCCATGGTTTCTTTTAGGGCTTTCAGCACTAACTTGACTCTTGCCTTCCTTCCACTAATACTGGCCAGACAATGAATCCTTTGACAGTGTCCAGAGTCATGTTTCCTTTTTGCCAACAGTTAATCCTGTACTTCAGCAAATACGTGAATGCCAAATGTAAATGGGAGGATTATTGTCACGGTTCTTTATGATCTAATTAAGCTCAGTAGTCAGACAGATTTTCATTTGATAATCATTATCAGTCAGCAGCAACAAGTTTACGCTTATAAAACTTGTACAAAAGTTTGAGACTCCTCATTTCCTCAGTGATATCTGCATGCTCTGGGTATATACTACTATATATAATATACTTAAGCAGTATTAAAGTTACCTGTGGACCAGATTTTACCATAGGCATCCAAGAAGCAATGCTAACAACCACAAGATGAAAGGGTTAACTAAGCATATTCTCATCATGGTGGAGGTGTTTACGTTCCTCAGAGACCCTGGGAGCAAGAACACAGAGCGAGAGCTCAGACAAGCTTTATTATTAATGGCAACACTTTCGGTTGACAACACAATCTCAACACAAGGTCCATTTAAAAGCTGTTCTGGATCTTTCAATCATATCACGTAATCTTCATCAGCAGATGGAGTTTGCCCAGTTGTCATGGAAGGTGTAGATGTTTCTGAGGA
Organism: Enoplosus armatus; assembly: GCF_043641665.1. Taxonomy (NCBI): domain Eukaryota; kingdom Metazoa; phylum Chordata; class Actinopteri; order Centrarchiformes; family Enoplosidae; genus Enoplosus; species Enoplosus armatus. Next base: position 5,827,825 of record NC_092180.1, read on the forward strand.
CTACACGTCCCCATTTACCTTAAAAGTTGAGAAGTTTTATTTATTTATTCATTTATTTCATTTTGGCATCGAAAACAATCGCACTACAAGGTCCATTTAGTAGCTGTTCTGTGTGTTTGTGGCCCTTTTGGTAAGACTGCTTTTACAGCTACTGTTTCAGAAGTCAAGAATAACACTATTGGTGTGTTTATAGTAAATGAAAAGGAAAAACTGTGCTCAGTATTAAATGATAAAACAGCCAACTGCAGAGGCCAGGCTCGCAGTTCAGCACCTGTTAGCCTGGTGACCCCACAGCACGGCTGTACATAGCCCATAAAAACTAAAGGGTAACACTGTTTTGTGAGGTCACCACCTGACATGAGAAGGACACAGTCTGGTACAATCCCTGTCAGGGTTGAACAGGTTCAAGCATCAACTGAACATGGAAAATAACCTCTCTGAGGAAAAAGAAACATGCACGGTTCAGGAGGGTGAGAAGTACTGAACTGGACTGAATTTAATGCGACTCATGTCCTCACACAGTGTCCACTCACCAGGTGAACACTTCTCCCCGGTAGAGCCTTTGGTAATGATGGGGGATATGGAGGAGTGTGCTCTGGGGAACAGTCTTATTGATTTGGAGCATTGTTGTTGAACTTGCTGGAAATGAATTATATAACAAACTAAATGACAAAAATCCTCTACTCTGCTGAAAGAGACCTGGAGAAACCAAACTGCAGAGGCAAACGTTGAACTATTAGTTTGGAGTGAAGCTAAGATTGTGATCTTTTCCATTTTAACATAATCTTTCTTGTCATGTCTGCTAAATGAGTTGTTTTGGATAAGTTTGACGGAGTACTTTTTGATCTGTGTTTGTGCTGACATGAGTGGAAGTAAAAAAAATTGTTTTTGTGGTATAATACAGAACATTCAATTAAACATTAACGTTTTGGAGAATAGGACTTGTTGTAACTCTTTTGAACAAAAAGAAACAACAAGTTAATCAATGAGCTTTAGGCAATGGAAGGCATATTTTGTTCATTTTGGACAGAGTCAGGCTATCTGTTTCTCCCAGTTTTTATGCTAAGCTAGGCTAGTCACCTTCCAGCTCCAGCTCCATGCTTAGTTCTTGAATGAGGCCAAAAATATCACCAGAAGGGAGTTTCTTAAAGCTTTTAAAGCAGATCTTCCAGTATGCTAATAAATAAAACCAGGCTGCAGGCTGGACAAGGAATACAGATGTGTAAAAAAAAAAACTAGGGACAAGAGTTGAAAATTAGCGATAGCTATAAACTCTCTGTGCAGCGCATCAGCTTCATGCTCTGTATTGGAACTATGTTAAATTGCATCATCCCTATCAAATAAAATAAAAATAAAACCTCCTGCACTTGAGGCCTTAGCATTTAGTTGCGGTGCTTAACTCCTCGGTCGCATCAGGCAGAATCAGTGATGGCGGAAGACGTGTTTCATGCTGCAGTCACAATTTCACTCTGGATTTGGCATCAACATGTGTCATAAGTGGTATAAAGAACATTTTGAACTCTGAGGCCAAACTGAGACACACCCGCACTTTGATGGGGGCCTCATCTATGAGCTGGGTTTGAACCTGATTTGGAAAACTTTTATCCGTGTGTGCTTTTTAACGCCAAGCCTCGATGAAAGCAGCCTGGCTTAGAATTAGTCTGCCATTGCGGACATACGGTAGCTTTGGAGATTTTCACGCCTGTCCCTATCACAGCCTGTAATTTACACACAGCCCTTGAGTTCTATTTGTGTCCAAGTGATTCTATGGTTCGTCTCAATTGTCCTAACACACTGCCAGCGTGATTCACTGTGGTTAAATGAATCATCTCTCAGGCAAACCAATTCTTATTCTATTCTTCTCTTTGTTGTAGATCTGACTCATCTCTTCATTTTCACCTAATACACTGAGAAAAATGCCCATCTGCCCAACACTTTGGATTAATCTAATTGTTTGCAAAGATGGTTGAGTGTTATTCATAAACACTCATATGTTTTATACTAATGAGTATGAGTGTGGATGGATCAAATTCTGTGTGACAATGTGGTTGAATTCATTTTGAATCACTGCTCTGTCTCTCTCCCTTATATTGGTCATCTCCCACTTCATACTGTAAGCACATGGAGATTAATTTATTTTTCTGAGTACAATGAATTTGTCTGTCATCAGCACTGCGTATTCCAAACCTCTTGAAACCAATTTTCCAACCTTGGCCATTGTTTGAAAGATGACGCAACACTACTATGTGGTTTTCTGTATTTTTACCCATTTTTCTCCCAATTTGGAACAAGCACTGCGGTCTTTGCTTCTGCTAACTCCCACTCAGTGCAGCACAGGGTGGAAAACTTGGTATCTTAACAGTTTTATGAAGTTGGTACTTCTCATGGTTTCTCTTTCTTTGCTTGTCAATTTCTTTTTCTTAGGTCTTTGCACACTTGGAGAGCAATCTAGAGGGGCAATCCAGTGAATCAGAGGGGGTTTAACAATTAATGACTTTTACTTTTCATCCTACTTTTAGCACTGTTAAATATGCATATTTTTAATTAGCAGTGAGAATATAAATAATGCTACAAAATGAACTACATTTGCATTAATGTTGTGCACCCTGTTGCCTTCAAAACCACATGCAGAATACACATGTACTGTCATGCATTTATACTTTAAAGATTTAAAACAACTACTGTGCTCATTGATTGCCACTAAATCAAGTAAAACCCTTAGACAAATGGAAAGTGCAGATCTGGCTCTCCAGGTCACTAAGTCTGCAGACTCCTGGTCAACATTAGAGAGCAGCTTAGTTATATTACATAGTTATATACTATGTGTCATGTTAAATTGTTGTAAATTGATTCAATACAAATTTACCATTTCATTATAAAAACAATGGAGGATTAAAAGTGCAATTTTGAATCAGCATTGGGTAATAATGCAGGAACCACCTTAAGACACTTGCTAATTCAGGGGATATTGTACCTCGATGGTGTATATATCTTAAACAAAGTTACAACCTGTGAGATTGCCATAAACCAATTGACACACCGTAAACCTGGCACCCTCAGCGCCCCTGAGGGTCTGGAGCCCTGGGGAAGTTGGCCACTTTAACTGGTTGGTCATGCATGCTTGGCAGAGCCTGAAAGAATTGAGTTGATTCAAAGTTTTCCATTAACTTCCTAACCTTCAAGGGTAGAGGGCATCGCATTTTGACATGGAGGAGTCACTGCAACCAGACCCTTACCAGGTCCAACACAGAAAGTGCAAAACTATAACCATACACTACACTGTAAACCCACTATAGTCCTGTAAGCAACTAGTGCTGAGTGAAATTATTATCTTAAAATTATCCTCCAGTTACAGTGTTACAGTCCTCCATGATTTGTCTTCTCAGTGACTAACATTTGAAACTCATTGTGGCTGCTTGAGGGTGTGCTCTTGGACAGGCTGCTGTCCTTCACACTCTCTTGCACATTGGCAATGAAGGAACTGGGAGAGTACACAAAGTGCTGTACTGTATGATTCCTGCTTTGTATCTGTCAGTGCAGGAATTTAAAAATGTATGAAACAACATCTTTCAGATGTTACAGTTGTACCCAACATGGCACCAGCGCCTTGAAAATATGTCTTTACCTGTCATTTCACAAATAAGTTCAGCATAACTGTACAAAAGTATCTCTTCTAACGGGCTTTTAGTCCGCTGCGTCTTTCACTTTGAAGGGAACCCGGCAGAAGAAGTCAGGTGTGAGATGTGACACCAAGGGGATGCAGCCAAATCAAATAAATATAAAATGTTTAGAAGCAGTAGCATGGATCAGAGGCGTGTATTTTGTGTTGCAACAACACTGTCAAAATCATCAGCAGCGCTAAAGGCTGGGATAAAGATCTATTGTCTTCCACCTCTCTGTGTGAAGGATGATTGAGGCCACCATCGTTGTCCTTTTTGCACTGTTTATCACTCTCATACCAACTCCCTCTGGATGCTAAGTCTTAACGTAACATTCTGTTTTATGGTAAATAACATGTCAAATAACATGACTGACAATCCCCAAGCTTTCATGGGATCTTTCAGTGAAGGTACTAAAGAGCTTTAAGATGTGTCGTTGTCGTTATCTGTCTTCAACCCAATGTAATGACATGAACTTTCAAAATCAGGTCTTCATTAAAATCTCTGCTGACTCTTCGGATCCTGAACCTCCAAAGGGTTAGGGTTTGATGGATGCCTCTATATCTGCATATCTGCAGGAGATTGGCACTGTTATTAATCAACAAAAACTTTTAAAACCCCTCAGTGACAGGCAAACTAATTACACAGTGTCGCCAGGTGGCTGCAGAGGCTCATAATGTCAATTCAGACATGCACACTTCAACACTGACTTAAAAACAACCCCCCTTAGTGACTTTTGCAAAGTTAGACCCTTGCCAATCCTGCTGGTGTGCATAAAACCGCAATCAGCAAATTTGGCTCTTGAGACTCGCTGGTAAATGTTTTCATCAGAACTGCATCATACAATTGAGTTGTGCAGAATTAACTGGCTGCTGTGTATATTTATTTTTCCAAATGTCCTGGTGCTATGAATGAAGCACTGCATTATTTATGCTTCCCAAGCTCAAATACCACAAAGTCCCTGAAGTCATTATCTTCTGAATGAGACATGTACCGAATGACGCAACCCCTGACTGCATACGCAAGGCATTATCATTTTATGATTATAGATCTCCTGATGTTATAGACTATGGCTTTGAGATGGAAAGAGATCACATCTCAGGTCTCCTCTATGCTTTAAGATAAAGTCGTTGTCTGTATCATTAAAGGTTTATTTCTATTCCCTTTAGATTCATTCTGCACACAACCTTGCCTTGTTTATTCTTGGAAACAAATTTGTCTATTTGTTTTATTATATTTCTGAGTTATATTTGCTATAAGAGTGCCAGTGCACACATTCCTCTGTGGCTTCCCTTTACAATAACAAGAATCATTAGATAAATTGAGGATATTAGGATACAAATGAACTCTATTAAAATTAAGACATCCATTTAGCTACCAGGGATTTATCTCAAAGCTGCCACCAATTTAACTTCAAAGGTTCCTCCATACAAAGTCTCAGTAAAGGTCCCTTCAGTCATTGTTGTGTCTTTTATGGGAGTAATTGTGTAGTTAAATAGTTGAAGTCACCATTGGACAGAGTACAAGGCGCATTATGGCTCTGATCACTCAGAGGAAGACGAGTGACGCAGGACTACTTCGACTGCAGCCAAGCTTCAAAGTCTCTTAATAAAGAGGTTTGTGGTTTAAGTTTTGCTCTTAAATGCCTGATATTTCTTCCGTAGCTCTGTTAATTGAGTAGATTTGTCTTTGTAAATGCAGTTGTTTTTTTGAATTTATAGTGCAGTATGCTGAGCAGCACTGGAGCTATCAACAAGCATCCGGTTTCCATTTAGTTTGCTCCCCAGTTCATTTTGGCATGATATATTTTTCTCCTTTACATACATTGTGAGAAAAACAACCCAGTGTCATCCGCAGATAAAACTGCTGCTCTGCTGAAGTGTGGATTGGGATGTAATGAAAATGCAAATGCAATTAATTATTTTGTAATAATTATAAGTAATGTAACAGGAGATAAGGTATAAATGATGTGTTATGGCTGGTAATTGGCTTTAAATTGGTTTTGTTTCTGGACTTGGAGTATCAGTAAGTGGTGGTGTAACATAATATAAAGCACAAAAAAAAATCATATCATACTAAAAATGTTTGATGATTGAGATAAAGACTTTATGGTTGTTAAAGCACAGTGTCATTTATCGCAGGCAGTACAGACTCATGTCAAAGCAAGTCCTGCCTCAACATTTAGAAACACAAGTCATTCTAGTATCACATTGTGAAACCGCCTTCAAGTGACGGATGCAGACTCACGCTGTCATGTGTACATACAGTCATATCTATCTTTCCCATGGAGGCCTAATATGGCAAAACTTTTAAGGAATAGTTCGATGTTTTGAGAAATTCACTTCCTCGCTTTCTGGCAGAGATTTAATCGAGAAAGCGAATGAGTACATTTCTCAAAATGTCAAACAATTCCTTTAAGGATAGGCTACACCCTACTGGCAATTGAGGACTGTCCCTTTATCCAATCCTTTGTTTTCTTATTGGCAGAAAGAGAAGTAGAGACAGAAAATGACCCATGTGGTTAAAGACAGCAACCTCCAAATCTGACACGTCGTCCCACATCCAAACATCTGTTCATAAATCTGCAGAGAGATTTCACATGGAAATGGTTATCAATCTTCACATCAATCTCTCCACCAGAAAGTGAACAAGTATATTTCATTGAATGTCAAACTTCTGCTTTAATGCTAAGCTAGCTACTGTATGTGGCTGTTTAAAGATTGATCTCATAAAGAACACAATGTGCAATTGTGTGTTCAGACTGAAGTCATTGCTCCTGAAGAGAAGTTTCATTGCAGTTTCATGCGGGGTGAATCATTTTTGGCATCTAAGGATTCGCCAATAAATGTTATACGGCGCTTGGAAAGAAAATGCCGCAAACAGAAACCTTAATTTTCTCTGAAAATGTTGAAATCTGAATACATTTAATTTCTTATTGGTCTCCACAGAAATAATGACAAAACGCCCGTGGCCCATAATTCAGTTCTATTCTGGCGTAAAAACACAAGTTCACATGAGGTTCACAGTGGAGAAGTATTCCCTGTTTCTCAAAGATCAATCAAGCCACACATGTGCACAGACACACTGCCAGCACAAGTCCGTGCTTTGCTGTCTATTAGTCAGAACAGTCTCTATTTTACACAGTGAGTCAAAGGATATGAGCTAGCCTGAAAAGCAACAGCTGGAGTCTGCCAGTGGCCATAGGGGAGAAGACCATGATTTGAAACAGACAAACACTTGGAAACTTTCAGGCAAAAGCATTCAATAGACTGCCATGTGTTTTTTTAAGATTTCAAATAAAAATCCAAATATCTGAATTCAAGAAAAATGTCTGTGAATAGCACCATAAAACTCTCTTTTCATCTTTTGATTCATAAAACACGTCAGGGGTTACACCTTGAGGAGCGTTTTGGACGAATAGTTAAATATTTCAGTTGATCCAGGACATCAAAGAATCAGGAGGGTCTGAAACAGATTTGAAATGAAATGTTCAAATTCATTCATTCATTCATGTGACTGTATTATGAGCATTACTGTTTTTGTCCAGTGTATTTGTTCTGATGTCTATGAAAACTTCACCCTCGCCTATCTGTAGTTGCAGTTTAGCACATCAGGATTCAATAAATATTAAGAAAACAAATAATTTAATTGAATGAAATGGCACTGGCATCATATCAAGCAAAGAGAACTTTGTTCACAGATACATCCAATTACCAATCACAAACAATGTTAATTAATGAAACTAAATGACAGAAGACCAAAACACATCTTATCTTAATCCTGCACATCTCTCAGGGACAGTAATTAATGTTTCGAAAAACAGACTTGCTAAAAGTTAACATTAATCTTGCAATAAACATCCCCAGAGTGGAAATGGCTTTTAAACATCACTGAGGAAGAGATCAAAAGTGGATCCACATTAGCACATCAGGACAGGGGTTCACATGAGGCTCATACGCGATAGAACCACAGCCAAAAGAACACATTATATACATTACACAATTCTCCAGAGTAAAACTGAATTACCAGCCATTCTGAAATGTCTTTTGTAATGACACGGACATTGAGTGTGCAGACAAATGGATTTGTTCGTGGGCCATTATCTCAGGCTGAAATGAAATAACTTCATTAGAGTGGGGGGGCATACTGTGAACCTGGGTTGCTGGAGCAGGAGAAGATAGACAGAAGGAATGGAAAGAAAGAAATGAATAAATATAGATGGATTACATTTGGACGAAGATAACATAATGCAAACAGCAGTCACCAATGTCAAATATATTAGAATTTATTGACAAAAGGATAAAAGCGCAATACACGTATATAGGTTCATAATTGTAAACATGTATATTTCCATTATCAATCCAGATCAGAAGATTATGTGGAAAGGTTATACATGAAGAAAAAATTAAAGCTGCTGTTTCTACTGTTTGCAACTCAATAACATATTTTTGGAAGAGGCAGACATTCAGAGCAAGCATGTTTTGCATGTTCACATTTGCTAATTAGCACTAAACACAGAAATGTCATTAGCTCTGCAGGTATTTGGTCATAAACCAAAGTATTGGACAAATTTAAAAGTCAGTCGGATTCATCCTCAGGAGACCGTACATGCTTGGGCAAAGAGTCTCGGCATTCCATCCAACAGTTGCTGAGATATTTAATTTTGGATAGACATGCCATCCTAAGAGCCACAGAGCTAGCATTGTTAAAACAGCAATTTCACTTGCAGTGCATGTGCTACGCTAAAGTGTATCTCTAGTTAGCTGAGCAGGAAGATTTCCACAAAGACTGTACGTGCAGCATATCATGTTGTGGACAACTGCTGCCTGTCTGAAATGTCCACCCACAATTGCATAGCTGGAGAAATCAAAATAAAGTGTATAATTTGTTCTGCATACTACAGTTACATAAGCCTGGCATGAAGGCTGGAAAGCGTCCAGAGCTTCTGTTAGTTACGTTCACATAAAAGACACTAAACCAACAGGATGGCCATCATGTACTACAGCTGTAAGAAGAGAGAACCTCACACTCACACATTAGCACCAGAGCAGAGAGACAGTTTTCTGCGCCAGAAATGACAGGAGAGTCGACTTTGCAGATACAAAGGACATTTGGCTTTGCAGATACATAGTTTGAGGCTCCTCAGACAAGGCCATGCATCTTTTGCACTGGCTGTCTCCTCGCTGTACTATCTAAATCCTCCTCGACCCACAGTGCGCAGAGAAATACAATGGATTCGCTGACTAGGAGAAACAACTGATAATAAAAAACGATAAGAATGAATATTGGAGTTTCTCTTTGTGTTATATTTTACAGGGTCTGAGCTGCTGCACAAACAGACTCTTAAAAGTCCACATGATGTATGATGTCACTGCCACCATCTTGTAGTTACTTGTTATGCTGGGTCATCATTTCTTTCTCGGGGCTGTGTGCAGCAGACTGCCAGAGGGTTTTGGGGGAGCGTTACAAAGTATGGTGTCTGGATATAATCTGAAGCCAACTGTGACATAAGGGCTCAAAGTGAGCAATGTTGTAAGAAGTGCGGCTTAAAACATTTTCAAAGGAGACTTTCAGTTATGTGTAATTGGGTGAGTCTGGCAGGAAGTTCGGCAGACTTTTCACAGTGTTTAAAGTACTCTTTGGGCTCTCAATTAAAAAAGTATAAGAATATAAAAAGTATATTTTTTAATTTCAATGTCATACCATTTGAAACATGACCAGTATCATATGTTAATGATCAATTGTTTATGTTCTCTGACTTCCAGAATACGATAACATCACTGATCATCATCTCTGAGTTCAGTTTAACTGAGTCGGATTAATTATGACTGAGTTGCAAATCCAACAACTCTTTTAAACAGATGTGATTCATTTTATGAAACTGATTTCAATATTTTATGTACAATTTTGTGGGTAATAAATATCACCTCTGTGAAGCCTATAATGCCCAAGTTTAATTGACACTGTTTCAGAAAAGTGTTGATTCCACTCTAAGGTACTTTTGTGGTGCTGCACTAAAGTCTCTGGTAGTATCATATTGGATTACTCTGCACACAAGTGGATTTTGTTGTGTTCACTCCTTGTGTATGTCACAATGACGTCTCCATCATATAATCTCAGAAGTTTTCTTGCCATTATACCTGTCTGTCGAGTCTAACCAGTCCTGTCATTCCCTGCCTGACCAGCAGTGGGCCTCAGGTGGTTCCCACCATTCCCCAGTCACCTGATCATCACCTGCCAGCATACCTGTCCCGCATTCGCCGCATTCAGCCAGGTAGTATACACACACACCTGCCCACAAACACCAGGCGTTTTGATTGTTCAATGTAGCTTGATGCCATTGTGCTCCGGCCATATTTTCCTGTTCTGCCTGTTTGTTTGTGAGTTTTGATCTCTGCCTCTTTTAAACGCCTGCCTGCTCCCGTTTGGACTTTTGGTTTCCAGTAACATCATACAGTTCAGTGCAGAAGTCAGTCTCAGTTGGTCCCGAAAATGTAAAATAACAGGAGGCGCTCTTAGAGCCTGATTACTGAATCACTTTGATTCAACCTCATTATGGGAAGCAGAGGTTTGCCAAACTGGAATCTTACCGCAGCTTGGTCAATTTAGCTCAAAGTTGGAGGTACTTTATCACACATGAGACTGTTAAATGTTGGTACGTATTGTTAAATTCAAATTTCATCCAATATCCAGACAGAGAATCAAAACAGCTGCTTCAGCAGCTCACACAGCAGAGAACTGGTAAGAGAAATAAAATCTCTGGATTGTGTTTCGTGTTCCAGCTTTAGTGAAAAAAGAGGGAGGTCACCAACAACTCCTCGCTGGGCTTTTTTTAATGAATGTCCTATGTGAGTAGGTGGAGTTATTCTCCTCTTCAGAATGATTTAATGTAAATGTAAGCGTGCCACAAAAGACTTCAAATCAAAACGGTGACACACCCTGAGCCCATAACATGACTTCATTTTCCTTTCTTTTTTTTTTTGTCTGACACCACATTGAAATTCCTTCTGCAGAATAATGTCACAGGGCAGCTACTGTTATGCTTCTCCAGGCTGCCACTCTGCTCTCTGACAGTATATTCCTTTTTTAGCCGAGTTAGCACTGCAGATCTCTAATAAAAGAGGAGCTGCACACAAGCCAATACATCTTATGACGGCTGGAGTAGAGGATAAAATGTGTAATTGTAAAATCTTCAGACATTTGGAGCAACTGAGACAAGGACAAGTTTAACTTATGTTCTTTCAATTTGTCAGTTGTTATTGAGGTGAGATACAGACATGATGAGCAGCGAGGCATTCCTCCACATCATAAATCAGCCTGATGCACATTGCAGACCCTGCTTTATGTAAGACTTATGTAACATAGTCAATCACTTTACATTTTTGTGTTTTTTTATAATAGGAAATTTCATTAAATATATAAACAAATACATTTGAGATATACATTACTTTTAACAATGAGTTTACCACTTAAAACGTGCTGCTCAAGCTTAATTTATGCAGGTCACAACCCCGAAGAGTCACTTGTGTGTCAGAAAAATGAGCGCTGGACTCCTCAGAGGTACGTGATGGTGTAATGTCTTGCTGTTTCCACTGGAAAGATATGCACACACTGAGTGGAATTGTGGGTTTAGCAAATTAGATCACTCTTAACATGTTAGTACTTGAGATATAAGATCACATATAAAAACAACTTTTCCTCTCTTGGGGCATTGCTTTTGTGACTGTAGCGGCTTAAGCGTACTGGAAAAAGCACTATAATTTAATTTGAATGGCATTTTTTGGATCAACTTATCAGAAAGTGTGTCTTACTTTAAACGCTATTGGCATACTGTTTCAATACTGGAACATATTTCATATAATTTATTTTATTTCCCAAGTAAGTACAGTTATAATCAGGGTAGTATAGTAGAGAATGTCGACAAATTGTAGGTCTAAGCTGTAACAACAAAGCTTTTCAGCTATCATTACTCAACAGGTGATCATTACATGTATTTGTATTTCCTTTGAACTGATCTGGACCTGTCATTTGATGCCAGCAGGCGACTAAAGAACAGGTGGTCACTATGTTAAAGAAGGTTCAGTGAACGTGTTGTTATGCCTCCTGAATTCAATTCTATGAGCTGCCAACTACACAGGCATTTCTGGTATTAGATAATGACTTTTAAACTGTTATTCCAGATATTATTAAACTCTTGGCAGAGATAAAGTATAGGGCAAAGTTGCTTAAAGGCAGCTATAACTCTACTTTAAAGAGTAGATATTACTTTTGTGCAAGGCTACATTATAGGCAGTGGTATGGTGTTTGGTATTTGGTAAATGGTCACAAGTAAAAGCCCTCAGCAGCAGAATGACCCCTATCAGAGTTATATCATCATTACACATAATGATATCAGATCATTATTGATGACTAAACCTGTGAGCAGAATGTTAATGTTGCAGCAGGTTGAGGTGGAGCACATTTTAACTACTTTTATATGCCGTTGGGCCGTTTAATCTATAACAGTGCATCATATTTTGCGAGCTCATTTTATTCTTTGTACGTAACATCTTAATCTGTAAAGTAGTAACCATAGCTGACAAATGTAGAGCAGTAAAAAGTTCAATAAATGCCTCTGAAATATATTGGATTGAAATATTGAGATTGCATTTTTTTTTATGGTCTACTACATTATATTAAGAGTTATTTCTAATATTTTGGTCACCTTATTCTTGGGGAAGCAAAACTATTAGACAGACTTGCAGTATAATTCAATCAAATAATGTAATAATCCAATACAACAACAAAAATCTCCAACATTACTATACAGTTGAATCCACAGTTCTGCTACATGTCATCAGGTATTAAAAGTGATCTGTAGGCTATAAAAGTACTAGGCTATAATTACAGGAGTGTTGTACTGGACTGTGTTAAAAGCAGTGGTGGAAGAAGTAAAAATAGCAGCACCACAGTGTAGAAATACTGCATTCAAAATGTAAAAGTACAGTAAGTATTAGTATCATGCCCTTAAAGCATCAAAAGTTAAAGTAGCGTACAAGTACCTCAAAACTGTACATAAGTACAGTAGCCTACTGAAGTAAATGTAGTTAGTTACATTCCGCCACTGGTTTCAAGTATTATGGGCTATTTGTGTTGACCTGTGTGTTTTCTCAATAGTCTAATAACTTTTTTTAACCATCTACCCGACTAGTCCCAGCTATGTGCATCAACACAGACTCGGCCCCGCTGGTAGCCTCCTCCAGACTGACTGCAGCCTTTAAAGTGACGGAGCGGCTGTAATTTGAGAGTAGCAGAGAGGTATTATTAGCCAAAAACCAGCGCGCGGCACTTGAGACATCCAGATGTTGCGTTTGAGGCACCAAGTGAAGTCGGTGTAGCTACAACTTGTTTCCACGCTGAGACAAACTTTCATACATCTCTTTCCTGTTCACCGACGGTGATGGAAGCTGCCAGTCTCGATTAAAAGAAGAGAAGTTGAGGCTTTTAAAACATTTTCACGCCACTCATTTTTTATTATCTGTTTGGACAAAGAGGATATTGAGGAGGGGGACGTGAAAGCTACAACAAAGCCTCAACTAACTGCGCAGTTTGGACGTTTAAACCTGATTGAAATGTTTGTGGTTGGAGTTAGATAGTCCATCCGGCGGATTCTTGATCTAAAACAACGTTTAAAACTCTTAGTACTTCCTATTTTGTGAGTTTGGGACAAGTGGGACATCATGGCTTTCCTTTACTTGCTCCTGTGTGCCGGGATGTTATCACTGTCGGTGTGCGGAGCTTTTTTCACCGGACCTTTACACCCGGAGATGTCTAACGGCACTTTTCATCATTATTTCGTGCCGGACGGAGACTACGAGGACAACGACGACCCGGAGAAATGCCAGATGCTTTTCAAAATGACCGACGAGCGAAAGTGCGGTCTCCCCGAGGACCAGGACGCCGTCATACGGGATGATTTCACCATCATCAAGAGGCAGATTGAGGACTCGGCCAGGGTGCTGGAGGGGATCGGGAAAAGCATCTCGTACGACCTGGACGGAGAGGACAGCTACGGGAAGTACTTGCGGAGGGAGACGGCTCAGATAAGCGAGGCGTTTACAAACTCGGAGAAATCTCTGCTGGAGCTGGAGGTGAAATTCAAACAGAGCCAGGAGAGCGAGCTGAAGGAGGAGCACCGGCTCAACGACGACTTTCTGAACATGATAGTGCACACGCGGGACGTCCTGAAGGACACGCTGGACATTTCCCTGGGACTGAAGGACAAGCACGAGCTCCTGTCTCTGATCATCCGCAGCCACGGCACGAGACTGAGCAGACTGAAGAACGAATACATGAAGTTCTGAGAGAAAATAGTTCCTACAAGTCTTTTTCTTATATGGTGGAAGTGAGACCATGAGGCAGAGGCAGGGGTGACAAATTTGAACAATCATATCAGGGATAAAATCAAAGCGTATCTAAGTAGCCTACCTAAATTACACATTCTCGTTAACTCTAGGGCAGTGGTTCCCAACTTGGAGGTCAGGACTCCTCCACCGGGTCAAAAGATGTTGTATATCTGAGGTCACAAGATGAGTAATGAGACTTTTCTCTCATCTTTTCCATTTTTTTCCTGTAAGATACACAACAGATCACCGTTTGTTTAAAAAAAAAAATTAACAAATCTGAGCAGTTTGGATGGGAAATTTGTCTCAGATGATGAGAAAAGTTTGGGAACCACTGCCCTAGATGTATCTTATGTAGCCCTGCAGATAGTTTTGGTTTAATTTGCCAAGGTTTTGTGGTACCTGTATCCAAAACTGGATTACCAAACAGCAAAGAAGGCAACTGCCCCAAGGCCCTAGACCCCTCAGGGCCCCCAAAATCCCCACATTCACTGCGTGTCAATTGTATTTTGGTAATTTAGTTTATGTTGCAAACTTACACGACTAAAATACAATATCAACTATGATGGGATGCATTATTACCTGATCCCATGGTCCTGTTTCTTAGAGGGGTCATAATTATATATATAAGACCTTAATTAATGTTGTTCATATTGTGCTCATGTGGTCCAGATTCCTAAATTAAGTTGTGTTCCAAAAAATAAAAATGTGATATTGTGAGAAACACAAACTGTTGCCATGTACATTCATGGCAGAAATCTTCTAAAGGGATATATTAAAAACCTGGGTGTACGAAACCAAAACTATCTCCACAACGAGTGGAAAGTAAGAAAATAAAAAAGTCTATTAGACTGTATCTGACCCCAACAATCTTACTTTTTCTAAATAAGGGGTGGGCAATATGGATAATATCCTCTTTCATAGTTTATGCAATTTTATGCGGCAATATTGAGATACATTTTCTGGAAAAGGCCAATTCAGAAATTGTTAATGGATAAAAGACCCAGAAAGGAATGTCTGTCTGTTTTTGGCTGATCCAGCAAACCAGAATACTTCACAAAATAAAAGTTCTTCATCATATTGATGCAAAATATCATTTAAAAATCCAAATATTGCCATAGTGGTGATGCACAGTGATTTGCAGAGAGAAGAGATCTAGACAAATATGTATCACCTGACCGTGTAAATTGTCATATTGCCCACTCCTAGAGACCACTGTAATAGTCGAGCATTACACACCATAAAACACACACAATGGTGGTTACATCACTATATTTAAAAATGACTGAATACAAAATAACAGCAAGATTTCCCAATAAATAATTGGTATTTTTGGTTACTACATTGAATTTACTTGTAAACAGTCACAGGTCTGTGCGTGTATGTGTGTGTGTGTGTGTGTGTAACAAACAAACAACGGCTTCAAACATGAGTCAGCCAATCTAAAAAGTGAGAACTGTAACTATCAGTTTTCAATACACAAGTACTGTCGTCAGATGAAGGGTTTTCCAAAACTCACTCAGTCCTCTGTGAGAAAAAGAAAACGAAGTGAGGAGTGAGTTTTTTGGAGAGGTTTAGCAGATTCACTTGAGTATTAGCTAAAATGTTTGACATGTTGGACAGCTTATGTGTCAGCGTCCATATTCTCTAGTGAATGCTATGTGGTTTCATTGTGACCCCAAAAGTTGAATGAATTAGTTTAGGATAACTCTTCATGTAGCAGTGAAGCAGCTGACAGGATGGACCTCGTGTAGTAGCCTTGTTGAAAGTTTCTAACATGAGAAACTGTTATCGCTGCTCTTCTCTGACACCCCAGATGAATGTCTCTAAGAATATTAAATAATGTTTACATATGGACACCTATTTGTTGTATTTTTCTGCTTTGTGGGCTTGCCGACTTTGCACAATTCTTCACTGTCCTGGTGCTAAAGGTTGTGACATGGTTAAAAATGCCTTTACTGTGCTGTTTTGCACAGGCAGTATAATCTTGGAAAATGTACAGTGTATTATTAGAAGTAAGTAAATACTGTGAGTGCCAATATCTTTATTACAGAACACATTAATATGTATTCATTGTTTATATAAAGTTTTTGAAATAGAGCAGCATATATCTATTATCTTGTTTGCCTTTTAAGATGCGGTGAGATGTAAGACTTTGACAGATAAGACTGCAGGCAGCACTCGTGGACTTCAGTGTCAAACATTAATCTGTGTGACAACGTTCTTAACGGATTGTGTTGTGTCTTCTCAAATAAAGAGTTTGTGTTGGAAGTACAGTGTTGATGTTTTTGTTTTATGGCAGAAATGATCAATGTTAGAATCTGAATCAAAACTATTTTAGGTTTATTGCCATGTAGGTTTTCACATACAGGGGAGTTGCTTTAGTATTTTGGTCCATAACTATGAGAGAAAATAAAAAAGTTTAAACGCAAGTACTGCAAAAGCCAAGGAACATAAATTTGAAAATGGACAATGTCTGTCTGTCCTGGGAGAGGGATCCCTCCTCTGTTGCTCTTCCTGAGGTTTCTTCCATTTTCTCCCTGTTAAAAGGGCTTTTTGGGGAGTTTTTCTTCATTCGGTTGAGCATCTACAGAGGGTGTTGATTGAAAAGCCCCCGGAGGAAAATTGTGATTTGTGATATTTGGCTATATAAATACAATAAAAATCTGAAACAAATATGAGGAATTCCTTTGAAAACATGCTATGATTTGGTCAAGAGTTGTAACTTGGGTTGAAGTTCCACTGTTATTGTTATTCTAGTAGTCAATGATGTAAAAGTGAGATTAAACCATTCCTTATTTTGCCAGGAATCCCCATGGAGCTGCATCCAGGAGGTCCCCGTTTTTTCTGTATTTAGCAGACCCCACAATGCGGCAGTAGCACTATAATCATTAGGACTGCATACTAAAGGCCACGTGCTTCAAAATTACCAAGTTCCCCTCTGTGTTTGCTTACAAGGTTTTGAGGTCTGCTGTGAATTATACACATACACATACACCCCCCCCCCACCCCCCCCCCATAATTGCTTTGAAGGAAGAAGCTGGTTGTTGGTATTTATGAGGAACAGACATGCAAGGAAGTTGTGTTATTGGTGTTTTGAGTGGTGCTGCGGGTCTCACTAACAACTTGTTTTTTCCTGTAATCTGCGGCGGCCTGCTGAAAACAACATTTTTTTGTGATACTTCAGCTACTTTTTAAGGTCGTGAATAAGGTTGAGTAAACAGTTTTAGGCTCTGAGTCAAAGGAATTAAAAGGTCACGAGTGTCCACAACTCCATACTGTGTTGAAAAGTGCCAACTGACTGTAAATTATGTAACACTGCAAAGTACAGTAAGAAAGTTTCACTTGTGGTTACACACAGTCAATAGATACTTTGAGCCCACTGATTACACTCATGATGAGGCAACATAAAGGGCACATAAAATACAGCTAGCACACAGACCAAAAACCTTTAGCCTACATTGTATGTTTCCATGAGAGGGGAAAGCCTCTGGTTCTCTCATTATCCTAAGGCTTAAACTATCGACCTTTGTGGAAACATGTTATGCTACATTGCATTTTATAGTGCATTTTACTTTCTCATATCAGTTCCAGTGTTGCATAATGTTAACACCCTTCAAGGCTAACCTTTGGTTTATTTTAGATAAATAATTTCAGTGAATTTATGTTGCAAGTAGCGCAGGATGACCTTGAACATAACATTGTGTACCTTCTTACCCAAGAGGATTCACTCGGTGCAGTCAGTTTCCCAGATAGATCTGAGTATTAAGGCTTGATATCTATCCTGTCTGCTGTTGCTATGTTATTAATAAAAAAATTAAAAAGTCTGACAGTTGGTTAACATGAAAAATCAGTGTACTGCCAGAAATGTTAAGCATTGATCACTTCTTTGTTTACCCTCTTGCACATGAATTAATTCAAATTAATACATACATGCATAATGAATCATACATTTAAATTTATTTAGGCATAGACATTGACATATACTGTATATATCTATAAATATCTTCAGGATATATTGTACTTTTTATTTATATGAGGTTTGAATTCATTCATCAATTCATTTTTATACTGCTCTGTGCAGGTGTACTGAAAGTTGACCATATACTTCAACCAATGCCACAAAGTCCATTCCATGATGCAACTATCAGTGTTACTGTTGTTGTTGTTAATTAACACGAGTGCACTGATGTTGGTTGCATAGGTGACTGAGTTGTAATCACCCCTTTACCCTTTGAAACTCGGGTCTGCCATGTTATAAACTGGGTGACCGCGTGTGATCCTGGGTTAATAATTGCAAAATGAAGCTTTTAAAATCTGAACTTGGATGACAGGAGGTGCCACTTGGATTGAAGACTGTGCTGCACATCCACTGGGCACTGGTCATCGTCCCTGAACCTGCAACGGACGTAGAAAGTGTTAAACTGAAAGAGGTATGACTGAACACAGAAAAAAACTTTCATCACTTACAATACTTTCATTATTGATTTATGTGTCGATGAGTTTCTTGACTAATTTAGCAATCGTTTGGTGTCAATAAATTCTTTGTTTTATCCAACCTTCAGTCCAAAACCAAAATATATGACAAATAAAAGCAGCAAATCCTCACATTTTAAAGGCTGGAACCAGCAAATATTTGGAATTTTTGCCAGATAAATAACTAAAATGATTAATTGATCATCAAAGTAGTGGAACAATATCCTGTCATTTGACTAATTCATTAATTTACTAATAATTTCAGCTCTCAAGCCTAATTTCTGTGCATCTGTGTGTGCACTCAGCTGTGGACAAAACTGCACAGATCTCTCAGGCAACTGCGAAATAATTAGCTAAAAATCTTTATAATACAGTATCTATGTCACATTTTTAGCCACGCTAGCAGCATGGCTCCAGGGGATGTTGGAGTGCCAACTTTCCCATCCACCACTTTTGTCCAGACTGAAATATGTCAACAACTACTGGATGGCTTGCCATGACATTTTGCACAGACATTCATGCTCCCCAGAGCATGAATCCCACTGACATTGGTAATCCCATGACATTTTCCCTAGCGCCATAATCAGGCTGACATTTTTAATTTAGAGTGAAATATCTATTGGATGACTCCATCGCCTGGGTGACTATGAATGGCATGGCATTTTGCAGCATTAATGTCATGTCCGAGTTTCTGACTTGTAAATGGTGTTTATGGCAACATGAACAACGTGAACGTCAGACTTTTCTGAAAGCTCAGATATCCGACTTCACGTCAGCCAAAGTTCGATGTAATTATACCCATAGTTAATGGATGCAGTGTTATATTGTTAATGCACAAAACCAACAATGTAAATCCAATGAAGGTCATGCTAAGTCCTCCACATGGGAATCTTTCCCATCTCTACCATCCATCCAATATGGTGTGAATGCTGCGTTTGCTAAAGATATTCCAAGGTCCGTAGAGGATAAATTATATTGACTTTGGTGGTGACTTTTCATCTAGAGCCACCAACAGGTCAACGTTTTTACTTATTCAGGGTTAGGGTTAGCTCAGCTGTACATAGCATGTTAAAAAGCTTAACTATGGTGAACATCTGCATGTTAGCATCATCACTGTGAGCGTGCTGATGTTAGTATTTAGCTCAAAACACCACTGTGCCTTCAGTCTCACAGGGAGTTACATTTGCCAATCTGTAGGGTACGGCTATTTTCTTTTCTTTGAATCACTATTGTTTATTAAAACACATCCGTGTTGGCTCAGGACTCCGTTATCAGTCGGGATTGAAAAGTAGAGCAACGTTCATGCACTTGCAGTGATTATGTCATGGTGTACAGCCTCCCGGTCAACCTTTCACCTACTTTCTCTCTCACACTGACAGCCGGCATTTGTGTTGACGGAGGCAACGCTCGTGGGAAGGGGAACCGTCGTCAAAATATTACAGGTAACGTCTGACACAAACTCTTACTGTTGTTTTCACGGCACTTTAATACATACACTAATACAACAAACCGGAAGAGGACCCAGCTGTGAGAGAAGGTCGACTGACTAGCCGCTGTGTTAGCTTTGAAACTGAAATTAGGATGAGGAAGAGCCGGGGGGGGGCGTTTATGTCAACTAGCTAACTAGCCAACAACCGGTTTAGCTCCTTCTTCAAAGCTAAAGGCTAACGGCTAAACATGTGACGTTATTAAATTAGCAGTTAAGCTGTTGTCATATACACGGAAGTGAACAACACGAAGTAACAGGGCGGGTAGCTTTTGTTCCCACACTTTTTTTTCTTCTTGTTTATCTACAAAAGCTTGGTTGAGTTCAATAGATGTATGTTGTGTTGTGTGCTAATCAAACTCAAATCCACCCGCTGGTAGTGATGTCACAGCTTCAATAACTAGCTAGTTAAAGGAAACCCCAAGTAAGAGATGGCTGCTATACTTACCGCAAGTAACAACAAGTAAGCAAACACGCACCCACACTTAAACAAAGAGGATGATAGACCATGTATTGGATTTAAAATGCTGCACAAAACACTTACAACAACGCAAACAGATGGGCACACTTCTTATAGTACATTATAGTATATTGAACAACTTTGGGTTTAGGGACTGTTGGTCCAGGCAAAACAAGACATTTGACACTTTAGGCTCTAGGAAATTGTGATGGGAACTTTTCAGTTTCCTGATTTTTTTTCTGCCCTTGTTTACATAATTTGAGGCTACTAATGTGTCTGGCACAGGGGTGCTTTGTATTGTGTCTTTTAAAATAATAGCTGCTATTTTGTACTGCAGCTTTGCCCAGATCTTACCATCACACAGTCAGCAGACCAAGCCTAGAAACTGCCTCTGTTTGGCACAACGACCAGTCACACTATCCAAAGCCCCTTGAAAATGCAAGCACATTTTGAGCTGTATCCGATGAGCTTGGCATTGTTCATAAACAAGTATAGCAGCATGATTTTGCTTCTTATATTGGCCAGTAAATAGGTATGACACAAAGTGACAAATACAATCAGTTCATTATTTTACGTTCCTCACATTGGCTCATTGGCAGATTAATTTTGTGGCGTTCAGACAGTTTATTTGTTGACAATTCGTTAATTTAGCTTGGAGACTCCTAATGTTGATACCTTGATACATTTGGTTTGTTATCTATCCCAAGTCATTAAATTAAATTAATAAAAAAACAAAACACATTAAAATTAAACACATTAATGAAAGGCGGCAGTGCGTGATTCTCTCTTCTCATTTTTTCATTTTATTGCTTCCCTTTATCATTAACTACAGAGTTGGTGGCCTTTTCTGATCCGGAGATATAGTTGCCTGGAGGGAACCATTCAGAAATGTGGATGAGTACATTTGCACGTTTCGCCCTGCCTGCCCTGCAGAGGAGTACCTCTGCCATGGCCTGCCAGGCTCTGAGGGCTTGTCGTAGACCAGGGCAGGCTGCAGGTCCACTACCCTGTTGTCTGACTTCGATGCAGCTTCGTGGGCAGCAGACACTGGGGTCAGCCTCCATCCCTCTGGCTCGCCAGTCAGTGAGGCACGTCCGGGCTCTGGATGAAGAGAGGCTGATGGAGGTGGAGTGGGAGGATGGAGGCCACAGTCTGTACCCATTCACCTGGCTGAGAGACAACTGCCAGTGTCCGCTGTGCACCCTGGAGTCGGCTCAGGCCCGGAAGCTGTTGATGTCTGATCTTGATATCCACACAGGAGTCGACGTCGTGGAGGTCACCAATGACAACAAGGTAGACTGCAGTAAGGTTTGATGCCATAATTCTTTTGTGGATTGCCTGTCCAGGGACTGCTGATGAAGCTGATGTAGCTATACGGCTAACTCTAACAAATAAATAAAAAATTCAGAGTTACACACTCAATATGAATGTTCTATATTAAGAGAAAAAGATGCATGTTGAAATTATTACCCACACTGGATGTGTAAATGTCCAATACATTTTACAGACTCTACATTCTAATTCAACATTAACTTCCTTTTAAGTACTGTAGTTCTAGTTACGCACAGTTTTATAATTCCACTGGATGGTAATATTGGATTGGGTGCATTTTAACTTTCATTTTCATTTACAGTTAATCTTGTAAAAACTAAACCTCCAAAACCCTAAATCACATTTCACTATTTCTCCAGCTATCACGTCATTATTGTTGTAAGACTAATATAATATGATACTTCCATAGTGCAGTGTTTTGAAGTTACTAGGCATTTTTTCATTGTTCATTACCGTCTTAAACAACACAACTCATACTTTGCTGACTGTTTGATGGCAGCTGCCTGGTGATAAACTGTGAGGTTCTGTGAGGTAAGATGATCTAATTCTGGCAGAAGCACACGTTCAGCCTGACCTTTAAGTCCTCCAAAGGAACCACCTTTGTGAGCTGCGTCCTTCAGATGATTCAGCCCCTGCTATAAACTATAAACAGATGGCTTTGACGTGACAGTGTTGCCAAGCTACCTGTGCAATTTGCTTTTGTTGAAAAAAATCCAACGGAAAAAGTTTCCTGTATTGTTTTCTGTTTCCTGCACCAAGATTTACTGGGTATCCTATTATATGTGTTGTAAGTACCAGTACCAACTATGGTTTCATGCCTTCCTCCTCTGGCTTTAGAAACGATTAGATGGCGGCCTTGGCCAAAAGCCTCCACAAGTATTAAAAAAGCAGATGCTAAACATAGGAAATCCTCATTTGAAATGAAAAAAATAAGTTAGATTTTTTTGTATGCATTTCTTTCTCAGTTTTATGAACCAAAAGAGCACCTTCCAAAGCGTAAACTTTAAGGGGCAGACCATTATTCTGTCAACAAAGACGGTTGTCACTTACTGTTTACTTGAAAGAGAGACAGTGCCCTCTCAGTTCATGGCTTATAATAACAAAATATTAAGAGGTGGAAACATGGAAAAAGAGCTAAAACATTTTGGCCAGTTTGAATCAATAAGCTTTTTGTCTCCTCACAGGTGTCCATTGTGTGGCCCGACCAGCACACCAGTGTGTTTGACGCAGAGTGGCTGAAGAAACGCTGTTTCTCTTCTGCTGCCAGACAAGCAATGCAAGAAGAGCTTTTCCTCAACGGTGAGTCTAACTTTTTTTATTTTTCATTTGGATTATGTGTGTTTAAGAATTTCATGTAATTAACTGGTACTGGGGACCACTGCCTCCATGTAGGTTCAGCTGCTTGCTGTAAGCGCTCTACAGGAATGTCCATGTCATTTGTATCTATATGAGGGTGACTTAAACAACAGAAACGCCTCTCTATATAATGCAATATAGGTCAAAAGCACCACAAACTACAGCCTCCAAAATGGTCACACAGTTTCAACAAAAACTGCACGTAATAACCTTCATGGTGGTAGGAGTTATTGCAGGACTGTTGTATTAGACTGCATTCATTTTAGCTAGGTGTACCTAAAAAAGTGGCCGCTGAGTGTATGTGCGAGAATGTGCTCATCTCCTCCCACATGTATTTACCATGTGTATGCACACATGAAGTCAGTGGTGATGTACTAATAAGATGAAAAAATACACATAATGCATACTAACTGCTGACAAAACAGGGCCTTGCTAATTGGACTGCACTGGTCTGAAACTAATGATTAGTCTCTAATTAATCCTGTTGTTAATGTAATGGTCAAAGAGATGATTTTCAAAGGAGGCCATAAATCACAACGCAGCTGTTAACAGGATGAACAAACTCTGTCATGAAAGTGTTACCTGCTTGTACATAAATGGCAAACTAGCAGCATGAAGCTCGTCACAGATGACACTTTCCATACTGTGATCACATGCCATTACGAATGTCATATTTCACATTGGATACTCATTAGCATCAAAAGCCCCAAAGTATATCCTCACATCTCGGTCCGAAATCTCCAAAAATCTGTGTTAAATCCAAGCAGCCCATTAAGACTGTCAGTTATTTTTCAATGTGATGAAATAGTCTGTGCCATCGATTTTGACTTTTTATCAATAACACATGCACTGTAGTTCATTGCATTGTAGTTCATGTGTTTTGCATATTTTCCTTCCTCTGTAACCACATTGGAAAGTGTGTAATTGTGTAATTTTCTGCATGACATTTAATGTCTGTTTTTAAAGTCAATATAAAAATGGAAGTGCAAGACTTTCTGCTTTAGCAGTGTTACAGATAAACACAGTAATTTCACTATTACATTATCACTTCTATGCTTTATGCATACATCTCTGCTGTCTAATCCTTATTGGTTTATGAAAGAGTATGTCTGGGTTTCTCTGCTGAAATGAATTTCACCGTGACATTAGTGTAAAATAACAAAGTGTTGTTTGTGATTTTGCTCTGGATTGTTTTGTGTCTTTTTTTATGCACTTCAGAGGTTTTGGAAAAGCTGATTTTTGCATCAGTGGTTAAGGTTTGAGTTAGGGTTAGGTTAAGGTTATGTGTGTGTGTGTGTGTGTGTGTGTGTGTGTGTGTGTGTGTGTGTGTGTAGCTGTTATAATGAAAATTAGTGGAATTTCTCTGCTAACCTTTCCTCAGGAAAAAAAGATGCCCCTGATTTAAACTCTTCTTTCCACACATTTTTTTTCTCTGTAACATAACATGGTTGTTAAGGAAGTTTTTTTCTAAAGGCTGGAGAGAGAAGTCATTTTACAGTACATTTACAATGGCCCAATACGCTTTACAGTCTGCCAGACAGCAGATGAGAAAGTTTAGCTGTGGAACAAGGTAGCAGCATTTCAGCGGAGCGGGGGATGGACTGTAGTCGGTTTGTGTACACACACGTGGTCCTGAAGGACCCACAGGGCTGAGCGGCTCCTGCTCTGTTCCAGACTGATTAAGGTTATAAGTGTGTGTCTGTGTTGTAGAACTCCTTCATTCATGTTGAAGTGTAAACAGATCCCCCTCATAGCAATTTACAGACAGATAGTCATTTTGTAGTGTAGATTTTTGCAGCCATTCTCAGCTCAGAGCCAGGAGCGCTCCTGGAAGACACTGCTAAGCTCACACACCAAAACACAATACAAGATGACGTGCGCACACACACTCTCTGGGTTTAATTATTTCCTCCTGAGCGCCAGTCTGAAATTCCTTGCACCGAAAAAATACTGGAAAGCTCTAGTCTGCTACATACTCAAAAGATGGATGATGAACAGCGTTCACCTCTTAGGACTTTGCTCATATTCTCGCTGCTTACTTCTCCACGATGTTAACTCGCTGAAGCGTAGTCCACAGTTTGAATTTCTGTTTCCTTTTTCATGCAGTGCACCTAGATTTTACAGGCCCAAGTATGCCTGTTAAAGTGTTCTCAACAGTGAAAGTAAGCGCACACGGGACACTGTGAGGTCAATATGAAAATTGGAGCTCTGGGAATATTATTGAGCCTGTACTATACCTCCTGCTTTTATGTCTGAAGTAATGTAATGTTTTTTTTTCTTCTGCTTTTACCGTTTCTATGGAGTTGTGCAACTGAAACCGCAGTATGTAGTTCAGCAGCAGCTATTATTGGAGTGAGACAAGGAACTAGTACTACTCAAGGGCACTTATTACATTATAAAGAAAACGTTTATTATACTGCCCCATATATAAAAATTGACTAGAATTGTTGAATTTGTCCTTCTTATATATATTTTAGAATAGTTTTTGATGGAGTTTGCAAATGTTCAGGTCAACCTCAGGATTCAGTTGATAAATGAGCGATTTCCCATTTTCCATCATTCTCAAGACCGTAAAAATAACTTTTAAATGACTCTCCATACATCATAACTGTTCAGTCAGTTCTTCAGGTAGGCCATTATTTTCAAATGTCCACTGTAGCGTATTGGATGCACATGTGATTTTATTGTCCTTGTACATCTACTCCAGACAAAACTGAACTGAGATGCAGCATGTCTGCGTGTGAAACAGGGTAATGCAGTGGACCTTCTGAGAGGCTGACGTCTGTATAAATGTGAGCCTCGTTCAGACCCCCTTCTGCCTCTGCCATATGGAAAACTGATTTAGAGTGAGGGTCAAGAAAAGATCTGCATGTTCTTACCAAACACAAGCTCACCGTTGTTAGTATTTCCTTCCTTGGGAACGAACAAATCCCAGAGCCTGTAGGTATGTGTAACCAGGAATTTAAACTCAAACTGCTTTGTGTCTGAGACTGAAGAGTTCTTACAGACTTTTTCATACTAAATCTCTAATATCCCAATATACAGTTCTTATTTTTTGGATGTTATATTTTAGTTTTTTACTTTCTATTGAGTTTTACCACTTTTTTTTTACATGTTTGGTTTCTTTTTCCTTAGACAAACGTTTTTATGGGCCACTCAGTAGCTGGCATCTTTAGTCAAGATCATAGTAATTTAATGGGTCAACTACTATGTGACAAGCTTGCTGTCAGATTTATTGGCTTTTATCAAACACCTTCATCACTGTAATTGTCAACAGAGTCGAGTATTAAATCTCATTCGTAGATGTGTTCAGGACCTTTGGAATTCACACGTGCCTCTTTCTTGCTGGCATGTGCACTTTGAACCTTTCACGTCACTTTGAGGAGAGTGACGATGCTGAATTGCTCTCGGGAACACCAAAAGCTTCTGTCACTCACAGCCTTATCTGCAATGACTCTTCCTTTCACCGATAAATCTGTCAGTGATTTACTCAAACAGCTGCCAGATGCTTTTAATATTTTGAACCATGTCATCGTCTCAGGCCTCCCATTTTTCGCTTGTCATGTTTATTTAGTCGAGGTGGGAATCATGACTAATTTCATGTCGCTGGTATTTAAAAGATGTGAAACGGGTTAAATGGATTTTTAGAAAAATATAAATATGCCTAAACACATAGCTCACAGCCTTTTTTTCACACACTTATCCACCTGCTCATCCACTTTAGCTCACGCTTAAAAAAAGTCTGTCTTCTTTCCGAGATGCCTTTACGGCCATTCTCGAATGTGGAGTTGAGTAACAAAAGAGCTGAAAGGTTTTCGCCTCTGTTTACTATAATTGTTTGCAGATTGTTTTTGTTCCTCTAGTTCCTCCAGTTGATTGCTAATTTTACATGTTAGTAGCAGGACAAAAGCAGAGTTGATACACTTTTGTTTATCCTAAAGAGTACAGTATAAACACTTAAACATATTTCTGATTAAACTGATGCATTGTTCTTGATTTTATTCTAGAAAGTTCATTCTTGACCTTCGACACGTGTTCATCAACATTTCACCTAAAGTTTTGCAGAGGATGCAGCCTCTTAGTTGGGACACAGCTAGAAATGGCCACTTTTATTGTCCCACAATTATATATTTCTATATAAAAGCTCATAATAGTCACAAAATATAATACAAGTATTTAAAAGCTGAAGGAATGTAGATATATGCTGGACATTTTTTGTGAAATGTATTGCTGGAAGCTTTCTCAAGAGTGTGATTGACAGGAAACAATGATGACACTACAGGTGCGATGAGATTTCTCTCACTGTAACAGCTGTCCCTGATATATCCTCCTCCGGCCTGCCAAAAAAAAATGTCCCTAGTTATTAGTCACAGCCAAAAATGTGAAATATTTCTAACCTTAAGTTGTAGATTGTCTGTCAAAACGTCCCTGGCACTTCACCATGTCTTTACCTCAACTATCTGGTCTTTATCAATCTTTGCATGAAAATCTCTGTGAAGCTGTCAAAAGTCTGACAAAGGCCATACATGCCCTAAATACTGGGTGGAAAATATTCCTCATCAGTGTGTACTGTATAGTAGGCTGTGACACTATTTGTGGTACTTGTTAATACATTCAGATACCAACACAGACAGATGATCTCCAGCAGGCTTGAAAACTGTAATGATTCGTCTTGTCTACCATAAATCAGTTAGAGCTGATCCAGAACTCTGCTGCCTGAGTGCTGACTAGGACCAGAAGAAGAGCAAACATCGCACCCATTTTAAAGGCCTTACTCTTGTTGCTTGTTTTTGTAGTTTTTACTAAAAAGCTATAAAGAATAGCACTTTTGAACAAGTATTTTTAATTGTTTTGAAGTGTGCAGCAGCTTTTAGCTCTCCCGCTCCAAAACTGTAACGCTCAAATGATGATTTCCACATCCACGTAGCAGTTAGTAACATGTACATTTTGTCATACATTTCTACTGGCCGATACATTTCTTAGTCATTTGCAAAGCACATTGATCTGCACATACCGGTACAGATATAGGTGCTTGTAGATTGACCAGTTTTCTTTGTAGTTCTCTTGGCAGTAGTTTGCTGTGTGGCTTGTGTCATTGTGGATATTTTAACGCCTTCATTTTGAGTTTTGAATACAGTGTACGTCAATTACTGTTCCATTTGGATTGGACAGTTACCGTAAACTTCCTGACCAATTGGTCCGAGGCTCTCCTAAACAGACTCAGCTGAGTTTAGACTTTTCTCCATTAGGTCTACTGACTGACTCTATAACTCAGCCAAGTAGCAGCTGATTTGTCATTTCCCTGTCTGGCTGGTGTTTCCCCCGTTGCCATCTGGTCTGAATTTAGCCTTCTATGTCATCACTCGCCAGTTGACAGAAAGGCTCCTGGAAACATAGCTGTGGAGGTCCATCCATGGAAAAACTTTTTTTCCAAACCTGACTATCACTTCATATACCAGCATAAGCAGGACGGACTTTTCAAACACGTGCTTACATACACGTGTACACGCTGTGTTATCAGCCTGAAAGGAATTTGAGGAATCTAAGCAAACTATGACTTGAGTGTTTTGATGTGTCAAAATTAGCTTTTATCATTGTGCAGTGTGCTATAATGGACTGCTGAGGGCTTTAGCAACTCGGATGTGTCAAAAATAATGGTGGTCAGCCAAACCTTCCACATATCAGATGTCTCTTTCAAGACAAGTTGGGCTTCCTCTAACAAATGTCACTATTTTTTGCCCACACACAGTTTACTTTTTACAGTTTATTCCTGTAATTCCTTCACGGATCAACTGTATTTGGGTTAAATCCCTTTTCTTTGTCATCTCTTTTGAAATTTCAACACCTTTACGTCAGACTGCATGGAAAGCTTGGTGATTATAATGTTTGGATTTTTCATTTCTCTGGCAAGCCCGACCTCCTGCTTGGCACTTTAGATAATACTGAAAGCATTGAGTAAAAGTTGGCAAAAAGGACATCATTTGAGAAACTACTGCAAGGCTCAGTAGGATTTTGGGAACCTTCACTTGCTGATGGAGAAAGAGTTGAGTTTGGATTAGTGTGCGGAGGGCCTGCAGCTCTCCAGTGAGAAAACACTGCTCGCTCTGTCTCCTCCAAACTGGGAGTGCAGAGGTTGGCTGTTCTGTCTTCCAGGTATGTTTCATAGATAAAGGTGTGTTTGTCGAATTAGTGGAGGGTGGAATGAGTTCCCTGCAGCCCCACTGATATACACACACACACACACACACACACATTATGTACACTATGAAAACATAAACATACATGCTAATTGCTGATAGGAATATAACTGGAAACAGTTTCTTTTTTATTTGTCAAATGTCTAGACTCATGGGTCTGGTAATAATAGGATTATTTATGAAACTTCTCACAGTATAAAACCAATAGTTACCATAAGGCTTGCAATGACTGCATCAACATTTTCTTCAATAATACATTTGTCGATATGGATATAAATAACAACACATTACCAAATATGGTGCTAATCCCTCTTTAAAACAAATAATTTAGTTGCTCCAAGTTGTCAGGCTAATTTAGTTTACACTAATGAATGCACAACATGTTGGCAGTATGGTAATGTAATGGGTGCCATGTCTTCTCAAGAACACTAATCATTAATCATTAAGCAGATTTTGTACTTGCAGCTGTTTACAAGCTGAGTTGTAAACCTGGTTCAAATAAGAGTCGGTGATCTGTAGGCACTTACACATGTATTAACAGAGATGAAACAATGATTTAACAGTGATTACTTGCTGTGATTAATGAGAGAGTCAGTCAAAAGATGAGTTGTGGTGGAAGAAGTATTCAGATCTTTTACTTAAGTAAAGATAACAATAAAAACAAAAAATTTTTAGTAAAATTCCTGCGTTCATAGATAGTACATAGTTAATGTATGTATATATATATATTTATAATGCAAGACGATGGATCTCTGAGTTTTATACTATAATATGATACTATTGTATATTATATTATTGGATTATTATTACTGATGTGTTAGTAGCATTTTACTGTTAATAGTTGGTCAAGGCGCTAATTTTTATATTTGTCTTATATAGTTACTGTTTAGTTTAATTTATAGAAATGCATCATCTTATAAGATCATCATATGTTTTGTATATATGATATATTGTAATATAAGTAACTGGTAACGGCAGCTGTTGCATAAATGTAGTGGGAAGTTACTCTCTGAATTGTAGTGGAGTAGAAGTATAAAATAGCATGACATGATCCTTGAAATCTGTACCTGAGTACATTACTTAAGTAAATGTACTTGGTTACATTCCACCACTGGCTTTATTGATACTGACACATCACTATACTACTTGGGGATCAAGTCGCAGCTGAAATAAGGCAATCTTATTATGTTTTGTTTATTTCTCTAAAATGTGCTTCTCTTATGAACAGCTTCTTTCTAAAAAGGCTGTTCGTGCCCATCTGGCTGTGAGCCCTCCACTGTGCATTCCACAGACGGCCCATTGAAGTGAGCTGATCCGAGATCTGTGATAAAACTTAACCAAGTCAAAACAAAAGCTCTCTGGATAGCTGCAGTGATTCAAACAGGGCTTTGAATGCGCTCCCAGCTGCAGAGGAGAGCAACGCAGCCCTCTGAGCTTAAACAGCGCACAGTGAGGGGAGAGCCAAACTGCCATGAGCTGCCTGACAGCCACAGGAGCCGCGGCTTCAGGTTTCCTCATCTGGAAAAGCCACTGTAGCAGACCACGACCGAGAGGGAAACAGGACAGGGATTATGCACAAATACTATCTTGTCAGAGGTGTCCCTTCTAGCACATGCCAGCACAGTCCTTCCTATGAAAACAGCAGTGATTTTACACAAATGAGCAAATTAACTTGAACCTGCAATAACTTTGACAAACCACCTTTTAAGTTGGTGAATTTAGTAAACAGTTGCTTATTTACATATCCAGCAGTCACGGAGCAACATTATCATTCATTTGGAGTCGTGCTTCTGGCCTCTTTTAGCCCTGTTTTTGAGCAGGTAGTGTACAGTGGGTTTTTAGAGCTTGTTCGCTGAAAACGGTAAGACTGAACCAAAACAGTACATTTATGGGCCGAAAACAAAACTACATAAAGTCAAGAGATTGACATTTATTACATCACTGGATTATTACTACTAATGCATTAGCATAAAAGCAGCATTTTAAGACATAAAAAGCAAACTAAACAACATCAAATCACATGTAAGATGATGCAGCATAAATGAAAGGAAATCTAGTAAAAACCATGACAGGACACATACAAACACAAGCAGAACAACCAACAAGACCAAAGATCACAAAGGAGAAACACAAAACTATAGTCCTGCAAGCAAATACCAATAATGCAATACATTGTATTCAGTAAATGAATCATGTTTTAAATGAAACCTTTAATCTGAAAAGTAGCTGTCACATAACTGCAGTGGAGTAGAGTATTTCCTTCTGAAATAAGGTGGAATAGAAGTACAGGAAATACGCAAGCAAAGTACAAGTACTTCAAAACTGTACCTTAGTACATTACTTAAATAAATGTACTTTTCTGCTCTGAATTTGACTAAATTTGTATGTACAGCAGTTCGGGTGACAAGGCCCTTGTTTGTTCTTTAATCAGCGGCCAGTGTGAGCTGACCAGGCAAAAAAAAAAAGAGCCTCTTGTGATCCTTCACATCTAAGGTTTGTGATTAGCCTTCCCAGTTAAAAACAAGCGTGTGTGAGGAGCTCATTACATGATTAAAAAGCAGATATTCATGCAAAGTTCTCAACTTTTGTTCGACCCGGCCGCCACAGTGTGAACTCACTCGACAGCAGCGAGCGTGGTGAGTGTTCACAATGAGATTCGAGCTGAAATGCAGTCAGAACTGCACAACTGATGTATATGCGCACTGCAACCAGCGGCCTTTGTCACATGGGACACCCTGAAACACGGTGTGCCTGTACAAGACATCCAGGTCCAGTTTCACAAGAGTAATTGTAACATTCAGGCTTGACCTTTGCCCCAGTTTCTCAGTCCGTGCCTTTGTTTCTCTCCGCCCTCTTGACAAGTTTTAACAAGCAGGGGGTTCCTGAACCTTTGAACTGTGCGGCCAGAAGCTGATTATTTGTGACAACAGCCTGGAGGGAGGTCTGCGAGTCATGATGATCACTGTGTTTCTGACTGATGTTGCATCTCTGGGTGCTTTGAGCCTCGCTGCCTTTGAAAAGACGAGGCTCTGAAATTCCTCGTCACCAGTTAATGTCTGTCTGTTGCAACTGTTAATCTCGATGGTCTTCAGTGTGAACAGACACATTGTCTTTTAATGTTTTTGACACTTTGGAGAACGATAAATTATGCATGAAGTTCAGCAAGCCCGCCTTGCTTTGTGTCCGTCTCCTGCAGGCTTCAGCCTTATAATCTGTTTGTGATGCAGCCGTTTGGAAAGTTGTTTTGATGTTGGTGGGTACTGAAAAGAGACACAAGGAGGAGCCACAAACATCAGACAGGTACACAATCTCCTCAGCTAAACCCTCCCCCTCCTCCTCCCCCTCCCGAAAATGTACTTAGCAGCTGTTTTCTGTGGAAGTCACTGGAGAGAGGCTGCATGGAAAAAGGAGTCGAGCCAGCTGGGTGGAGAGCTGTGGGAGGATTTTTTCCACTTCTGTCTGTCTGACGGAGACGGGCTGATTTTTCTCAGCAAGCTATTCATCTTGAAGTGTGCAGACAATCGCATGCAGTTTCAAGCTGCAAAGTTTTCATACAAAAGACACAGGAGACCAACAATAAAGTTATAAATTAATTGTTTCCTTTTTGTAACAAAACAAACAAAAGTCTGTCACACTGCGAACCACTTCTAATATAGTTTTTTCAAAGTTTACTTTTATTTGTAGGCCTGAGAAATTGCATCTTCACCTTGATAATGCGTTTTATTTGATAGAAAGTGGGTGTTCATAGTTGTTTTCTTGATTTCCTTTCTCTGTAGGGCACCAGACACTTCAACACTTTCCAAACATCATTTGACATTCTTTAAGGCATCTCGGAAAAACAGCATGTCCTAAAGGCGGTGTAGTGTGTTGATGGAAAGTATAAAGGAATGGGTATGCTCTGTAGCTCATCCCTGCTGTACAGCTAGAAGCTTCTTGTCCATTTTTATCAGTTGAACCAAACAATGGGAAAACGGCGACGTGGGTCTGTTTCAGTGAAAACATTAAGTATCTGTGTAAAGGGGCCGTCTGTACCCTTAACTTTTAAATCATTTATGTGCTGCTGTGATTATTCCTGTCTGTAAGACACTGTAAGAAAGAATACAATGATATCAATCATAGCTGGTTGTGATACTGATAGTATCCCTATGGGAATGCTTGTTTCAATTATTTATTATTACTTATCTACTCTTTTGTCCTAAGCTGGTCGCTGTATGTGAGATGTTGTCTTGTTTCTGTTTGTTTCGTGTGAGCTCACCAAACCAAGTCCCTATCGACTATGTTGAATGGCAATAAAGTATTGAATCTCAATTTTAAATCTTAATTTCAAGCTTACATTGGTGAATTCTCAATCATTATGCCTGTGTAAAAACCTGCCAATATCCTCTTAAATACAACAGGCGTTTTTATTTCTTTATGTGGCATAGAGTGGCGGTGCATTTAAAGAAAGAACGTGCAGATTCTTACAGGTTCTTCAATGAGGGAGAAGAAAAAACTGAATGCAACATCTGATATAAAGTGATCTGAAGTTGCTATGATACAGACAGAGTTCTGTTCTAGTTGTTTGTTTAACAGTGCAGCTACAGCACAGTGCAAGGACTGTCACTGTCGGGTGGAAAAGCTTCGTGTTGGTACATTGCAGACGCAGCTTATTTCTTGTCAAACAATCAAAAAGAAACTTCTGTATTTATGTAAATCTCAGCTAAGATGAAACAACATTTCTTCCATGTCCTTCTCATTTCAGAACGTTATTATTGGGACTCCAAACTACGTATTCCCACAGCTGACTACCAAGAAGTCCTCCATGACGATAAGGCCACGCTGGCCTGGCTCCTGGCCCTGCGTCGTGTTGGCATCGTCTACCTGAAGGGGGCTCCAGCAGAGCAAGGCCAAGTGGCCAGACTCGCTGAGAGGATTGGCTATCTCAGGCTGACATTCTATGGGTAAGACTCCGTAACGTTCATCCTTTTTGCTCTAGTCATCCTCAGCCAAGCCACTGTTTAATAATCGGACTCCCCTCTAAATCTTGAACTGCTGAATTTTCCGACCGATCATATTTTAGCTGGAGCACAGCCCAGAGAGTGTTTTTAGTAAAAATTAGATACAAAAGAGCCTTATTTACACCCCTTTTCCAGGGAGTCAGGAAAAAAAGCAGCTAGATATTTTGATGAAAGAAGTTCTCAGATTCTCACTTTACAACATTAATGTTTAGGAAAATGTGTCCACTCGTCAATTATCTGTAGCTTTGATTCATTTTGGTTCCATGGAGAAGCTTAGAGGGTGTCTGTTGGCCCTTTCAACACACCATAGTTCATCACTTTGACTTACTGCAGTGCTGATTACTTGAGGACAGAGACGGGAAAAACAACCTTAAAGCGTTCCAGTTTTTTTTAAGCCAGAGGAATTACCTGGTGCACTCAGTCAGAACAGAGGTTTGGAGCGTAAAGCTTTTCCACTGCCAGAGGATGAGCTCACACTGTTGGAAGTAAAGCGACTGCAGACTAAAGCTGAAGGCCTGCCATCAGAAAAACTAGACTGTTTTACGAGTCGGGCATCCAAACGAGGCACGCAAACAGAACATGGAAGATAACTTTACCTCATTAGTGCTCGACTCCTGCTGCATCTCAATGAAGTGTCTACTTCAGAGGCTAGAGCCTAAGCATTCCTGTGAAGCTGCCCAGTTTCGCCTCAGGGATTCCTGCAAAGTTCATCTCATCTCATCCTTTTCTCCACACAGCCTAATTGTCGCCGCTGATCTTCTAAAGCCAAAGTTAAATAATTAATGTAAAGTTTATTAATGAATGTTATCTTTGTCCTCAGGCACACATGGCAGGTCCAGGATAAATACATGGCAAACAATGTAGCCTACACTTCAGGAAAGCTCAGTCTCCATACAGACTACCCTGCATTACACTTCGCACCTGGAGTGAGTAAAATCGGATCTGTATGGTCTATTTAGAGGATTCAAATGCACTCAACAGATATGGTATCACTTATGAATTTATGTGCCGCTTTTATAAGTTTCTTTCAACTGCTGGCATTTGGCTTTTATGTTGTTGCAGTTGTAAAACGAACATTTGTGCGGCATGTGTGTGTCGGGCTGTTTATAGGTGCAGTTTCTGCACTGCATCAACCAGGCAGTGGAAGGAGGGGAGAGCGTGGTGGTGGACGGCATCCACATGGCCGAGCAGCTGCGGATAGAAGACCCAGAGGCCTTCCGGACACTCACCTCGCTCCGCGTGGACTTCAACGACTCGGGGACGGACTACTGCGACTTCATGCTGCAGTCCAAGAAATGCATCATCGAGTGAGTGGAGATGTTGGATCACCTGTTACTGTTTTATTCTCATACACACACACACACACACTTACTATATCTGTATGAAGCAGAGATTCAGACCCTGCAAAAACTGAAATGACATGCATTTAAAAAAAGAAATGCAGTGGTACACCTCACCAGTTACTGTGGGTTTGTGTGTGTGATTTGAAATGAAACACTGCCATCTGCTGTTCAGAATTATTATGTCCAATTGTACTCAATATGGCTTCCTCAATCACGTGGAAAGCCTTCACACAAGTGTGTTACAGCTGCATAATGATATCCATTGTGTTGGAGTGAGAACCACATTTGAGTCTAAGGTTCATGTGTCCACATACTTTTGGCCATGTAGTGGACCTTAAGCATAGAAATAAGCATAAATAAATGAGGCCTTTCAAATCCTTTCTGGGTAAAAGGGCTGGAACCAACGATTACTTGCATAATTGATGAATCTATTGATTATTTTCTTGATTAATTGATTAATCCTTGATTGATCCTGATAAAATGTCAGAAAATAGTGAAAAAATCCTGTCAAATTTCCCAGAGAACTAGATGGAATGTTTTGTCAATTAATCAATTAGTCTACTACAATTTTGATAATCAGTTAATCATTTAAGTTATTTTTCAAAATAAAATGTGTAAAGTGAGCACTGGTTTTCATAGTCTTCTATGATATTTTGGGCTGTTGTTGGATAAAACAAGACATTTGAAGGCATCACCTCTGGCACTGGGATCATTTTTCACTATTTTCTGAAATGTTATACCAAATTCAGATTATGCCAAATTAATCAGTAATAAAAAACAAATCACAAGCGCTACTATTGAATTTAGATGATGATTCAATGTTCAATTCAATTCAGTTAATGGTTAACTCATGATTCATATTAGTTTGACACTGAACTTCATCCTTCTGTCTGAGCAGTGTTAACGCTGAGGGCCGAGTCGAGAGGATAAACTACAACAACGCCACCAGAGAGTCGGTGCTGGACCTCCCCTTACATCAGGTACAGCCCTTCTACAGAGCACTGAAGGCCTATGTGGATATCATGAACCGACCAGAGAACGTGGTCACCTACAGAATGGAGCCAGGTTAGTGTGCACCTCTCTAAACTTTGATATAACATTACAAGTATAAGAAAATGCATCTGTAAAGCCCCTTAATCATGATTACAGTCTCGGAAGGTTTTATATCCCCAAACTTCTGATTGAGTGGATGAAAAATGAAATTAAGATGGAAGAAGAAATCCTTCAGAGAGAAGGATCCTCTACAGTGATGAACAACATCTTTGTCGTCATCAAGGTCACAATGACATCAGAGAGTCAATGTCATCTCTGTCACTGTAGACCAAATCAAATTAACCCAAGTCTGATGTAACCCTCGAAATAGTCACTGCTCAGCAAAGAGTCTGCAGCATGAAGCTACAGAGATGGAGTAATGATATTGTACCAAACATTAAGGACATTAAAGTGTCATGGAAAGCATCCATTCCGATGTCCCGTCCTTGAGGTTGCTTAAAGAGTTCAGTACGCTCCAAACAAACCTGTTGGTCCGTGTCGCCCGCAAGTGTTTGAACCTGGTTTACTAATTGCTGCACTCGAAGGTCATAGAGAAGTGCGAGGCGCGATGAAGTGACCACAGCAGGACTGTCAAACTTTGTCCACAAGTTGAAGTGATCTGCATGAGGCTGTAGTTTTTTTTTGTAACCTTTCAAAACCCCAAAACACAAGCAAAAGTGCAAGAAATGTATTAAACAGTCTGTTTAACTGCCTTGACCGAAGATGCAAACTTTAGCATGTTTCGCTAACTTGCTTACTACCTACAGTAATAACTGGTTGTTACTTCCGAGGCTATTTCATTAATGAACTACATAATTTTGTGGGGTTACTGGTCACAAATAACATAGCGCCTGTGTGGGAGCCAGTCGTGGGTGCTACTATGTCATAGTGTAGGTAACGTTAGCAGTAACTGTTAGCCGAGATAGCTTTAAGCTTCAGTTGGTCCTCATCTAAAAGCCTCTTGTATCATTAAAGTGAAAACATACTGTTTTGAAATAACAGTCTGATCTTAAATGTTTTCTTATACTAGGACTGACGAGCTCTACACTTTGATACAAGAACAATGTTGTTTAATTAATTCCATGTCAGGCTGATGACTTTTTGAGACATGCAGCTTTAGCTTCACTTTTTGAGCATGTTATCATGTATGTAGCCATCAAGTTCATAATTAAGACTCATTTTAAAACAAGTCAGCCGGAGTAGGCGTTTTCTACCAACTCATGGAACTAACTTTAGCTTAATTAGCTAGCTAGCTACAGCTTATAAAATCTGCCAGCAACAGTTCTGCTTATTTCAGTTAGCAGAAATGAGAAGCTGCTTAAAGAAAAAAATGACTCAGGATTTCTAGTGTTTAATCTGCCAATGTTATCATTGTGAACTGCATATGTGACTGAATGGAAAGCTTGACAGGCAGAAGCTTTTGATCCCTTCCAGTAGTTCTGCAGCTGACCCTGACCTCTCTGTGAATAAGGTGGGGCGAATGACTAAACTAAATTCTTACCGAGATGATCGTAGGGTCAAATGAAATATACCTCATACCCTCATTTCTGATCTTAGGGTGTTCTTGTATTTCAGGCGACATAGTGACCTTTGATAACTGGCGCCTGCTGCACGGGCGGAGGAGCTACATTAGCAGGCCAGACAGGTTGCGACACCTGGAGGGGGCCTACCTGGACTGGGACGAAGTCATGTCTCGCCTCCGGATACTCCGCCACTCGGTCCACAAGGACGCATGAGCTCCGGAAACACAGCCAAATATAAATGGGTAGCTTTACAGCCTTTGCGGAGAACCTAAACGACATTGGGTGGCTTTAATCTACAAGTTAAGATAAATGTTGCTATTAAAACGGTGAGATGAAGGAGGGCAAAGTGCAAAGACATTGAAATATCTGACAGCCGGTCAAGAGCTAAATCTCTGACTCTGACTGAAGTAGTCAAGAATCAAATCATAACGAAACAATATGATGAATTACACAATGATTTAGAGTAAGTTCCTTTTGATTGGTACAAAATCTAAATGATGACGACAACTTTTCAAACATGTAACAGTGCAACGCTGCAATGCAAAGATAAAGAAAAACACCTTGCTTTCAAATTTAAAAGGTGCTTCTGGATTAGTCATAGTGACTAGTGTCGTACTTTTTTATAAGCTTAAATTTAAGAGGTTTTATACATTGTCCT
Source organism: Enoplosus armatus (assembly GCF_043641665.1). NCBI lineage: Eukaryota > Metazoa > Chordata > Actinopteri > Centrarchiformes > Enoplosidae > Enoplosus > Enoplosus armatus. Next base: position 5,866,726 of record NC_092180.1, read on the forward strand.
GGGTAATCCACATTATGATTATGATATTGTGTAATTTATACGTTTTGTAAGCTAATTTATCATTCCCAGTTCTGTGGTTAAATATTTGGCTCAAGACGTCCGGGCTGTTTCGGAAATCACTCCCTTTTTACTATATGATGCACTATACTCCGCCATTTTGTTTGACGATAAGTCATGAGTTCAAACTTTCTATTTATTTCTCGCTACATTATATAGTAAACTGCTGAGTGTCTATTACTGTATATCTCTATATACTGTATGTGTGCCAGCCCTGACGTCAATCGTGTTATCATACTTACTTCTTCTTACCGCCTGCTACAGTATTTTGCTACCTCTACAGTTTAATCCTGTGCCTACACAGAGGATGTGATGTCCTCGACTTTGCCTTCATTCTGTTGAGTTGCAGTCTGAATCCAGAATTGCCTTAAGCTACAGTACAGTAGATGAAGACTTGTACTTCTCTTCTTAACCCTAGTGGCATCTGGCCAAACGACGAGGTTTTGAGATACAGAGATACAGCCATGGTGGCTGTATACCACGTAGTAGTAGTAGTGATTTTTTTAAAGTATTCTTTTTGGAAAATTCCAAATAAATCCTGTAAAGACACATCAGATAATATGAAAAATGTATTGTCACAAAGCTAAAACCTGCCTCTTGTTTAATAAGTTGACATTTTGGAGATAGGCCCTATGGTTTTGAAACTCCTGCTGGTGTCTTGACTTCTGTTTGTGGTGGTCAAAGGACTGGAAAACCACATTGGGGAAAAACTCGACAGCAACTTGTCTTTCCAGAAACAACGTCCTGTTTATCTTGATGATCCACAGGTCTCGCTGTGGACCTACTTTCTGCCAAAGAAGTAGTTCCTGTGAAAGCTTTTATCCAGAGAAGCAGGGGCTGTTTCTACCAAGACACAATGCATTTTTTTCAGTGTGTCTAGCAGCGTACATTTCTTTCACCCCCACTGTGCCGAGATGTGGGCAGAAGTTTCAGAGAAAGTTATCTTTAGCGTCCCAGATGCAAAACTATCTGCATGGCTACCAGAGTTAAGTGATAAAATACTTTTTCTTTGTAATACAAGTAAACTGATCCTTAAAATACCCATACTGTTTTTATGATGTTATTAAACAGCACAACAGACATGTTTACCTGTGATGGGTATGATCGATGCTTAATGCTGCTGCTGTTCAATATGGACACTGAATAGTCAAACCACTTGCTAAAATAAATCTTCAACACTCTAAATGTCTTTTCTTTGCGACAACTTTATTATATTGCCAAAGCTGTACATATTCTATAAATACCTTTTCAAATACTGAAATACTTACACCTGGCATCTCATTTCATTTATTCCTTCTCGTTACAGCAGCTGGCTAGTACAACGACAGAGATGAGTTGTAATAATCCAGTTAAAAAAAAAAAAAAGTCCTTTTAACTTAAGCAGAGAGCTGTGTGCCATTCCCAAACCACTCGGAGATGCTTCAGATCGAGTTCTGTTGTATTTACACCGACGTGTGTGTGGTGTCATTCATTAATGAAACGGCATCTTCTCAATATCCTACTGATTATTTTCCTTTGCACAGTTAAATTACTAAAAATACAAGCATGTCAGAATCAAAGAACACCTTCCAGTGATATAGCTGTACCGATACACACAAACAAACAAACACACACACACACACACACACACTCTCACTGAAAGTGAATGGGCCAGCGATTGGACCAGATTCAACCGTTCCTTACTATCACAGAACAGAAACAACATTAAGACTCGATGATCTCCTCGGGGAGTAGATGACCTCAGCTTCAACACGTCTCAAAGAGCAATCACAGGACGCAAAACTGCTGCAGGGGGTTTGGAGGATTTTGTACTTTTGTCACAACCCAGTCTGTGATCTAAAAACAGGTGTTTTTCCTCGGCTGCTTATTGGGTGCGTTCAAAACCTGACCAAACAGTGCCGCTGTTACACCATGTTCTGATGTTCTCAAATGTGAATTTTTGCTGGTTTTCTGTGATAGTTAATTGAATTGAAAGACTCTGGGAAACTGCAATGTTTTTTTGTTTTTTTTTAACCATTTTTTTTTACCAAACGATTTATCGATAATGAAGATAATCGTTAGTGTGACCGCAGGAGGCACTGCTGCATGGATGTTCTCACACTTTTTGCCTGTGGTTGCTCTTATTATTCAAACTTTTAAATCCTTTAGAGAAATGACAAGTGGCTGAAAATATTTGGAGGCTACATTTTTTCCCCCTTCAATGTACAGTTGAGTCAGTGGATTTTTTTTTTGGTGTCCTTAAGTCTTTATAACTAGAGAAAGGCCAAAGAGATGACAACTTTTTTTGTTGTTTTTTTACATTTCCAGGTACAGGCCAACAGAGGCACAGCAGACGACGGGTCACTATTTCTGAAAAAGGCCACAAGAAAATGTGACCCTGTACCTGGAAATTGGAAAAAAACAAAAACAATTGCTAACCGTTTTAAGGACTGAATAACAAACCGACCATCCTGCTTATGCTGCATTCGCACAATGACGGCAGAATGAAGAAGAAAAGGAAAATGTCTCGTTAATCCCACTTGGGAGCACTCATAATATTCCATACTTTCACCACCATCCTGGTAGTCACGTCATATAAACAGCCTAACTTTGCTTCTTTTGTTGTGTTAAATATTTGAACTTAGCAAGTTTACAGCTACTTTTAAATTGTGTTACTTTGTGTTAATGTTGATTTTATTTCAATAACTGCTGGCGATGGAGGCTTTGCAGCCATTTTGCCACCAGTTTGTTGACACTTGTGTAGTTAACTCCATGTACCTGATAATATAAAACTCCAGGTACAGGTCAACGAATGTACAGCTGACAAAGTTAGTATTCAACAACCATCCTTCACATGGAAGTTTAAAACAAACTGCAGACCTTTTTTTAAAGGCTGAATAACAACATCGGCCCCCTGTGGTCACACATTTCTCACTATGGTGTAACGCCAGTTTTAGTCAGGTTTCCACTTCATTTCAGTTAGGCACCCAAACGTCGCCAAGAAGACCATCAAAAGTGCATCTAACATGACTTGTAGTGTGAGCAGATAACAATGACCTCTACCACAACATCTCCACCTGCTGCTGTTTAAAAACACCTGCTGTGACATCACTGATTGGGGGTGTGGCCTGAGTGCAAAATGCTCCAATGTTTGCACCCATAGAAAACAACACGGCCGTTTTTTGCCAAATGTGATTCGGAGTTGATTTACCTTTTTTAAAAAAACAAACTTTAAACAGTCATCTCAAACTGAAGTCATCATATTCACTTCAATCAATATGTACTATAAAAAAAAAGTTCTTTCTTACATTCTTCACCCTGTGAATGCCAGTTAACTTAAGAAAACCTGGCTCTGGCAATGGCTAACTACTTATTAAGTATTGCACATCTAGCAAATCAACAATTTGTAACATTTTTTTTTTTCAGAGAAATGTACAGTCAATATATGTATATATTAAATAAATACTATATATAGAAATATATATAATATTTATTTTTCATCCTCATAGTAACATGCAATTGATAACAGCAGACCACAGACAAGAAATTTTACAGTAGAACTAGAACAGTAATTCAGCCTGGCGGGCCGATATAGGAGAACACATCTGAGAACACTCACATTATTTTAGGGTTCAAACACTTTTAAGAAGCGTTTACATGCGGTGCTCCGGTGCAGTATACAGTAGCTTTTTCAGTATGGGACGTCCTGCACTACAAGAGGGTCTCTGGTTGTTTCACCAGTTTAAACTTGGACAGACTGGAACTTTACAGTAACCACATATCACAGAATAACTCACACAGTCATATGGAGATGGCTAGGAGGGGGGAAGCTACTCTGTAGTGAATGTCAAGGCTGTGCACGGGACCTGCATGCACTCTGTGCCTCGGGGCTATCCCTCACGTCTCCTATCGGTAAAAACAGTTGGGTCTTGGCAGCGGGAATAGAAGACTTTCACACTGGAGGAGAAGAGCTCAAGGGGAGTCACTTCTCCCAAGTTAAGGAGCAGGCAAACATTTAGCTAGTTGGTATGATCATCAGGACGACAGCGATGAGGGGTCGCAAGTATTTACACGACATCACGGACCAAACACGTCTACACAACAGAGACTAAAAAGGGTCTTAGGCTTGTATATACATGAGGAGGGAGCGGGCATTGTGTGCTTAGAGTAAAGTTAGGGATTGTCAGAAGTCTGTGGTTTTTAGAGCTGAGTTGCCATTTCAAGTAGAGAGGCACACCAAAGATGGAGGGGGTGAGAGTGAGGGGAGTGGACTAGCTAGGAAGGGGTCTTGGTGACAGAATCTTGGGTTTTCCTTCCGCCTCCTTCCCCTTCACTGCCGCCACATAGGAGAAAAGGCAGAGGACGGAGTAACAGATCTGATGTGCCTGCAGAAGGAAGAAATAATAATGAAATAATGAGCAAGACGATGGCTCCTCTCAGTCTGAACGCTGTAGGAACAACTTCAGTATTTAAAAAAAGGTACCCTGTGGAGTTTTTGACCAGTCATAATGTTTTTACGTGTGTTTTGTTTGTACCACACACACTGGCATCAGGAAGATACACATTCCTGCTGCCAGCTTCAAGATGCTCCACTCGATAGTTGGTAGCAGTAAAGCGCTAAGAAGTGGAGCAATTTACCAAAGACAGCTATCAAGTGAACATGAATGTAAACAATGCACAGTTAAATTCTGCAAATGTTTGTGATGAAAATGCTTTTAACATGATGGGTACACACAATGTGTTTTGGATGGAAACACTGAAAACACTGTAAACATAAAACTACGCAGGGCCCCTTTTAATATGTGTCCTCTTCATGATCTATTCTTAGTGTCCCTACGTTGCACATGTGCCTGAACTCAACTGATAAACTACTGATTGACCAGTGCATTGTAACGTCTTTGTAATGTAAGCTATTAGCACCAGTTAGCGCTCACAACAGAATAATGCTGGTGTCGAGACTTCGAAATGCGAAATTCCCCTCAGTGGTCACTTTACTCAAGAAGTTAATTATCATTAAATATGACGATCTGGTCTCTACAGCTGCTGAAACGTCCTCATTTAGAATGACCTCCAAGTTAAAGTGGAGCTACAGTTTTAAATGGAGATCATCTCAACATTTGCAAGGCAGCGTGACATCAACCACCAACAAAGCACTGTGTTTTCCTCATGATCGTTGCGATAGAGGATAAAATGATTGTGACTGCGATATCTTGAGTTGTCATAGTAATCACTGTCTTTTAGTGTCTGATAAGCCTTCAAATACACTGATATATTACTCAAACGAGATTTTTTCTAAACTGTCTGATCAACACCCACACCAACGCAGACCCTTGAGGAGACATAACTCATTACACTGAGTAAGACGAAAGGGCCAAACTCTCAAAAAGGTGCTGTAATCCTTTAATGACCAGAGGGAGTCAAACTGCTTCACTCTCAGTGATTAAGTTCACACATCCTTACACATAGGAAGTGTTCAGTGCTTCCAATGAGATTATGGCTTCAGTTTTCAGACTTAAATTCATGTTTGTTTTCCCAGAAGGGATTAAAATCAGACACAGTGTCTGACATGTTTACAGATACAAATGTCAAACTTTGTGAGGCACATTTCTGCTGTGCACACCTTGTAACTAATACTCTACATGCACTGGTAAAAAAAAAGGCATTGACTCTGACAGAAGAAGTGAGGACTCACCATGGGGGTCTTGTACTTGTGGATCACCACTTCTTTAGTTTCAGGAACTATGCCGGTGCAAGAGACAAAACAAAGAATTCAAAGGCAGCAGGAACCTCAATGTTTGAGAGCTTTGGGGGTTGGACTTTCAACAAGGTGTAAAATGGGATGTGGGCCAAGAAGAGTCCACCACAACAAGTCAGGACTTTAGACAGAGTGAGCTCATCTACTACTACTGCTGTTACTTCCTGGTTATGTTGAAACCAGCTGATTTAAAGTATAGCTAGAGTAATGATGACACAGTTTAAATGGGAAGGCAAAGTATTAAATCTGAGCTTGTGACTGTTGGTGAGACGTTCATGGCCCACGAAATGGACAAATAAAAACACACATGTCTTATAACAGGAGACTGCAAAGGTTGAAAAGTTTCAAATATGAAAAACAAAAGAAAAAGAAAGGACAACCTCCCCTCCCCAACCCCCTCCACCCCAGAGAACTGAAAGTTAGAAGACATCACAGAAAAGCAGCTACAAGAGGCCAAAATCCTTTGACCCAGGACCATGTCACTGTTCACAGGACAGACTGACTTTTCATTAGTAACTGTGAACCCATAGCAGAGATGAGGAGGCTGAGATCTGGACAGATGAAGGGGTCTGGGAAATGTTAAATCCCTCTGCTCACCCCCCAACCTCCACCCCTTCCCCTCAAAACAGTCCCACCAAAGATCTCCGCTTGCTGAGATACAGAGGCAGACTATCAGAGAAGGAAGACCACATGAGAGATGGAGTCTGGGGTAATCTCTCCGAAAATGAAAAGCAAGTGATGGAGGAAGCAGAGGAAAACTCAAGAAAAGAAAGATGAATCAATGAAAAGGATCGAGTGAGGAAATATTCTGCACGGAATTAGTTTGAATAAGAAAGGAGAAAGGTGACAACACTTTACCTGCTGGAGAATGAAGGTTTTCATAGTGGCAAAGATGAGGGCAACATTACAAAAGCAGCACAGAGACACGACAGTAACCCAGCCTGGTGCTCAACTTCAACCTCTGACCATCAATTACTGCCCTGTCATACTGTGAGTCATCTTTTTGTGATGATGATTTTTTTGTGTGTGTCAATGTAGATAAATCAGGGTTTTTTTCTGAATCTATCACAGCAATTAATCAGTTTAAGAGCTAAAACTACAACTTATTCTTAAGTTCAATTAATGATTTTAATTTTCCAGGAAACTTAATAGCGAGTCATTGTACAGCTGGGTCAAATATTTGTTGCCCTCATTTATTCATTGAGTCAAGAGTGTTGTTGTTGTGTTGTTGTGACTGGTAATGCTAATAATTTGAGGCTAAATCTTAAAAATAAATATATATATATATATATATATTTATTATTACTGTCAACAAATCCCAGGAAAAGGCCAAAACCAACTATAAATTATTCTGCCTCTTGTTAGTTTCCGACTTCCCTTCTCTGTCTGTGGCCCCGAGCCCATTGGTTCCTACTGAAGATCTGAATCTTTAAAAACAGGTTTAAAAAAAGAATTTCTTAAAACAGCTGGGTAGTTTTAAGCAAATATAACTCAAACAAGAGTCAATAGTGCACTTTTGGGGAACTATTTCCAGCCGTGGATGAATACACGTGTGGAGCTCCGGTGAATATTTGGGGCAGCAGCAGCACAGCTCATGTGGGACTGAGTCAAAATAAACTACAGTGTGTGTGTTTTCATAGTAATGAAGGAACATGTCAGCCAGTGTAACAATGTGGCTCACTGATGTGTTTTTAAGCTCTATGGCACAGAGGAACAATACTGTGCATCAGCCTTTGGATACTTTTAATTGGTTTTGGTCTTTTTATGGGATTTGTTAATAATATGAAAAATACAGAATATCAGCAAACTCATCCTTAACTGTTCCTCTTTCGGCTATCATGACATTTGCTTATATTAGATACATACTTTGTTTTCCCTAAAATGTCGACTTGTAAATGTGATCGAATCCTGTCGCACAATCTCACCTAAACCATTTTAACTGTTACTGTAAATTACTTTTATTTATTATGCATCTACCTCTACCACAAGAACAGACATTGATTCTTATGATGGAACATTTGAGTTTTCATTTCTACTTGTGTGAAAAAGGCAGCTGGACTTTCTGTCCTCACACTGTACAGACTTAATATTTCTCTCACCAACTGTCCCTCTTCTCAACTAAATGAAACGTTGCTCTAAACATCAACGCTACCATGTGAGTGAAAGAAAGCCACATCCTATGAAGAATTCATCACTCACTAAATCACCTACAGACATCAGTGTCTTAGTGTTCCTTTGAGGAGAGCGAGTATCCAATTTAGTGAACCCTTATTAGCTTCATGGCAAATGTATTGATGAGAGCTGAGTTACTGCCGTGCCAAGTACAGGCCTAGAATCAATAGATGGTGTAATTACCAAATTCCTCCAGGACAAAGACTCCCTTCACTGTATTGCACTTTTTAATGTGACTCAGCTCTATGAAAACCTAAAAACAAACAAAAAACAAACAAAACAAGACAGAACATTATTAACTCAACAACACTGGATGAAAAGTAAACACTTCATATTTAAAAATTAACCATGTTAAACTTGTTTTATTCAGTATGAAAGGTAAAAATAAAACAACTACACATGGAATGCAAGCTTTTAACAGCTAACGAAAGAAAAGAAAAGCACACTATGAGAAGTTTCCATGATCAAACGCATACATGGGCGACGGTTAAATGAGGAGAAATGCATTTAATCTGCTCAAAGCTCAAAACTAATCCATCATGACTTGTTTCATCAATGAAGTGTATCAGAACTGGAACATTTATAGTTATATTTGGATGTAAACAGCAAAGGTAGTTAAACAAAAAAAAAAAAAACATTTCTTTTTATGCTCAGAGATGCAATATGGCCCATATGATGCATACATGGAAGTTCCATTTAAAAATGTAGACAAGGACACAAAATTAGATTTGCCATACAGCTACAACAGTTGAAAGAAAAGATAGAGAAAACACAAAGGAAACCCAATAAGATGTAACTGCTAATAAGCAAACACAGCAGAGGTTGTGTACCTTCCGCTCCTTGCAGGGGGAGAGAGCATGGGAGAGAAATGGTTTGGATTATTATCGGACAGAAGAGCACAAACACTCGACGACACTCCGAGAGGGCGCTATCCACAGGAGCCTCGTACGGATTCAAATCAATAATCTAGCTAAGAAGTTACCAAAGCCAATATGAAAAAAACCCGTCACGAGAGGAATCAGCCCCAAAAACTAGGAAATAAGAAAAGGAAAAAAACAAAAAGAGGGCTAGAGGTTTGAGTAGGGTATTGAGAGCTGGATTCACCTTTGTTTTCCTGGACTTTAAACATCTCAGTCCCCCAGAGCCCTCCATGCCTCCTCCTCCAGCAACAAGGGCTGGCACCAACACCACTTGCTCACACAGCAGAACAGATAAATGAGGGCAGTCACTGATGACAGTAAATCCCGCTACGATGTCTGATGTCACCTGCGACACCATCTCACTGCAGAGATGCCCCGGGCCAGTCCCAACTCGATTTTATATTATAAATTATTTTTAAAAAAAGTCTCCTGAAAGGCATCCAGTGCTGAATAAAGCTCCTGCTGAGGGTTTGGTGAAAGTGTTTTACTCAAAAATCACGAAACTATCCGTGAGGACGTTTCATAAACTGATCTGCAAATACTCCCAATCTAACAACTGAAAATCGCTCATTCTAGAAATGTAGAAATGTTGTAATGTAGCTTCTATCTTAGGTTAATTGTTTTCAGCTTGCATGGTAATGAAAAAACTTTTCCAAGCGTGGCCCTCTACCCCCTCACAAAATGAAGCGCAAAAATTCAACTTGAGCCAAAGAGCCTGAGGTACAAAAAGCAGAAGCAGCTAGGAAAAGCAGGCAGTAATCATAACAGTGACTCAGTATAGTTAAAGAGTCGGTTCACCCAAATCATAAAAATATATTGCGTCTGGTCAAGCAGAAAGTTTGCGTTCTACAATGGAGATTAATGGAATTTTATTTTGATGCTCGCAGCAGTAAAAAAATATATTCAAGCCTGCATTGTCTGACTTTCTGGCCACTTTGGGCGAAGCAGAAACAAACTATAAACACCGATACAAATTAAAAGGTATTCACGTCAAACTTGTTCGCAAATAACATTATTTATTATCACATTCATTTGGAGTCCTGTGTCACTCCACTAGATCAATAGAAGTCCAATATTCACACTCCTTTAAGCTCTGTTTTGGTCTCCACCAACTCCTAAGGGAAATATCTGTCTCTTTAGCTGCTAAACGCTCCACTATATTCACCAGCTAGTCGCTAACTGTGTCTGTCTGCCATTTGGTGCTGAGCAGGTTAGTGTTCAGTTGGTTGCATGCTGCGGCCGAAAACAAAGTCACGAGAGCGCTGAGAGTGAACCAAAACAGTAAAGTCCCGAGCCGGAAAATCAAAATGATGAACTGAAAGACGTTAAAACAAAAAATTACAAAAGTATCTCTCAAAGGAGAGCATAGTGCAGTACAAGTACTTCACAGAGCAGATGTGTATGAGACAAATATCTCAAAGCCTGGACAGACTCAACCAAAACTGTCTGCATGGCTAGATACTACCACAGGTGAAGTGAGAAGATCTCTTTTTTCCTCTTGTAATTTGGGTGAACTGACCCTTCAAATGAGTTTTGCTGTTGAGAAATCAGTTTAAAACTGTAGGATGTCAGATGAGGATCTTTTTTTAACCTTTGAAAACACCTCACTCTTTTGTTTTGTTGCTTTTAAGATGCTCAATATGTATGACAGGTCCGTTGGCTGCAGTGGGTCTCTGGGTCTTTCAGCATGGTCACTTCTCAGACTATTCAGCTACAGCACATTGTTCAGTCACAGTGAACCGGAGGAAATATATATACGAACCCCCGACTATGACTACCTGCGCAGATGTGAAGACAACACATGACGATGTTCAAGGGTCCAAACTTAAATGTAAAAGTTGCTATTAAATAGCCAATTATTAATGAAAAGTCTTTGCTCAAGGTCATCCGTCTTACCACTGATGCACAACACACACACATTAACACTTCATCTCCTCCCACACAGTAAATGAACAATGAGGTTTGATCACCACGGATGAAGAAACTTGTGTGGAAGGATGTGTTAATCTTATTTTGGGAAACGCATGCATGTGAAAACACACACACAAGCACACACACACACACACACACAAACACATAAAAATAAAAGCAAATCCAAAAAAGCAAAAGCACAAACAGGAATTCTTCCTCTAAGGGAAAACATCAGGTGCGAGTAAAATGCCAATCAAACATGTTGTCAGTCATCGCTAACGTTTTGACTACGATTTGTTTCTAACGACAATAGAGGAAGACGTCACTAGATGAAAGGAAATGAGGCAAACAGGAGAGATGAGCAGAAAGGTGGACAGAAGTACGGGATGGACTCTTGACCATCATGAGTGATGGCTATTTTCATGCCCTTGTGTGAGATGAGAAGCAGTTTCTCTGGTGTGGTACTGGCCACTTACCTGGCTGTGCATGAATTTAAGGTTGATCCCTTCCAGTGTGACCTGCAGCAGTCCACCTTCACCGGTTTTCATGTCCTGGACAGGGAACTCTCCGCCCAGCTCCGGACCTGAAGGAAACCACATCTGAGTTTAGAGCTGGTTTGGATAATAAATTCCCCAAAGCCCCTCAAATCTCAACAGGCTGACTGCATGCAGATAAAATAAATATATTTACACAATGTCGGGATGTGGGGAAGGAACATTTCAGCTTGTCCTAGTTGTGGATTTCTATTTTTATGTCTTCAAAGACTCCAAAATACTCAAATAATATAAGATAACAACTTTAACAGAATTTACAAAAGGAACTCACAACACTGCAGCCACTGAACAACCATGAACAACCATGGTGCTTGTTTATTACATTACAAATGTTGAAAGGGCAGACTGGATGGCCATTTCTGAGAAAGCCAGAAAGTGCAAAAAAGAAACACAGAAAAAAGAACTCTGCATACCTGGTTTAATGCTTTGCTGTCTTGCTGCAGCTCTTTCCATACTGTCTTTTACACAGTAGTAGAGTTCACGACACTGGAATGCAAAGAGGAAAGTTATTTGAATTTCTAGCTCCTAAAGTGAATCAAATTACCGGATGCAGAGAGCTGCAGTTTCTGACCTTTTTGGTATAGAACTTGTTGAGCTGCGTCTCTTGGCCGTTGCGTCTCCAGAGACACAGCACCTTGGTCTTGGGGCAGTAAGTCATGTTGATGAGCTTCTCGTACCACCAGCGCTCGTAAACTGTGCCGATGTTGCTGCGAAGGACTATACAGTCATCACAAACCTGGACCAATGACGAGGGAAGTTTAATATTAGTAAAATACACACAAACTAATACTACTTCCATTTGTAGTATTAGTAAGACTTTGTGTACCTCCATGAAAAAGATGTCTCCTGTGGTATCAGTGCCAGCGTGTACAACAAACGTCTGCTTCTTGATGTGACGGCTTCCGCTGGGCCTGATGGGAAGCTCACGGCCGTTCTGAGAAAATATAGTTCAATACAAATAATTACAAAGGACGTACAGAAGTTGAACTAACTAAATGAAAAAAAAAAGGAGAGATATTCACCATGCTGGCCAGTTTGTCCAGTATCTCATTGATCTCTTGGCTGTATGTGAGGCCAATGTGGGACTTCCCCATCAGACGCCTCACTTTCTTCCTGATGTCATTTTTGTTCAACTAAACAAACAAAAACATCCACAGGGAACAGAAGATATACTGTAAAAACCTGGCAAAGATCAAGAGCTGTCCTACGATTAAAATGACAAACAGGCCTCCGTACTTTCAACATTAGCATGTATGCAATCATATTGTGCAACAGGGTGGCCAGAAGTCTGTCTTCATCATCCTCCAGACGCTTGCGGTCATGTTCTCCTAGTGACAAGTATCTGCGTTGACAAACAAAACACAGAAAAGCAAATATTAATAGTCCAGGACCAAAATTACAAAGTTACAGCATCTAGTAACTGTGAAAAATAAAACTAATCTAACCTTTCAATCATCTCCTGAGGGCCCTGGTCCATACCCATGCCCTCACGCTCCAACATCACAGCATCTAAGTAGGCGTCCTCCCAGAACTGCAGCTGGTCCCACAGTGTGGAGCGCTCCTTACCTGAACACATGGAGACAGTACACATGTAGCTCCTTCATTATTTCATCAACAACAGAGCTGGTTCCATTCAAACACAAACCAAACCACATGCGGTCCCAAGCGTACGTTCTTTCATACCAGCTAATTTAAATACATTTGTAGAAAAAGACTCTCTGACATGCACATTATAACCAAAATGACTCCTGCAAGTTATTTAAAAAGATAAATGTCTATGGGCATTTATTATACAAACTATATATCCAACTATTGCATTTTTCATGCTGCTTTCCACAGCTTGGTTGTAAGTTACTATTACACATAGCAAGGCTTGTTGTATCATAACACTGTGCTGTAGGGAGGTTTGTGATGAAGCTCACAACTAACAGGTCTAATAAAACCTTTACTTGAATTCTTTTGATAGCAGCTGTCCTTTTTTGTCCTTAAAGGGCCAACATAGCCACACAATTACTGAAAACATAAACAAACATGCGTGACAACTTTAAGGATAAAAGAAATAACACAAGATGCAAAATAGGAATCAAATATTTCACTTATAATACATAACATCAGTGGCTGAGCCAGTTTAATTTTCCCCTCGGACACACGACAGAAACTTGACATTTCCCAATCTTATTTACCAGCTGGTGGCTCGTTTGAGTGTGCTCAACTCATAATTACATTTCTGACAGCACTTGAAGGCAACATGCACTCATCCAGTATGCAAACCCATGAAATGTTAAGCTTTTAGGTCAACATGAAAGTTAGTCAGAAAACTGGGTGAAAATGTAGGTGAGCAGAAATTAAATTAATGTTAAAAGTTTGAGCAAAAGTGAATGAAATCAAACACATGTTGCTGTCTTTGATCTCCCCGTGAGGCAAATTCTGCAGCGCTGCTTATATTTCCCACCCCTATCTCATGTGAAGAAACACACAGATGTGCAGCTCACCAGCGGACAGGAAAAACCCACATCACATCAGAGATTAAACACAAAGCTAGTCCGTGTGAACAATGAATACCCCCCCCAAAACACACACACACACACAGGAAAAAGGGCAAAGGCAAGAGATTAGCCCTACTTAGAGAAAAGGTTTCCATGGCAGCATCCTCTAGTTGATCCCAAACGGAGCTCTTATCGCGGCCTGGAAGAATTTCCCAGGAGGAGCAGCAGGAGGGACGAGAAGCAGCGAGAGCAGGAGGGGGTTAGGCGAAGAGGTGAGCAGGTTTAATGGCAAAAACAAGAGCAGAGCGAGGCGAGAACCGCACCAGAGGAACAAAAACAAGGACAAACGGAGACATACCACGCTCATTTACTCTGTTATTTATAACCTATAGTTTGAACTTGTACACACAGTCAAGTAGATGAGCAGCGTCATTACTGTGGTTTGTGGTGATGAGGTTGTGTGTTTACGATCTGTTTAAATGTAATACCGACTTTAAGTCCATTTTGTTTTACGTTTTAAGACTGTAGTTTAACATAGGTCAAATTAATTCAATTTTGTTTCGTTAAACATACAATTAAACACTAGTAATTAGTTTGCGGCAGCTGCAGTCATGACTTACCACAATGCAAATAAATATTCTCAAAAAGGGACCAATCCAGCCTGTTTTTTCTCTCTCTTCTTCCATTCGTTTAATATTAATTTGGTTAATTCTGCATGCATCCACTTTGCCAAACCTCAGACAGCAGCAATTTCCCACTTCACTCAGTAGTAATTCATCACTATGTAAAATTGGACAATTACATTATGTCAAGTTACATTAGGAAAGAAACATCAGGGTTTAACCGTTCACCTTTTAACATATGTTAAAGTTCACTGTTTCATAAGAAACATTTAGCATTACACCACTTCTAGGAAATCACATGTCTGACTTCTGCTTTCTTCTCTTAAAAATAACCCTTTCCACGATTGGTTAAAGTTCACTGTGGTTACATTACATTATAACACTTTCTTTACATTAGTGGAAGTACTTTGTAATGTTTGAGGTCGCTTGGTTATAATAATATAAGATACTGTTAGTAAAGTAAGGCAGGAAAATCTACAGTGACAGAAAAAGTAAGAGAAGATCCTCAAATCACACTGCTACGTGTTTTTAAGAAGACAGGAAGGAAACATTTTCTTGAAATATCAGAATAATTGTCAGTTGGTTGAGACAACTATAAGAGAAAGTAGAGAAGTAAACCAGAGAGCAGAACATACCCAGCAGGCCTTCACAAAGGTAAATCCTCATACTGATGTCCTCCACGGGCTGAGCAGGCGGCCCCTTTGCCATAGCAAGTACATCTTTTGCACTTGGTTTCAGAGTGTGGGTCTTTCCCTGCGGAAACAGGACAAGGTCATGTTTGTAAAACAACAGCTACAGTGGGACAGCTACAGTACTGTAGATTATTTAGGTTGAATACTGTCATCATAAGAACATAAGGTCTAATAGGTACTAATAAACTCAATGGCTTCCTGTTAGGAGAAATGAACAAAGGCTGAGTGTTGCAGTCCAGTCTTTTAATAAGCAATCGACTAATGAAACTTAATTTATACAGCAAGTAACAAATCTTAACACTGTTATAGAAATGGATTCTCAAACTATCAAACAAAGCGAACTTGCATATCGTTTACACACTTCAAACTACTATTAATCCACCTGAGCCGGTCTGGCCTGGTCCTCAGTACGGTAGTCTAAATAGGAGGGCTGTAGAACTGATGTCAAGACCTCTTCCTGCACAACGCTATGGTGTTAGGCCAGAAGAGGAAGGTTTGAGTGAGAAGGGATTTTCCATACGTACAGTTTTCCAGACCCGAGGTGCATTCAGAGACTTTTGAAACGTAAACAAACGTTGCTCTCATTTGAAGTGCTCTCACCTGTTAACCACCATTTGAGCTTTAACGCACCACACACATCCAATAGCTGGATTGCTGACAGAGTTCATTCTTGGCAAAAGAAAAATACAGAAACAATTTTCCAGGACATTAAGCTTTCTCTCATTTTCAGGTGTTTTTAAGTAGTGGAAAACTAGTCTGCAGCCTTCCAGTTTTTAATAGTGTGCATGGGAACCCTGAAATAGGCACCTTCTGTGGAGCTTTACAAGTAATTCATGACTTCATAAGTTCAAATAGAGTGAGTCTGCGATGAAATCATTAATTTAAGTTGGCTATTATCTAAAGTAAGAACGGTATAATCTACATATTTCACTTATAGTGAGTTTTATACTTACAAACACTTGGCTGGTGGCAGGATTGGTTTCAATCTCGCTGTCAGAAAGAGTCCCTCTGGACTGATTTAAATGAGCTGCAGTTCTCCCACCGAGGCCGTCTCCCGCTGTGCTGCTCAGGTCACTGTCGGCTCCAAGGGTCTCTCCGGAGCTATTGCTTATCTGAAAAATGAAATTTCAGGTGTGAAAACAATACATAACTTTCACATGACATTCAGAAGGTTTGGTATACAAGCAGCTTTTGGCATTCATAATCATGGTTTGATAAAATAGTTTGAAATCATCTTATTCCACACAGTCTGACAGCATCAAATATACATATCATGGTTTCTGTCAGCTTGATCCAGCCCTTCATTGAAGTTATATGATTTTTACACTACATGACGTATTCTAACGCAAGACTCCTTTTGCCCTTGGTCTACATGAACTTGGCCTGATGAAGGAACGAAACCAGTAATCAATAAAGTGAGTACAAGTGATGGACAGTGTGCGGGATTGTTTTCTTTCCTCAAAATTCAGCCAGACAAATTTGGTATCTTTGAACATTTTAGGGTCTCTACTAGAATTGAAAGTAAGATTCTTTGGGTTTTAACAATGTTTGGCTGCACACCATGAGTTTGTAATGACTGGCACTAGCTGGTCAGTAAAGAGTACATATGTTGTTGTATGAAATGATCCATAACCTAACAAAAGTAACAACAACCTCACAGTCCTCAAATAGAGTGTACTAACAAGGATATGTCCAGCTTGTACAACAACACACAACTAACAATATAATGAACAAGTTTTTCCTTGTTCATTATATTATCGATGTGTCCTTAGTTTTTGAAGGGAAAAAGACAAGGAAAAAAGATTTTAAATGGTTTGGACCAAAACTATCAACCTGGAATCAACAGTTAATGTTGTGAAGAATATGTAGCTGGAATAGATGTGAACAAAGCGCTTAATATCTGAGTTGGCAGTGCCCTACCACTGTGCTAGCCTCTGAGTCCTGGCTGGTACTTCTTGTCAGGATCGGTGGCTCAGAGCTCGTTACAGACTCTGTGTCGCTCTTCTGCAAACCCAAAGGAAAAAACAAAACAAAAAACAGAGAAGTCAGTGGTACCGTCAGTCGTAAACTTAGTGAAAGTGAAATGTGCTGCACGCACACAGTGTTCGACTGTGATATCATTTTTTTGTCACCACAAAAACAACTGGTGAATCACATCCCCCTATTCACACAACAATACTCCATGAACAAACCTGAGATCCAGATGTGACACTGAGGCCACTATCAGCACTGATCTGTGATTTCTTCTCGTCTGCATCAGCCACCTGGGGGCGCTGCTGCTTTGCTCCTTCAGACCCTGCAGGGCAGAAATGATTATCAGCATGTTTGGGACTAGATTATTCTTCTTGCCTTACTGAGAGTCGCCTCACTCAAAGCCACCACAGCACAGCAACACTGATGCTAAAGTGCCAAAGCATCTATTTAGACACTGCGTTACACTTGTGACACAGCAAAGCATACAGTATAACACTATTCATGTATGTCACATTATTTTAATATCTCAAGAGCATTAAGCTGCCTCTAGCTAAAAATACAGGGTGATTATGATACATCTAATCTAAAGAGGTAAGAAAACTTGCTTCATTACATTTTTTCACAACTTTCTGTATTCAATGCTGGTGTTTAACTGAGTAGCGACAGATGAAGTTTTTAAAGACCAGACAGAAGTTACAAAAGGGGCAAGCAGAGAGTGCCGTAAAATTGAGGAAAATGTTACAAATGAAAACAAAACTGCAAGAGCGCGACATTAAGTCAATGCTGCAAATGTGGCCCAAGTTACACCAAAAACAACCAACAAACACAGGCAGTTAGGCATGCAGACACACTGGTGGACGGTAAAGGAGACAGTTTCAAGTGTGATTTGTACTTTGTTATTTATCACCTCAGTGGGTGCAGACATGGTGACAAGTAGATCCTGACACTTCCTTGTTTTTCAGTCTTTTGTGACACTTAACTTTCGCAAACCATTCAATAAAGCCTTAAAATGTGCCAGCAACTGTGTATTATTGGCTGTAAATACAAAATTTACAGCGAGCCACTTGAAACTGGAAAAAATACAGTTAAAAGAGCAGGACAGGGCAGCAGGTTCATTTCTGGTGTCAAGGAAAAAAAAAAAACACACTAGAAAACAAAATGGCATATTGATTGAGCACATCAGTAATCCTTTATGATTTTATTATAAATGCTGTATAGGATTATATAATGTACCTATTATTCGCTGACAGCACTGAGGAAAAAAATGTTAAAAAAATACTTGTTTTATATCCCACCTTGTGAGCTACAGGTATTAGGTTAACAAAACTGAGATTATTAGACATTACATTATTTTAAAACTGGCACATAATGTTGTAATGCCTGCTGGAAGAACGTACCAAAACATACCAAGACTGGCTGATTGATTAAACACAACATGAAATATTTTCTGGAATTAGAACAAGTGTGTAATTTCTCACAGAGCTGTATCTGTGAGAAATTCTGTGACCCTAGTTGCCATATAGCAAATGTAATACCACTTGAGGACACCAACACTACTGCAAATAATAATCCAGTATCATATGCAGTAGGTACAGAACTAGAACATCAGTTTGTCCACAGGAAAATGCATTCTCATTTTCTGCTGAAATTACTCTGATCCACATCTCATATGTAATAAATAATCAATCCAATGTAAAAATCTTGATTTTATAATCTCACATCAAGACTCTGATGGCTATATTTCATACGATTATCCATTCTGACATTATTTTTTAGGAGCACTCCGTTTCATTTATTCATGTAGAAAGACACTGGTGAGTTTGAAAGGGTGGAGAGAAGGGGTTGGAAAAAGGTCAACAGCTGAACACCCCAAATCTGGTTTCTTTTTTTCTGGTGTGTGAAAAGTCTCTTACTCTGTGGTTTTTCCATAGCTTTTTGCTTATCCTGGTGCTTGCTCCACAATTCTACCCAAGATGCATTGCAAGCAAGGAGAGAAAGACAGAGAGAGAGTCAGAGAGCTGGTTGAAAAGGCATGTATGGTGGATGAGCATTAAAAACAAAACAAAAACAAATAAGCATTGAGAATCTGTCATTACTGAATGGAGGTGTTTTGTAATGTTTGCATGTAGCTGTGCTTTAATCTGGACAAAATGAAAAAGAAGTATTTTCTTTATTTTCTTGTCAAGTTGGATCCACTGTGTGTAACAGCTACTAAGGTAACATTACAACACACCCAGAGCTCCTGGCCCAAAGTCCTGGAGAGCCACACAGTGACGTCAGAGCGAGCTTTGGCTCTGACCGACAGGCCATCGATGTCATCGACTGCATTTGTCTGGCTCTCCAGAGCAAAGGTGAGAGAGAGAGATGGCTGATTCGGAAAAGAGCATGGGATGGGGTTTGAGAGGCCGACTAGCCAGCAGGTGAAATGGAGCAGTTGCAGAAGCCGGGATGCAAGTGTCACAGCATTCTGTAGAATTGAAGGTGCAACTTCTAACAGGAAAAGAAGGGGTGCGGGTAGGAGAGGTGTCAGGGTGGTTGACTGAAAGTGTCCCCCGTATACAGACCCAGAATAATTCTCGCAAAATTAAATGGTAAAGAGATTATTTAGGATTTTCTAAGTCAGTTGGTTCTTTGGCGACCAATAGAAAACACTTGTGAACACAGTGAAATTTGTCTCTTTACTGGGACTGTTTACTGGGGAGTGATGCTTCCACCCTCCATGCTGAGAGCAAAGGGAGCTGCCATTTTCTACAGCACTCCTCGCAGAAACCTGCAGTAAAGGCAAAGACGAGCACCGATTGGACTATCGATGTGCATACCTCTGGTTTCCCTCGTCCACTACTGCAGATTTAGGTATTGGAAGACCAAAACAAAGACATGCAGTCAAGGTGCTAAGAGGCTGACAACATAACTCCAGAGAGGAGGCAAACAGGGGCACAGATGCTTAAGGGAGGGGGGAAAAACACACGCAGTCCAGCCTGGAAAACAGGGAAATATTCCAGACACTTTTCAATGCTACTTCATATCTACAATGGGGACATCTTAACCAAATTGTGAATTTCTTTTTAAATCAATTCTTATTTTTGAAAATCATTACCAAACACGGAAATACCACTAAAGTATTTGGTATAAAATCACATGAGTACATTTTCACGACAATATTGATTTTTCTTTTTTCTTTACAAAGCCTACTCCTGTGATTATCACCACTATTTCAGGTCAAGTGTGTGGAATATTTCAACACCTGTAAGAATCTGTCTGGGACAAGTGAGGGGATCTTTCTTTGAGACGGTTGGAGGAGGGGGGTGGGAGACTGGTATTAAGGTTGATGAGCTTGTAGGGGACGGGGTAGTGGATCTCACAGTGCACATGCAACCGGGGCTTCAGTGGTGTACACACCAATCGAGGCAATAAAGTTCTCCTCGTTCAGACTCCGGGTATCAAAATGGCGGGCTCCTTTGCCCACTGTGTGGTGCGGCAGCTGCAGGTGTGGAACATTCAGAAGGCCCTGAGGTCTGGCAGTCTCCATACGACCAGAAGGACTCTCTTTACTCCCCGGGCTGCCAGCACTGTCTGTGGGGCTTCGCTTGCGTTTTTCTGGGTCTACCAAGTCACCAAAATTAAGGGGCCAAAGACAAAATTACAAGAGAGGAAAATTTGTGGAGGTTTAAACTTGGAGAGGATTAACAGTATTAGACAAAGAAGGAAAAACAGTGACGAGATCTAAACTTTACAATTACAGTTGATGTTTTAGTGAGTCAGCGTCTAGCATGCAGCTTAAAGGTTAATATAAACACAATGCAGAGACATGGACAGCGTTAGTAGCACAGGCCCACTGCTGTTACGCTTCTCAGCACAAAAAGTATTTTAAAAATCTACTTCATATAAATCACACAATCCAGCAGTAAATGTTTGCATTGCTGTGCTAAACGTGTGGGACGTACCTTTGGTTTGATAATGTGTGCGTGCTATTTCCAATAAGCTGAAGACACTGGCCATTCCTCCGAGGCCTGCGTTAGTGTAAGAGTGCTCCAGACTGGACACTGTGCACTTCAAGATGTCCAGCATGCCTTTGTACACCTTTCTGCTCACCTCCTGGAAACAAAACATAGTAACAAGGTTTATAATGATTTCAACAGGACAGAAAAAATACAAGCGACACTACAAGCCCAAATTTGTCATGGTGCAAGTACTTGCTTGTTGTTCACATTAATTATAAAGTAACCTACAGCTGCAAAATGGCACTTTATGCACATTCAAATTAAATTACTGGTAAATATTTTGATAATTGATGTTTGAAAGTTTTAGTAATTTTTCAAGCAAAAAAGGCTATTAATTCAAATTTGCTGATCAAAAAACAAAAAACCTGGAAGAAAAAAATGATAATCAGTGTGCTGCCTCCGATAAAAAAAATGCAGAAAGTAATTTACATTAGTGGTCTAAACATTATAGTCATGCTTTTATTCTTCTGGCTTTGTTATATATTATATTGTGTATTTCTTGGCACAACAGTTTACAGTGGAAAGGGTGAAAAACAAGTATCTCACCACATCACGTATGATCTCTTGTCTGGCGTCTTCCTCCGACTGGATGGCTCTGTTCAGCTTACTCAGCACAAAGACACGAAGCTGCTCGTTCTCCAACAGGCGGCGCACTTTCTTCATGTTGAGCCAGCCGACTCCCTGACCGTCCAGAACACTCTGCACCACTTCCTTCAAGAACTGCTGGTTCTCACTGAATGAAAATAACACAGTTTCAGTCAGATGCAAGAAATTACACAACACTTGATGCGGAACACAACAGATACACCATGATGAAATAAAAGAGAAAAGTTGCACATTTGAAGAATTCATTACCTCGTGTTGTTGACTCGACCCTGAGGAGAGGGAGACTCTCTCTTCACTGTTGGACTGTGCTTGATTACTGAAGACTTCTGGTCCACGAGTGCTCGAGGTGCACGTGCGCCTGGAAAAAGAACCAAAAACAATGAGGTTTCTGAACACCACAGAGCGAGAAACCCCAAAATAACAAAACAAAAACTGCAAACTACTAGGTCACTAGACAGAAGAGCACTCAGCAGAAGTGGACTGGACACACACAGAGGCACTTGCTCACCAGGAACTGTAAATCAGGACAGGAAACAACTTTCAAACTAGTCTTTTTTTTAAGCTACCACATCAAATAGAAAAGAAAGCATCAGTTTGTGAAGAGGACAGACACACCAGGAATCTACTGAAGGTTATTTACTGCTGAACAGACAAATTACTGGGGCTGCAAGAGTCTATTATTACAACAAGAGAGGTGAAGGACAAATCAAACAGGGACACACACACACACACACACACACACACACACACACACACACACACACACACACACACACACACAGGAGTCCAAATGGTGCTCTTGGTGGTGGCATCACACATTAGCAGCATAGACATGTGAGGTCAGACGGAGGATAGTGTGTACAGCAACTGCACATCAGTGATATCATGCATGACAGGAAATAAAGGGATGAGTGGATGGCAAGGAAACGGAGCTTCACTACAACGTCACAAGCTGACTCATATTAACACATTGCCGCAACGCTGTGGGATGCTCGGCATCTACGAGTGAACTACTGGTCGGGGTTGGGTCAATCATTCATCATCAAAGAGCCTAAAAAACATTTCGGCAAGTCTATTTATTTTCTCACTCAATTGACGCAAATGAAAATATATATATGAGACTTGACCCAAACATGATCCACTTGGGTCCGAACTGCTGCAGCATTTAATGAAACTGGACATTAATTTATCTTGTGGCAGAAGTCCCTGTTTTTTATACTGTAAATATACCTTAGATTGTTTACACTGCTATTATCAATCTCAAAGATGTTGCACATTCTGTCATCTTGGGACAAAATAAATTCCCCATATATGATTTTTGAAAGCTGTGCAGACACAGTGAGTTTTTTTGTGTTAACTCACACTACCCGTTTTAATTAGCCTTTCTGCACGGCCTGAATTTTCAACTTCTATGACTCAAATTGTACAGATAAATTGACTGGACAGGATGGACGCTCACATTGAATGTAAACACGATTTGTAACAACTCCAATCAAATTTATTCAAAGAAGACGGCCACATCCTCAACAACTTAGACAAAAAGAGAGAAACACATCAAGGAAAGTAAGAAGAGACAGATTTCGCAGATTTCGCAGGGTTCGCAGATAGCTAGAAGACAATATGGTGTCTGTTCTGCAGTGAAGTTCAGATTTATATCACAGATTTATCACATGAAATACTCCTCCAGTAATATTACAATAAGCTCACTAGAGTTTTTAACAGTTTGGCAGTCATGTGGGAAATCGGACCGTGGAACTGCTCAAACTGCAAGATAGCCAACTAAAGTTTTGGACACAACAAATCGAACGACAGCCATATTGTTGATCGTTAAGGCAATTTAACAGGCGTCGTGACTCCCTCAGATGACAACCGATCTGGCAGAACTTTTGCCCAATTCTAAAATGAGCTTAATCCATACAGTGTCTGCCCCAAACCCGGGCACTTCTCCACACAGCAGATCAGTTCATATGTTGATGAAATAAAACCCAGCCTGATCAAACTCAGAGAAATTACATGGTTTCAGGTTTAGGCTGAGTCAAAGTTTTAGAGAACATGTAAATAATACATAAAGGATGTATGCAATCATCACAATATCATTTTTGCAATACCTTACACAAATGTGGCATGTGTAAGTGCATCGAGCTTCAGCAATTCTGACGACAATTTCACTTTCTTTGCAATACAATAAATCACTTGAAATGAAATACTAGCACTGAACGTTGCCATTAGGTGGCTGAAAGGTTATCCAAGTACAGTAGCCCACAACTCTACTGACCTACACTGATGAGTGCACTTAGTATGTCCTGAGATAGACAAAGACAAATCTAAGGGTAGGATGAGCTCACAATTTCTCCATTTAGTTACTTGCTGAGAGGCATGAAAGGATGGGGGAGGAGCACACTCCTACAAGAAGAGGACAGAAAGCTTTTCTGATCTGACATCTGTCATTGCAGGCTGTTTTATTGTCAGTTTTATGTGACAGCAGGGATCTATTGTTTATTATTGTTGCTGGAGTGTCGTGGGGACAAGAAATGAGGTTATATTCTCGTTACCAAAACTTTGATTGTACAAGCATCATTTCTCAGCATCTTTTAGTTTGAAAACCAATAATGCATAGCTGTTTTTCTTTGTAATTTATTCTCAAAGTGATTGCAGTAGAAACAGCACTTGAAACCTATAATGCCCAAGTATGAAAAACATAACTGCATGAAGACGTTGGAGACTGCTAATGGATTTTGTCCACCCTGAACATGGCCAGATAGACCTCAGGCTAAGTGGAAGGGTTTGTTGGTAACAAACAGAAGGAGCTCAGTGGAGTCTTTGGCTGGAGGCTTTCATCAATATTTTTTGCTAGACGGACTGCAGGTCTTGGCCAGACCCCAGCTTTTTAACTGAGGCTGTTTACAGAGGCTAGAGGAGCTCAGAGGTTTATCAAGAGAGGATACTTTGAGGCTGCAGCTTTTTAAAAATGCTTCTTGACCTTAGGGGTCAAATGATTTGTAACAAGGGAGAGATGGTACAGTAGTGAAGCCAATCTGAATCCCAAGTCTGAGCCAGCAACAGCTTAAATGCAACTGCACCAACTGGCCCGCTTGCAACATGCTCGCCAGATCACCGGCATACAAAGAGCCACTCACACAATATCATGACAATAAATCCAGTCTGTTGGATTCAAATTAGACACAGTCATTTACAGCCACAGTCATAAAGATGATTGATGATGAAATACGCAAGAAATATCACAAATACAATTTTATGATATAGTTTGTAGTCAAGGGATTTGTTTCTATACATTATTTAGGGGGATACAGTCATTACATGAGCTATTCAGAAATGTTTTATCCCATTCTAAGTGCATGTATGTAATTTCCTTTTCTTAGTCCAGCGTTGCCTGTAGCATCAAATACCTGTTTGGATGGTTCACCCATAATTAAGGTCTCTTCTGGACTCAAACATGAGCATTTCTCTTACTGAATAACATCAGCTCTGCATACTGAAAAATGTTTGGTCAATTTGATGAATAAGAAAACACAAACCTAATTGTAAGCCTGCACATAGAAAGAAAGGAAAGCCTTTAGGGGGGGGCAGACCCTGCAAACTCAGTATGTCAACTGTTTCGACTGAATGTGAGCTACATGTAAGCTTTCTATCTAGGCTGGAAACATTATAAATTGATTTATGATTTATGTTATATGATATAAGATTTTATGATGGGATTGTCATCAGGTGTGATTCTGCATTATAAGAGCACGGCAGCGGGGCAGATGGCCTGACGTAGAACAAAAACCGGTGTGTAACTATCACAGACGAGGACTGGATAACTAGTTTTAGTGATGTTTGCATGTTTGTTTGGTCAGATGGGTTTTTGATACGCAGAGCTACACAGTGATCGGTTTGCCATTTAGAAGGTCTTTTATGCCCACAGCTATGAAAACATTGAATGGCGCGTGATACTTGCCTGTGGTTGTGTTTTCTACATAATTTGTGAGGTCTTGTTTTATATGTATCGTTTGTTGTTGGGGTTTTTTTTTGTTAAATCTAAAAAGGTCTCAATTCATATTTATTGCTTGTGTTACTGGTCCTGTTTTAGGTGCATCACTTATGGTTGGCTTTTTATTTGTTTTATGTATGACCTGATTGACTGTATTAATGTACTGTGTCTACTTTAGTGGCTAGGCATGGCTCCTGAGCTAATGTCCTGTTGGAATATGTGTTGGTTTGTGTGTTGGTGTTACTATTGTGTCTTTCATTGTTGTCTGCTGTGAGCTGTCCGACTTGTGTGTCCTGTTTTTGTGCATAGGTGACCAGACTAGTTTCTATTAAGCAATAGGATGTAAAAAATGTACAACTACCTTGTAAATATGACACCATCAGAGAGTCAATTCACTTCCAGCGACAAACCTCGCAGTATAAGTGAAGGGACATTTCTTGTAACGCTTAATTAAAGAGAAAAAACACTGGGAATTGAAAATATATAATTTACTTTAATTAACAACACTGTTCCCAATCTATTTTGAAATAATATGCCATTGCTTTTGACTAATTATGTTTCCGTACTGTAATTATACCAACAACTACCCAAAGCCTCTTGAGAAAGCTCTGACAAACAGTGAGAGCCTCGCTTCCCCCAACCCCCACCTGACAACTTCTATGAAACACCAATGCACCAGAATATATGCAACATCATGCCTTATCTATGAAGTCGGCACACTGCAGAATCTTAATTCATCTGTCTGGTTGTCGTTTTTATGATATAAGACAACCATCTAGACAACCATATCTTTGCCTGGTAAAACCCTGAATTTAGTTCACCGATAATAAACAAGATTTTCACCAGTTAAGTTCAGAATTTGCATAATTTTACTGTAGTCACTGCTCATTGTGTACAGCACAATAACAGCATGATGGGCCCAACCCCATTTGTACTCTGTGGAGGCATAAAGGACAAGAAAACAATGACAAACAATAGATGCCGGTAGCTTAGTCTATTCTATTCTTATTCTCCAACACCCTGAGTCTTGTGTTTCCCTGTGGTTACTGGTTGCATAATGTATTGTTTCACTTTTTCCTGTAATTAATGATGTAAGATCTAGGTATACCTTTTCTCATAAGTCCTTTTAAACTCGCTTGTGATAAGGCTAGTTCAATAAATAAAATAAAACATACTGTGGAGTGAAGTAACTGTTAGTCTGAGGAAGGGGAACAGTCACTATGAATGGCGGCATGGTAAGACAACATACTCCACTGGATCTTTGATGACACACACAGTGACTGAAATGAGGATAGACAGAAGGGGGATGCTGGGAGATGTAGTTGACTGGCTTGGAGAAGCATGCAGCTCACTCGATAAAAGGGCAGAACCCACCTTCTCCGCTCCCCGGGCCGGCCTCTGTAATTATCTCCATTAGAGAATTTAGCCCAAATACTGCACACAAAACCCAGAATTAGTGCCGCGAAAAAGGTGGACAGAGAGAGGGACACCGGCCCAGACACAACCAGTCTGAACATCAACCCATAACACAACAGACATGCACACTCAACATGGCGTCAAAACAAAGAAAATAAAAAAGTAAAAGAGAAACGGGCAGACAGAAAAGAGAAAAAGACAATATGTACTGATGATGGTATCAACCCTGACAGTGTTCGATAAGATGACTAGTGCCATGTGTTTGGCAACACATTCAACATTTACAGTACCAAGTAGGAGCTGTGTATAGCTCATACTTTGTTGTATATACATCAGTCGCCTGAGCCATCTGAATAAGGCCCAACAGTCTAGTTCAACAATGAAAATGTATATCTAGAGCAATGGATGAAGTTGTTTCTTTAGAATTTGTGCATGATGTAAGGCAGAAATGTTTTGAGCACAAAAACACAAAAGATTATCATGATACACAGTAAAATACTTCATTAGAAAATCCCTGATCTTCAAAGTTTCGTTACTAATTTTGTTAAAATAGGGAAAGGAAACACTCAACAATGGGAGCCACCAAACAAGCAAGCAAGGTAAAACACAGTCAGGAGGCAGGTGGGAAATAAATTCCATTCACTGAGGACAGATCTGTCTGTGAACGTCATTCAAAGACATACATGTAACTACATTAAAACATGAATTAGGTAAATGCAGTTCAAATGGACTCAGCATCCTTCTTGTAATAGTAAGGATGTGCAGATGCCACACCAATAACAGTCTGTAGTCTCCGAAGAAATCTTTTGACTATAAATGTGTGCATCGTAGCGCATCAAAAAGACTCCCACCAGTCACACAGAGAGGAATGGCAAAGGAACAAAGGGGAAGGCATGGGTATACACGAATGACACTAAAGGTATATCTTCTATCTTAGTCCTATGCTGAGAAACAGGGTGTAAGATAGGTATAGGTCACTTCAAGGATAAAGAAATGCCTAGTCAGGGGGCTAAAACAAACTATCACACCAGACATAACATACCCGGGCTGTCAGGGGCATCTGAACAACAAAGACAAAACACATCATAATCAAAAGGAACAGAACATTTTCTATGGCAGCTATTCCACATGGAGTGGAGCTATTGAGTTAGATTACCATGCTTCACCTGTTTCATCTCTCAGTTAAAGTGAAAATCCAGCCTAAACAGAATTCCTATTAGCCTCTTAAACTTACAAAATATATATATATCAGAAATATTACCCAGTTTAATAACTCTGCTCCCAAGTGCAATTTGAGTCCCTGCAACTTCAGCAAAGCATGACAGATTTATCTGTGCTGTGCATAATTACCTTCTCTCATGTTCATTGGATTCATTTTGTTATGTTTGGGTTTCCATTCATGAGTAACTGCAGTCAATCTGATAGAACCATCTGAAACCCATTAAACCATATATCCTGCAGGTGGTTTGGCTTGCTCACTATTGTCTGTTTATTTGGAAAAGGTCCTGCCTTGCCACATTTATCTGCTTCCAAATGACACCTGGGTGCGCATTTGTACCAATGTTCATATGAACTACTCCAAATGTGCTTAATCTGAACATATTCTACACCGTCAGCTAATGGTATAGTAGAAAGGTTAAAAAAGAAAGGCAAATTAATCAATGTCTGAGAAAAACTACACATCATCTTCAAATGAAGAACAAACTGTGTAAGACAATGGCAACAACAAATATGAAGTCTGTTTTTGAGTGGATTTTCCTGTTACTCTTGAGAGAAAAACTTCGATATATCCTCAATATTCTCCTTTAAAATAGTGCCATATCTGTTTGGCAATCCAGTGGGAAGAAAGTCAGGCTTTAAAAACAGCTCTACAAACCTGCTTGCTCCATTTCCTCCTCAATATCAATATTGAAATATTCTTTTACCCAAAAAATAAATTATTTAGAAAAAGAAATGAAAACAAAAAGGGCAGAAAGGGACAGACAGTAAATTAATTAAATAATTAAAATACTGAATTAAAATACTATACTTTTCTGTTTAGACAATTAGTTATGTTATTATTATTAGTTTTTGTCGGGAAGCAATGCTGGCATAAATGTATCTATGACCAGTTCGGACTTCTAATTATTAGAATTTTTTTAAAAGCATATTAAATGAGAGGATTGAAATCTTAATATTTGAGTGCAATATAAGTTAGTATGATGAAATAGCATTTAAAAATTCTCTTAATAAACAGATACATGACTGCAAACATGAAGCCAGTGAAGAAAATAAAATATAAAATGAGTTGGCCAGAAAAACAAAAATGTTTACAATAATGGCACAAAATCTTTTTTCTTTTTCGACTCTTATCCTTTAACTTCGTCACCTCTCCCTACGGTACCTGTATGTCCTGAACAAAACGTTTTAACGTTTCTTATTACCCTTGAAACCACACTGAAGATCTGCGGCAGACAATAAGATAACAGAAACACCAATTTCATGAGGGACTTGAACAGATGTAAAAGTGGTCAGGTTAGCTGTGTCGTCCTACCTTTTAGACTGGGGAAAGGCGTTGCTTTGTCCCTCGCTGCCTTGTTGGGTAGGGCAAGATTGGACAGACTGAAACTGGTGCCGTGGTTCTTGTAGAGATTGCCTGTAGTGGGAGTGATAATAATATAATCAGCAAACAGGAAAACAATTTAAATGATCAAAACCAAAACGTAAATTTCGTCAAGAAGCACTTGAACTTGACTGTAAGGACTCTGAGAGAAGTGAGAGTGAACTTGTAGGCTGGAAACCAAAACAATGAGCTAAACGACGCTAAAACCTTCCACAGAACTTAGAGAAGGAAGTTGGGTGACAATTCTCTGTCACCCATTTAACGCTTTAAAGAGTAAATTAACAATAAATCTACTTTTAAGTGTTTAGAATACTATGTATTGATTCCAGTCCCAGTGAATATTGTTAATTGGCTCTTTTCTCAGAGAAAATCAAAACAAAAGAGGAAATCAGAGAAACAAGGCAACGTTATGTTCCCTCTCATCTTGGCAACTCCACTCACTGTACACTCTGTGCATTTTTGAATTTGTGAGGAGGCGTGTTCAAGCTTAAACGGGGTGCTAAGTCTTAAAGAATGGGTGAATTGGGTCTGACAAGTGCAATTGGTTTTGGTGCTACAATTCATCGTCGCCCACATAAATCAGCCCACTTTCCATGTTTTACAATTTGGATTTAGCTGAAAAGAAACCAAATGAAATTCAAATATGCTTACTGGCAAAGGACATAAGTCCTCCAAATCCATCATTGCTGCTGTTGGAAATGGTGGAGTTTGGCGAGCTGTTGCGGGAGTCGCCCTCCCCATCAGACTCTCCTGGGAGCCTCAGGCTATTGGGACGTAAAGGACGCTGTGCCCTAAAAGAAAAATGACCAAAAGACATTACCGTGTGTCACAGACACAGGAACATATGCTTTCTGTATGGGAAACACTTAAGCATTCACACCACATCACACCACCAAAGATTCAAGACCACCATGAATGGAGAGAGTAATTCGACATGCTGGGTTTTAATAGAGAACATTGCATGGTTTGGTCAGAGAGCCCATTTGAATGATGATAATGAATTCATTCAAGTGATGAACAAGTTTAACACACTTGTTGCCATTGAGGTTCTGGTTGAATCGAGGGGTGTATGACTCCACTTGCTCCTCTGCATCAGGGTCATCCTCTGAGGGGAAGCCATACTGAGGCTCAAAGTATGGGTTGTCATACTCTTGCTTTTTGTTGGCTGGGTCCACCAGGCCAGCATCAGCTGTAGGTCTGAGGAATGGCTGACTGCCCAATGCAGGGACAGGGTTCTGCAAAGCGGCACTTGCTGATGCTTCAATTTCAGGTGCTTCCCCCTGCTCCTGGAAAAATGAGCACACAGATGAATGGGAATTGTGTAAATGTGTCCTTGTGTTTGTGTAAATGTTGTTGGCCATATTAATTCTTGTCTTATCAAACATTTACAGCTCATGTTAAAAGTTGCATCTACAAAAACAAAACAAAAATAATAATAACAATCTAAATAAAATACGAGACATTTCGTTTCTACAAAAATGAAAGTTTCCTTGAAGTAACTTTAAGCTTAACACTAATTGGAATGATCACACACGTGGTTGGCTCCCTGGATGACTGTACTGGGACTTGAGCTTGCAGTTGTGCTGGAGCTTGAGCGAAGAGGTTGTCCGTCAGAAGGTTCGGCAGGTCCGTCCCCACTGGGTGGACCCTCCGAGCCATGACCTTCCCTGAAGTCCTCGAAGTCTTGAAACTCAACCTCACTAGCGTCTCCCAGTGCAGCATGGGTAGGCGGGTCCAAGCCTAAGACATAAAGGTAAAATATTACAAGGAAGGAAATGGTATGAATAAGGTCAATCCGTGTCTTGTAATGAAACTTACTTGGTGTGTCTCCCTGGATGTCACCTTGGATCATCTCACTCACAAGGTCTCCAAGTGAAGAATAGGACGAGCTGGAGTCATCGTATGCCTCACTGTCACTACCACTGCAACAAATAAAATGTATTGCTTACAGTAAGTAAGAAAATAAACCAAATTGGATTGTTATGCTTGAAAGGATTTTGTTACCTGTCTGTGGGGTCAGACTCGTTGCCCTCATCCTCCAGGGGACCAGCCATAGCTTCAACCAGCTGGGAGCTTCCATCGTACACTCGGTAGACCACTGGCTGTAGCTGGTGAGCATACCACTTGGGCTTGTCTCCAATCAAGGAGGGGTCAAACACATCTGAAACAGACGTGTGCAGAGTATGTTTATAACACTTATTACTGAATATAGCGCTGCAGACTACCATCATCGTAAATGAGTCTTACTGTTATGTATCCTCTGAAAGGCGAGGTTGGTGGGATTGAGAGCCCATTCTCCATAGAACTCCACTGCCTGGGTGTGAGAAAGTTTATCTGCAAAGCTCGAGCGGCGTGGCCGAGAAGCAAGAAAAGATGATGCCTGAAAAGCCACCACAGGCCGGGGGAAGAGGCGCAAGGTTCGAGTGTGCATCTGGAACCCCTGGAGAACATTAGGGGAGTTGAAGAACCGTACCATGGCAACCCTGTAAAAGAAAAAAGACAGTTAGTTAAGTGTGTTTAGCTTAATATTTATTCTTATCCGAAAATGATCTGCTCCTAATGATAATATTCATTTTCAGGTTATCACCCTGACATTCCATATCTCTAAATATAAGTCTTCAGTGAGTTTTTTCCCTTTTCAGAGTTCCTTACATACACAGAAAGAAACATGACAAATGGGGACAACAATAGGAAGAGACATTCATGGCTTGCCTGGTGGCTACATCCACAGAATCAACGTCATTGCCGTAAATCAGAGGGTTGAACTCTGTGGAGGATGGCGAAGCTTTATCTCGTCCTGGTGGGAGCAGGGGCATCTCCTGGCCTTCCTGGAACTTCTCCAGGTTCAGAATGGGTTGGGTGTTCAAACTCATACTGGCCAAGGCCTAGAACAGGTGACAGTGACACAAATTAAAAACAAAGCAGTGGATCTAAAGACCAACAACACAGCGCTGTGGACCACTCCCACGATTGGCATCAACATTTAGTCAATAATTTCTGAAATTAACGGGACATTATATAAACGTTTACCCTCTCTATAGAGGGGAAACAATTTGGGTCAAAGTGACTGACTGCTAGAATGGGGAATTATTTTCCATTAAAATGAACAATCGGGTTTAAGGGGTTATTTTATGGGATAATCCAATAAAATTAACGTGGATAGTAATCCCTCTTACCACAAAGCATCTCTGCTGCACAGTAGTGAGGTAAGAGATGATTAACAATAGGGCTGAAACCCATTTTTACTTTACTCTTATTATATATTGCACCTGAAGGGTCAGTTTTGCGCATGTTGATGCCTGTGGTGGGTGTGTCATTTTAGAGAGGAGGGGCACAAGGGAAGTAAGTCACTATGCATGGTTTGCTTTGAGGGAACTGCTGCAGACTCAGGTGTCAATGTTTAGCTTAGCATAATGGAACATTTAGTTGCTGGGTCTGGATGAATGTTAACTTTGTAAAAGTGATTAGCTTCATCATATCTTGTTTTGGTTACGAGAACACTCACTGATGCCAAGATAGATGCACGCACATTCAGTCATGCTCAAGCCAGAGCTAAGCAGTATATCAAAAACTGGTTCGCAGCATTCTGTGACACTGTTATGCATTTTATTCAAGTTTTGAAGAGTAGGAGACAAGTAGTAGTGACGAGCAAAATAATGTGTGAGACGAAGATATCCGTGCAGGGTCATTACACATTCCACAGGAGGAGAAATGAGTAACCTTATTTTCAGAGGAGAAGATCTGCTTTTGGGTGATCACGGTCAACCTAACCAGACACTGGGAAGGGGATAAGAGAGATGCGAGGAGAATCACATGAAGGCCTGGGATGATAACTTCGTGACTGACACTGGAAAAGCACATGACGGAAGGGTCACAACCGTGGCCCTTTCCCTTTCTTTTCTTTGTCTCCTTTCAACAGTACTTCCCTATTTGTCTATTTTTGCTGACAGCGAATAAGTATATTTTGGTGCCACTCAAATAGATCTAAATTCTTGAATGTCTTTGTGCTGTTTCATCATTTCCATTTTCAATTCTACAATACTTTACTGAGGAAAGGAGATAAGAAAAGATACATTTGTGTTCGTTTTGAAAAGGTGATGGACGGCCAGTAGAGCAAGAGAATTAGCAAGACTGAGTGAGAGAGAAAGATTTTGAGAAAGTAAGACCAAGAGAGGAATATGAGGGACGAGGAGATGTTTTTTTTATGCTTAACGTGAAAGACAGTGAGAGACACAGACAAAACAATAACGTGACCAAAAACCAGACTTCACCTACAGAATCCAGCCACTAAAAGACACATGAAGGCCATCCATGGTGACCGACTGGGACAAACCAGTGGTTACTATGGAGTGGTGATGACAGATACAGAACAGCAGATCTTTTCAGAAACATTGATAAAATACTTGCACAATAAAGCAAAATAAAAGCCTTAATTGTAACTTCTAATTGTTCAGGAAAAAAAAGTAAAAAGTTTGTAAAAGTAAATAAATCAGTCACTTGTAAGGACCAATTTATTGTCGTTATGCAAGTATTTTCAGTGACTCTCACATCAGCAGCATTCTGCTTTGGCATCACAGTCTTCAGATAATCAGTTAAACCATCTTCAGTGACCTTTTCTCCATTCAGATATCAATATTGTGTGCTTGTTTCCAAATACACAACTGCTAATCTGAGACTTTGCACACTCCCACACCAGCCTCTCAGTCACACATTCGCACACAGGGAGAGAGCTGCTAATCACACACGGGCAAATGAACCGGCTCTGATTCAAGGCATATTAAAACTAAATAAGTGTATGCAAGGATTTTAACTTAAAAACATCATGGTAGGTTTGAACAGAACATATGGAGGAAAATCCTATGTTGGTTGTATTCAATGAGACAATCAAATGAAAAAGTTACACTTAACAGATAAAACAGTTTCAGTGTATGTATTGACTTCATAGTTTGTGAAAGTTTGAGCTTGGCTGAAAACTCATCTGTAAAACAACATAATTATTTTTTTATTAAAAGTGATGTTGGACTTTGGTGATGTCCCTGTTTCATGTATACTTAAATAGTGAATGTTAGGTCATTTTAGTATGTCGATTTCATTTTGCAGTGAAGCAACACAATAAAGGATGTAATTCATTGTTGCCATTTCTGAGCCTTGCTGTGGATGAGAAATTGTTTGTTCCTGTATATAAATGGTAAACTTAAAATGACTGTGATTAACTTCTTACCTATTTTGCAGAAGTTTCAGAATTACTGTGGAAAAACAAGGAAGCATGGCAATCTGATTGACTGTTAACAGTCAATGACGACTAAAAGTTTAGCCATGGCTAACTTCCTTGGCCAACAAGCACACCGAGTGTCCATATTTGCTAAGAAGGTACTTTGTGTGATATGTTGCTCACAGTGTGGAAGTACAAAAAAAGTGATGCGTTTCCATGAATCAGAACCAGATTCTGATGTTAAGTTAGATAATTGGGTTAAAGGGGCAAGTTAGTTACTACCAGAATTACTAATGGTTTTGCTTGGGTAGCAGGAACCTAGGGTCTGATTTTACCTCCAAGAGCTAGAGCATGCAAAGAAAACAGGAAAAAAAGAAAAGAACAACATTTGTTCATGTTAGTGCACTACAAAACCCATTTCAAATGCTCTCACACTCATCTACAATACATACAACTCTGTTGAAGAAGGAAGTCCCTACTCTTCACACTTCTGAAAGAGAAGTTTTACATTTATATAACAGCGAAATAGTCACGGGCACAAACATCAAAGTTCGGCTCCAGAGCACTACCTGGGTTCCGGGAATTTCTCTGCAACCACATGTGCGAGTAGTGCTACTGGTTTTGGGCTGAGCCCCGGCTGCCACACTGCAGCAGAATCAGAAAACTTTAAACTGATAGTATTTCAGAGGAATCAGACAAATCACATGCAGTACCTGTTTCAGATGTTTCTTAAGCTCGCCTGCTTCAGGCTCTGGAAGAGGTGGTAGAATCTCTGCATTGGTGGGAGCTATAACCTATAAAACAACACAACAATCTAAATTTAGATAAACAAGAAAAAGGTTGTTAAACTAATAGATGAATTCAACACAAGAACACCGTGCTGATGTACTGACCTTGCTGCTGTCAAGGTCCACAAGCCACAAGTCGTCTGGCATTTTGAAATCAGCTTTGTAGAGGAAGAAGCTGGCTGGTACACCTATAATGTAGGGAGTGGGGGCAAGAAGGAGCTGTGGAGAGGAGAAAACACACTAGTCAGTCCCAAGTTGATGCTACAGCAACAAGCAGCATTTGCAATTAAAAAAATGCATGCTTGGTACAAATGTTAACACACAAAGAAATAATCTACTTACTTGAAATATATCTATAACAAATAAGTGTTACCTGTTCAGCAGAGGCCATGCACGTTGGCAGTAAGGGGATGACAGGGAACATGTACTCCAGGGGGTAGATCATGGCCACAAAGGCCATGACGCTCATAGACAAAGCATTGTAATCTCTGGATTGGAGAATGACCTGAGAAAAAAGAAGATTTTATAAGGCAAACATTACAAACTTTTATTTTAATACAGACTTGGTGGACGTTCACTGTCCTGTTGTGTTCATACTGTCATATTTAAACAGACAGACAAATAGTCACCTAGCTGACTTCTTGCTCTGGTGCTCCATCACCCATTTTGCTTTAACAGCAATATTAAAAAACTGAGCTTTTATGAAAAATTAATTGGGCAGCACAAAAAGTCCTTGAAAGGAAGTCACTCCGAAAGCTTTCAGGCAGCACTTAGTTCAGCCTGACTGAATTTAATGATGTATTGAATTCATCTTCAAAAAACCAAAATGGATGAATACGAGATGGCAGCGTTTCATACAGGTTGAGAATTTATTTGCGGTGGTCGACCCCGAGGAGGTGAAGTGTGGGTGGGTGGGTGGGGTTGCAAACAACACTGAAGCTAACAAATGATTGCACATCGATGCACCATTCAGGCAGACTTTTCAATCAATCTGCATTTTAAGGGTTAGGGTGAATAAAAAAACCTTTTGGGTGGGGGAACATTTATTTAGTTAGGTGGCCCAGATAAATTATATATTTGAGAAACACTAAGCAACAGAAAAGCAGAGAAACTGTCCAGCATTTGTCCAGCAGTATGGTCTTTCAGGAGTGTGACTGAAGCTGTGAAGCTTAGGTTTGATTTGAGTTAGTTGCAAATGAGTCTGTGTATCAATGTCACTGTAAACCAAGAGCAACAACAGAACACCACACCAGCACCAGCCAAACAAGGATTTCTATTACATCCCTATTAATGAATCATGGGTTAAAAGATGCAGAGGACAGAAAGAGATGAAGAGTCTTTCCCTTTCAGTCATACAGTGTACACAGCCTTCTTTTTACCCAACATGCTTTGCCCATCCTGCAGTAAAATGGCTTCAGTGAGCCTACATCTAACAGAAAATGTCTGATGAAGGTCACTCAGGACATTTCTCAGGAGGTCTTTAAATAGTTATTTGTCCAGGCGGGGACACACAGCTGTCCAATCACAGCATACTAAATATAGCTTTGCTTGTCCTTTCTCCTGGAATCAATCAGCTGGGTCTTTAATAAAATCCAAAAGGTAATTTTGTTGCAGCCTGAAGACAACCACACATCTCCTTCGGATCTTTAAAAATACAAAGGAAAACAAACAGGCCCAAGCAATGATTGATAAGAGACAGTTTGCATCCTTGACTCACTGCTGTACCGGTCCTTACCTTGTGCTCTAGCAGGACACAGCTGAGGACCTGAAGGCAGGCGTCCACACCCAGCAGCTCTAAGGGCAGGTGCAGGGGGAAGTCGACCATGGAGAAGCGAGAGTTGTCAGGCAGGGCAAAGGTGAGTGGCCGTTTGAGTTCATGGGGCAGGACTTCCACATCCACACGCCTCTGACCCGCCAGTGGTACCGGTGAACGCAGCAACCGGTACACCCAGGATTCAATCTCCCGCAGGTCGGCCAGCAGCTGGCTGCCTTTCTCTTCCACGGACAGGGCCCCTGTGAACACCCGCCACATGGTGTCCCTGCAAAGGACATAAACAAAGCGTATATTCAGAACTCACTGTACACGAGTGTTTCCTTTACATTATTATTTTCATTATAGATTCTTGATCAAAAACGAAATTCCCCTAACACGTCTTCTAACTCCAATGTGATATCTCCAAATTTCTTGTTTTTAACATCTTCAAGCAATTTGAAAATGTCGCGAGACAATGTGAGGCCTTCGAATGTCTTGTCTGGTCTGGCCACCAGACCAAAACAAAATATATTACATTTATAATGAGTGGCAAAGTGGCTTGAAACATGCACAGGATGAATAACATCATTTGGCCTTATTATACTGCCCCTCTCCCAGAAAAACGAAATATAACTGAAGAAAAACCACTGGAATAGCACAAATTGTGACATAAACATCAATCCAAAAGCCAGTCATAAAACACAAGAACTTATTAGAACTGACAATAAAGTGTCAAGCTGACAATTACTGGTAGTTAAAACAGATATGGGAAACTGTAAGGAAAAGACACTGCACATCGTCTAACAGCATGATTACATACTGACATACTGAGAGACTCTTATTAACATGTTAATCATAAATGTTGTCACTGAGATGTAAACTATGTTAAGCTTAATAAATAACATGTTTTCAGTCAACAGTAATTTTAGGGTTAAAAACTGATTAAACTAAATCATTTGCTCATTTTATTGCTGCAAACTGCTGCTATGAGGTCTTGGCAAACACCAAGTGAAATCACTAAAATGATGAGCAAATGAGATGGAGCAAATGAGACTGAAAACACAGGAGAGGCTCTTAAGCAATTGCCGAAATATTGATGTGAAAACCCTCCACTCTTCACACACATGGTGCCATTAAACCCCTTCTAGAGTGTATACTCGGTGTGTGTGTGTAGCAAGGAGGGAGATAAATCATTAGCCCTTTGGAGCCCTCCCACCAACTGCAGCTGCTACCCAAAGGCAGCCAGAGACCTCAATCTGTCAGAGCCGCCATAGCACAAAGCGCTCGCAGCCATTATGCAATGCCTCTCCTCCTCCTCTGTCATTGCCACAACACATTTCAAGCAACCATGACAGGGGAAAAAAATATTCTCAGGTCTGTTCAGCCTTTGGCTTGAATGGCCTTTGAGATTATCAGAGAAACCACAGTTGTATACTGATGATATGTGGCTTCGCTGCAGCATTTTACCAGAGAAAAAAAAAAGTCATGGGTATGTGTGAGATGTATGAGGTATGAGATTAACTGAACATTAGACGTTCCTACAATCCCTGTAGTGATGAGGGAAAATGCTGCACTGGTTCTACAGCTATAAATAGATGAAAACCATGTGCACCTTTGGTGTCCAACAATCATACTGGGCTTAAACCAGTGTGAAGTGACAGCCTAATTAACACGTTGTCACTCTAAAATTGCTATCTATTGTGTCACCCATGGTAACAATATAATCAAAAGAGCACAGCAAATACTGCCACATCACAACCCAACGTCACAGCAAAACACAGTGCACAGCTGTGGGTATTCTCTGCAGCTTAAATAAAATATGAATCTATCACCTGTGGTGGTAAATTAAGAAAAATGAACACAAAATATGATCAGCTCTTTGCTGTAAGATACCGTGCTAAATTCCATTTCTTTATAATGTTGTATATACGGTAGGTATACCATGCAGTTCCTACAAACTTTGTTTTTATTTTCTGATGAAGGGTTATAACTTTATGCATTTTATAGAACAGGTGCACAACTAAAAAGCAGCTCAGTATCAAAAAACATTTGGCGTATCCACCTAAACTCTCAACACTACCATGTATGGTAACATGCCTAAGAAATTACTTCACACTCGCAATAATCAATTAATAAAATGTCTTTGTACCTCTATGCCACTGGATGAAATAATATTTGCTGTAATATAAATCATTCAAAGCGAAACGTTTTGAATGCACTGCTGATATTTTGGTTGTCATTATTTATCATGAAGGTGGAGTGTGATAGCATAAAGCGTACTGTGAAAACATGACACAAGCTGCAGATGGCCTGCAAAGCTGCATGGAGCCACAGACAAAGGCTCTTGTATTAATTCTGCAACACAAACATACACATGACAGGTGGACAACGAGAGAAGCAGATGGAGGGAGAAAGAAAGCAGTAGGCATTGCAGAAAACATCAGCAGGAACACTTTAAAAGCAAAACATTACAGCTATCTTTTATAAACTTTTCTAGCCTTGAAAATGTTGAACTGAAATTGATGGTGTAGAAAGTAAATGTCATGGGTTCATTAAAACCAAAGGTTTTAATTTCATGGCAATCTTCCCATTAGATTATGAGATGCTGTGATCAAAGTTGACATTTGGCCTCAGGGTGACACAACAAAAAAGGTCAAGGAGTGTCAAAAGCAATAAGTGTCCATCATCTGGCAAGCATGAATGTGCTCAGTAATTTCATAGCAATAAACCAGATTTAGCTATATCTAGTGCACAACCTTTGTTTTGATAGAGGCCCTAAGAAGTTACAGTACCACAAAATTAGCCATGCGCCTTTAAAATAGTACATGTATGATTTAATGTGCACTAGGCTGAAATGGTACACAAAAGAAATAAAAGACAAAGACAAATTAGTAAGCAACAAAGAAGAGCTGCATGTTCACTTGAAGATGCAATCTTAAGCCTCACCTCTGGGTGGCGCGAGGGAGCCCAGCTCGCTGAGTTAGCCTCTGACTGCAGCAGTCCACCAGTCTCTTGAGAATATATAGGCATTCCCTGAAGGTGGAGAAGAAGGGGTAGTGGCTGAGTATGCACAGCGAGGTCAGCGTGCTGTTGCGGTTCCTGGCTGCCATCTTGGCAGCGCTCCGTCTGTGCTGTGGGGACTTGCCGGCATTTAGCTCGGCACCTGGTTGTCCACTCTCTTCTCCAGAGGCAGGCGGAGGTGCTGACTCGGCATTGTTAGGTGGAGATAAAGTGGAGGGTGGGCCTCCACCACTGCCATCAGACCCTTCACTCGCGGTGTCCGCCGCCTGCGCTGCTGTCTCTGTGTGGCCGCTCTTGTCCCCGCGAGTACGGTGATGTCCTCGCTGAAAAGAACGGTAGAAGTTGACGCAGATTCCGTAGCGGGTGATTCCTGAGTCCTTGTCGGTCAGCGTGAAAACAAATGAGGAGTCGTCACGAAGGCTAACCCTACGCTGGCGTATACTCAGGCAGCCCTCTGGTTGGCAGAAAAACACCACGTCTGGTGGGAGCGGGAAGTCGTGGTGGTCCTCCAGCGGGTAGCGGCGGAGGAGCTGAGGTGTCTGGGCCACACTGTCACTACTTGGTTGCCTGGAGAGGAGATGGACAAACATTTGTTTTGTTTTTAAAGCAGCACCGTAGTTCTATGTGGTTTTATAACTCTGTTCTGTGTGCATTTTACAACTCTGTATCTGAAAATCCATTTCCCGTCATGTATAAACACAGTTTTGAATTCAATTTGAAAGGGTCATTAAGTGATGAGAGAAGAATTTCTAAGCCTTTAATCACTTGTTAGTACAACGCAATGGCTAACATAGCCCTGCCTGTAGTCCGGTGGTTACAGAAGCAAAGCTGTAATTTAGCTGTTTAATACCAAGACATTTTTGGAAAATCTGGTCAAGAGAAGTAAACAAGTAACACCTGTCCCAGCCCACAGCAACTCTAAAATTGCACATAAGCATAACACTCCCCAAATCCCTAAATGTTGCAATGGAGATACTCAGACTCTAACTCTAAAAAGTGTGGCAGACTGGACAGTTCTCCAATTTCACTGTGTTCATGTGAATCACCCGTTTCCCCTGTGGCTACTGTGCTTGAAACAATGTACTACTAAGCTTCATTATGCACGCTCCATCATATGGGAGTAACTGCTGCATCAACTCCAAGGCAAAAACTTGGAAGTGTTAATGACATTAATGAACTCTTGAAACCATCAAATGTCAAAAGACTGGGCTTTTACAAAAACTACCAGTCACAGCAAGCAGTTAGGGTGCATTCAGACCAACAAAACATTGTAAGAGGCGCTGCGGGCGAAGTGTTATTGAGTTTCTGCAGGGTACAGGTGGAAGATGATACAACAACCAGGAAGTCCAGTTTGTATGCTTATCATATGGCAAGACACCACAAGGCAGTTCAAACATCCTTTGAGCCTGGATTGTTAGACTATGAGGTTAAGTTAATCATGGAA
This sequence comes from Enoplosus armatus, assembly GCF_043641665.1. NCBI lineage: Eukaryota > Metazoa > Chordata > Actinopteri > Centrarchiformes > Enoplosidae > Enoplosus > Enoplosus armatus. Next base: position 5,908,683 of record NC_092180.1, read on the forward strand.
ACCATAATCTTCTCCTCTGTCTCGGCACTTGCGAGGTTAACAGTTAATTAGCACAATGCCAAGGCTCAAGCTATAGGGTGTGCCGTGTGTGCTTTCACATACAGTATTAGATGTTGTGACTGTGAGTGATGACGTTGCCTTGCGCTGTGGAAAAAGTAGAGCTATATTTTTTGCGACACCACCCTGCATATTTCTGCTACAAACTCTCCAACAAACCCCCCTAGAGCAGCAACACAAAGTGTCATTGAAATGAACGAGTTTTGGCAATTTTTGGCACAGTACAATTGTTGGTCTGACAGAGCCTTTGTGGGTTCAGTAGCTGTAACACTTTATAGCTATTTCAGAGGTAAAATGTCAAAATGGCTCGTCAAGAAAATGAATTGTTAATCAGTAAAGAACATACCACACCAGGACTTGACTATAGGTATTTCCTCAATTGGCATCACTAAACTTTGGTTTTAAAAGAAATATTTACAGCCTAACGTACGCCTATGTTGACTCAGATATTCCTTTAAACCAAAACAACTACTTAAAGTCAGATTAAGGTCTTACCTTGCTCCAACCACCACCAAGTAGTCAAGAAGGCGAGGGCACGTTTTCTTTTTCTCCATCTTGGATTGACCACGTCCCGTATGTCACGGCATCCAGGATCTATGTTCCCTCTTGAGTCAGTGGTGCCTTTCCATCACAACTGGGAAGGTTCAGGTGTAAAGTTGAAACACAGCTCCTTAGTTATCATTGTGATGGTTCAAAAAACGACTGAATCAAACCTGTAACACAAGAAAAAGACGGGGAAGTGTGTAAACCAATGAGAAACGATGTGGATGCATAATGAAGAACTCTGGTCCAGAACACCGACCCACTAAATTATTTCTCAGAGTTGCAAAATTGGGTTAAATATGGCATCATGATTTATAGTCTTTGACTTTTTTTTAAATGTCAAGGACTACTACTACTACTCAGGTTTGCAGTAGACTCCACTTTCCCTGCACCTGCCTCCCTGACTGCTTGGTTAAGGTACAGGTAAATTTAGAGAGGCTAAAAAAACGACTACGCTTTTAAAGATTCATGAGATAGGAGACCGGACAGAGAACATTGCTGTGTAGTGCTGTTCCTGGTTGTTCAAACACATAACAGATAACCCATCAAGGAAGCAGTTTTATGACAGATCAGTAACGATGCAAAATGTAGTTGCATTGCATTCTGGTTCATTGAGGCTACTGCCAGTGTAGGCACTCTGAATCATTTCTACTTCTAAAACTCATTTCCTTTTTTGTTTGGCAATTGATCCTTAGTGAACATGACAGAAATAGTTAATGATACGAGATGTTTTCTTGCTATAAAACAGCCTTGTAGCTCTGCTGGAAATGTCACTGCAATGTCACAGCTACATTTTACTTTGCAGGAAATGAAAGACATTAAAAAAAGATGTCATGCCGCTGTTCAAAATTTCCATTTTACAGTGTGATCAACTCCTCCAGACAGGGTACATGGCAGACAATAAGACAAAGCTGGAGGAGCACAAAAGATGTCAGACATGACAAGCCTACATCAGCATCTCCGGCGTACAACCTATATTCTACCCCAAATAATAAAAAGGTAATAAAATCATTTTGGACTCAAAAATGCATGCTACATTCCTATTAAACTTTGAATGACTTTTAGCATTGCTTTTACTGTTGTGACGATTATGTCAGCTGATTGTTTTTGTTGCAGGATAAAGACTTTTCAGGAGAGACTCACTGATATAGTAAGCAGCTTAGGGGCTTTGGTGGAATAAGCACCCGTCATAGCTTGCACTATGGCCCTTACAGCCCTGTGACGGACAGGTACAGCAAACTCAACCAGCACCTCTACAGATGGCTATTTCCCACCACTTGTCAAAGTCAGGATGCCACAAGACACTGTAATCTTCAAATTATGAACTTGACACAGCAGAATGAAAATACACAACATACAGTACATGTGTACAACTGAACAGCTATTCCCTGACAACTTTAGATTACACTATCAAAAACAATATTCCCGCTGCTTCAGTGACGGGACAAGCGACCAGGCTGTGCTTAAAAACAAAGCGACACCAACAATGCTGGTGATTAATCATCTCAAAGGAACAGTGTACTGAATGTACGATTGTAAAAGGTACGATTGTAAAAGGTACGATCGTAAAAGGTAAGATGAGGATGCATAAGCCATTTAAAAAAAACAAAACAAATAAACCAGGATTATGATAGGCTCACCTCTTAAGACTTTAGCCTAAAACTATTTGCAGAAACACTCTATTTTCACATTCCCACAGATATTCCATGTCATGCTATTAGCCGCAATGGGATACGTTACTGATATGCATAAGGAACTCGCCACTCCCCCACACAAGGAGGTCAGAGGTCAGGATCAAGCTCAACCCATTTCATTTACATTCATCTATGTCTGTTAGTTAACTACTGGTAATGCCATTGTGTTTTATATCTACAGGGATACAAACAGCATCGAAGGAGCATAATGTGCATTTTCGTTTCAAAGAACAGCTTGTGGCTGCAGTGAAGACTACAGTCACAGGAGAACTTGGTATGTCTGTCTCTTCCACAACAGATTTCTCCCAGCATGATTGTTAAACGTTGTTACAAAATGGCGGCTCTACAAAGAAGCCCTCGATGTTTCATTCTGAGGAACGAGCACCAACTCCTGATGCTTTAGACTGCTGAAAGCCACACACATATGCATTATTATACTTCATACATTATACTTATATTATATATACATAATACTGTCAGTCACAGTGAAGCAGGAACAATCAACAAGAAATCCCAAGGCGTTAAAACATATCTGCCAGAATGAGCCCACATTAGCTACTGCATTACATGTCTGGTGAAAAAGAAAATGTACAGTGACAGGATATACTTTGACTGAGTGTCATGACGAACAGCCTTTACTCCAACACCAACAAATGGCACATGAAGAAACTCCACCCTGAAACACAAACACTATACCCAAAGGCTGCTATCCCAGCACTGATAAGCTAATGGATCTATAAAATAGCCAGTGGTTCATATACACTACATACCATTTATGCAAAGTTATACAAGTTTAAAATGACCATATCTCTATCACAAGATACAGACTGAGAAAACAAAATTGAGTCTTAACATTTTAGATAATCAGACAAAAGTCTGCAGCGTACTCAAGCTTATTTTCATTGACGTATTTGTGAATTTATTCAACTCAAAAAGCAGGGCTGCATGTTAAATTTTTTTGCACATACTGTAGCACTAACTACAGAAGTTTTGTAGCACAGGCCACAAAAACGTACCACGAGTATAAAACATCTGTTACCATCTCTAAAAACAACCACAAGTAGTGCAGTTCATCACTTATACAGGCATGTGACTGGAAAAGGACATTGATGTTGCATACAAGGCACGGACAAAATCCAGACCTTAACAAGAAATGTTTTAAGACAAACATTTTATTTATTTGCCCATAAAGGTAAACTGCAGGGACATAACACATCTTGCTTTAAAAAACATCAATTTATTACGCTTCAAATGAGCAGTACATTTGGTTGCTAACTTTAAAATATAGCTTTATTTTCTCATCCAACTCGACTGGCTGAGGAAAGACGTAGAGGAAACCGCATAGGAATTATAGGACTGTTCCCTAGGAATTGTGGGAATTGGTTTTGGACGTATAGACTCTGCAGCTGGGGACATGATTTTTAATCGCACGATATACTGCAACTACAAAATAGATTCACTTACCACAAAAACTAGCTGCTCTCCCTCTCACACACACACGCATCACAAAGCTGGCACGGGTGCTGCTGCAGATTTACACGTTAATAATGATCTTGACATAAAACATAAAAACAAGCGTAATACATAATTTGACATTGGAATTCATGGATTTGTGCACATTTTCTTCAGTTTCAGTGCTATTGTAGGAGCTGTTTTTGAATGAAGGACTATCAGACATGATTGCGTCGTTGTACAGCCGCTGCGCCACGTTTCCACGGTATTAATGTCCACTGACACATCTCAGAGGCAGCAAATCGTAAAGCAGCCTGACAGATTTTGTGTTGTTTCATTATTTTCCCGTGGCTTTTTGGACTCCAGTTACGCTTGTTACTGACTTGCCAATATGCTTATCTCTCAATAGCTTCAGCTGTAAACATATTACAAAAAATACTTTAGCCGTAAAACAGAAAGACTGAAACACTGCTCATTAACACCCACTGTTTTTTATATGTTAAAAATGAGCAGAAATAAAGGGACAACATTTAGGGTTGGCAATATGAACAATAAATCCATAACAACTTTTTATGTGATTAACACACAAAATCCATGATTAAGTATGAATCTATGTCAATTTTAAATACATGTTTGACATTTCACAAGTGAATTTCATGCGTCAGAGATGTGAGCTTGTGTGGCAAAAAAAACAGACCAGGCACACAAAGAAAACAGGGCAGGCATATAGACTGCATGCAAGTCATGAGTGGATCACTACAGTCACACATCCTGACACAGGCTGTCATTAACCCCAGCAACCTCAGCACAGCCAGCATGTGACGCAGCTGTGTCCAGTGGACATTAGGGGTGACTTTATCACAGGAGGCTTCAGATGCATTATGGGTCTAATTATGTCTAATAGCCCCAATTGTAAGGAGCCATTCAGAGAGGGAAACATTTGAGCTAGACTCATCTTGATGGAGCACTATTTAAAATGGTCAAAATTTTACTTAATTATCGAAGAGATCCAAAATAGAGAATGCTTACGCCATTGTCACTGACACATTAGCATCAAAGTTAAGTTGAATAGGAATATGTATTTTTTATGTTTATCATGTTTGGGAAGAAGTTAAGCTTGTTCATACTTCACAGGGTTAACATAAGGGATGAGTAAACTGGCTAACACTATCCAATGCAACAGTTTTTGATGTGTGTGGTGCCATAAGTTCAAATGGCACTACACAGTGGGCTGAAAAACATGTCTAGTTGAGTCAGCTTAATGTCAGCACTCACCACATAAAATTATTCAAATACACTGCAAGCCTGACAGTCTCCTACTGGCTTTTGCATGTCAGTGAACAATAACACCAAAGTCAACTGTCAATTAACATTAATACGAATATATGCTCTGAGAGACTGCTAATACGAATATGTACCCTCGTGTTGAAACACACTAGTTCTTACACAATTCCAGCTTTCCTGCATACATGGCACAACTCTGAGCATGTTGGAGAGTGGCAACAACTTGAACCTCCCTCACAGCATTGGCTAATTACAGGGAGGAAATCATTCCAACAAGATAATATATTCCAACAGTGAGGGCTAGGCCTATGCAGAACACGGCGCTAACCCTCTTTATCTTTCAAAACCATCGGGACAATGAATCAACATGCAGGTCTGGCAACATGAACGCTTCCTGGTGCAAAGCCAAGATGGCTATTTTATGAAGCAGTAGAGCTGAAAGCAGAGCTGGAGGCAGACTCATTACGCACAAAGATACAGGACCACAGTATTATTTTTAGATGAGGATGGAAGGACTACGCCACTTCACTGATTGTATTTAATGAGTCAGCTTGGTATTGAACCTTGTTTCTCGTTCTAAAAAAACAGAGATAAAAGAATCACCACAACACTGTGTAATCTTCAAAGGGAAGATACTGATGTAGGTTAACACAACAGATGAATCTGGTCAGAGTGGTCTGCAGGCAGCACTCGCTGGTTATATAAGCACAGAGAGGAGATAGATATGATTCACTGGCCTCCAACATGGACAGCCTTTCTTGCCAGTCACAGTAAACAGCAGTAACAAGCGACGGAGAAGATTGTTGAATTAGTTTTCGTTCAGCACGGACACACAAGCAAGAAAGGGATGAAGTGTAGATTAAGAAAGTGTATTCTCACTTTTAGATTACAATCCTTTCTTATTGAACCAATTGCACAATATTCCATGGCTGAACGGATATAATGACTATTTTGGTTCTGTCAATAAAACTGATCAGCACAAAATGATTGCCTGCACCTCTCCAGGCCAGTACCATACTCTCCTCTTTATTTATATATTCATTTCTAAAAAACATTCCTAAAAGACGCATTAGGCTTCGACATCCAAGTCAAATTTTACTTCAGGATCAATGAAGTTGATATCCTCTTGTCTTAAATTATAAATATGACACTAGTCTGTAATATCTATGGCTGCTTAAACTCAGTCGAAGTATCTGGTCCTGAAATAGATCTTTCTCATATTTTTGACCTGATTTTTAATATTAAAATGTATACTGAATGTATACATCAAAAAGTATCTTAGTATTCAAAATATAACTGTGCAATATAATATTTAGTACCAGGATGACATAGGTTCATTCATTCTATACTAGTCTGTTCTTCACTTTAATGACACTGATAACTATCTCTGTATTTACGGAAACGTCATTGTCATTCAATCAATTAACGATCTAAATTAAGCCTCATATATCAGTTGTGTGTTTGGGCGGAAGCTGGTTTGACATTATGTAAGATATTACAACTGCAAAACGATGCTTTAAACGTGATGAGTGAGGAGATTTTACAATGACACACCATTTCAACGGAATGGGTGTCAGTTACAGAGCACAAATCCCATATGGGCTCTCGTTAGTTACGAGGTGTAGTGGGAATGTTACTACCCAACTAACAAGCTAGCTAACTGTGGAGATCAGGGTAACGAGAGGAGGACATAATTCCCGGTAACATGAGACAAGGCAACACCGCCTGACCGCTCAGAGAGAGCTGGTGTAGCTTCTGGTCGTGTTATCCCTTTTAAATTTATGACAAGCTGTCAGGCCTTTGCTCGTCCTACATGTTCACCCCAACGATGCATCCTCTCACCTCCACTCTGTTAGCTTCATTTCCTACGTCACGGGTGGATTAGCTAGCTAGCTAGCTACCTAGCTGCTAACAGTAGCTTGGCCGTTTTCTCCCACAAACACTAACCTGTCAAATTAACAAACGATGGCGACATGAGAAAACGGTTCAAAAACACACGCAACAAATGCGGTGGATTGGTTTAAACTGCACAGGCGTTGAGTAAGAACACCGTTACCTGCTTACGTTAGCCGATTAGCCGCTAACGTTCGCTGCGGAGCCAGCTGCTGATGACGGCCTGGGTGGTGGGTGCCCTCTTCGGTCACAGAGGGAGGGAGGCAGCGGTGTTTGTCTGAATTCTTCTTTCTTCTAGATAACGGTGTATCATTGGAAACGTCGGACACGGACGGCGGCTGAAAAAGCTTGCTACTCCGCCTAAGTGTTCCGCAGCATAATAAATGATGCAAAATATGTGTCCGCCTCTCTACTCGATGATCGGGTGGCTCGGTCAGTTACAACCTGCCTTCACAACATCCTCTTCATCATCATCCGTCTGCAGGGAGTTCCGCATACTGAGAGCCCGAGCTAACGGAAGCGACGAACAAGCCTGACGAAAGCCCACTTAATGCTCCCTACAGGGGACTACCGTTAGTGTGTCTGTGGCAGTATTTCACTCATTAATCTGTCTGAACAGTTTGCAGTATTTTACGGTTTTATCGCCCGACAGGGCCGGCCAATGCCTTTTCGGGGACGTATAAGTGTGATCTGATGGCCACCCCACCACCCCCAAACTGTGCACTATCAACTACAATTTATGATAATTAAAATTACTGAAAGGAAAACAACAACTGGCAAAATTGAAATACCTTTATCATTAACTCTATTAGCTTTAAGACACTGGTACACAAATATATATACCATATAATGTGTTGTCCTGATCCCAAAATATTTTATAAATCCCCTAAATACACATTTTATACGGCGCCATTTTGGAGAAATAGAAGAAAACAAACAAACCAGAGGAAAACCACTTAATACTGACTATTATTTTAACTTATGACAATTAAAATTACTGAAAAGAAGACAACCCCTGGCTAAAAGAAATATTGACACTAGATATAATATTAATAGTTGTATTAGTTTTGAGACACTGGTACACACTTTTTATTCCATTCACAAAAAATTGTGACCAACCCAAATCATTTTATAGAGCCCCTTCATCCCAAAATGTAGTATGGTGCCCTCAAAATTTCATTCAATCAATATAATCCATTTTGTTTTCTGTAAATAATAGGTAGGAGAACATTTGAGGATGAAGGGGTGTATATTTAACTCAACTCTTCAACTTAACTGAAGGTGTGAAAAAAAGTTGTATTAATTGATATAAAGTGATGTAGGTTGGGTCTTGAAGACTACAAGTTTGAAAAATCTGGGTGTGAAATTAGAAAGAAGTGAGCTTGCCAGTCCTCTGTAGCCTGCTCCTCATCTCTGCTTGAGGCTAGCAGCTCGAAGCTTCATTAGCAGCTACTGGCATAACGCAGCCACCTTGTCTAGTTTTACTGAGGGCTTGTTCTTTTTTTTTTATGGTATTCATAAAATTCCTGTCATATAACTATATGTTTTAGTATATAATAAAAATGTGTGTGAGTTGTGAGTGCTCTAACCCAGCACTCACAAAATTAAGTGAGAACCAAATGTACCAATTATAGGCCTATACTTTCAATATGGTTCATACTGATTGACCGCTGTATGGTAGCGTAGTACCCTATATATTTTGGACATCATTCTCTGTGAACTCTATCTTCAGATATCTTCAAGGGACAAAAATTCATCATCTATGAAAATAAAAGAATTTAGACAATCATATTGTGGAGCTTGGTAAAAAAAACAACTTGCAATATTGACAGTTTGACCCTAAATAACCAAACAGGTTATATCACAGATCTTACAGCAAGCTGTGTTTCTAAAGTTATTCAAAACCCTCTGTGATTCCATCATTCATCATTGGCAGTCACTGATATGAGTCAGTAACAGAAATGTTTCACTCTACAGCAAATAATCCAAGATGGGAAATGGCCCCATTTAAGTATCAAATAAATGCAGACAGTCACTATGGTCCCTGAGCATCAACACGTAAAAATTCTGACCAGCAAACGAGTGATTTTGATTCATCAGCACTACAGCATAGCTTTAATTTATACTGTACATACAAAACAGAAGGTCTTCAGGAGTTACAAGTATTAAAATAGGTTTTGCATTTCTATATATCAATAATGTTTACAGTGTCACCCTTTGAAGACAGGAATTAAATGAGATCAGATGACAATTACAGTATATACAGTACAATTAACCTTGATACCTACAGCATTAACATAACATGTACACTAAGAAACAAAGATTGAAGAGCCAACAACTGATGGTTTTTGCTCATTTGATCAGTACAGCACACCAAGACAAAATCATTTCAGTTTCATCAAATTCCACCTGTCAGTTGACCTGGGATTTGATTGGGACATGGTGGAAAATTCACCCCAACATTAGGAGGCCCAACAGAGGCTACTTTTAAAAATAATGGTTAATGTTTGGCTAGAGATACACTGCAAGTAGCAGCAAACCAAAAACCAAAAGCAAGCCTCACATTTCATTGCAAAGGGATCCAAAAGAAAGTTTTGCATTGCCAACTGAAACAAATCACTGGTATGGTTTCAAAATGCTGCACACTCCCGCATTAATCAGCTTCTTTTAATATTGATCCATCTGTCAAAAAGAAAACCATTAAACACATTAGGAAAAGGGTTAGAAGGATGTAAGAAAATCAATAACAAAAATGTTCCCATTTTTAGAGTATCAATAAAAAGTAAATGGGGGAAGGCAAAAGGTTTAATACAATACGTGGTCAGAAAATGCCAGGACGCCATTGACTTCTGTCTTTATGTGTTCCTGCTGAATGAGAAAGTGTGCCTCTGGAAATTATTCTTTTATACTTAGAGTGTAATTAAGTTTACCGATATCAAGTCTGACATTTAATTCAGACAACTTTCAAATTAGCTCTGCAACACAATGCAGCTAAAGATGGGAATGAAACTTTAGCTTCATGTTGTCTTGAATAACTGGACTTTTGTCAGGTGTTTTTCCAAGAAAGTGTTGGTGGAGAGGAAGAAAAATACTCTTTTGTTTCTGTGATGATTCTGCAGGCTCAAGAAAATACCGCTGTTAACGCAATAAAGAATGTGGAAGGAAAACATCCATTTGTTTGTGTTCATTCAACTAACCAATAGGTGAAGCTCACTGCGTTTTGCCCATTTACAATCTTGTCATTTTATGGTGTGAGAGGTAAATCTTTAAAATCAGTCAACTAGTGTTCAACCATCTGGGTCAAAGATGCTACTGCTCCAATTAGCCATTAGATCATTAAATCAACAGAATGAAACATCTATTTTATATATCATAGATGAATTTAATGGCAAATACAACCTAGGCAGTTAACTAAATTAAAAAACCAATTTATTTTCACTATTATTACTTGTACTGTTGATCTGTTAAAACTGGGTTTCACAGACCTTGGTGCAAAGCCAAGATGACCTTGTGCAATGGACAGGACTATAAAACAATACTTATATTTCATATAAGATATATGTTTTAACATGTCACAGTAGGAAAAAGCACAGGTGTAAACAATAAGATTAATGATGGCTGAATTCCATTTAGCTGCTTTGGTTTCAGGGTCCTGCTATAGGGCATGCTGGCTCACTGGGACACTTTAATGGAAGAGAGGCACTGTTAATGTTATTAGTAACAGGTGTGCTTTTCCTACTGTGACAAGTCAAAATGTCTTCTGCGAAGACAAAAACATTCAATACAGACATGATGGTGGATGGAGTAAAAAAACAAAAACAGAAGTCTAACATTGAAATTCAAGTGATTAAAATACACAAGATCCATCACCAACTGCTTTTGGACAAGATTATGTAATTTGGTGAGAGAAACTAGCGCTGCCTGATATTATAATTGAGAAGGACGTCACTCTGTGCTTTTGTGAAGAATCAATATCGCATCTTAGCTGTTAAATGCAATTTTATTAATTATAAGCCACAAGAAATTGTGGCTGTAATAAGCATTGCAATAATGTATAATGCCCATCTTTAACCAGCACCTTGTACCAGTGAAGCTGAAATGGTTGAAACTGGGTTAGAACAGAGCAAACAGCATTTTTTTACATTTATGGTTAAAGTCTAATGGTGATACCTGGAAATGGCTACGCAGACAGCTAATAAAATTAATGTCACTTCAAAAATGGGCTGCGAGGACATCATGTTGTCCAGTTTTCAGCCCTTTTGACGCAACATGAGTATGAAGAGAGAATAAACTTCACAATTATGAATTTGCAATGACATTCCTTTATCATCCGTTACGCATTTCAAGTTTACACTGCACAGGGGAACGCATGGAAAACACAGCATGAATATAAACATCTAAATCTCTATAGTTATAAAGTTTATTATAACGTAATTTTAATGTTTCTACTCATTTCCTGTTATTCTCTGCTCCCTGTTAATATAGATTTTGGTAGTCTTTAGCGAAGCTTTCCAGAATCTGACCAGTTAAAGCTGTTGATGTCGAGTACCCGTTCAAGAAAGTGACTCAAGACTATGGTAGACCTTTAGATCAAGCTAGTTTCAAACCGGATATTCAACTATACAGTTTTTTCCTCAGTATAATTCATACAGTGTACTATCAAAAATAAAAGGCTGTGAAATTATCCATATCCCGTATGTATTGGTGCTTGTATATTTCTCCCACCTTTAACTGCTTGTCATAGGAAAAACAAAATATGAAAATAAGTGTACTGCTCTTTACTGAAATGAATAAAAGTACAACTCACATATACATAATGACGAATAAGGTGTTAATAGAGGCAATTCTTTCTATTTTGATTTATGAATCCAACTTTGTCAGGATGGGTTTATTCTTCAAGATTGCTTGACTTTCTCTTTTTTTTCTTAATCTTTACATGGAATTTGAAGACACATGAGTACCACCTATTTAAAAAAGGTACCAGTGCTCAGTGTAAAAAAAATAAATAGAAAAAAAAGATTTAGTCGCATCACCATTTCCTGTAAATGAGGGCGCAGTCTGCCAGTCACCTGCAGAGGTTTACTTTCTTGTGCGTTAGTATGTGATTCTACAATCTTGTGGATACTTTTCATGTGTGCACTCTATACATTTTTTTCTTGTGAAAATAAATATACAATTTACATGAAAGTTAATGGGCATCTATAAATGACCAAAAGGGTCCCTTATGCATTTGGAAAAAACTAAAGTAATCTAACAGAAATTAAAGAAGCCTCTAATTCCCAGAGATCTACTTCACATTACTTTACCTGAGCAACTACACCAACCTTTTGATTTTTGTACCCCAAAAGGAACACAAACTAGCTGTTGCCATATCACAATGCACAATACCAACCAGATGGCCTATCATTTTACCCTAACATCAATAAAGTGAACAGCAGATGTGGGTCTGCTCATGCTCAATTTCAGTATCCATTTCCACCTATTGCACAACTGCAAAAATCACTATTTCAACTGAATGTGCAGCTGTAATCCTGACATTTCAGATAGCCACAGCCAAGACCTGCTCAGAACTTTCTGATTACAGTTGTTAGAGGATGAGTATAGAACTGCACTAGAGATCGACATAACTTTCAACAAATATTAAATCAGAGATAACTGGCTAAAGAGCCCGATGCTGGTATTTAATATCGCCATAATCACGTCAGCATCTACACAAAAAGAACAACAACAAAAGGCTCGAAGAAACTAGGTGTTCATGTTTGTCCTTATGAACACAAAACCGTTTAGCAGTCTGTTTTGGGAGCAAAGGGCACTGATGCTCTCCTCCCACCAGAAAAATAAAATCTCAATGCTGTAACCAATCCCTGACCAGATGGGCAGACAGGAGTCAGTGTTCCTGCTGGATGCCAAGTCTGTCTCAGGCTTCATAAAGCCACAGTGTGACATCAGGTTTGCAGTCACTCATTGACGTCCCAGATTTCAGAGAGCAGCGGGGGAAGCTTCTTGTCCTGGAGACGAAGGGCAAAAACCTGCTCCGAGTGGACGCTACTTAGTGTACGAAGGCTCACCAGCTTCATCAGCATACGGGGAAACATCAGGTGATCCTGAGGAAACCATTGAAACAAAACTTAAAAAGAAATACTACTAGGAAAGGAGAGGAGATTTTCAGTCCTTCAATCACTTCTGCAACATGTTTGTAGGAATGACTTACAATGTTGATGTAAAACATATATATATTTTAAGTGGCTTACGTTCAGTAGCAGCATTACAGTAAAAACCACAGGGCACTTACATTTGGTCTCTTTATCATGATGTAAGAGCGCAGTGCGTCCACGTAGGGTTGCTGCAGCCTCTCCACCAGATCATGATCCTGCACGTTTGGCCGATCTAAACAGAGTTTAACAAACAAAAACAAACAAACACCTGTTAATCTTTTTGATTACAGATTATCAGATGTTTTGGGGGTAAAATGTGATTCATGCTTTCTGAAAACAACTCTTAACAGCCCATTTGTCCATTAAAGAATTCATAGGGCAGTATTAGCGCTAAATACATATTGAGTCTTTTATTCTGTGGATTCACTGCAGGTTGTGTAGTTTTTGAATTCTGACCTGCAGAAAATATGTTTATGGCGATGAGCAGGGCATATTCAGCCTCGTCCAGATGCAGGTCATTCATTCCTTTTGAAAACTCAAAGATGGGGTTAATGAATTCAAACTGAAGCCCTGAGGAGGTGAGAGAGACAAGGAAACGAAAAGTCACGTTAAAGACGGAAATGTGGTGCAATACTACACTAATTATAGGAAACAGTGAAGCAACAAATGTTTTTCTATATAAATTACATGTTTAACATACCATTTTGTAACAACTATACACAGCATTTATGAGTTTCATACGTTGTATTTCATATCTGATGGTGAGTGTCTAGTTGTTGACAAAATATGTAAAAACTTAACAACATGTAAGACATATGCAATACTGGCAATCAGATAAAGGTGACGCCTAATATTCATGTCTTCCACAAAGGTTTGACAGGCACAAATGAGCAAATTAACCTGCTTTGGCGAAATCCTCCTTGTTATAGCTGAAATCCTTCAGAAACGTAATGCTATCGATAGCAGGGTTGTACCGCCGAGATGTCTCGAGCAGCATAATCTGAGGAAGACAAACACATCTTGGTGAGTAGAATATTAAAATAAACTAAAACCAAACTAAGAAAAGAAGATATTCAAAAGAAGTTGTCAATATTATGCAGTCTGCAATTAAGTTTTCATAACAGCACTGCTGAGGAGTAGAATGTCCGTCGGTGCCAACTTATTTTGAATGTTGTATGCTAAAACTGCAAATAATTAAAGCCTTATTACCATATTTTGAAATGAGTCCACTGTTCTTACTTCTAGAAAATTGCATTTAGTTCACTTGTAACATATTCAAGAAAGTGTTGATTCAATCAATGATGTTCAGTTTGATGTAAGCTACAGCTCCAAGAAACAATATCCATTGCAATGACAAACCTCAATGGTAGACGTCTTCAGTAGAGCGATCTGGTCCTCCCTTGTGAGCTCCAGGAAACCAGGAAGCTGCTTAGCAAAATCCACAATCTCCTGGACAGACATGATTGCTAGCTCAGTGAAGTGGGCGAACCGCTGCTGACGCACTTCTCGGTTCTGCAAGTCCTGACTCTGTGGCCACGGCTGTCAACATAAATTTATGAATTTATTAACATTGAGCAAACATTCCCCTGATGTGTTTTCAGAACAGCAAAGCAGCAGACACAGCATATTCTAGGTTTCAACAGCAGAGGAGCTCAAATATGCTTCTAGAAGACATTGACTAGAGATATCTGTGACTCTCAATGTACCCACACACATCAGCAGTCATACCGTAACTAAATTTTGTCTCTATAGCAGCTCTATTTTATCCTAAAGCTGCCATGACCTGGCAGAATACTGCTCACCCACATTGAATAACTATCCTGAATACAGCTGCTGTTACTTATTCTTTAAGATAGTGGAGAGAAACAGGAAATGTGGGGAAAGAGAGTAGGGGAATGACATGCAGCAAACGTCTGGCCAGCTGTGGATCGAACCAGGGACTCACTACTCAGGGCATTTGTCCCCATGTGGACCATCTGGTCACTATACGGTTTAATAGTACATTGAGAGACAATTAACTGGTCAAAAACAGCCCAAATCTATCCTCTAAGATGTTCACTTACCGTCACTTTCGGTCGGTCAAGGAACGACCTCTTGTTGCATTGCTTCTGCATGGCCACCAGCTTCTCAATCATCTCCTGTTGCTGTGGATCCAGTGGGGCTGCTTCCTGTGGAGGGGTGGGAGTGACCACTGTGGACGTGCGTGCCGTTTCATCCTCATGCTGTTTCTTCATCTTCTTCAGTCTGATTTGTTCCTCAGAGAGCACACCTGCAGGTCAAAAGAGGGATGCACATCGTGACTAAAGCTCAATCCCAGAATTAATAGGATGTTCCATTTTATTCTCATGATTTTCACTCTGGCTGCAATCCCACATGCCTACAAAAGCAGAGGAATCTAAATTTTCTCTATCTCTGATTCATATGGCATACAAAACACTCACACTGCTCCAACATGCCCGCCTCCCGACACTTGCGCAGGCGGCACTGCTGGCACTTGCGGCGCATGTACATGTCCATTTCACAGCGGCCGTTGTTCTTGCAGGAGTACTGGGCACTTTTAATGACGCTGCGTCGAAAGAAGCCCTTGCAGCCCTCACAGCTCAACACATTGTAATGGAAACCAGAGGCCTTGTCGCCACATACACTGCACACCTCATTGCCAAGCATCTTTGGAGCAGGCCCCTTCTTTCTCTTCACTGGCTGACCATCTACACACACACAAAAAAAAAAAGAGGTGATCAACCATATTAAGCACTTTCAACAATTTCAGTAAAGGAAATTCTCTGAGGCAGCATCTTTTATATAGAGGGTTATTCAATGGGTGCTGGAGCTAAGTAATGTCTGCTTGTCCACCCTCATTTGAATGAAGAAAGGCAAGTATTTCTAGGCATCCTATCGAAGCCGAGATAAGGAGAGACAGCTCTGTATGCAAAACATGCAAGTACATAATTGCAAGATATAGAATGCAAATTCACTGAGTCAAGCACATCCTCTCATACTGTATGTCTTGTGAGTCCAGACTGTCTGCATATTCAAAGAAAATACATTTTATTTCTAAATGAAAAAAGGGGTGTTGCGACAGATTACTTCACATCAAATTCAAAATGTGTCAGGTGTATTAATTCACCTGTATAGTCATTTTTAAAGGCTGCAACTAGTGGTGGGCTGTGAAAGTTTCTCATATTTTGTTAACCCCCATTAATATACAAGTTTCAAAACGGCAACAATAGACTGCATTAGACTATACAGGTGTACCTAACAAACTACCTCAGTGTGTAACTATTCAAATTAATTTGAAACGCTTATTCTGCAATTAAAATAGAGATTTAAAGAAACTTTACTAAAATTAGTAGGCCAACAATTGTAGCATAAAAAGGGTCAAACTATGGGTTAGACATGTCTGAGATTAAGAGATTAGCAGAAAACAATTCTGGTTAGTCTAGTCTGTGGAAGTCACACTATTCCAATTACACACACACAGACATACTTGAAGAAACACTTCTAGATTTATGACTGGTATATCAGGAAAATATACTTCCATTTCACTGCATCTTAACCCAAATTAAGTAAAAATGGGCATAAAGGTACTCTGGATTTAGCCGTTCATGCTCTCACGGTTTGTTTGTTTTTCAGGATGGTGATGCACTCAGTGATGTCTTGTGCTTCAACGATGACTAATGGTAGTGACAAAAGCAGCAACATTTACAGAAACAGCACATTGCTTTTCCAGATACGCGAGTAGACACTCCCTCTAAAAAAAAAAGGATGTGTGCCATTTATTTTAGTTTATTTTATACATGCTATTTTTTTTAACATTTAAAGCCTTTAATACAACAAGTATTTAAATGTAATGTCACTTCTGGAGAGAAACATTAAAGTTGTGTATTGCAGCTATTTGAAGTAAGTACTTTTCTCTCACCTATGTTGGCAGATGTGTCCCCTGCAGCTGGATCCAGCTTAATGTCATTTGGCTCTATGAGCAGAGGGCTGCTCATCTCAGTCAGTGAAGGGCCATTATGAGGGGGGACGGGGAAGTCATCTGGGTGGGATAGGTCGGCCAGCGACAGCAGGCCATCATGCTTCATTGTGGTACTTCCACTGCTCTCCTCAACCATGCAGTCCAGCTGCAGCTCAGAGGCCCCGTCAAACACCTTACTCTCATCTGACAGAGGAGACACAAACACATTCAAAACAACCACCAAACACCTTTTACCACTGTGACAGGAGTCCAAAATAAACGTCGACACTTATCAGCCAAAAGCTGGCACACAACAGAAACACACAGATGATATAATACAATACTCATAGGATAAATACTACTTCTGTAACGTGTTTAATATTGAATTTCTGCTGAAGCAGCACTTTTGTTTGAGGCTGTAGAAATCAAAGCAGTCATGTGCCACATATGGATGCATTTCAGATAACTAATTAAGCTGACCTCATGCATGAACTGGATTATATTATAAATCAAGATGTTCCTTTTACAAAATGATGGTCGATAGAATAAAAATATCAGGTTGTATAACCACTTGTAGAGCATACAAAAAGAAAAACCTTTGAGGCATAGTAAAACAAAGACATGTACTGAGAGAGCTGAACCCTGTCCAGCCTGATCTTACACAGTGGACTAATATAGAAGTGGCTCCTCTTACCATGACCAACATCTGGGATATCAGTCACAGACAGCGTGGACATCTTCTGCACAGCAGCTTGTCATTACGAAATCAACGTGTACCTGTATAAAAAAACAACAATCACACTCAAAATAAATATAACCAAAAAAATAACTCAAGAAAAAACAAAAGTCCCTGGAAGCGATTTTTTGCTTGCATGATGATCTTATACAGCACAATGCAGTTCTTAGAAAGATCTAAAATAAGTCTTGAAATCAATTTAGATCCTGTCTATTAGAATGTCTGTGCATGCCTACTGGCTGCAAAAGCAGAAATGAAAGTTTGTCATGTGTCCCGTATAGATGAATTTCAGGAAACTGATTCAGCAGACACACACGCATGATTTTTTGCTATTCTTAACCTGCCTGCAAGAAGGAAAACCAGCTTAAAAATATAGACCTCCTGTAGTTTGTTGTGATGAATAAAAATAACTGAATTCATGACTATTATCAATTGCCAGTTTATCAATTTCACTTAACTGAAACAAATATTTAATACAACAGTCTCTCAAAAAATCCAACCTTCATGAAGTTTATAATGTTCAGTTTTTGTTAATACGGTTTTAGAGAAGTGTTGATTCAACTTTACGGTCATTTCAGAGGTTGTCATCAGTGGTGCTGCTGAACTGTATTATGTTATACATAGGGGTGTTTCTGATATCTAGTCTATTGTCTTTGATATAAATGGGGTGGATAAAATAAACAGATAGGAATGTATGTTACTGCAAAATGCAGTGAATTAAATACCCAACAAATAAAGGTACTTTATCACATCCTCCAAAATCCTGAAATAGTACTATAAAGCAGGAACATAAACCAGAAAGGTCTAATACAACCAGTACATCAGTGTAACCACCATCTCTGATAGCTGACATATTTCTGTCACCTAATGATATAAAACATTATATTTAACAACGCTAATTATTAATTATTGTAACTACATGGCAACAGTGGACAGTAAGCTCAGTCAGAGCTTTGTGGTATTAGGCGGAGTGTCAAAACCAAAACAAGCCTCAAAACTGGATATTCTGTTTAGAACCTGATTCACAGGTAGGGCCACCACTCCTGCAAGGTATCACAATATAACAAGATGCACAGGCACTGTGCCAATCTACTTGGTATAAATATGTTATTCGCTTACATATCGCGGCCTGGTAACGATCTCTAAAACTTTCTGTCAGGCCCTGCCATATACAAGTGCACAAAAGGTATCAGAACAAAAAGTTACCTATGAGATACTCAAGACAGTCACAACAAAAATCATAAAGGTTGGTGACCTAAATGCTAGACAGATAAGAGAATGAAGGAACAACTGTGATTGCATAACTCTTATGTTCAGCAGAAAGTAAAGGGAAAAAACATAATAAAAACACAACACATGAAAGCTACTACAGCGATGATGGCAGTAATTTTCCAAGCCCCACTGATAAGCTTCTAAATACCATAGTAAACCAGTAAAGTTGTTATTGTTGACTAATATTACACTAAAATGAGGAAAAGTACGACTATGACTAATACTATGTTTGCCTAAAATCATCCATGTCAGCATTTAGCAGCAACATCTCAAATTTGCTGCAAAACAAAAAAGGGAAGGGAAGGAAATGCTAATGGTATTTTTTCAATACTACTATATTTTTCCATTAAAACTAATTAATGTTTCCACTCACAATTAAAAAAGCATTTCACTCCAGATAACATAAGTCAATGCCTAAATAATCAATATCAGAAAGGACAACATTTTGTCAGCTCAAGTGAATCTGCCACAGTGACTCTGTGACAGGCATAGTGTTGGACTGACCTTACCTCTGAAGTTGATGTCTTATTTATCGTCTACCCATCTTGCCCATGCGAGTCCACAACCTCAGTGTGTCAATATCCCTGAGCTGATGGAGGACTTGCTTGCCTGATGAGCCTTGAGGATGCCAAAACCCCTAGTGACTTATTGGGCGGAAGTTTAATGACTCGATATCTTGAAGAGAGTGAGTAGGAAAGAAGACGAGTCCTTTTCTACAATGCCCAATGGGAGATAGGAGAGAAAACAGAGAGAGAAAGAGAGGGAGGGGGGAGGAGGGAGGGTGAAAGAGGGAACACAAGAGGTTACTATTGGTCATTTGCATGGCTCTTAAATCCCCACAGGGCTGTGGTGCTCCAGCCTTTTCCTCTTTTGAGTATTTAAGCAAGCCATTTAATTCATACAACCTCACACCACAGAGACACCTAAGGATGACCCCATCTTTTCTCCAGTTCATTCAAAAATATCCCACAGCGTATGTAAAGAGATTTCACAAAAACAATATTATGTCCCGCTTGAATGTGTCAATCATTTAAATGAAAGAGACAGACTCTAACCTGGGGGTATCGAGATTCAGGACAGGTCTAATATTCACATATTGAGAAACCACAAATCAATATGTCACACGTCATGTCAGCATAGCGGATCATAAGTCTACGCTTGTTTTACTTTTGTCATAACAAGCTCTAAGATCTGTTTTACAGACAAAGGGTGGTAATCAAAAGGTATCAGCTTTTATTGGGTGAATTCACATTCTTTGGCTGTAAACTTTTCTACTCTGCCTGTGACCTCATGTCATCTCCACCCCGATCTCTCTGTTCAAGTCCAATGTCCCCTGCATCTTATCAGCCAGTCACCTTTGTCCATGTGCATGTTTTCATAGCCTCCTGGAAATGAAAGGACATACCAACAAAAATCAATAAAGCACTGAATAAAACCAAAGTCTTTGATTATATTTAGCACCTTTTTTCCCAACGTTGTGTTATTACTCACACAATCATCACTGACATGTTCTGAACAGTATATAATCTACTTGCATAATATGTTACAAAAATCCACAACTCCCTTGACGGACCTGGTTTCCTTCTATAACAGATTATAACTTAAAACACAGGACCAGATCCTATCTTACACATATCAACGAGTCAAACCCCAGCTTGCTCCATGATAAACAATTTTATAATTCAACTAGATTTGTAATGTCAAAACAATATCTTGCTGACACCCCAAATTGGACTTGATTTTTTCACAAAGACCAAACAATTTATTTTTCTATTAAGAACATAATTGGCAGATAAAAGGATAATGAAAATAATATTTAGTTACAGCCATATTAGCAACACTGTGCTGAGGTCATTAACAAAGCCTGCAGCAATGTCCCAGTCACTGTCAGCAACCATTGGTGGAGTGATAGTTAGAAACATGTGTTCATAAATGCTTCAGTCAGTAAACCAAACTTCAGCGTACAAATACAGTCAGCATGACTGAGTGGGAAATGTCCCTTTCTCAAAGTACCAACGGATGTAACGCCCTTCGGTGAAGCAAAACTGGACTACCATACTCAGCAACAACTTGATGTGAAAGCAAAGAGTCAGTGCTTTCAGGTGTCACAGGCTCCAAAATGAATCAAAGTTCCCACCAACACATTGATGGAAGAAGAAGTACATTCAGTGCTTCAAGGCCTTGCAGACCCACCCAGATGTTTTCACTTCTTCTGACTAGAAACCCCAGCTTATGTTAACATTGGGTGGAGCTGTGCTGGGAATTATGTAAGGTCATCAAACTAATAAAAAAATGATAAAGATGTAAGTCATCCCGTACTGACAACAGGTGCAACAGATGTCAAGTCTGTACACGCCCCCACAGAGGACTAATCAGGCAAAATAAGTGAAACCACCTCTGTGGGTAAACCACGGATGTTCAGGGGCTATCAGTTACAAAGTTGTTTAGACGCACTCACACACAAATATATAACACTTACAACAATATAACAAAAGCATATTTAGCAAAGGAAATATTTAAGACCAAACTGTTACAGCCTGGCAGCCTTTGTCAAGCTACATTTGCAATTAGCCTCGGTGGTTGGTTAGTTAGTTAGCTTAGTTGTCAACTGACAATTTACGTTAGTAACATCACCATTGTTTCACAATCGTGCTATGTAAATAACGGAAAGACCAAGTCGTATTTTAAAGCACATTCACCAAGTTTCTAGTTGACAATGTTATGTCGTGGTTGTTTCGACTACATACTTGCTGCTAACATTAGCCAAGTTAGTTGGCTAGCCAGTTAACCAACCTTATTGTCAGTTAACTGGTAGGCAACCAAATGTAGCTAGCTAGCTACAAGTTCGGTTTGTAAACATTAGCTAACGTTAACAGTATTTGTACCAATCGTTAACTCGTTAGCCTTCAAACATTGCTAGTCAAAAATACAATGGGATGTTTAGGTGAGATTAGCTTCTTGGTCAATCCAAACAAGGCCAATATCGTTAACGCTAGCCTAACACCCCCGCACTCGAAAGGAACTCCCTTTTAACAACTTCAACTTAGCTAGCTTAGCTAACTTCACATCACAGACACAGAAAACATAATAAAAGGCAAAAATGGTTGACTTGCCAGAGACTTCACGAGCCTGCGACTACTTGTTAGTTATGGTAGGATACTCCGTCGGTTCGTGGCTGTTGACAGCGGCTTTGACAACCGGAGCTAGCATGTTAGCTCGTTAGCCAGCGTAGTTAAATCATGTGATTCAGCGGCCCCGGGCAGCTCAGGCTGCGGCTGGCGCAGCAGGAGACAGATTTCATCAGGCTGAGAGCTGGAGGAGAGGGAGTTTACTGCCCTGTGCTCAGCCTTACAGGCAGCCGGAGTGTGTAAAGTCCCAACAAGCTTCTCAATCAAGTGGTAATGTTCGGGTAACAGGAAACCTAAAAGTAAAGTAAAATATGATATGACAAGTATTCACGTATGTACCAATACCTCAATGTGGATATATTCAATTACAAGTACAAGTCATGTATTCAAAATGTTACTTAAGTAAAAGTATGAGAGAATGATCAGCAAAATGCACTCAAAAAATTAACGTAATAAAGAAAGAATTGCCCCTGTCAGTTATGTGTGTATGTATT
Organism: Enoplosus armatus; assembly: GCF_043641665.1. Taxonomy (NCBI): domain Eukaryota; kingdom Metazoa; phylum Chordata; class Actinopteri; order Centrarchiformes; family Enoplosidae; genus Enoplosus; species Enoplosus armatus. Next base: position 5,931,349 of record NC_092180.1, read on the forward strand.
ATATATTATATTGCTGGATTATTATTGTCATAGATTGGGTAGTTTTTGTATCAATCATGTATATTGGTCTAATGGGTTGTTTTAATTTGCATGTAAGTGACTACAGCTGTGAAATAAATGTAGTTGAGCAAAAAGCACATTTCACTCTGAAATGTAGTAGCAAAGAATTGTACTTAAGCACAGCACTCCCCATTATAATTGTAATTTTAATCTGCACAGAAAAACCTTACTAAATTAAAATTTGCCTGTTCCTGCAGTTTGTACATAACACAACATTTAGAGAAACGTTTTATAAGTGATTTTTTTTTTTTTTAGATTTCAACCAAAACATCTCAATCAGTGTGGCATATACATAATGTTGTTTATAGCTCTGGCATAGATCTTACAGTTGTTCACAGATACGCCTCTTTTTCTTTGACAGGGAGGAAAAGATCACTTCTCTATTCTGAAGTATTATCTGAGCCGCCGCTAGAGGGCAGACTCCTCAAAGGCAAAACAGGAAGTTAAAGCGGAAATACATTTTTTATCTTCGCCGAGGAAGAAGCGAAGCTGAAAGAAAACAATCACAAGTCGCCAGTGTCTGCTCTTTCTCCTGCCCATTTTCAACACATTTTCCTACACTATCGCATCGACAAAAAAGGACAACATGCCCGTTATTTGTGCGGCAATAGGGTGCAACAATAAGTTCGTCAAAGGGTCGGAAATAAGATTTTACAGGTAAGTTTTCACCGGTTGAGCAGAAGTTTTCGGTACAACAGATCTTTCAACAGTTTCACGTCAGCTTTAACGTTAATTTGATAAGTCAGAACTTAGACACCGACATGATGACTTTGCTTTTAAAGTAAGTTCATTGACAATATCTGCTCTTGGCTATTAAAAGTTTTAAGGTAACGTTAGAACTAAGTTTTCGACTTTGGTAGTGCATCAGAGCTAATGTTAGTTTTTGTAGCTCTAAGTTAACGCTAATAACCTTATATTACCATTCATTAGGACAAGGTCAGGACCAGGGTATGGAGTCTGGACTTCTTCACCAACACTTAGCTTATTGCACCATTGATTAGCTACTGGAGTCTCAACAGGTTCAAAGAATTCACTGGAGATGATCAGAGTTTAATACAATAGAGTTTATTCTTTCACAAGAGACAAACCCGAGCTGGCTCCAGCAGCCTGCTGGACAAAGTCCTGACATGGTTCCTGAGACCAATGTCTCCGGAATTAAGCTTTTCCACTTGTTAACGAAGATTCCTGACATACTTGTGACAACATTATTTTTGGGAGTTATCAGATTACATTTTTTTTACAAGTATCTACTTGCAAAATAAACCACAAACGTGTGCCTTTTTAAAATGCAGATAATAAAAGAAAGATAAGAAAATAATGGTTGGCAATAATAATCAACACGGAAAGATAAATGAGTAATAAAAGAATACTCATAACATTAGTTTAGTTAGTGAACGAGAGGTGACTCAACAATAACTCACAAACCTGCACTTACACACTTAACCCTTTAACATGTAGGTTACTTATGACTTATGATGTCTTGATAAAATGTTACTGCATCAAATTTTGTGTGCTGCTCACTTAGACAATTGCGTATGTCCACTTAAATATTTCCAACACACAGAAAAGAGTATGTGATTTAGTAGCATCTTGGTCTGATGTTAAGATAACTAATAGATATGTTTTATATATCTGATAGTGCACGATCTCCCTCACCATAACTGTCCAGTCATAAAAAAAAAAAATGTACAGTGATTAAGTTCAGACTGTTAGTCATTATCTTAACAGGTGTGATGGTTGAGGTAATGCATCCTGCAGCCTGGTTTTAAGCTGTCAACTCCTTCTCATGTGTATCAGGTTCCCGCTCAGCAAGCCTCAACTTGCCAGCAAATGGGTGCTCAGCCTGGGGATGAAAAGCTTAATCCCAACTGCCAACACCTGCCTCTGCTCCGAGCATTTCAGGACCGACTGCTTCAGGGACTACAATGGCAAACAGTTTCTGAGGGAGGATGCCGTGCCAACCATATTCACCCATTCGCAGGATTCATCAAAGGTGTGGGTTCACAACATTATATACTACATTATAGATGGTTTGTTTTCAGTCTAAACAAGTCATCCTGTTTTACTTTTATGTAAAGTGAATAGATTAACTGTAAAAATTCCACAGATTGAACTTCGTAAAAGAGGTGTGATGCCGAAGGAGGCAAATGTCACAAATCAATTGGCAACACAAGCAGACCGAGACAGAGCGAAAGAGGTCATCAGTCTGCGCCGAGAAAAAAGAGGAGGAATGAGGGTGAGTTTTCTGTTACCTTTGTCTGTACTGTGGGTAGATAATGTTGTGTTAACTGTTAAAGTATCATACAAGTGTTTTGAATGTGATAGCTCATTTACTTTAAATTGTCAATACATTGCAGATCATTCTTTTTTGAAAGATACTTTAAGTTTTAAGTAGTAAATTGGCTAAAACCCAAGAAAGTACCTTTAATCCTTAAATTCTCCCAATGTCATGATGTTTACACAAACACAACAAACTGAAGATGAAAAAGTGTCCACATTGTGGTGTCACAGCCCAGGCTCAGTGAGCTAGACAAAGAGGTAATTTAAACAATGTTTTAATCGGAAGGAAGACAAAGGCAAAAGTAATAAATTAATCTGTAGTCTGCAAGTCAGTGGTGAATGCAATGCTGAATGTATGTGTAGTGTTGTTAAGGCAAAACCAAGGGTAAACCAAACCCAAAACACCAAATGATGATGGTAGGAGAGAGAGGGAGACAGAATACAGAGCCAGCCTAAATAACCTAGGCCCAGCATGCCCAGGTGAAGGACAAATTGGATGGCTCCGCCCATCTCTACCTGCAAAAAGAGAACACAAAACAGCAGGAGGAGCACTGACATAGTCAGAGGTCGTCACAGTGGCCAAAGAGTTTCATGAGCCTCAACCACAATGTGTTATTACTGCTGTGGCTACTACTAACAATAGCAATAATAATAGTGATGGTAGTAGTTATAGTAGTGATGATGATAACGGCTCATAACAGATGCAGAGAGCTGTAATATTAATCCTAGTATTAAAAAACAAATCATCAGATTGCCATGATTATTAAATAAAAGTTTCATCTGGTGGAGCCTAATTTATTGAAATTTAATAGTAAGATTTAGGAAGATGTGATTATTGTCAGAGGCATCACTGGAGCCATAGCTACAATACATTCACCATCATCATCGTTTGAAACAAAGCAGTGCTGTCTTAAGACCATGAAACCACAATTGGCCTTTTTCAGATGTCTAACTATAACAAATGCACAAAGTATTGTGGGGATAATTTACCTTAGCATAAAATGTACTTACTTATTTTGACACAGGGTGGACGAGGAGGCCGTGGAGGAAAACAACTGTCTGACAGGTGAGACAGTGTGTGGGTGTTGTTTCATTCTCACAGTAGCTCTACTGAATTGTATAATAGAAGTATTTCTTCTGCTATTCAGTGAAGTGAATGAGTGTCCTTGGAAACGCCGAGCTCTTTTCATCATGCAGCCCATCCCAGACAAACCCGCTGCTGTTTCACTCGGGCACGAGTTAGTTGTGTCTGGGAATGATTGTTGAGGCTAAGTGGAAAATATGCTGCTTTTTCTGACCCCTTTTGTAATGTGGCCACGACCAGACTTTCTTGTGAAACTGTGATTCGAGACAAAACTGTATATATGGTTTCCATTGTCATTCAAGAAAGAAATAATGAGAATTGTGAGTGGTTGGAACTCATTTCGCCATATGTAGGGAATCAGGACGAGATGAGGCAGGTTTGGGGAATGTTGGTGCTCCAAAAGTTATAAATAGCATCCCAATCTGATGGCATCAGTCCTGCAGGAGGTTTCAGAGGGTATTGTTTTCCTTTAGGTCCTCGGCTGGTTAATGAGATTAATTAAATCTGAATGTAGATACATCCATTGTTTCATAATGATGTGAAAGACAAAACTGTCCCCAGGTTTTCACCCCTCAGTGAATGTTTCATAACATTAATTGTCATTGCCAGACTGGTGGATGCCGACTGCATCGCATCACGAAAGATGCAAATCTACACAGAGAGAGTTTTTACTCAGCTGTGATCATTTTATACCGTCAGATATAAATAAAGCGGAAACAGTAATTAAAGAAAACCACTGAGGGGGGAAAATGCTTCACGAAAACTCGTCGACATTGTTGCATTAAAGTGAAGAAGTCACGCAGGAATGTCAGCCTTTCATCTCATGCATGCAGACAGACCATTGGAGCCAAGAGCAGAGTGTACGACAGCAAAGGCCGACTGCTGTCCAACTGCAAGGACATGTGCGACTGCCTGGATGTGGACTGTATGGGCTGCTTCTACCCCTGCCCCGACTGCAGCTCGCGCAAGTGTGGAGTCGAGTGTCGCTGTGACAGGAAGTGGCTTTACGAGCAGGTGGAGGTGGAGGGTGGAGAGATCATCCGGAACAAGTTTGCTGTTTAGTTTAGGCTTTGAATGCTCAATCATGTCATCAGGAGGCTGTGATGCTTTTTTAAAGGAATCTTCCACAATAACTACTACCTGCTGCTCGTGGAAGAAACGTATGCAGAACAATGTAAGTATTCTGTTGTTGTTGTTGTTGTTTCTGTCCATTAAAGTTTTTTTTCCATTGTGTACCATTCTGTGTTAATAAACTTATTTTCTTACTGTTTAACGTCTGCACTGGTGATGTGCTGTAACATCTGCAGAGGTGGGAATAACTTAACGTGTTGTTTTTATGTCCAACTGACTCCTAATTCCACTTTGTCCCAATGAGTTTTGAATTTTGTGTAGTTAAATATACTTTTAAATGTGTTTTCTACTTGAATCTTTTAAAGAGGAGAAAAAATATGTAAGAATATAAATCTGAAATTAGCAACTAACATCAGGATGCAAAACATTTAAGGATCTGAAGCAAGATGAAGGGTTTCCCATGACTAAATAGTCTGTAGTGCAGTTGGTTTATTCGTGTGACATTTATGAATAAGAGAGAGACGTATATGTACACATTGTATAGTTCTTATTAAAAAGAAAGCTGTCGAACCAAAAATCTGTCAAGAAACCTTTTTCAGCGACACTATAATTAATTAGTAATTATAAGTAATGAATATGAATCTTGGAGCAATACGTTTTTGATTTATTGAATCCCTGACAATGTTTTGTAGTAACAAGAACATTTTGGTATTTGTAGTGTTGGAGCTTCAGAACACCTCCATGTATGACTTTTCTTGGTATATTTACACTCAAACATGTTGCTTCTTCGGGGACTCGTCACAGTCACAACTGCTTATCTGGAAAACTCTTCAACAGTTAATCCAGGAGATGCTACTTTCAGCAGTTAATGAGACAAAAAGCTCAGCGGGATCTCCGGAAAGCTTCGTGCTGTGTTTTAAACTGCATGTTTTAAACTATGCATGATCAGTTGCACTTCAGGAGCTGCTGTAAACCACTGAGTTAAATTAACCGAATGAATCAAAGGATCCTCTCCCCAGTGGGAAAAAGCAGGTGGATTTAAGGGCAGGGTTAAACTGACTAATCTGTCCAGTCATAGGCGGTGGTGTAGGGAAGGCAGTGCTTCCTAAATCACAGCATACCCCCCCCCCCCCTTTCCTGACAGCTAAAAGTTCCATTATGTGATGTTATATGGAGGCATTTTAACAAGTAAAGACATTAATGAATGTGTCTGTGTGAGTCATCCAACTAGCATTTAAAATGCAATTCATTTTTATTTCCATTAGGTCAGTCTTGCTTGATTATCACTATGAACACTTAGGGGACCCCTTACACACTGGCTGTAGGCAAGCTCCATGACACAGCAGTTCATCACGCCGGCTAAAGAAAGAGTTGCAGAGCTGCTCACAGTGTCTCATTTATACACATTCTGCTGTCCTTGAGAGCTCAGCTGTAGGTCAAGTGTCATGCAGTCCAGGGTTTGTTTTGCTTTCATATCCTCATCCTCCTTATTTCCAGGAAACATTGGCAGCAAGGAATGAAAAGCACGGTTAAGGTGGTGGATGTGAATGTAAATCAAATGCCTCAGTCCTCATTGTCTTGTTGGGAAAATGTGGTGTGAGCTTATCATAACATCACAGAAGCCATGTTGTTTTAATAAATGTTGGTGTGCTGTTTTGTTTTTTTTCATTATGTTTTCATTGCCACTGTCTTCACAGTGCATTTTATAGCTCATTTTGAAAGGGCTACATATAAATGAAGCTTATTAATATTTATAAAAACCTAGTCGATGCAAACAAGCCATTCATCAAAGCAGCTGAAGTTTTGCTCCAAACTCAAATTTAAGTTAAAATACTTTCTCTGTTCGTTCAGCTTCAAGTGCAGGAGACACTCCAAGACCAGACATCAGCCTTTAAATGACGCTTACTCTCTCAAACTGACTGCTGGTGACTGCCCCTGACTTTTCCTCTAGCGCCACCATGAGGTTGGCATTTGCAGTTTTTAGTGAAATGTCTTGACAACAAATGGCTGAATTGCCATGAAATGTGGTACAGACGTTCATGGTGCCCAAAGGATGAATCCTACTGTTTGGTGTTTCCACTGACTTTTTTTCAAGCGCCTCAATGAAGGTTACATTTCGTTTTTTTAGTGAAATCAAGAAACAACTATTGGATGAATTGCCATGAATTGCCTCCCCCCCGGGGGATCAATTAAGTATTTCTGATTCTGATTCTGAATTACTTTGACATCCTGTAGCCTTGTATAGAGCGCCATCATCAGGTCCAAATTTGAATCTGTCCTCTACATTTGGTGATTAAATTCTTATGACCAAAATACCTGCAAAACTAATGTCATTCATGTTAGCACGCTGACATTAGTATTTTGCACAAAGCACCTGTGTGCCTAAGTACAGTCTCACAGAGCAGCTAGCATGACTGTAGATTCTTAGTCTTGTTAATGGGCTACATGAGTTCATTTGCTAACACAAAGCAGCCCAGTTGCTGTGGGAACGAATAAATTACTGGTTATTTCACTGGAGGGCTGCAGCTCTCGTTTCAGTTTGGTACCGGTACTCTGGCGTAAATCACATATTAATTAAATTCAAGCTGCCAAACCAGGAAAGCAAATGCAGGAAAGCGCAATTCAGCAAAGCAACTTCCATTAACAGCCATTAATAAAAGATAGTAGTGATAATAGTGTGCTCTGGACCGTGCTGCATATAACCTTCTAAAGTAAATCTATTGTCCTTAGTTTTTAGAAAATTCAACCCAAGGAAAAAGAATTCATCATCATGCCACAAAGTCATCCACTACATGACCGCGTCCATTTCCTCCCTCCAGCAGAGGAAGCAGAGTGACAGACTCGTCTATAAACTTGATAAAATGTCCATCTAAATATTGGCTGCGGCAGTCGTTGGTGAGGGGAGAGCACAAACCTCCAGGGAGCTGCTGGATAAAAACAAGCCGCCATTAAAGGACACCAATGAGCTGAAGGCACTGAAGTCTGTCAGCAGATATCCAGCCTGCAGCGTTCACAGTGAACCGGAGATGTGACAGAAGAGTCGGTGGGAGTTAAAGGCTGAAACAAAATCTATGAACATGAGGGCGAGTAGGTCGAAGGTCCGTCTGGATGTCGACAGAGAAGATGAAGTAATGTGGCTGTCCCATTTTTCAGTATATATATACGTGTGTGTGTGTGTGTGCAGTTAAGTACATATACTATCATGAATCTGATGAATTGCTAGCTTGTTTTATTAATTCAGTAGTGCTGAAACAATTGGCTGATTAATCGATCGGACAAACAGAAACTGTATTGACAACCATTTTGATAATTGAGTAATAATTTCAGCCATTTATCAAACATCAAGAAGAGTCCAAAGTCTCGTCTGTGATGCTGTACTTAGACATAGCGATGCTTTGAGCTAATGCTAACTTTACCATGCTAACATGCGCACAATGACAATTCAAACGTGTGAATGTTTAGCAGGTTTGATATTTACCACGTTCACCATCTTTCTTTAGCATGCTAAGTTGCTAATCAGCACTGAACACAAAGAACAGCTAAGGCTGATGGGAGTGACATTCGTTTTGCAGGTATTTGTACATAAACAACAACTTTTTTTTACAATTCATCCTGAGGAGGACACAAATGTCTGTACAAACTTTCATGGCAATCCATCCAATAGTTGTTGAGATATTTCAGTTTGGACCAAAGTGGTGGAGCAACCGACCAACACTGCCATCCCAAGAGCTAAAATGCCAAATATTAACCTTCAAATGTAAAGATGGCTGATATTCTCTGTTTTATCTCATTGTAACTATATTTGGATTTTGTCTCCTTATTTGAAGATGTCACCTTAGGCTGTGAGAACGATCCCTATTTTTAGATTATTCAAACAAATAACAGGCACATTAATCAATAACAAAAAGAATTGTTACCTCCAGCCCTAAAGTCATTTATCTTTTATCGTCCTGCTTGTGTTTCTTTATCAATGGGCAGAAATCCACAAATCAATTTCAACCTCTGGCAAGAAGTTGATGTTTTCACATGCAAGTTTGTGAGCTGCTTATCTCTTAAACATAACATCAGATTTTCTTGAAAAAGACCAGTCAGCCTTTGGCCAGAGAACAATTCATTAGAGGTTGGCAGCGATTTGGATATGGGATTCCCGTCATTATTGTATTTTTTTTTAGCCATAACTATGAAACTAACAGAGATAACAGCGATTTTAGCTGTAGGGTTTGGGATTGATTAATTCACTTTAACCTGTAGCTGTAAGTGGTGGAAATGATGTCTTTGGGGATTCATTCAGCACTGGTGGAGGTTTGTGCTCTTCTAATGCCTTTTATTTGCCAATATTTCAAGAGAAGAGCTATAATCGCCACCCAGAACGGCTTTATCTCCATCTTCCTGAGATTCCATCAAGTCACATCTATCCTCTGCTGGTTGTGTGCCTCAGGGTGCAATGTTGATGTTGTGATGAAGTGGAGGCTAAGAAAGCAGCACCCTCACACAGCACCTTCAGTCCACCTCTACATGCCGGCTTCGCCTGCAGGGTCCGTCATCACTCCATCTGTTTTTTTCCTCCCAGCCTCCAAACAACAAGCTGTAAACTTGTCTGTCCATGAAATACTTCAGCTCCTTCTCTCATATATCTTCCTTCCTGAACTTCCTTCAGTGTGCTGCTGTCTTAAAGTACAAAAAATACTTTCTGTAATCTGCCCACATCTTATTTCTTTGCTGCGTTATGTTCTATCATTAATCTTTTCATTGATTGTCTCACTTGTTAGGGCACTTTGGCTTTGACCCTTGCACTAAACCGGCTGGCTGACATATTAACACCCTTTAAATGCAAGATTTCTATAGCTGCACACATTTAAAATCACTCCAGATGAGACTAAACTTCAAAAAGTAACCACTCTGATACTGCTCTTTTGATCCACATCTTCATTCTGCATGTTTATGAGGAGTTCGGCCTGTGAACACAGCTGAAGAATGTCTTCTTTGGCTCTGGAGGGAGCTTTCCAAAGTTTGAAAAAAATAACCCTGATGATGTGTAATGAAAGATGAATTTGAGTTGCTCAACTAGTTTTGGAGCTTGACCCATACTAGGGACTAAAAGCCATATTATCCTCTATCATTCTTTGTTTAATCAGTGTCGTGTGAGTACCAAAACTTTATAGTAGTGCAATACTAAATGGCTGAAGTACCCTGAAAGTCCTTAAAAAGTTAACAAACTGCCACAACAAGCCCATAGTAGCCTGTGTGCTGTCACTATTCTATCAATTTCTTCACCATATTTGAGCTTCAATATTCAATTTTACAAGCAATAAAACTAATAAATATTCTATCATTTGGAGCCCCCCCCTCCCCTTCACTTGTTTTAGAAAAAAACTGGGGAACAAGTAGTCGTGCTCCCTCCTACCTTCCTACCTACAATTATACCTCAGAGCAAACATTCAATCCTAAAATGATGCTTTTCTGTATGACATTCCTTCACTGCAGTAATGCTGACAACACATTATACTGTATTGCCTGAATTCCCCGCTAAAGGAGATCATGGCAGGGTAAAGCTGGTAAGCTGCCAAGTCACAACACTGTAGGTTATAATTAACAGGTTGTCATGTTAATGAGTGAGCTCTCGGTCATTAGCAGGGGCCTCGGGTTAGTCCACGTCTCTGGATTAATAAGATGTAACTCTAACAATCTCCACTCAGAAACTGCACCTGCTTTTGGCTAAAACAAGCCTTTTCCATTCTGTATCATAGAAACGGTGACAGTCTGCAGTGGACTCCAGGATAGAGAGCTGATTTATTATTCTTCTCATTTCTCTGCAAAGAGGTTCATTAGTTCTGCCTTTGTGGAGTTTTGAAATATACTCTCCTGAATTTTCAGGCAAAAGTCTTCAGTTTGAGATAAAAACAATGCAGTCCTGTAGAACAAAAAGCACACGCTGATTTTACTGCTGTGGTTTGACTTTTGTACCAAGTTAAAGAATATTTCACATATTTGTTGAGCACTCATTAAAGGCTGCCGGCAGGTCCTGTTGTTTATGGCAACTTGTTCAGCAGTTACCTCCATTAACAAAGCAGAAGTCTGCATCACACGGCCAATCATACTCTGGGAAGAACAGCCAATATTAACACAGAACGTACTGTAAACACGCATTAAAGTATCAATGCGACATTTTGGGAAATGCGTTTCTTCGCTTTATTACAGAGACTAAGACGAAATGACTGATACCACTCTCACATCTGCTCGTTAAAAATGAACCTACAGCTCTGATCCTCGCGTCTAACACTCGGCTACAGAGCGAATAAGCATATTTCCCACAATGTCGAACTCTTCCAACAGTGCAGAAAATGTAAGAAGCAGCAGCAGCAGCAGCATCACATAGCGCCATTGCAATAACGCCTCAAGTGCAGACACAAACAGCATTCGTTACTCATGCTGCATCACATTATGTCCTTTACATTATCTTCCTGACATCTGATATCTGCAACACCCTAACAATGCATGATATTGTAAGAGTTCTGATGAGAGGAAGATTTTGCTTACGGAGCTGTTTCTAAATTTAGTGCATCCTCCTGAAGAGAGCCACCGATCAGCAGCCACTTCAGTGGAGCTTTTGGATATACTGCAAACTCTATATTTTCATTTCTACCTGTCAAAAAAAGAAAGAAAGAGGTGAGGCCTGCTCTTTTTCTTGTGGGACGACCTCCCATTCTCATGAAAACTTGAAATGCAGGATTATTGAATGTTAGGGGTCGTTGGTCAGAAGAAGAAGGGAAAATGTTGGTGGGACATTTAATCTCTCAGTTGGCTTTTATAACTTTAAAATCAGAGCGGGTTGAAATGTGCTGCTAACAACTGACTGATGATTTGACGAGATATAAAAGGACACATTTAAAACATAAAGTATGTAGTGAATAAAAGACAAAAACTTGAGTGATACCTGTTTATTTTAAGTAAATGCAGGACAGACGACAGGTGTCTTTAAAAGGATAGACAGCTGGATATGTCTCTAGGAAAGCGGCCACAGTCCGTGTTTCCTGGGTTACATGCGGTGCACTCGCAGTTTCTGGCCACAGGGTAGGTGACACCCACTGGACACCCTTTAATGTGTTTCACCACATAGGTCCAGTCCCCGTTACAGATCTTCTGTTCAGCCCAGTCATGATGGCCGATGTAGACCGGATCCTGTCATAGACACCGACAGACGGCGGCGTAGGATTAAACACGTGGACATGAATTAATTCAGTCCCTCACATGAGTAGGTGATAACAAAAAAGATTTTTGTTTTTTAATTCAAGGCATTTTAACTGCAGATGATTGTAAGCAGCTGACTTCTGCTTGCACTCTTTACTTAAACAAACAGATAAAGAGATTCAAATGGATACAAAACGGCTGTCTAACCGCAAACATTGAGAACAATATAAAACTGTAATCTGTCTTTTAATAAAATAACTAATACTTGACCACATCTAAATCTAACAGACGCTGCAAAAGGTGTGTTTACATCAGTAATGTGAATGCGACAGTAAACCTGGAGGCTCCCACATTTAAAACAAGTTAAAACAAATTGCCTTTAATATCAATAATAGATCAATCATTTATATGGTCATACAATTACAGATTTAACCTTTAACCATGTAACATGTGTTGACTTGTCTCTTTTTATTCTGTTATGTGATTCAACGTTATTCTTTTCCTGTTTGAAGTGTGGAAATCTGTGATAAAGTTGTATCACGCTGTACGGTGGCCCTGAGAGCTCAACACGAGAAAACACATCCAAATAGAAATGTGTTGTCATGTTGTGGGAGATGTTTCCCTAATTAATCTCGTGTTTATTTGGAAACAACATATTGACTATATCAAAGGAAAAATTCAGGAAAAAGTCAATAGCAATTATGTATAAGTCTAGGGATATATTAACTTATACGGCCTTGTATTTGTAATTTATTGCTCACATATACTTCCTTACATATCTTACTGTGTGGAATTGTGGGGGTCGACTTTTAAAACGACTAGAAATCCAATAGTTGTACTACGAAAACGATCCATACATGTTATCAATAAGGCCCATTATTGTGGTCACACAAATCCACTGTTTATAAATTCTCATGTTATGAAATTATTACAAATTAGTATAAATTTAAAAATGTGTAATTCACTTTTGGTTTACAAGATAATGGTTTACAAAGATATTTACAAAGCACAAAGCTTATTACTTGTGTTTTGTCTATTTGCATGTGAGCATTTGAGCGCTCAGGGCCACCGTACAACTAATCAATTAAATGGGATTAAAACTCCTGAAAGCTTATCTAACTTAGAAAGTGATCAATAATGTTTCCCAACACTAAAGTAATATTCATATTCATATTGTGAACTTTATAAACTGGAGCATGATCAGTTGGCAGAGTTGAACTTTTATATTCATGCATATAAGCAGAATAAATGCACACGTCTCATTAGTTGTTATGAATAAGTGCAGTTTTTCCACTTTAGAGGCAGCTGTGTTCAGAGTTTGAATCATCCGTCACCTCGTGGTAGCACTGTCCTTCACATACGGTGGTGTAGACGTTCTCCGTGCCGCCACAGCTCTCCACGGGGATGCTGATGTTGGTTAGATGACAGCCGAAGCTGCAGCCCTGCCCCGCCCCCGCCAGCGCCAGCACTGCTGCCATGACAACCAGCTGCATCCTCTGCCGGGTGCAGCACAGACGCCTGCCACAAGAGGGGAATCAGGTCTCACATCAGATACTTTAAAACCACGTCAGAGGATCCAACAAGTTAATGTGGATTAAAGTGAGGCACCGTGTGATTAAATCATTCAGGGGCTCGTGGGTTAGTGGTGCTCTTAGATCTACGGGAGATATTTGTGTTTTGCTTTTGTATCTACTTGAAACACCACTGCAGTTACATGGACACGATGAAATCATCTCTGGTTAATGTCACACGCCATCTGAAGCAGCTAGGCTTTTAAAATGTACATCATTGTTTGAGTCAGTTTGTAAAACTACTATTACAGTTCTAGTAGTGGAGGTAATAGTATGCATGTGCTGTAAAATAGAATATTATCTGTAATGAAATAGAGAAGAGAAGATTTGACTAGAAAACTGTGCCAAATCTATTTTCAGAGAGGAAACTAAAATGGTTTTTCAGGACTTAAAGGGTTGGTTCAGCTGTATTACACCTTTCTAGCCAAACAGATACTTTTTGGTTTTGTTTGTCGAGAGATGTCCGTCTCTGAGATTTCCACCCCGAAGCAACTGAGGTGAGTGGGATTTGTTTGTGGAGCTCAAAACATAAAAAAATTGAACATGTCTTAAGACTAAGATCATTAAACCATTATCACCAAAAAACAATATGATGTTACAACTAAATAAAGTACACTTTTTTTGGTAATTATATGTCACTTCCACTAATCTTAAAATATTGGTAAAAATATAAATCTTACCATAACTTTCTAAATATTAACAAAATGACTTGGTCAAGTCCTGCAAGTCGCATCCCATCAAGGAGGCTGCCATCTTGAATTTGGTCTACTTTCTGATAATCCACTAGAGGGCAGTTAACATGTGCCAGATTGTATGCAATAGATTTCTCAGGTACAAATGTTATATGTTATAAACATATTCCTCAAGCTGCAGAGGGATGAGGAGACTGTCAATGATCATATAGATATTTTTAGAGACTTTCATCCTCACAGCTTCCAAACTGTGATGGAATTATAATTACCTTTAAATTACCTTTACACACACAGCATGTAGATATTATTCAGAGAAAACTACCTTGATGCTAGAGAAGCAAATTCTTCACAGGTCGCTTTTTTTTTTTTTACAGAAAGTCAGTCTGTTAAAAGTTCAAATCTGTTGCATATCTCAGTATAATCTCATTATATTATTAAAACAATATTTTCAGCAGCATGTAATTTACATAAAACGTACCTGTAAAGCTCAGTTGTTGCTTTGAACCTTGTTTCTTCTGTTACTCTCTGAACATCTGTAACAGCTTTCAACCTGTGGCCGTCCTCTCCGTTACTTAAATACTGCTGCTCATAAATCCCTTTAATCTATTCAACCTCGGGCTCGGTGCTATTTTTCCTATCAGTTTAGACTTATAAGCAAATCCTCGCCTCTTTCCCTCCACAGTTCGGGGATGGCCCGAGGCTCAAGGCCTTTCCTACACATGAGGAGGAGCGAGTCGGTATCTACAGACATCTTGTTTAGACTACATGAGTGAGGCTTAGATGGACCGCAGAAATAAAAAAATAAATCTGCCCCCACAGTGAGGCGGAAAACACGGACACGAGCGGCAGTAATTAATTTGCCATGCTTCATCTTCATTGCTTTTTGTCTGTCATTTTTCCAGCATATTAATGACAGTAACACACCTTGAGGTCTGTGTTTTATGTATATATATATATATACACACTCACACACACACACACACACAATATGTAACTTAACTGATTCTGGACTATTTCACTTCTGTCAGCAACTATAACCCCATTATTTATTCTCTATTTATAAAAAAAAATACCAGTGCAATTCATACATATATATGCATACATATACATTGTTATTGTATATATATTTTCCTATATTTTCACTTACATATTGTAAATGTATACATTGTTTATCTATTTTTTATCAATTTTTTTTAATTTTTCATTTTTTATATGCTACTTTTCTACTCTTGAATGGGAGCACCTGTAACTTGTCTAATTTCCCCCTGGGGATCAATAAAGTATGATTCTGAACATCTTTTCCTGAGGTAAAAGTTATCCTACAAATCATCAAAGAAGCTACATATTTGTCATTTTCTGCGGAACTTCTATCGAATAAACTTTATCGGTTTATGATCAACTGCATTATGTTGACAGAGCGAGTTGTGCATGTGTTGGTAGAGTTTTCATGAGTTAAGGATTGACCAAGAGTCAAGTCTGCGTTTTATTTCTCACTTAAAGCCACTATTTTTTATATAATTATGCCACCTTTCAAATCGTTCTGGCATTGTTTTTTGTTTGTTGAAAAATGAGACCATCCCAGTCTCTATAACCCTAATCAATCCTCAGGCTTGGAGACGTCAAGACACTGTAGTATCAGAGCATCTTTTCTGGTCCCACCACTGTGAGATGCAAAAGTATTTTTCTGTGCATGTTCTAAAAACCAATGCATCAACGTCGACAACTGCAGGGGACCTCATCTGCACTCTGAATCTGTATGAATAATCTGTCTCCATAAGTTTCTCTATGCAATTTAGTTTCCACTTGGATGCAGTGGTGAAAGGAGCATTCAAATCATTTACAATTCTACACTGACCAGCAATAACAGCTAAAAGTTCTGCATTAAAGTAAAACTAAGTATAATCAGTAATAAGTAACAAACTGTGAGTGGCTGTCAGATAGATATGTAGAGTAAAAAGGATATAAAAATGTATTAATACATGACAAATATTGTGGTGTAGAAGTATAAAGTAACATACAATGGAACAAAATTGTACTTTTTACAGTTGAGTAAATGTACTTTTTTTACGCCACTGCTTGTGTTTCACAGCCTGCGACTGTCTGTGTTTGAGAAACTCTGTAATCTGCTGCACTCAGTAAAAAGTTAGCACTGCAGCACGAGCCGGACGGTCTGCAGTGGCAGTCGAATATAAGTGCAGCAGCCACGGTTCATCCAACTGCTGCTCCGTCTGCCCTTGCGGCCACCGGGGACTCTCCCCAGCATCCTGCCCAACTGCCAGGACTTTTATGGAGCGTCACCCTCGTCCTCTAAAGCAACTACTCCCTTTAGGAAACCTCAGCTGAAATACATCACTGTTAGCATGCATTTTGTCCTTAATGAACACCAGTCATAGTTGATTAATCTTGTATTCAGAGCAGAACACATCATTAGTCATTTTCTGAGCAGTCTGAATAACAGCTTTCTTAAAATGAGCGCATCTGCACTGAAAATTGATTTATTAAGTATGGAGCTGAAACCATTACATCCATGCATGCACTGCATTGATATGCTAATTACACGAACACCTTACTTAAAGTCAACCTGATATCTCTAAAGGGCGGGTAAGACTTTTAAGTTCATGTCAATATCATGATCCTAAAAATAGCCACTTTGTGCTGCAGCAAGTTAAAGGAAAACAACACTGAAGAAGCATTAAAATGGAAGTCCGGGGGAGCATCTTATATCTCTTTTACCCAAGCCATAAGAAGAGAAGGCCTGCCCTATAATGTCCACTGGGAATCAATTTGGAAATGATGGACGAGGTGATGGTTTCAGGGTCCAGGATGATTTTCTGGTTCATAACTCTGAGCTCATTTGGGTCTAACAGCTCAAACAAGCTTTATATGAAGCCACAGATAAAACAGCTCCCAGCCGTACATCTTGCCGACATCAGATTTGAGTCATGGGTCATTGGTCCTCCTCACTTATTTATCAGCACCGTAAACACTCCCATAACAGGACTGACAACATCCACAAACCCACTCAGTCACACCTTGCTCCCCTCTCTGCAGAGCCTCCATCTGCTGCCGTACGAGTCTGTGATCACAGTCACCGAGAAACAGACTCCTTTAAAATCATCGTGTCGCTTGCAAAAAAAACACTCACAGAGCACCCTGAACGCACCGCAGCACGTTTTCACCCTCCTTCCATCAGGTCTAAACAAACGCCTCCACAGCTCTGCCAAGGACAAGACTTTTGTTTGGTGACTGTGCTGGATGTTTCTGTGTGCAGGCCGAGTGGACGTAGGTGTGTTTGTGTGTATCGACCGCTGATGATTCTTCACTCTCTTCTGTTCTCTACTTTCTCTTTTACATCCAATCTAATTCCATGTCTGACATGAACGTACCTCTGTTCCTTTGTCTGTTGAATATCTCCTGAACACATCATTCAGAACAGACTTACTTGCTGTGGTCTTTTAAACTGTGTGGTCCAAGATTTACATTTTTGACTAGTCACTAAAAGAATTCTGGCATTTTCTTTTCTTAAAAAACAACATTTTATTTATTCCTTTAGCCATCATATCTCCCCACATTAGTGTCTATGTATGTCATTATGGTGGACTCTATATACATTTACCATGTGTAATATGTGTAAAACAGCAGAATGTAAAATCATTTTGATGTAATGTTATTTTTAATATTTTTTCCAAAATGCTGTTATCTAAGGATAAGTTCTGTTTTACACATTTGAAGAATTTAGTTTGATGTATAAAACAGTGGAACACAGTTTGCTTTAAACTTAAAGAGTAACTTAAGTTCTCCACTATTGTAGAATTGTTTCTTGTTAAAACCTGGTGCCTACATCACCCACAATGCAGCTCGATCCAGGTGTAGCGGCTAATGTAGCCTCGAGCTGCTTGCCTGAAGCAGAGATGTGGAGTGCGCTACAGAGGTCTGGTGAGCTCACTTCTTTCTAAATCCCAGATTTTTGTCATTTTCAAACTGACTCAAGTGACATCGCTCGATCAACTTATCAGATTTCACACTAATGATTTCCCTTGAACACCAGGCCGCCCTCTCTGGACCACTCCTGTGTGCTTTGTTGCACCTGTAACCACACCCAACAGTGATGTCACGGTGTCCTGGAGTTCATCTGTACATCACTGCAGCAAGGTGATAAGTTAAACCCCTGAAGGTCAAAGAAGCTTCTGCTTTTTAAGAGTTTGGTGGGAGGATAAGTTACTCTTTAAATGTGATTATTTTAGATTTGCACAAATTTGCCATAACATAATATATATCAATATCAATATAAGACGAATATTCATTACATCATGATATTGATTTCGACCATATTGCCCATCCCTACATGAACTGAATAGTTTAGCAGAATGATTTTTCCATGCAGTATTATGCAGTTTGTCCTCAGGAATCTCAGCCTAGAGGAGACAAATGTACCAGACTAAATGAAACTTTCCTGCTGTACACTGATGCAAAACTTGACTTCCCATCATACTGACAAGGTTAAAAGGTTATCATTGCATCATTAACTCTTACACTTCAGTGTCAAAAGTCTCCAACTTTGCTTTCGACTTCATCAGCCGTTCCTAAAACTTAAACAAAGGGAACTAGTGTTTACAATAATTAAAAGTCTCTATTTGAACAATATATGAACAAATGGGTGAATTGTAAATAAAAGCATGTTCTTGTTTACAGGATGAGCATTATGCCACGTGCCACTGGAACACATCTATTAAATTTAAATGTTTGTTTTTTCTTTCGAATAAATTGACTCTAGTATACTAGATTTGTCCGCTGTGCACAGTTTGTATGTTTCAGTAAGATGCAGCAGGATTTTGTCAACAGATGCTGCTGTGTTGCAGCTCCGGCATTATTTCAAAGTGCATCTAAACTTGTGTGTAATAAGGCACCTTCTATCCTCACTCTATCACCTCTCATTATTACTGACCTCACAACTCCCCCTGGTGCTGACTGAGGTGGATGCTCAATGAAGTGCAAGGGGTGAGCGTGCATGATGTGTGTGTGTGTGTGTGTGTGTGTGTGTGTGTGTGTGTGTGTGTGTGTGTGTGTGTGTGGTGGGTGGTGGGTGGAAGGTTGCCAACATGTTGTGCAGACTACAAAAGAGCTTCACTAATGTCTTCGGTAAGCATCTGAAATACAGCGAGAGAGAGAGAGATGTCTGTGAGGACGAGCTCTTTAAAGAACCAGTGAGTGATATTTGCACTGTCAGCAGTACGGATTATTCCACAAGCATACTGTAAGCCTCTGCATTGGATTTTACATTTTGTTTCAGATTTGCTCTTATGAGAAAGAAGCACAGCGATTGTATAATTCGTTTTAGAAGGAGACTGCACAAGCAACCGAAAATATCCCAACAGGAATATTACAACTAGAGATTTAAAAAAACACCGAAGGGAATGATTAGGATTCCTTAGAGGGATATTGCATCAGTTTTCTGGTCTGGAATAACAGGTTGTTCTTGTCCTAATTAGAGTTTCTGAGTCAAACGGACAGTTTGAATCAAATGGACTGGACTGAATGGGCTGTAGCTACTGATTGCTGCGTATCCCAGCACCAGGCCCGCGGTGGTACCTGCAGAAAAACCAATTATCTCCACAATCAAATTAAACCTGGGAGGTTTCAAAGGTGCAATGAATAAGACTTTTACTGTCTCATAGCGCAAAATGATCCAAATAAATCTGTGGTGGCAATAGGGTGGTTGATCAATAACAGTGACTCAACAGTTACCTCGCCAGGTGCTGAAATGTCTGGTCTTTAAAGTTTTTAAAGGCTATGTGCACGTCTCAGGGAGACACCAACGGCACGAACATCTGACTTTCAAGATAAATAAATGATAAAGACAAGGGAATATTACAGAATAATATTACCACACCTGATCTCTGCTTTACTTATTCGTTCTTTTTTTTGTCAGTTGCAGCACATGTTGTAATGGCTTGGTCACTAATCATCATATTGCTTATTGTGTGCAGCATATAATGGCCAGAAACAGGTTAAGTATCATTATTTCTACAATGCTGTGGTATACCTATATATAAATAAGAGCGAATGCAGCTACATTAATGAACTAGAGTTACCGCCCAGAGGTTTTATGCCTTTGCCAACCAGCCAAGATGCAGGTTACATCCATTTCAGTCCAGACTCATATAATATATGTAGTGAATACTTAAACGGAATTGAATAAGTAGAATAATATTTTCTGTCTAAATGGAAGTTTTAACTATATTGATGATACATACAGTATGTATGATTCCAGTGAATATACATTGTTAAACTGATTAATGAAGGATTGTCATAGATGGCAAACAGGTACACTTGTATACTTGATTACTATGCAAAGAGGTATTCTTATAGAGTATAGCTACACATTGTCTGCAGTCACGTGATTAAGATGCAGGAAGTGAAAGGCAGAATGAAATAGTTATTGTTTACTCATTGTGGCGTCCCAGTCAACGTGTGTGAAATCTGGAATGGCCCAATTCATTCTTAAATTATGGCTAAAAACCTATTTGAGGTCAAAATGTCACCTACTGTGAAATATGGTCACAAGCTCCCCTTCTGTTCCTGAGTTATGGTGTTGAACAATGGCCAGAAAAGTGGGTTTTCTTTCCAGGATATTATGACATCACAGTGAAGTTGACCTTTGACCTTTTGGATAAAAACTTCACTTCACTTCATCGTTGTATCCCATTAAACATATGTGTTAAATTTTATCATAATTACAGCATCAGTTATTGAGTTATGGCCAAAAACAGCAGCCTTTTGACTTTCGACAACCAAATTCTCATCAGTTCATTGTTGAGCCGTTTGTGGACGTTTCTGACAGGCGTTCCTGAGACATGACGTTCACGAGAATGGGACGAACGGACGGACGGACGGACAACCAAAAACACAATGCCTCCGGCCACGTCTATCGCCTTCGCTGAGGCATAAAAATCACCATGATATTCAATATAGTGACTTGTCTGTGGCTTTCAATGCATTCTTAATTGCTTTTTCAATAGTAAGGCATTGTTTGACTAATTAATACCCGAGAACAGTAATTTGTTAGACTGCTTGTTGCGTTACAGTCTTCAAACTGTGTTCTTTCTCTACAAACACTCGGGTTAGTTCAGGTCTCTCTCGTGTCAAAGATAAAGAACTGCTGTTTCTCTTACAAGCTCGTCTAATTGAGAAGATGACCTCATATTTTACAGCATAGGAATTGGTGTACTATAGTTTTAAAGCATGTGATTCAACTTAGACAGCCAATTGTCTGTGACTGTTGTAGTCTGTGTAGTTACACTGTTACATGTGAGTCTAATCTAAACTGTACTTTGTGTTTATGTCAGCTGATAATTAAAAAAAACAACAAACCGCTTTCACCGCCGTTACAAACATTAAATATGTAAATAAACCTAATTAGAAATCACGACTGACTTTAATTTAGTGATAAATGCGAAACTAACAGATCTCTAAATCAATTTAGGAGGAACAGCAGATCTCGTTCCTGTGTTTTGATATTTGGTGGTGGGGGTGACTCCGGATCAGGTATTGTACCTTTAAGAGAAACATCAGAAAAATGGTGCTTCCTTGTGGTTTATAGCATTAATTTCCCTCCGAACGACAAAAAGTCCTTCCTTCTCAACACAATTCCAATTTTCCAGAGATGTAGTTTGGAAATTGGAAACACCTGTTTGGCTGTACATGTAGATTTGATGTAATTGATGTCTCTCTAATGTTGCGATGTTTTGAGGATTTGCCAAAAGCAAATGTCCACTGTGGTAGACACTAAAGTTGTATCTTATTGCACTGTCACAGCCTGTTTCTTGTCCGAGCAGCTGTTGATTTCACATCTGCAGCAGCAACACAAATTCAGTAGTTTTCTTTCAGATCTCTATTGACTTCACTGTTCTGAGACACAGTAAAAAGATAATGAACAAATAAATAAATTAACTTCTAAAATAGGTGGCATTTTAAGCACTCTCTCTATTCATTCAAATATCGAATGGACGGCAGGAACAGTGGACATTAATGATGTTTACTTTTCCTGTTTACTCACTGGGGAAAAAAAACAGAAGGTTTGTAAAACATAAAGCTAAACATCTATTTTGGAGGATGTCAAGGAAATATATCGTAATAAATTGATGCCCGATGCTAAATCAGTGTTATACTTCCAGGATGAAGCATTACCAATGCTTTAAATTCACACATTTTGAAGGTGAACTGTGGTTTTCCCTCTTGCGCAGGTTCGGGTGATATCTTTATATGGATATCTGGGCATGTGGAGTGCACCTGATGAAGACAAAATATTAAATGGAAAAGTGTTCAATAAACATTTCTGGGCATTATTACAATCTGCTGGCACCTTCTTCCAGACTCCTTTCTAAAACAGGACAAAAACAACCAATGTTTTGGTGGGTGTGGAGGATGGATTTGACTGAAAACTGCAAGTGCAACAGCGTTTTTACGCTCCGCTCCGTATCGACGTTACTTTAGGAATGAATGGAGAGTAATGCATTACTTTTTTGAGGGTAAGGACACCGGTTGCCACCCAGCAGTGATGATGAAGGGCAGAGGAGGCTCGGGTGTGAGACTGCAGCACGGTGCGCAATGACCGGCTGCATCCACTGGGGGAGGACCGAGCACCGCCTGCATGCGCTGCGGTACATGAACGACTTTCTCACCGAGGCTCTCCATCATCACACACACACACAATAGGAAGGATACCGGAGTATAGGTAGGGCTACAGCGGCAGACAGACAGATGTGTGATGCTCAGACTCAACCATGGGGCCATTTCCCCTCGCCCGTGTGAAGGTAAACTTTTACCCTCCCTCGTATCTTTTCGCCGTGATCGTGCGGAGCTGTCATTGATGCCAACTCGCTGTTTGCACACCTGCTCCTTTTTTTTTTCTTTTTTCTTCAATGATCATTGCTGCCAGTGTACCAGGAGCGATGCAGCAGAAACGGGGGCTGAAGTGGCGATAGATCCTGTTGAATTGAGACAAGACGTCGAGACGCAGCCAAAAAGTGTCCTCCTCAGAGTGCGTCAGAGCACTGATGTATATAGTGGATGATATGGTCGCTGGTTGGATACGACGAGGGATTTGTGATATTACCCCCCAAAATCAAGACGGAAATTTGGGTAAAAGCGAAGAACTGCATCCTCACGTATCCTACCACCTCTTCCTCCTCCTCCTCTTCCTCCTCTGGCAGATTTGTTTGTAAGGGGGGCTGAGGCGATTTCGTTTGGCCCCTTTTCACATGTAAGTATGAATGTCAGAATGAAGGGAGGCTATTTTATTTTGTGCGTAATGTCTGTTCTAAACATAAATGTCTTCCATGCTTTCATTTCCGAAAGCCTACCCTCCTGTTCACTCAATAATAATAATAATAATAATAATAATAATAATGATATGCCGATGAAGTTTTACCGCCGTTACATTGCAAATTATGCAGAGTATCCTGGACTGTGCAGTCGCCAAAACAACGGACATGATAATACAGATTTTTTCCGCCTAAACCAACTGCTGTTTTCTCTTGTCTTTTGTTTCTCTCGCAGCTCCAGAGAGCGTCAGAGGAATAAAGTCATCAGATTCACCGGAGCGCCATAATATAACAGCAAAGATCCTGTTTTTTTTTTTGTTAAATCTCATCACATAAAATGGCATCCAGGAGTGACCACGGAGGATCAAAAGACGCATTTGGGCGCAAGCCGCGGTCGTGGAGAAATTAACCACCTGATGGGCACTGGAGGAACCGAGAAGAGACTGTTTTGATGTCGCTTGTTGACTTGGTGATTTATAATGCTGAACAAATAAAGGGCGCTGCAAGTTTGACACAGAGCGTCTGCGTAACAGGCTATGCCACCGGCCCTTACAGATTTTGGTTATGGTAATGATGTCATGAAATATTGGAGGCCTGTGTCTCCTGCCATGTAAGTAGCCACATGGACCGCACTCAACATGGACCTAATTGAGGTGTGTTTGTTATTGTGACATTCTCGTATTCACAACTGATTGGTCGAAGCGGTTGATGCCTCATTTTCTCGCTCTGCGCGCTGCGACCTGCAACTTTTATCCTCTGGCCTGCATCCACGTCGCCCCGAGGCGGCTACTGTAGCGCTCACGGACCGAACCGCTCATTGACTTAAAATGGAGTTTGCCATGGTGGGTGCGGACGGCGGGTGCAATAGTCACCTGCCTTACGGATATGCCCAAGCTCGCGCACGGGAGAGGGAGCGCGAGAGGGAGCGCCAGGTTGCCCAGTCGAGAGCGGCGGCTGCAGCGGCCGCTACCGAAGGTGGGTCCGGTGCGGAGGGGGTAGTAGGCGGCGGCGGTGGCGGTGGCGGCGGCGGTGGTGGTGGCAACGGCGGCGTGGGGGGGTCCACCTCCACCTCCTCCTCGAGCGCTCATCTCCTTAACAACCGCCAGCATCAGTCTCGCGCCGCCTCCTCCACGAACGCCAACATCAGCAGCGGCGGTACCGCCTCGCGCCCCTCCTCCTCCTCCACCACCTCCTCCTCGCAGCCGCCACAGCACCAGCAGGAGCCCGAGCAGCAGCAGAGAGTTCTCAGAGAGCGGAAAAAGCAGCGCGGCGTCGGACGGTGGAGACGCAGCCGGACGACTCTCGGCGGGGACCTGCGCCACTCGGAGCTGGCGCTGCTCGGATCCGAGGAGGACATGATGATAGAGGAGGAAGAGGCCGAGGGAGCCGAGGAAGAGGAGGGGGGGGAGGAGGGGGACCGGGGAAGCAAGAGGTCGAGTTTTCTGTGTAACATGGATGATGAGGAGGAGACCGTCTCGCTCACTGACAGGCGCCCTCAGTCCGGATACGAAAACGTTTACAGCGAGTGCGGCTGCTGCGAGAGAGTTGTCATTAACGTGTCGGGTCTGAAGTTTGAAACTCAGCTCAAGACTCTCACTCAGTTCCCGGACACTCTCCTGGGAGACCCCGACAAGCGAATCAGGTACTTCGACCCGCTGAGGAACGAATACTTCTTCGACCGGAACCGACCGAGTTTTGACGCCATTCTTTACTATTACCAGTCGGGGGGGCGGTTGAAAAGACCCGTCAACGTCCCGTTTGACATCTTCTCCGAGGAGGTGAAGTTTTACGAACTCGGGGAGGAGGCGATACTCAAGTTCCGTGAGGATGAGGGTTTTGTCAAAGAGGAGGAAAAACCTCTGCCGGAGGACGAGTTCAAGCGCCAAATCTGGTTGCTTTTTGAGTATCCGGAGAGCTCGAGCCCTGCCAGGGGGATAGCGGTGGTGTCCGTCCTGGTTATAGTCATTTCTATTGTCATTTTCTGTCTGGAGACGCTGCCGGAGTTCAGGGATGAAAAAGAGTATCTACAGCCACGAAACAACTCCACTCAACCTGACCACGGGTTTACTCCTTTCAACGACCCGTTTTTCATCGTGGAAACTGTTTGCATCATCTGGTTCTCCTTTGAGATTATAGTCCGCTTCTTCGCGAGTCCGAGCAAACCGGCTTTCTTTAAAAACATTATGAACTCAATAGACATTGTATCCATTTTGCCTTATTTCATAACTCTCGGCACGGACCTGGCGCAGCACCAAGGCAACGGGCAGCAGGCGATGAGCTTTGCCATCCTGAGAATAATCCGCCTCGTCAGGGTGTTCCGCATCTTCAAACTGTCCAGGCACTCCAAGGGGCTGCAGATCCTGGGTCACACCCTGCGCGCCAGCATGAGGGAGCTGGCCCTCCTCATTTTCTTCCTGGTCATAGGTGTCATCCTGTTCTCCAGCGCGGTGTACTTCGCCGAGGCGGACGAGCCCACCTCTCAGTTCACGAGCATCCCCGACGCGTTCTGGTGGGCCGTGGTGACCATGACCACGGTGGGCTACGGTGACATGAAGCCCATCACTGTCGGTGGGAAGATAGTGGGCTCCCTCTGCGCGATCGCGGGCGTGTTAACCATCGCGCTCCCGGTGCCGGTCATAGTGTCCAACTTCAACTACTTTTACCACAGGGAGACCGACAACGAAGACCAGACGCCGGTGGTGGAGAGCATGCCCCCGGGCTGCCCGTATTTCCCGGACTTTCTAAGGAAATTCAAAGGCTCGCCCTCTGGCTCCTCGCTGGGTGACAAAGCGGAGTATATGGAGATGGAGGAGGGGGTGACGGAGTCGCTTTGCGGGCTGGACAAGAGCCCTAGTAAAGGAAACGGCACAGACATAGGCAGGAAAAACAGTACTAACTCAAAATCCATTCAGACTGACGTGTGATAACAAGTAGAGTTTCGTTTTTTCCCCTTTTTTTCTAAAGAAGAATACGCCCCAAATAAAGATACTGTATGCCCAAGAGCAGGTGGTCCCCCTAAACGCAAGTTTAACGCACGCCTCAGACCCCCCCCCCCCCCACACACACACACACACACACACATATCTACACGCACACAAACACACACTGGTCACCAATTGGCAGGTTGAAATATTTCATTCTCTCAATCTCAGAACAATATTTTCTCCCACATCCAATTAACCTTTAGGATTTTAGGACTTTTAGGAACCTTTACAATTAAGACCAATATTTCCCTAATGGGTTGATTAATTAATTCATCTAACCTGTGCGGGCTTCCAATTCTGACATAAAATCGAAATTCTAGACAAGACAGGCTATGCATTCGCACTTTATGAGTTTCATCTGTCAATAACAGAAATGGTAGGGATGATCGTTTTGCTGTTATGCAATAAAGTTAAAAATTTGTTTGCACTAATGTAGAATTTGCGCTGGGTTTGGCTGATTTTTATTTTAGAGACAGAAACTGTAGGCCATGCAAATGGCAATATTTTAGTCGTCCTTTGACCACTTAGCTGAAGAATGTTTGAGCAACTTCCTCACAGAGAGCAAACTAAGGATATTAACAACCTCTTTCATGTGCTGCCAATACAAATTGGAGTCCAATAAAGGAAAAGCCTAAGACAGATAAAGGACTTTTGTTACTGTTCCAACACTTAATATGAACAAAAAGCTCATTGATAAGACATAGCATTTAGCAGTCATCAAATAAACCAGGGCTAGAATTATTTCTATGACATCTACACAAATATGCTTTTCCACATCAGGCCAAAAAAGGCTTTGTGTTGTTGACCCACCATGAGAGCTAAGCACAGGAATCACCAGAGTTAAAAATGGCTGGAGAAATGACTTGCCCCGCCAGGTTTTGTATGGACAGGCTTGGGGCCTTGGCGACAACAGTTTCCCCAGTTTCATTTAAACCACCTCAAAATGACAATATCCCTTTACACGGACGCAGATGGAAAGCTATAGCAAAAATGACTCTGTTGTGGGAAACTCCTCGGAGGGGAGTTTGCGAGCAACTTCCTCTCCTGTCCGCTGGACTTCGTGCACAATTTTTTTTTTCTCTCCAGAGGACTATGATTATCTCCGAGCTCAGAGGATCTTCGGGATGTGGATGTCTTCCAAGGTATGTAGCCTGCAGTTCGTGTGTGACAGTGATTTTTATCCGGTGATGATGAAAACAACTCCCAGTGTCATGGGAGCGAGCCAATAACGCTCCTTGAAATATGGAGAAATATTCGAAAGATGCAACACTCACTACGTACAATATTTAGATACACAGCGTATTTAATCAGATCTCACTATAACAGTTATTTTCAACATGTGGTTGTCCCCTAGCCCCATAAATGACGCAGGCTTACGCGTGCGTAATAGTGTGTAAAATACTGCAGATGGGACGCTGGCCAAATGTGGCACACATTCCAGTCATCATGTGGTCAGTTCATGTTTCTCCTGTACAGCGTTTATGCTCGGGTCTAATATCCCACAATGTTACAAACATCTTCTCATTCATATTAGCTGTAATTATCTCATCTAAGGTGACGTCAGGTCAGCCTGTTGAGGTGGTTTTGGAAGATTTACCGCAAAGGATTCTGAGTGTTGTTTACGAGTTTGCAAAACAGTAGTTGTTTTTCAAAAGATAATTGTAGTTTTGTCTCTGCTGTCCAGTCGTCTTATTGAAGGTATTCTCACCTTCCACAGCAGCTGTAGCAGGAGGACATTGTGACACATGAAGCCAGAATATACTGTTTCACTACATTTATCAGCCTAAACAATGACTTTTATGATTTAAAATGCGCAAAGTTAAACTTTTTATGCTGCCTAAATCTATCCATGTTGTTCTCCAGATATTAAATAGTCAAAGAAAACAAGCTTCAGTTTGCAGATTGATGAATGTGCAGAGTTTGACACTAAAAGGCCGTTTACATGTCCATCTCCTGAAGGTTGAAAGTTTCTCTCCTGGTCTGAGACATCACAACTAGTTTGAAAGTTAATGTTGGTCCGATAACTTAGACAAGTGTGATGTGGGAACTCAAAGCCTCCAGTGCACACACACTGAGAATGAACTTTACAGTGAAGTGGGAGGCTTCTTGAGTCCAGCAGTTAAACTTTGGCACTTTTTAAAATATTTGCATATTCAGAGATTCTGGATTTTTCTGTGAGGGAGGAGATGTACTTAAATAAGTCATTGAACTTTTATGTGGAATAAACATACGAGACACAAATTATTATTCAAAGCAGGGTATTTTTTTGTGTGTGGGGGGGGGTGGTCTGCAAGTAGTGCAAAATTTGTACCACATGGTCATCTGGTTTACAGATGATGCAAGGGATACAGTATATATTCTATAAATAAACTAATACAAGAACAAATGAGATCATTTCATAATCCACAAAGCTGTCGGGGTCATTAGAGCTCTGGGCACTGAGTCATATGTTGGGAAAAAAGTTGAGAAAACATAATAATTGTTGCTCTCAGAAAAGTTAAAAAGCCAAATTG
Source organism: Enoplosus armatus (assembly GCF_043641665.1). NCBI lineage: Eukaryota > Metazoa > Chordata > Actinopteri > Centrarchiformes > Enoplosidae > Enoplosus > Enoplosus armatus. The sequence goes on from NC_092180.1 coordinate 5,960,115, forward strand.
TAACTTCACAGTACTTTGCAGTGTTTTGAGTATTGATAAAATGCATCAAAAGATACTATATATACTGTACTTATCTATAACTATTGTCACAATCAGCCGACATCTGCATTCATACAGACGATGCACACACGCTGTCACTTTCTCCATCAGTGCTTCAGCATTCCTCAGCACATAATCACTGCATCAGCGTATAATAATTTATCGCACTGTGTGTTTATATCCTCAGAGGAACTATTCACACAAGATATTTTCAACACCTGCACCCACAACCAAACACACAGCACCATCCTGGCACAGCGCCAACTCCTCTTGGTACCTCACACTTAGCACTTACATAATGTGGCTTATGGCAAGAGGCGCAATCCAAAACATTTTTCAAGCAAAGTGTGTGGGTCAGGCATATTCTTAGGCCTGTAGCCGCTGAGCCGACTGTGAAAAACAGCCTGTATCATCCTGAGCCACAGAACGGAGCTGAATGGTTTTGACTCTTTGTAGCGTCCTATTGTCACGTGCACGGTGACTCTTTGTAGTGCAGATTTAGACCATATGGCCGGGCCATGTGACAAAGTGAGAGTTATTTAAGGTTATTTCTCAACAAAAAAAAGTATTCCACGCCTGTCAAAGGACACAGAGGAGAGGTGGAAAGAAAGTGAGTGTGCGGTGCATAATGTCACACTAGGTTATGTAATAATAGGAAGAACAGAGTGTAAATCATTTGAGTTGAAACTTAATCGCCAGTTTTGCAAATGAGTTGATAGTTTGAGTCACTTATCTGTTAAAGACGCCAAACATTTGCTGGTTGTAGCTTCACCGGTGTCTGTTTTATACTCCTGTAACGTGAAGACGTCTGGGGCTTTTGGTCTGTTGGTCACTCTGAATATATCACTTTAGATTATGAGAGCTGACATGCCTTTGACAATCTTTATGTGGACTAAATGATTAATGGAATAATCATTTGATTTGAACTGACAGATTTACTGATGATGATAATAAGTCACAGCTCAAAGAGGTACACAGCTACGGTGTTATACTCTTGTGGACAGACGGCTCATTGATAAATGTTGTTTACAATGCTGCACAGCCAATAGTGAACCACATACCATACAGCAAATCTGGGGGAGAGTCTTATTCCAGGTTATAAATACCGGTAGGTTTCTAGGACTTTGGGAAAAATGTGTTGTGGGAACGTGTGTGGAGGCGCAATAAGGGCCTTAACCTGGCCTAGCACAGTATAGTATAGAACATACTGTTAGCTTTGTGGTGGGACTGTCCTACAATCATTCATCTTGAATTTAACTGTCCTGCACTCGGCCAAAGCCTCCGAAGTGCCTTTCATTTGCATGTAATTTGCACACATTTGTTTGACAATGTTTTCTGAAGAATGAAGAGCTCGACAAGTACAAAGTCATACATTTATTTCAACCATCGTGTGCAGCCTCTCTGCAGTGTTTTGGAAAGCACTGGATACTCTTTCACTGCATTATGATCGGTTTTACAGAAGTGCATGTACCTGTATGCCATGCCATTGACACAGGTATATAACGGTCATAAGCTGACAAAAGGCTCAACAGCTCCAGAGCTAAAATGTCTGATATGTCTCAGGGTTCATCAGATCTTTTTAAACTGTTTGGATGAAAGTATCACATCTACAAATGTATTATTGAATTAGGCTCCTGACACCCCACACTTCACAGTTTATGTGACAATCGACTCGTCTAGATTGAAACAACCTGCTCTGCATAACTGAAGTAAAATGTGCTGACAACCACAGGTCAAAGTCACAGTTGACCCTGCTGACAAATGGCTCATTTCACTGCTCAGAAAGTGACTCCTACCTGCAGCCAAGACATCCATCCATCTTCCACATCCGCTAATACCTGTTCAGGGTCACAGGGGGCTGGAGCCCATCCCAGCATGCACTGGGTGACAGGCAGGGAACACTCTGGACAGGTTGCCAGTTATTCACGGAGCTAACATAAAGACAGACGCACACATTTTCTCTCATTTTCACTCCTCAGGGGAATTTAGAGCTCCCATTTTACTTTACCTCCATGCCTTTGGACTGTGAGGGGAAACAGAAGCATCCAAATGTAACCAAAGACAAGGAGAACAGTGCATACAGTGCAGAGGAGTTAAGGATGATACTCTAACGCATAACAACCTTACAATATATGATTATGGCTATGAAACCCCATCAATCCCTATACACCTCGCTAAAACTAATGCAGTCTAATGCAACAGCCTCAGTTACTGTGCTGTGTACTGTGACCTTTATTTTGAAGGCTGGTTTGTGGCCCTGTTGCAATGTGTTATTCAGAATTTCTGAAGTTCTGTGCACCTCATTTATACCATTTAAGGTAGACCACAGTAAATATTATGAACACTTGTCAGTATAACACAATACAATTAAACAGCACCGCAAACTACAGCCTCCAAAGTGACCATAAAGTTGAATCAGCACCTCCCTAAAACATGAAGGTAGTCAAGTCAAGCTCATTTTATTTATATAAAAAAGTCACACATTTGCATTAGTTTTAGCTAGGTGTGCTTAATAAGCTGGCAACTCAGCCATGAGATAAATTATCTTATTTCACTGTTGATGCTCCTGTCTAAGATTTAAGGCATTTTTCTTGAGGACTACTTTTTAGTACATTCGATACTGAAAACAACTTGTTAACAACGAGACGGCACAGCCATTCAAACCACATGCAAGTAAACACATGCAGCAGTAGTGTCCAACACTGATCGTGAAATATGGTATCAGAAGTGAGAATTGACAGTGAAATTTAGTGGCAGGTTGTTACTGTAATAATAGTGCACTGTGAGTATGATTTCCCCCCCGGGGGATCAATAAAGTATTTCTGATTCTGATTATGAGAGCAGACTCAGTGTTTTATACGTAACCTCTCAATGTCAATGCTTTTTATAGTTATTGTGGCTGATTCGATCTCAACACAAACGTGTGGAATTCATTTCCTTCCTCATATTTTTTAATTTTTTATTTGAAACCTGCATTGTTATGTTTGCTAGCTTGCTCTCTTCTTCTTCCCTGCCTTTGCTAGTGCATTGCTGCTACTTTTCTTGCTACACCACCACCACTCAATGATCAGTGGAATAGTGTGAAACCATTGGCAGGAATGTGTAATTGTGTCACTTGCATGCTTGTACATGCATGTGTGCATCTTTGTGGTTGATAGAAGCAAAACAAGGACCCACACATTAAAAGCATTGCTCCATAGTGGTTAAAAACTAGTGGTCAAAATCTCAGCAGGGTGAATTTTATGTTTTATGATACCACCACTATGACCACCATCACTAAGTGGCCTAACAAACCCACTATAGCTGCTATGAGTCTGTTTATGCTGACAAGCGAACAACAGATCTTTACCATCCTCGTGTTTTTTCCATGTAAATGCACAATAGTATTCACAAAGGTAATGCTGGCTTATTTACAGTCAGGGAGAGTGGTAACTTCTGTCTCAATGCTTAATAGTATTATCAAGGTGCAAGAGAGAGAGAGATGTCAATCAAACAACGTGTGGAAACGCCCACACACAGTCCTGAGGACAGCTTTAATTAGCCAAAATAAGTGAAATCATCAAAGGTGTGTAGGAGACTTAAACACTGTATCAGCACATTGTTGCCTTCAAAAAGGAAATGGTTAAATGTTAAGCATCTGACCTGGAAAGTTCCTCTTTCTCTCACAGTTTTTCCACTGATCCAGCCGGTCAGTTTTTTTCATAGATGTAATGATTTTGTGGAAAACTCATTAATCAAGACTGGAACAACATAATAATGGCAGCTTGTTTGAGGAACAGAATCTTAAACGCATTGTTTTAAGTAATTATTGTAAATAATCTTTTCATAGATGAGCCATCATGCCTCACTGATATGATCTTTTCCTCGGAAGTAACCAAAGCAACATGAAAAGAAAACAACAAATAAACAGGGAGGAATTTCATGATGCTGGAACGTCTCTCCGTGTCTCCTCTGTCTTGCCAATACATTAATCAGGGCTGATAAAGGGCTGTCAGCTCGCTGCGTTGCCAACACACACAATAGATGATCCCAGTTGTTGTCATCGTGAGTATTTACGATAATTGTCGTCCCTTTAAAAAAAGATGAGCCGGCGCGAGCTACCTTCTTGTAAAATCATTAACAAATGGTTCAAAGAGGAGGGCATTGAATCATCAATTTCAGCTCAAGAAGGCCGTTCACTCTGATTAGTGATGAGCTGCTGTCCAAACCTATTGGTCAGACAAAGCTGAGAGAAAGACTGAGCCAAAAGGCAGTGAGTAGTAGGATAAAGGAAACAGGCGTTTATGAAGGTGAGAAAGCATGACCAGCATTTTATAGACAGTTGACCTGTTGCTAAACTCCTCCCCCCAAAACAAAGCTTATCCAATCATAGCTTAGCAGCCGTAACCAGGCAGAGTTTGGATGATGGTGTCTAAAGTCTTTCTAAAACCAAAAACACAAAAGCAAATGTTGGATTAAAAAGTGTGTTTACATGTCCTAACATAAGATGCACACGTTAGCATGTCCAGCTAACTACTAGCTTGCTACCCACAGTAGTAACCGAACATGTTACTTGCAAGACCAATGAGAACATCATTGACTAACTACATTAGTGTGTGGGGTTACAGCCGGTTAAGTTCAAAAGAAAGCCTTATTCAAGACCAACACTTCCAAAACAGCACTCCCCCACTGCATGGCAGCTGGTCCCGGATGCTATCAGAGTTTAGGCTAACATTAGTAGCTGCTCTTTATTGGATTTGGGGAAGTTTACGCTCCTGCAACATTACCTGAGATAGCTTTACGTTCTCTAAACACACTTTTAGTTAGTTGTCCTCCTGAAAGCTTTTGTACCATTAAAAATGACAAACATACTGTTTGAAAATACAAACAAGAATGGAGGCAAAGGAACCCATCTGATTCATGTTAGAGTGAAATAACAGTCAGATCTTACATCTGTCCCTGTCATACTTACAACACTAGGATTAACTAGCTGCACACTGCAAGAACAATGCTGTTTCTTTAATTCCACGTCTTCTGCATGGATCATCAACTGGTGAGGATGCTGACATTTTGCCTGGGATCTGTGTTAGCTTTAGCTGTGTTAGCTTTAGCTTCAATCCTTCAGCATGATGTCATGTATGTAACCATCGGGTGCTTAAGACCCCTTTTACAAGATTCTCAATTTAAAACGAGTCAGCTGGAAACATTAAAGTTCAGCCTGAGACAGCGTTTTCTTTAGCTTAATTAGCTAGCTAGCTACGGCTGATTAAATCTGCCAGACAGTTGTCATTTCAGACGGCTAGAAATAAGAAGCCTGCTTTCGTTTACCTCTGTCTGAGATGAAGGACGTATTGTTTCAAAAAAAGATATTCTATGGTAAATCTGCCACCATTATTGTAAACTACATATGTGCTGTGTAACAAACAGTCAACTGGACAACCTGCCTTTTCACTGTCCAATTAACTGCTCCACGGTAACGTCTTACTTGCTCCAGGCCATCATGTACATGACAAAGACATGTTTGTCGCCTCCCATTTTCCACGTAAACAAACTGTTCACAGCCCAGTCTGACGAGAGCAGTTAATAAAGCCCTCTCGGGATTACAGCCCCGGTGTAAGTTTAAACCAGCTTGCGGTTTCCATGTAGCAGTTGCATAATGTCCCTCTATTGAAGGATAGCAACCTGATTCTTTACACCCTCCACTGTCTCCCCTCTTTCTAATTGGCTGCATTAATCTGACAGTATCCCCGGCTTTATTATGTTACTTCATTCTAGACGTGTAGATTGTATTGCTAATTACAAATATGCCTCCGTGTGGGGTTTCACCACCCACAGAAAAATCAGCAGCTTTTGCATGCTTGTGCTATTGCCTTACAGTTATTAAAGAACTGCAGTTGTTGCATGGTATGTGTTTAAAAGAGAAATGCTGATTTGGTTTTATAGGTTCCAAATACAAGGCAAATGTGAAATAAAATATAGATTCCAAAATTGATCTTTACAATATGATATGGTTTCCTGCTCTGTCAGTTGACCTGCAGCACACTCAAGAGGTATGTGCGGTCAAAATGTTGATTAAGTTTGCTGTCACACACAGACAATCTGGGGCAACAGAGGATTACAGATTTGTTATGGCATTGGGAAAGGTAAGCATTTCAAAGATTTGTCATATCAAGTTTATCCCCCCCCCCCAATTTTCCAGAGTGCTACCTAAAACCCCACAGTGCTGCAGCTTTTTATGAACAAGCTTGAGATTTGATTAAATGGAGCAGCTGCTCAACCATAAAAAAGTTTTCTCTCCCGCTCCCTGTGAAGACGAGCTGGTGAGCAGAGGACCGGCGCCCTGCTGGTCCTGTAAACTTTTGAGGGGCCGCAGATGCTGATCGCGCTGTGGGAATCAAAACACACACACACACACACACACACACACACACACACACCATCAGCATGTGAACTCGATAGCCATGCATGCTCTTCAGAGGTCGTCTATTGAAACAGTCTCAAGATTTATCTATCTTTAATTAAACTGGTCTGACTCAGTTAAAAACTGGTTTACAGCAGGTTCCAGTTCTGCAGCACAAAAAGAGACTGAATCACATTACATTACAAAATAAAAACAAGAACGTCACAACATAAGCAGACACTACAGAGGAGAGGACTGCAGTGGAGTAAGTCCGATTGTAATGTGTAACAGAGGTTATTGCTCTAATGTAATATGGGATCTCATTCCAAAATTTTAGTGTATGTGTGAAAGAAATTATCTCTGACCATAGTAGTTTTTATAATAAGTGCACATGAAATTGATCTAGCGATGCGTTCCTGTCTTGGAAGTAGAGCAGTAAGTGTTGGAGTGGAGTAATTGTTTTGGACCTGAAAGTAAAATTTAGTGGCTAGATTATTCGTGTAGTTCTGAAAAGTCAGGGTGTTAAAAGTGTGAAAGTGAAGTGGTGAATCCAAGGAAGAAGGTTGCCATGGATTTTATATTGTATAGTCTTGCTATTGGTTCAATAGTTTCCGTTGTGGTGAGAACACAAAGTGGGAGACAGTAGGATATTGTTGATAGAATGATTGCATGTAGATATGTGTCCCAGACAGTATGGGTGAGATCTGATCTGGGTTGTGTTTGCATGTTCTGAGTGTGGACTTCCTCCAGCTAACTTTCATTTCCTGGACAAGGACGAGAGGTCTGAAAATGTACAGATGGATACTATCAGTGTCTGTACCAACTCCCACAAACTAGCATGAATTTGTATCATTTAACCCAGTCTTGAATAAAAAGTTTAAAAAAAAGCCTCAGAGAAAATGGCAAAGCAATGAAATCAACACTGCAGCTTCAGTGACTGTGATAGTGGTCGCTGCAGGTGATGCAGAGTGCAGAGAAAAGCCGATAATGTTTGTGGATAGCATTATGTCACCATGAAGGGTCAATAGAGAGATTGTCAAACGGGAAAAAAATAACATACTTAAGTTTTTGAAATGGAAAAGATGTTGCTGTTTTTTTTGTTCAAATTCACGAAATATGTTGTGTTGAGAGTTGAGAATATAGAACAGATATGAGAAAACAAACAGCAGAAACAAAAAATTAAGTTTAATTGTGTTTTAGGCACTTTGAAAGTCTCACAAACTTAAAAATATATCCAAGTCTCTGCACAAATGCTGTTCTGATTGTCCACCAAACTTCTAAAGCACAATTTACACATAGGCCATATCACGCTGCTCATCAGGATTGTTTGATCTACACATATCGCTGGTCCAAGCATGTTAGCTGTAGCACTGAAATGCACTACGCAGAAGGCAAATAGTGAGTTTAGGCTTGAAGTTTTACATACAGAAACTCTCACTTTGCTTGGAAAGATGCGGCCATATCCTGTCCCTGCTTATGCAGCACTAGAACTGCAATTAAAAATACCTCGAGATAGATTAGATCAGACAACAGATAAATTCTCCTTTTCTTGTACATCAAGGACGAACATAACCTGATGGCATGCGGTTGGTGGGGTCATAGTCATATTAATGCGCTGACATTGTCGACATTATATTACACCCGTCTGGATATGATACAACACTTGTTCAGGCACTATTTTATTTGCCGGGGCACATTTAAATTTCAGTCGGTCTGTCCCATTTTCAAATAGAAGACACGCTACAATCACAGTCCACAGTTAGCACAAACTGAACTTGTAGGTTTATAAAAACTTTAGTGAATAATACAACCAAATAACAGGAGATGTTAGAGAGACTAATGATGAGTCAAATTACATTATTAATGTAACGCTATATTAACGCTGTATGAGGCTACAGCATACATCTCATGCAGTCCTAACTTTAGCAACATCCTACAACAAACTTCACATGAGACTTTCATTTCTTATATACGTCCGACTGGAATGTGTTAAAGCAGCAGTGTGGAGGTGTGGTTTTTAATCTTTTTGGAGACTCAGCCTATTGAAACTTACGACAGCGTACTAAAAAAAAATGAAGGAGAAAGGTAATATTCAGAGATTAAAGTTGTAAATCTATGAGCAAAGAAACTTGGCTATTCTCTGAGATTAAAGTGGTAAATTTACGAGAAGAAACTCATAAAAATTGTCTTTTTTTTCGTCAAAAGAACCACATCGCTTCACTTATATCAGCACCGCCGCTGGCTGTTTGGTTGTGTTTTCCTTGCGGTTAGATAAAACAGAGTTACACAAACGTTTTTTACTTAGAATATTACCCTCGTCCTCCTTCTCCGTAAAAAAAAAAAACGCAGTCGTAGAAACCTTTAGAGTATTAAATTTAATGATGATAAGGAATATTATTAAATGAAATTACAGGACCATTAATTCATGAACGTTCAAATTGACTCATATGATTATGAGTGTTTACGAAGTTGCAGAGAATTATTACCAATTCTGCATCTCTACTGCTTGTAGCCTCTTCAGCAGACAGAGTTAACGACTAGCTGATGAAGTCAAAGTTCAAGATCCAGATATTTCTCTGGAGATCTCTGAAGACAGATACATGATGGTAATGTTACTCCTTGTGTCAGGGTTGTGTACGTCAACTTGTTTTGGAGTTATTAGACAAAAATCCATGAATGCAGTTTTAAGTTAGTTCTCCTAAAAGGAACAGCAGTTGAGCGGTCGGGATAGTGACATGCAGTGCTTACTGTGTGTCAGCTAATTTAGCGATTCAGTGCACATAATCTCTTTTTGACTGAGCGATTTATGCAAGACGATGCACGTGGGACGAAGCATTTCACACCACCTTTCACACACTGATCAAACTAGCAGACAAACAAATTCTCCAATGTCCAGAAAGGTGTTGAACAGTCCTTCTGAAGGTGCAGACAGCTTACTGTGTCAACTTTTAATAGTTATCATCAAAATGCGTTCTGTTAGCGCGATGAAAGTAGGATTGCCAGTTAAAGCAAGAGTGTAGTGCTCTTATATGTACTGTACATTAACACCAGTACATTGATTCTTTATCACCTACAATATCATGCTGCACAGAATATCAGTAACAATCTCTCTTCTGCTTCTGTCCTTTTCCCCTTTTGGTTTTCTTTTTTCTTAGTCTGTCAGATACTAGCAGCTTTGACAAAACGTTTCAATGATTACATCTTACACAGTTTGATAGCACTGTCAGTAAGTACTATATCACTATTATCTAACAGACATTACAGACACATGGTATATTATTCATTTGTGGTGCTGCCTAAATTCAGATCAAATCAGAGCATTATTCAGTGCCATGTACGACTGAAAACACGCCTCTTATCTGACTGTTTCTTCCACCTATCCTGGACAATCTGACAACTGTTCAATGCTGATAGGTAATATCCAGTTATGTAAGCGCCACGCGTGCAGTCAACATCAATTACAGTCAGACGACCTCAAGTTTCACCCCGTGGTCAGTCTAGGCCGGCGTGGACATGGAAAACACAAATCCTAGATGAGCCTGGAGATCAGGGGGCGTCTCCTCCTGTATCGAACACTGTTATATAAACTTGAGCCCGGCTCTCCAACATTAAAGCTTTCTCGGCTTTTGTCCTGACCGAGCGGCGCTTGTACGTGTTGGAAAATGGCTGCCATGACCAGACCTCTACAGACCTCGTCTCCCACTCGTTCTCTCTGCTCTCCTGCTTTGGAGTGACTAGATGCTCTTATGTGGAGTGACTAATGCTAGCTCTAAAGGGCCCGGGGTGCATCTCACTGTGTGTGCATGTGTGCGGGCATGTGCATTTGTGTATGTGCACGCAAATTGCTGTACGCAACCAATCAGCTCACCGGGGCTTGACTCGCTTACATGAAGATGAGTCAGTTCCATGGTCTGCAAAGACCGAGATCCCCCACACACACTTCATCTCGAACCATGCAAATGGTTTGATTTGTAATTGTGCATAAGAGTTACTGTGTACCATAACGCTGTAGTGCCAATTCATACGCGTGTAAGGACGCTCGGATGAGAGCTACAGTGAGAGCAGGAGGTTGGAGGTGAGACTGATGAGTGCAGATAGCTACAAACAATAACATTCACTGTGTGCCTGCTTTATACTGAAAGAGGTGGGAAATGATGTTGTTTGAGTGCCAGTATAAACTGTGAGACTGTCAGACTGCAGATGGCTGCTTGTACACAGATACACGTCGGATGAGGCGACAGCGTCTTCGTGTGTTGTCCATTCGTTCGCCACATTTACACGTCCACATGTGTGGTGGTGCAGTGGTTAGCACTGTTGCACGGGAGGTAGAGCGGGTTGAACACTGAATCCTAAGTTGCTCCTGGTTGAAAAGCGCTATATGAGTGAAGTCAATTTACCATTTACAATCAGTCTTGATCTTGTCACTTACACTTCCTTATCACTCATAAATAAAATAAAAATAAAAAGTAAACACCTCACCCACATCCTCAATAAGTCAAAATGTCCCTCAACGCAAAAAAAAATACAACCAAACCCCAGAATAATAAAACAACCAGAGAAGTAGTATTAGTAGCGAGTGAAATGTTGGTTGTAAAAGATGTTGCTTTGTATTGTCGTGTTGTTTACCCGGGGGCCGTGCAGAGTACAGTGGCTACAGAGGCTGAAGAAATCATAATTATTGCAAAGATTATGGGTTTTATTGTTGTCACTGCTGCTGCTTCTGTTATTATTTTAATGATTATTCTAATAAAACCTGCCAAGCACCTGTTCATGATGCTCACTTTCAGTGTCAGTGACTTTTTTCCTACTACAGAGCATCTTCTTTGGATGTGCATGTAGTTATCATTATGTAGGTGGAAGGGCACAGCGGCTCAGTGTTTAGCACTACCATCCCACAGCAAGAAAGTTCCCTTCTTGGATGGCTAATGTAGGTGATTTACTCAGCAGTTACTGGTTAGCCTGAAACGGCATGGTGACTATATTTGTGTTGGTTTTGTGGTCGTGTGTTTTAACTGTGTATGTGGGGGAATTTCAAGTGCTTATGCCGTTTGTCACCGATTTCATCATGTTGCATGAGATATCTTGGACCTCATATGTGTTTAACACCATAATAATGTCATTGTTCACTGGTTAGCTAAGGTAAAGTAGCTTTATAAAAGAAACATCATAGTGGGTGTTGCGCTTTGTCTCTATCGCCTCTCTCTACAGGGCACTGTCACTGTAAACAGAAATAGAGAGCTGAGGGGAGGGAAGAGCATTTTACAGAAATTAATTCAAAGCAGCAGCTGGCCTACGGGTGAATCATTGCAACTGAAATATCTACTAACCAATTCTTACACTTTATCTCCAGCAAGTATGTTTTCTCCTTATCTGTTCTCCAAGAGATTATGTTTGTAAATTTCTAATTTGTTTTCCCAATAATGTGATGGGACACGTAATTACTGCCTGGATTATGTTCAATTACCTTTTTTCTTTTTTTAACAAAAGGAAGCACAGAAATCGTAGAGAGGATGTTGGGGTGCATGTTGGGAGTACAAAGTGCAGAACTTTGACTTTGAGTCCTTAGTCTCGTGCGTGATTAGATTTAGGCAACACTTTGGTTATGGTTTTGTCACCTTTTGTCTCATGCTTGAAAGTCACTGTTGACTTTTAAATATTATATTCTGTATTTGGAAACTATCTTCTGATCCGTTTTACATCCGGATACATTGGTTACAGCCCACAAGTGCCAAAAGAGTGGACATACCAGTCAGGATGTACTGTTTAATATCAAACTTTACATTGTACCAATATGAAGATGAAGCATGTGGACAGTACAACAGTGGGTGGCGGTTGAATTGAGCCACTGGTCCTCTGCATGTTTCTGGTTGAAATTTCACTTTAGCTGCCAAGTTTGATTAAATAGCTACTCCTTCTGTCTCCTGCAAATATCTGTTGAATGTAAACTGGAGACGGGTGTGATTAACCAAACTGCTCGACTGCCTCCCTCAGAGGCACATCGCAGCCTCCCTCCCATCCCGGTTTTCCCTCTTTGATCAGACACACTCTTACACACAACGCACACCCTCCCACCGGCTTCCACAGTTTCTGTTTTGCTTTTGATTTCATTTGCTGCAGTAGGTCGGTTTTAATTTATTTATGCTCCTTTACCTCTCATTCAGATAATTTGTTATCGTGCCTTTCTGCTCCCTGTCTCTCTCTGCTGATCCTATCCAATTTGGCTCCAATTAGTATGATCTTGATGGCTTCTTTCGAGGTGAGAACTGTGGTTAATTTTTATTTTCTGTGCCGATATATGTAAATTAACAACCACTAAATTTAGATTTAGTGGTCACGGCATTAACCTGTGTGGATCAGGCTTTTGTTACTATTTAAATGTCTTTGCACATTGACACACAACTTTATGATGAAGTTATGAAAGCAGAAGGATACTGCGGAATAGAGAAACAGCTATTTTTATTCAGAAGTAGCTGAACTTTGGTTATTCTTTCATGGATCTGACATCCGTTAATGATGAGGCAGGATGCCAATACAAAACTGCTAGGACTGCTTTTCTACAGTGCTGTGTTTTTATTTACTTGGTAGTTGATTTTGTAAATGCTACGACATGTTATTAAAAAGGAGATGTGAAAATCATTCTCCCAGCGGACAACTGTTACCAGTTTTTGGCTTTGGCTTATACCTCCGAGGGTGAAAAACATCTTTATGTTCAAGGGACTTTGCAGTTTCATTTTCCTTGGTCCAGGTCCACGCAGCTATTTTGGAAGGCTTTCACTGACGTCTGTTGGATTATGCAGAGAAACCACAACGTCCTCTTTTAGGATTTTTGTTTTACTTCTCAGGCCGCTAACAGTAAATCCTTTCTCCCTCCAGCCAACTCCTTGGTTTTATACAGTCATGGTTTTCTGCCTCTTCATTAGACGTTAGACTCTGCAGTTGGCAGATTTAAATTGCTACCACAGCACTGATGGAAAATTCCATTTAATTTTTACTGTTAACAAATGGTTGATTTGTTGATTTTTCCTGCAGCCACAGTATCTCTTTGTGTGGGCCAGAGATCTTGTGAAGAAGCTCTCTTGTGTACAGAAAGCAGAAACGGTCTCAAAATTAAGCATCAGACTGAATGAAAATAAACTGCTCAGTGTGTTGTTTTAATTCAATGTAAGATGACACTTAACTGCACAGAGCATGTTAAAATATAAGATTTTATATCACTCCTATCATTTTAACATTATTCAGATAACATCTCAGGACAGCCCCTATGCTTAAGATTACACTGAATTTAATAGCCTGCACAAGGTGTGAACCGCCTTCTTACAGCCTCTTTAACTGTGACTGAGACAATTAAGTAAATCTGTCATCAGAGCAGATAATATCATGCCTTCACTTTAATCTCTTCTTTCAGACCATTCTTGTTAATTAATAATCTTACATGGCAGCATTTATGACAGTGAAATGTTGCACCCAGTTCAATGTTTTTGAATGGGATTGAGATCTGACCTTCGGAGGTGTGGTCACAAGGTAGGATCCAAAATGGAGGCTACTGAGTTAGCATAAGTTATTTTAGCTGACTACAGATCGTAATTTAGCAGCAGTATTTATTCAGATGCAGTCTTTGTGCAACATTCAAACACATTCTTAGAGCCCAGAAGAGCTTTTATTTTAACCACTGTGAGAAAACTCTGTTTGGATTAACACGACACACAATGTTTCAAACACCAAACTCCCTTCACAGTTCAGCAGAATTACAGAGGGTGACAGGAAGGTAAATGGGTGAGTGAGCGCGTGAGTTCATTAATTAAATACCTAATCAATCGGTCAATCAGTCAGTGAATGAATGAGTGAAAAAACTAATTAATAAATGAGTGACTATGTGTAAGAAAGAATGAATGAGGTTGTAAATGGACGTTTGAAAATGAATTAATCAGTACTAATTAGGCAACCAGTGAATGAATGAGGAAATGTGTGAATGCATACATTTAATTAATATAATTATTAATTAATTAAAGGAATTTAATTGATGAATGAATAGTGAGTCAGTGTATGAGAGGAAGAAGGTAATAATGAATGAGCAATTAATTCAGTCAGTAATCAACCAGTGAGTGACTAATTGATTGAGCGAACAAAAGAGCTGAAGAATGAATGAATGAGTGTGTGCATGAAAGAAAAATAAAGAATAAATTACAAGTGAGTGTATGAATGACTGGGTATTAAACGATCAGCTCGTGACTGGATGATTTAAAGGGTGAATCGGTGAATGAATCAGTGGGTCAGTCAGTAAACGAGTTTGTGAATGAAAGAAAGGGTGAATGAACCAATGAGAAAGACCACGAGGAAGAATGAATGAGTCAAACGGCGATGACGAGTGAGTTAAACAACGAATGAAAGAAAATCTGAGTGAGAGATTTTATGTATTTATTCATGAGGAGCTTTAAATAAGTTTGACTAGCAGTTTGTTTGAAACTATTAAAAATAAATGAATGCACAAAAACAAAAAGTTGCCATTTGCTGTCGAAGACTTGACTGTCTTCTAAATACGCATGAATGCTTAAATCACACATAACATACTGTTTAACGCAGCGCATATATGAGATAAACATTTTATAATCAGCATCAAACTGTGGTCTTTCTAGACTAGATCCTTCTGGTGCAGTGTGTCAGCATGTGGGGAGAGACATATTATTAGTTATCTCAGTGTTTGCCTCTGTGGGTTTCCTGTGAGCTAATTGGAGCCCTCCCATGTGTCCCCGCTGAAAAACTGCATGTTTGTGGTTAAAAATAGGTGCAGCATTTCCTGCTGTGCCAGGGACAGGATTTGTTTCAGAAAGACCCCACCTTGGTTCTGCTTGTTAATTCTAGTGGTAGCTGCTGCACCTAATATTGTGCACAAACGTGAACAAAATACATTATGCACTGTAATATTAAAAAAGGGAGGTATTGTAGAATAACGCAACAAAACAACAATCTGTTGACTGAATTGTGATTTTCATTCCAGCGCTGTAGCACTGGGACTTAAGTCAGTGTTTGGAAACTGAAAAAATACTATGAATAATAAACCAGACTTTACACACTGTGTTTTCTTACAGTATATCACTAAGAAATGCACCTGCCACATGGTTTTGTGATTATATCTGTGATTTTACCATTTTTGTTTATATTTATAACCAATTGCAGATTGATTGGAATTTTAAATCAAAACATCATTAATGATGAATAATTGAAATTTGCCAAGAAGCTACATGCTAATCATGAAAACTTTGACATCTCAAATGTTCTTCAATAACATCTCATCTCCACAGAACTACCTATCCAACTGCCTTTGCAACTCTATTCTTTACTAATTTTAAGAAGTACAACATACATTTTTCAGCTATTTGAGAGTGACGGTATAATGAGCCAGACCTTTCTCCTGCACCAACAGAGACAGCGCAGACCTGCCAGTGAAAGTCTAGCACACTGGAGGTGATGCATTTCTCATTGTTTAAGCATCAAAATCAAGCGTAACCCAAGTACACGTTTCTAGATGGCACATTTATAGATTTCAGATAGACTTAATGCTCTGCTGGTTGTGTATATAGATATATTTTTTACATATTTCCTTAATATAATTCATTACTTTTACTTTGAGCCAGGAGGTTGTGCTTTGTCTTGGGCATTTCAACCGAAAACAGCACTACGAGGGGCGGCGTTGGTTAATCGTGTCGCTTCGTGTACTGGTGGGATGATAAAATACAATCCAGGAAGTCCAGTTTGAGTAATAGATCCATGAGATGGAATGCCTATCAGGCATCATAACACTGACCGTGGTTTATAAAACTATGAGGAAGGATTTTACAATTCTACTTTCCCGCTGGATGACATCACATTGTGTTAAGCCCTCTGCATCTGATGTGCCGTTATCTGTCTGTCGCCTCAGTTCAGTTTACTTGATCATCAGCATATCTCAAAAAACTGAACCGAGTTCCTTCAAATTCAGACAGGCTTTCCTTTTCTTTTGTTGCTCAGGGCTATTAATTCGATTTTAGCGGAGATCTGGATAATTGAGGTGCTCCATTACGCTCATATCAAACTAACAGACAGAAACCTCAATTTAAATCCAAATGTAATACATGCAGGTTCAGAAACTCTTCAGATGGAAGTGACAGGTATGATGTCTTCAGATGATGCATTGAGAAAGTGTTCAGTGTTGGCGGAGGTTTGTACTTTCAGCTTCTCTGGGGTTTTTGTTTTTTTATTGTTTATTGTCTATTGTTGTCAAAGCGCTCTCCCTGTGCACACCAGGCTCTCCCCGTGTGTCAGACTTGATCAATTGGCTCCATGTAATGTTGTTCCCGGGTTGCATTCCCATGCATTATGTTGAAAACACTCTCCCAAAGGATGGGGTGGAGGGCACCATAAGTTATAAGAAAGAAACCCGTGTTTGGGGTAAATGTAATCATTGTCATGGCAACAAGGACTGGAATCTTTGATAGGCGCTATTTGTCTATGGAAAACACTATTCTATCCTTGTGTTTCCTTGTGTGGCCATGTGTTTGAGTTTGGTAAGTGTGAGTGCAAAAAAACCCAAAACATCTGTGTGTGAACATTTGCGCTTTCTGTAATTCTGTACTTTTTTCCCCCCATGTCTCACCCTCAGTTTGGAAAATGTGTGTTTTGGAGAGCAGAGTTTTTCCAAACAGATCACTGGCAAACAGGAGGGCTTAAGAAAAAAATATAATATATGAATGACTTTCCTATGTGACTCAATCTGGTGCACATTCTGGAGAGAAATTCAACTGCTAAACAGCAGAAAGGAGCCTCGTGATATCAGTAACAGTTCAGGGTCTTGGCTGTCGTGCTACATGCTGTTTTTAAGTGGCTCTGTGTAACAGCTGGGGAGCAGGGTTTAATCCACAGTGCGGGGCTGAATTATGCATTATACTGTGAATATTACACCATGTCTATTTAAATGCAGCGCTTGTCCTGTCTTCTCGGTCTACACTGTTTCTGCAGCTACTCAGCTGTAGATGCCACATGAAGAGGGAGAGTGTGCAGGAGAAAAAAATAACTACTTCAGTATTATATGCAGATTGTTTTTCTGTGGTTTCATAGTGAGTTTTTACAGCGTGTTTATAATAGTGTGCTGTACTCTTTTACCCTTTATACTTTAGATTCAAGGTCGTTTCATGTGTACTGTTTATATTTTGTAGACTTTCAGATTCTGTCAGTTTTATTTCTTCACTCCTCATATTATACTTCCAGGTCCGTGTGCTCTTTCTTTTCAAAACCATCCTAATCTTCACTGTTTTTCTTTTATAGTTAAGTCTATATATTGTGAATGGGTACGGTATATTTCTTGACTTTGATATTGTAGCACATCTGAACCATCGTTGCTCTGTGCAGCTTGTAATTAGCATCATGTCAGTATTTTCCCTCTACAAGATTGCAACAACTATGGCTTATTGTTCGCTGTTGGTTTTGATGCAAATGTGTTATATGTTCATCTGGTGTTGAGTTGAAAACAGCTTCAGATCATTTGTAACGTTTGACAGCTGACGTCATGAAACCTGCTTACCATCTACTTCAATTCCACATAGCGAGGTTTGATTACATGTACACAGAAGGCAGATAACAACTCGGAGTCAGTGCCTGCTGTGTTTGTGTAACTGGAGGTGTTTATCTGAAAAGTTATCGAGTTACAGATCACATTTATGAAGCCAGGCGGAAACCAACTGGTCCAGTCCTGTAAAACGGTCATGAAAGAAAAAAGAGCACACAACCATGTTTTAGTCAAAGTGCGCGAATACAAATAGTTCACTTAAATGTTTTCATGAGTGATTTCTACTGGTTGGGGCGGGGGTCAAACTAAAAACTCAAAATCTCTTAAATCCCCCAGACCACATTTGAGTGTAACACACACACACACACACACACACACACACACACACACACACACACACACACACACACACACAGACTGTCTGCGCTGTGTTAAACTGTCTGACACACTGGACATGTCTAACGCCAATTTCAGACCAAATGTGCAAGTGCGAATAGTTTCCACAAGTTAGTGGGCAGAATGAAGAGCAGCTAGGGAGCTAAATAAGATGCTACAGACCACATCAGAATGTAAACAATCACACAACTCATTTTCGCTGATATTTACTGCCATGATTGGCAGAATTCAGATTGGAACAAAATGAATATTTGCAGCATTTGACTTTACAGCCGCTTTAACTTCATCCTCTTGTCACTGTCAGAATCCCATTGGACACAACGGTTGTGGTGGAGGTCAGCATGTTTGGGGTCAAAGTGCAATTTAGCTTAACTTTGGCCGGGGTGGGAAATCAGCGTAGTGAGCACTGGGGACTTGGGAAGGTGTACAAGAAGTGGTCATGGTTCAGTGGCCTGATAGTGCCCATCCAGGAGCGAATGTGATAAAATTGCTGCTTTTCTGGAGAGTTGACATTGTCACTGGAAAACAGGACGGTGGTGACACACAGTGCAGATACACGTTACCCTTAAGAACCTTTGAAGGTAATCAATATCAGATTAAAAGACAGAAATAAACAAATGGAAAGGGAACACTGCTTATATACATAACTGTACTTAATTTTAAGAATGTTGAATGTTTTAGCAGCTAAATAAGGGGCATTGATGGTTATTTGATGCTCAACAAATTTAATTTCACATTTTCAAGCAAATATCTCATAATATTAGATACGCCTGACATTTCATAATAAAAGCAATTGTAATCATTGAAACAGACAGGAAAGAAAGTCAGTATTCATTCCCTATAGGTCTCCCTCTCATGTAAACTCTGAAAACACTGAGGTACAGAGATAACTCTCTTGAAGAGAAATTCTCCCCTGAAGGATTCACTTTTGAGTCCAGAATGAGGCTTAATGGCAGTCCGGGAAGCCGGCCCATAATCAATCCAGTAATCATGCTTACCTTTATACCACTGCAATTAACCTCAAGTGTCTAATCAAGCAATATTCGAGCCCAGAGAAAAAGACCTTTTTCAGTCGTCCTCATCAGCTGTTTGCAGAGCCCGTCTTTTCCTCTTCTTCACCTTTTCTCTCTTGTTAATTAAGTCCAAATGTTTGAATCAGCTGGCTTGACCAGACGCCAAACAATTCTTCTCTTTCTGCTTTCACGAGGAAAATGATCACATTCACTTTTTCTGCTATTCAGGATATACATGCAGCAAATAGTGCATTACGTATGTAGATAACAAAAAGGGAGAAATGAAATAAATGAAGCGCGTTGTCCCCATCTTGAGGTTATAATCCTTGAGATTTCAGTCCTGGTTGATTTAGCAGCACTTGTGGTTAAGAGTGTTAACAGCAAAGCGCTACGTACTACAGGTCGCATAACTCTGAGTAAAGCAGACACGTGTGGAACAGTTAGTTTGTACGAAATAAAACAGGAGAGCAGCTGGTGAATCTGTTTTTAGTGCAACTAATCAAACTCACATTGTTTTAATAAAGAAAGTCAGTCAAACATTGTCTTTTTTCCATCATGCTATCAGCAACCACAATCTGATTTCATGCTGCACACAGCGCGAGTAGTGTTCCACACAACAGCAGGATCCAGTGAAGTTGTGCCGCCTGTTGCCTGTAACTCCTCATCCAACATCTCACTGTGGCTGCTCCTTTCTCCTCCATTACTCCCTGCAATATTTAAAACTGATTTACTGATGAAAAATGCCAAAAAATTACAGTCGTCTTGTTTTGTGGATGCATTTTTGATGAACAATCATGGTCAACGCTAACCTCTGCGACAAATACATTGCGTTTCCTGTGACAGCTTCACAACAAAAGCCACCCCGTGTTTTGCCAGTTGAACACTTTCAGTGTGAAGTAACAGCAGCAGGAAATGTTGGGTTTGCATTAGCAGTTACTTAATACAGCTCTGATATGGCTGCAGGAGAGTGAACAGTTTCTTCAGATTACTTAATGCGTATGAAGACAATTTCAATCCTGCATGGGAATGGCGGACTCCGCCACTAACAATGTAACAATACAGAATGTGAATACACTGAATGGCTAAATGAGTATAACGTTAAGAGCACCAAATCTACATTTCTGTCTGAATCAAGGAAAGCAAATACAATATTTTAAACTCTGTAACCAGAGCCTTTCCCTCAAATATTAGCTTACCTTCACAATAGCACAGACAGAGTTGCTGAGTATTGTTTATTATTGCAAAACTGATAGCATTCATACTATTATAATATGATAATAGTAGTCTGGCTAAATGCTGATGCAGGTATTGTCTCAGGCAGTCAGAGTCCCTTGAAGGAGTGGTAGCAATTATAGAGTGTACAGTAGAGAAAGAAGTAGAGGCAGTAAAAGACGTAGGAGAGGTTGTGAAGAAAACAAACCTGTACATTCAAATCAAAAAGGCTTTTTGAAATGAGAGCAGAAGGAGATCTACAATGAAAAAAAACAGTTCAAAGAGAGTGAGGTGTTTGTGAGGAGCTGTATCTCCCTCAATTTCGTGAGAGAAGCACAATGCCTTAAGTGCAAATACAGTACGTGCTCTGTGCATGGAAAGTCAGAAACTATGAAAGGATTATGTGAAGAAGACGAAGAAGGAGGAGGAGGAGGAGGAGGCACAACTAGAAACAGACAGCGGTTTGACATTGAAAGAGTGTGATGGAAAAACTGCAGGATAATTGATTGTCCTCTACTCACACAATGCAGGACCTGTTCCCAACTGACCCAACAAAGTATCCTTATCTGAACTTTTTAGCAAAAATAAAAAAGCGATTATCAAAATTTCAGCTTGTCACTTGAATCACACAAAACAACAACACTGAGCTGCCTGTCAAAGTAGTAAAAAAGTGTTCAGCCAGAGCAGCCTGAGATTCAGTTTTTCTCTCCAAAACTGCATGTTTTTATTTTCCACTTCTTGTATTAGTTATGATGATAAGTGCTTCTCCTGTTTTGAGCTGAAACAGAATACTACTGTTACCAAAAAACGTGTGAAAGTTTGCATTCAGTCCAGTGAACAGTTTAAGTACAAGCACAGCATCATTTTCATTACTATTAGTGCCCCATTAGGTAGACAATACTGTAGCACACAGATTACTGTGGGCTGGGGCCTTACACGGGGTCTGGAGATAAATCTGGAGGGTCATAAGCTGTTAAAGGGAAAAGAAAGAAAATGAGGGATACACTGATCCAACTTTTTCCATTTAATCTAATAAAATCTGTAAACCTCTCTGTGTGAAAGTGGAGATTTTACTACATCAACATACTTTGTAAGCTTGTGCACATTTGAAGTATATTGTTTTGAAGGTCTATGAAACTGCACGTTCAACCAACACATGCAACACACAATGGGTCCCGAAACATTTTTTTTTTGTGACATACTGGATACTTTTACCTTTTGAGGTCTCTAAAATCTTGAGACAGTGAGACAATCTGGGAAGGAAGAACTAGTCTTTTGTTGAACAGCTCACAGCTCCTGCACACAGGGAGGCTTTAACGTGTGACAAATCTGCCTCCTTTAAAGGGTAATTTAATAATAAAGGGTCACTGCTATAATCAATTACAGATGAATAAAACCTTCCTCCCCCAGGTTACTGATGTGACCAGTGCTAATTTCACCCTCAAAATGCAACTGTAACACAACAACTAAACAATTCACTGTGATCATGCACTACCACAAATTTAATATCACTGTACTGCGGCCTGCTGTGGATTATTGCTTCATCATTCATCCTTGCAAATTGCCAAGTGCAGTGTAGGGGTGAGCTGAGTCAACCCAAACAGGTGAACAGGGCCGATGTGTGAGTCACAGATTTACAGATTTGTGATAACTAAAATATGTCAAGTTACAGCTTTGCACATGCTGTTATACGTGAATGTAGTATTTGCACATATGTTTTCAAACTGGGAGGAAACAGGTCCCTTTTTCTGCACCAACCCAGTGATAGGGATGGATATATCTGTCTGATGCATGACCAGCTTCCCATTTAGAAAAAAAAAAGTAAATTACCAGCTCAAAAGTAGCCAGTTGGAGAGAAGACACTAAGAAGTCGGCCATCTGGGAAAGAGCCAGCACTTGTGGGGAAGACTTGTGTAAGAGATTTTATTTTTGCTAGAAAAAGAGTGGGGTTCGCCATGTTTCTTCTCAAGATGTTTTCAAAAAAAAAAGAATGAAAAAAAAAAAAGAAAAGCGGACCATGTGCCTAAATTATATTTCCAGGTTGCACATTTTTTACATTTTCCATTTGCAGCAAATGAAGGGGCAGAAAGAGAAACTTACAATTAAGACTTCAGAGTGACACTGCTCATTAAGATTTTCTCATGAAAGAAAGAAAGTAAATTAAGAGTTCTGGCAAAGGAATCATTTAGGGCAGACAGGAGACGCTGTGGGAGATGTGACGGACAAATCAATTCAGCAGTTTGACAAGACTATTGCGGTCCAGCAGAGGAAAGACTCAGAGACAGAGTGCACTGACAGAGCCAAAACATGGCTACAGTGCCACGGTAACCATGCGTTGGTGGTCATCAATTATAAAGTTCTCCTGGCTCACTGTGCAACAGTCGACCCATTGAGGTCACACTTTACACGAGTACTAATGCAGCTTCAGAGGCTGAGTTTACTTACATGTGGGCCATTTCAACCGAACACAATTACCTGTTACTTTTGAACACACTGAACAACTACAATTGTGGATAAAATGTAGTTTCTTAACCACTGAGTGGGTCATTACAGCAGTTTACACAGCTGTCATATCAAGTGTTGTTTTTGCTAATGGCTGTTATTATCTGGAAGTCAGCGAAATGTGTAGTGCAATGTTCAGAGTTAAGTGTCTATAGTGGCTCAGGCCGCTGCCCCCTCGCTCTTTCCGGCTGAAGTGTCCGTCCCCACTAGTTTTTTGTTTGTTTGTTTGTTTGTTTAATTGAGCTGCATGCCTCTCATAATGTCTGTGCACGACTCTGCAAGAGCAGATGATGAGTGGGCAGTAATGCGATGTCTGGTCTCATAAAGCCACAGCTCTGCTCGTGCCAAGACGACTGGGAGGTTGGTTACAAAAGGGCAACAAGGGCAAAACCATCAAATCATGTTTAGGAAACTAGTATTCAATTGATTACAAAATAATCATCTGTGAGCGATGTCAGGTTGGTACGGCTAGAGCTATCAAAGTGTGACTTTCTGTGACACTGATGTACGAGTTAAACTGTCCACCACTACAGAGATGACTATGTATATTACCAGAGATAGAAATACACATGCTTGCTTTGCTTCAGATTTATAAAGCCGTGCATACAGATGATTTTTAGCCATACATGGATGTAAACACTACTTCAATCACTCCAACTCCTCCAGCACTACAACAAACACGTTTGGCAGTGTTGGTTTGCAGGTAGGATGATGGCTGAGGATTGTGTCTGTGTTGCTGCTTTGGTCATTCATGCAGGTAGGCGGCTGGCAGCTCCATGTGTATGGGAGGAGGAACATGGTAGAGTATCCTTCGCAGCTGAGAAGTGGTGTATTAAAAACAACTGTTAAGTTGTAGAGTTGCTTGGTAGCTTTTGTGGCCAACAACGTCAACAAGCACGCCATTGAACTCTGAAACTCCTCTATTGCTGTTACATGTAAAGACGCAGACACTATCTCTAACCCTTTTAGAGACGGGTATTGCAAATTAGCATCTGCTAAAAACACTGTGATACTTACATCGGATATCTGTTTTCAGTTTGTCTATGCACACTGTATCTGTCCATATCAAATAATCCATAAATAAAATAGTAACATCACACCAAAATAACCTAAAAAACCTTTAACGTGGCTTTCCTTATCAGTGAAAGAACATAAAAGCCAGCAAAAACACACAAACTTCAAATTATTATCACTGTCACGTTTATCATTATGTATGTTGTCATATGTTTTAATATGAAAATAAACGATTCATCTTGATGTTTCAATCGCACATTTTTACATTCATCACACACACTACAGTAATAAACTATAGTATTAGGACAGATTTGTCTCTCCCCTGCAGTGGGTTTCAGGCTGCTGGCCATGCTTGATAAATCAAACTGATCAGACCGTCTGTTGATAAACACGCTGCTCAGCAGCAGATTTCAAATGAATTGCTTGTTGCTGGTGTATTGGCCACACCTCTGACAAAATACAATTAAGTCTTGTTTTAAAGTTTTATCAATTTTAATCCAGCGCAGTTTAATTTAGCAAGCTGGGCAGAAACATTTAGAGCTGATGAAATTCTGACCTGGAATTAGGAACTGACTATTGAATCTGGAACAAGTCACGGGTCTAATTAATCCAACAAATCAGCTGAAGAGGAGACACAAAAACCCTTGAAGACTTCCAGCAGTGGTTCCCAACGTGGGGAGAGCATATTTCTGCTACACAAAACTACGTATTTTTACGTAAACGTATTTTTAAGATTTTTCTGTAATCTTTGCTTTTTGGTTAAATATTGGTATATTGGTAGTTTTTCCTCTTCAACCCTCTAAAAAACTATACAGATTAAACAGACATATGTTGCCTGTAATGAGTGATCACAAGTAGACTTTAATTTGTTTTCTGGGTCAGAAAGTGAAAAGGTTGGGAACCTTTTTCTGTCTATTTTAACATTTGTGTCTCTCTTAATTCGCCACAAGGGTATGTTACATAAGACATCATGTTTTCATCTGTGAAATATCCTGTATCATTTATTTCATGCTAAATGTTGCCTATATGTGAAATGTGTTTAATGAGTGATATTAAATGTGACACTGTTGTTTTTACATGTGATGTCTCACATTTCACATGTCAAACAACTAAAAATCACATGTGCCAATATGTGAAATTTCACATAAACATGAGGAATGTGATTTATAGGTGATAAATACACGTCTGCTTTTTTGTCACAATGGTTAAAAACATCTTCAACAATCTTTTTTTTCACCTTAAATTGTTTTCAATCCACAGTAGTTTTGAAGTTGTTGCAGGAGATTAACACCCATCTAACGCTCCACCATTTTTGAGGCTTATAATCAAACATACGTAACACTATTCCAATGGGTCAGTTGTGCAAAATGAGTTCTAGTTTGTAATTTAGTTTGTAAATTGGGGGATATATTGCCAGCAGATACCATTATCAAGGGAAACAACATGGTAATTTTTATGCTTGGCAGCACAACTGGCAGGCATCTACATCTGCTGTCGATAAGTGATTGTAGGCGTTTCATTAAGTCACTGTTGAAGCGCACATGTGAGAAATGCCTGCGGGGGCACGAGATAGAGGAGGCTGGTTTGGAGGTGGTACGACGTGACTGACGGGGATGAGCAGATAATGACAGTTTTCATTTTGGGTAAACGGCTCTGTGCTTTTGTTCACACAAATTATGAAATTGTGCTTAATGTACCACGACCACAGTTAAAATCTATACATGAAATAAATAACAGACAAAGTGTGACAGATTCAAACAACGCACTTGTAGTCGACATAAAGTACCCTATCTAGCAGTGATTCCCAACCAGGGGTACTGGTACTCTAGAGGATACGTCCGCACTTAAGTGGAAAGATTGTAGATCAGCTCAACTGAATTGAAAAAAATAAAAGTTATACTTCGATTCAAGCATATATCCACATATTGAGTCAGCTGTAACACCTGAAACTATGTGTTGCGATTGAGAGAGTGTGAAAAATGGTTGAAACATCCAGCTTCTGCGACTCCACCGTCAAATAAAAACATTTTGGTAACAATATCCACTTTCATATAATTATGTATAATATAATTATGTATGAGTGTTAAAATAGTGTTGTTACACAACACCCAGTTTAGAGTTTATCTGACAGTACTGTGGGAGTATGTCTGACTGAAAAGGTTGGGAACCATGTAGCATTAAACTGCTAACAAGATGCTAGCAACTCTGTAAGGCTGTACTTAGGCACAGTGGTGCTTTGGGCTAAACACTAACAGTGACAATGCTAATATGCTGATGTTTAGCAGGTATAATGTTCACATCTTAGTTTAGCATGCAAACATTTGCTAATTAGCACTAAACAAAGTACAGCTGAAGCTGATGGGAATGCCATTAGTTGGTCATAAACCAAAGTACTGGACAAATTTTGACCTGATGATGGTACTATATGCAGCATTTATGGATCATCAAAATGATTATAATGCATTCTTCAGGGATTATGACTGTCAGCACAAAATGTAATGCAATCCATACAATAGTTGAGACATTTCAGTCTGGACCAAAGTGGCGGACCGACCGACATTTCCATCCCCGAGAGACACGCTGCATGGTTAAAAATACACTACTTCATTAAATACTCTCGATTAAAATGCACACACACTGCTATATTAATTGAGATTGACTCAGACATGCTTTACCGTATCAACATATCTCCATTTCCACCCTGTTAATCTTAGCAGTCAAGATGTGTTTCCAAGACTGCTAACAGTCCTAACTTTGACATTTTGGACTCTAAACCGTTCATTCTGTCAGTGAGTTGTGGGGCTAAAAGATTAGATAAGAGCTGCTGTCTCTTTCCATCAGTGTCACGGCAAAGAAAAACAACTAAACTTATAGATTATTTGGCTGCTGGCATGGACGTAATTGGCGCTAACCCAGTTTTCAGCTGCTTCTGCTGTCCTGTATGATGCTACATGTACTGTACATTGGTTATGTAACTCAAAGACTTCTCTTTCAGGGAATGCTTGAAAACAACAATAACTAGGAAGGTAACATTTTGTTTTGTAGTATTTTGTACACCTCCCATTCAGGTTCTGTAGCCTACATGTCTGGTTTAGAGTGGACCAGAGCATCGTGGCATTAATGATGTTTCCTGACCACTGCCTCCTGCCTTTAATTCACCGTGACAGTCTGTCACGGTGTAATGTGACTCGCTGTGTTGCACATGTGCTTTCCAAACAGCACCTCTCACCCTCAGACACAAACATAAACAAACACACAACACCTGAAGCTTGGCTCGTCATGCAGCAGCTAACACGTCTAATGAGTACTGTGCAGGCCGACAAGGAAGCGGCGATGGGGCCGCTCGAGTTTGGGCTCCGTCGAGCGCATTCATGGACAAGTCTGCCTAAATGAACGGCATCAGACGAGCAGATGTGCGAGTTTTTCCCACAGAAAAGTGCTGACAGAGAGCTCGGTGGCAGGGTTGAAATGAGCACAGTGTGTGTTGTGTCCCCGGCGTACATTGTGCTGCACGTACCGCAGATCCTGGCCTGAATATTTTTAGTCCATCTTGTGTTCATGTGTGTACGTTTGTATGCGTGTGTGTGTGTGTGTGTGACTGGGAAAGCCAGTGTGGATCTGAGATCCCTGCAGGGGTGTGAGGCAAGAAGCAGCAAGAGGCAGAAAATCCCCGCTGCCTTTGGATTAGTGTCAGCAAGCGGGAAGCCAAGCACCGTGCTACATGTGCATGTGCACTCTCCTAAAGTCAGTCCCTGCAGGATTATTTTATTTATTTTATTTCTATTTGTCTGTCCAGGTTTGGAACATAACCTGACTAATTTAGCGACAACTTTAGCCTGAAACGTAAATTTTAATCTGCGACGATTAATGAAAAGGACCGCAGTGCATCTATTTGTTGATGGGAGTCATTCGATCAGATTGGTAATTGCTGTTAAATTACAGTGATTTGTGGAAATTGCAGTGCAGTCCTTTCCTGATGTGGTAGACGTACAACATGCATTTGTCAAACTTCAAATGTTGTAGTGATTTGTTAATCCTGTGGAGTTAGAGCTTTTGTCCACCAAAGCCGGGCACTCTCTGGAGGCGCTGGTCGTTGGTGGTGTCTGTTTATGTCCAGATCTCAGCATATTAGTCCTAGATTAAAATCTTATAATGACATATAAAAACACATTTGTTCTTTAACTGCCTTGTGGAAAAGATGTCCCACCTCAGAGGTTGCAGGAGGCTGCAGGGTTGATGTGCAGGCAACGGTAACGAGTAATGAGAAGCTGTTATGTCTCATTTCCCCCGACTTGAATCAGCAGTAATAGTATTTACAGCCAATGTCCTCACCTATTTGCCCTCTTGAGGAGTTTGTTCCCGTCTGAAGTACAGACATTACGACTCTGTCCATGTGGAAAACTTTCCTGCAGTGCCCAGATAGGTTCCCGACTAGGTGTAGGTTCATGACTAAAACTAAAGCTGTGCATAGGTATGGATCTGTTGAGTTAATCTCAATCAACTAGGCGCAGATAACCTGATGTCCACATACATTCAACCATAAAAAGTATATATATATATATATATATGTATAGCTCTGTCTGCTGTCTTTAGACCTGTAAAGTAGCACAATTTCATCTATTGTCTGTGTTGCATCACTGATGTCCTCCAAGAACACCTGGGCAGCTGTCCTTATTCAAAGACATTATGCACAGCTGTGGCTATTTATAGCACCTTTATTGACACTGATCGTCAGCAGTGATTGCTTAATCGCCACCATCAAACGTCAGAAAGGTGTTGAAAAGTCAGACTTCAGGCTTCCGTCCACAGACTGTGTTCTCACAGACACTCTTGTAGTTTCTCTATTCCCTCTCAGCCTGGTGGGGTCACACTTGTGTTCTTGTTTTTTTTTTTATTCTTAACCATTAGATGTTCACTGTAAAAACAGCAACAAATAATCAGGTTAACTTGACCACTATCAGCGGGCGGCAGAATTGCAACAACATTCAGCTCAGCCTACAGCCCTCAGAAAATACCAATAGCTGCTCTAGTTTAGGAACGTAATGTCACATGACACCAGTCACTTACTTAAAGGGCTGTTTACCATCAGTGAGTGACTCAGACTAGCATATATCAGCCTTAATTGCCATTTTGTTTCACTTCCTTCATTCAGTCTGACGTCGTTCATGTTCGAGATGTTTTTGTTAGGAGTTTTTCACACTGATCTAACAAATAATGTCAGTTGTTATTTCTGTAAATAGACTTACAACTTGTACGGCTGCATTGATCTCTTTCCGTTGCTACTTTTACATGAATGTAGCTAGGTAGCAATGTAGGAAGATGACGTCCCAATTTTTAATCCCACTCTACTAAACTCTGATTGGTCAATTGTTTCTCCGACAACAGAAAACAGCTGTTAAGGGGCACAGCAACAGACACATATATGAATCGCTGAACAAATCTAAGATGTGGGCAGTGACTCAGAGGTCTGAGTGAGGCTAAACTCAGACGGCATGCAGGAGACAATATGTGGGGGTTAGTTAGTTAGAAGGAGTCTTAACTGAAATCTCAAGAAGCAAACTGTTCCACAACAGTAAAGTGAGTTTCAGAAATCAGGTGAAATAACTGTTTAGTCGTTTGGATTTATTAACTCTATCAACCCCCTGCAGTTATTTTAATATAATGTCTGTGCTTTGAGGCTGTTAAAATCTTCCCCCACATAATATCATACCTGCAGGTTCTGTCTCTTCAAGTCTCAATTGGCTGCTTTCTGCAAACACCATAATGATTTTAAATCCAGTCACATGGACAAAACAGCCCCTGGGCTTATGAATTGTGAATAGTGATAGCTTCTGGGTAGCAGGTGGTTTTGTAGATCTGAACAGGTTTAACCCGGCGCTCTCGGCTTAGCCGTGAGGAGGCAGTGCCCTAAAGTGACGGGCTGTGAGATGAATGGAGTTCTGCATGTGGCACTGACAACAATCCTGACTCCTGCTGGGCCACAGAAGTGGAAGCATCCAGGTGTGCACGCAGCTGGCGGGCCGGGTACATGACTTACAGATAGATATATAGATATAGCACAAGTGATTATTCCTCATGATATGATATGATATGAGGATAATGAGATTAACACTTCAATATATTTTCTTTGTTACTGAAAGGGGTACAATTACACAGGACAATTCATTCTGTAAAAACTAAACTATTAAAATTTGGCAACCATTGTGTCAAATTTGCGATTCTGGCAACAATTTCTGAAACTCCTTCAGCTGTCAGGCCTCGCTCTCTTTCCATTAATCAGTAAACTCATTGCAACAAAGCTCCTTACACAACAAATGACTCACTCTAATATTACAGCCTCCCATTAGAAAGAAATTAAGCTTAATTTGCTGCCATGATATCTGCTCTGGGTCACCTGTCCTCGTGCGGGAGCAGCACCAACGTATCAGCTAACATTTCATTCAGTGTGTATTTTGGTGTTGTAGTATGTAGCCCCGGTATGCCACTGTTTCCCTCCAGCTGTAGGTTGCCTAATTTAAACTGTACACACGCACACACACACAGGAGCTGCTTTTATTTCACAAACACCTCAGTGCAGAACACCACTGTGCTCTACTGTAAACAACTTTCTTCATTTTCTTTTCTCAGAGTGACATTTTAGCCTCAGAATTAAATAAGTGTAAGGTCACAGACACCGAATAATATTGAGGATATCCTCTGATCTCACATGTGTTTCTACTGACGTGAATATTGCATCCTATATTTGTCCTCTTATCATTACAGGTACAGGGTATTTGAGGGTAAATACAGGTGTGTATTTACTCAAGTAGCTCCCCAAACAAACAAAACCTGAAATGTAAACAACATCAGGTTTAGCTCTAAAGTCTTAATAAGGGAATTAGATAAAAACACTCAGTATGTTTGTTGTAATTGCCTTGTGCCTGCTGCAGCTATGATTGCATGCAGAATGTCTTCAACTCCAGGGAGACTATGTGGAAATCCTCAAATTATTGAGGTGGAGAATTATACAACAGCTGCTCTGTTAAAAGAGGACGCTTGTCTCTAATAGTCTGCATCTTAATAAGCACAAATAGCTATGACACAGAACAGTTATTCTGTGAAATGTTTCGCCCTACAGGGGGTAGCCAGAACAGCACAAACACTTCATGAAGAAGGAATTCAAATTTGAGCTAAATCAACATCACAAACACAGCTACAGAGCAGGGTAACATTAGGCTGAATGTCACTGTCACAGCAGTTGTCAACCTGTTTTATGCTGTGCGTGTCCGTCGTGTCGCTGTTGGTTTGTTTCAAATTTGTAACCACTGCAGTTTACCTGTTCGCCATAGATTGCCATGATTTCCCAGGCTGTACCTATTGACACATTAAATCACTTGTTTCTCTTTTGGACCAGTGCACCTGCAGTTTGGGCACAGATGATTTGGCTGCTTTTTAAAGCCAACATATGCTGCTTATTTGTATTCACCCGAATATAACTCGCCTTTGTGGCAGTGACTGCAATTGTCATAACATTTCTTACATTTTGAAGTACTGTAAGTTTTACTGTCTACCTTTTGTACATTTTATACGGGTTTTTAATGCAGGTTTTTTCTATAAACATAAACATTTTCGTATCATTTTTAAAATCATAAGAAAAATGGCTGAGTATATTCAGCCTACATGACCACATTTTAACAAGTGAATGCTTATTGCTGCCTTCAGGACATCGCAACAAGTCCTCCAAATCCTCGACCTCATCCTTATGCAGACTTTGTCGCTCTATAACCGCATCACCCAACTTCCTCCTTTACTCCTGATATAAGCACTGCAGCTGCTAGACGGCTTTGTCACCGGTTTTGGGACACTTGCTGAAATGACTGACGCTGTCTACCTTATCCCATCTTATCAGTTCATTCGGATATTCATATTTATTTATTAATGTGTTATTACCAATTCTACATACAGTTTTAAAGTCTATTTAAATGTTGTGATTAGCAGTGGGGGGGTTTTTTCCTTCTCCTATGTATTATGTGTGAATTTGTTGACCTGGGTGGGAGGCTGATGGGTGGAAATTAATTGAAACATTAACATTAACATTGCCATTACCCTTAGCTGCCTGACAACAGACTAGTCATTACAAACCAATGCTGTACAGCCAAACTTTGTTCAAACCAACCTTATTTTAATTCTAGTCGACATTTTTTACATTACATTCATTACACAGTCACTTTGTCCAAAGTAAGTGGATTCAACCTCCGAAGCAACCAAAGATAGATATCATCAAAATTGTGAGTGCATCCCTCCCAAACAAACAACAAAGAGTGTGTTCAGTGCTACGATATGAGAGCTTCGACATCTAGAATATTTACATTTGATGGAGCGGCGCAGCCATAAAGACATGGAGCCTTTGGCTTGAATGTTTCACTCGATGTAAACATCATATATATTCAATAAAGAACTTAAACAAGCTGATGAATGAATGAATATCTTACTGTCAGACAAAGTGAAATAAGATTATTTTACCTTGGAGCTACTTAAGGGCAAACAAAAGGGAAACTGTATGTTAAGGGGTAAATATAGAGAAATGATTTATGTATATAACCTGTATGTAAGTGGTATTCTACTGTTAATGTGCTTAACAACCCTCAGACCTCTCCCCTCCCCGAGTGCTTCAGAAGGAATTGCTGCTTAATGACCCTGATGATTATCTTTAGTGGGATGCATCTTGTTCAACCTTTGGGTGGGAAAGGAAAATATGCGCAGTATCAGTTTGGCGTTTGGGCAAATTGCTCCACGTTCAGGGTGCCATTTACTCAAGAATGATGATAGATTTGCATCCGTTTCCTGTTTCTCTCTCTGTTGCAGCGCTGCCAGATACGAGGAGAGGGAGTATCACATCACACATCTCTGGAAACTGCAGAGGACAAGCAAAACATTGTGACTGGTCCTCTTGAGCACGAGCGGAGACCGAAAAAGCAACAACAACAACTGAACTGGACTCGGCATTTGAACAAGTGGGGATGAGAGCTACTCAGTAGACAAACCCTCGAGGGTTGAGACTGGAGCTGGCAAATGAGTAAGTCATGGCCCAAAATGATTGCCTTAATTACTACACATATACAGATGTATGAAGTGATGGAACTAAGAGACTTATAAAAGTTCAAAGATGTTTTCTTTACATGTGAAAAAGTGTCTTGTAAGGAACAGATGTGAATATTTTAATATGATAGAGATAATGTTTGGTTGTAATGTCGACATAATGTTTTAGTTGGGTCGGCTTCGTAGGTGTCATTGGTTAATAAATGGTGAGTTTGCTCTCTGCTTATGTGCAGTCAGCAGTACGACTTAATCTATTTTTATCTTGTTTCATATTGTCAACCAAACAAGGCTGGCCTGAGTTGCTCACTCAAACGCTGGCAAACAAACTCTTAATTCACATAGTGTCATTACACATGAAAATCCTCATTCAGAAAGTGTATAGAGGGGTTGGGAGAGAAATACGAGACATATGTTGACTGGCTCAATGCAACACACTGAAATACATCAGAAGAATATCCTCTTACATTAAGATCCACTTACACTAAAGCAAAGATGTCAGGCACATAAACACCATCATAAATATCTGCCACACTCACTTTCTATCACAGAAAAACAGCGGATGAAACTCGCCGGGCTTTCAACGCCCGAGAATCATCGACGTAAAGATGAAATACCTTAGGTTTTTTTCTCAGATGCAAATTTAGAGCTGACCAGCTGCTTTGTTGATATGTTTTCACTTTGAATTTAACTGTATGCAAAAGTAACATGGACGTGTGTTATATATTTTTTTAAACCTAGCCTTGATAATTACATAACCAAAGGTGAAACCCTGAATTTATTGTATGTTGTGGACTTCTGGAAAATGTTGTGATATAGATGCACACTGAATAGGAAAAAAATGTATATAGCAGACATTTATACTTGTGTGTCCTAAGATGTGTTGCAGATAGAGTAATTTGAGACTTTTTACTTTCTTTGACTGTTACGACCATCGACCGTCATCACCTGTGTTTGGTTTGTCCTCGCTGATACAATCATGTTCCTCATATTGTTGCGGATGCTGCTCCAACATTCTTCATTATCATGTTTTTGGCAGTTTATTTCTTCTTTTTTAAACATCTTTTTTATACATAGGGCCCATTAAAAAAATCCACTTCCTCATTAATTTGGCATACTAAAACATGAGATTGCTGATGTTTGTTTGTGCCGCTTTGTCTTGGACCTGCGATGTTGCCCATGAATGAAATGATTAGAAATGTCCGCTGACATGCAAGTTTTATTTTTGGAAGCAGTAGTAAGTTACATCACATATTTTAATAAAGACAGTTTTATTTTCCTATATTTTCCTTCAAAAAAACATTCTTTACATACTGTGTCAACGATAATGGCACTTAAAAAGCTTGAATTTAGAGCTTGCTTGATCTTAGTGTCTTTTTCCTCGACTCCTACAGAAAATCCAAAGTTCACGTTCTTGATCTTTTTTCCCCCGACAATTCGTATCTGTATTTACCTCAATAATAGTATCCCTCAGAAAAGCTGTGGACTGAATGTTCCAGATGTTTCCTTAGTGTCAGAAAAACTAAATAGAGTATATTTAGGAAATCCTTATGGGGAGGGTGTTTTTATTGGAAGTAGTAGATACAAGTTAAGTTTGTCATTTCTGCATACCAACAGTTTTACCGGGAATACTAGTATACTCCAACAAAAGTAAAGAAGTAAAGAAAAGGGAAGAGTCCAAGGGAAACATGAACGTGAAAGAAATGAATGACAGTGGATTATAATATCAGGTTGTTTTTTTACCAGATTATTTGAGAATTATTAAGAAAACTGCATTAGAAAACACTCGATAATAAGAGAATTTAAGTAATAGAGCAAAGCAACTACAAAGCAGCAGACATGAATTTAAATAGTTTTGGGAAATACGCTCATTTGCTTTGAGAAGATGAGAAGATCGATGCCACTTTAGTGTGCGTACAATGAATATGAAGCTACAGCCAGCAGCTAGTTAACTTAGCATAAAGACACTTATTTATTTATGCTCATCATATCAATATTTTCCGCTCAACTTAATAGTTCTGCATCGGGACCTTCAGCATTTCAGCAGGATCAAGTATTGAGTATCTGTTGGTTACAAGACAACAAGACAAGTTACTACGAAATGGTTCAGCACATAGCTCCTGATAAAACCACAACTTGTTGATTTTACACTTGAATTAAACAATATAACATATAACATGTTAATTAATGTGCTTTAAAGGTGCTGGTAGGCAGATTTTATTACCTTTGGACAGAGCCAGGCTTGTTGTTTCCCCTTGTCGTTTCCAGTCTTTATGCAATGCTAAGCTAAGCTAAGCAGCTGCTAGCTGAAGCTATGTTTACTGTACAGATATGAGAGCGGTGATGGAGCTTCTTAACCTTCTAAGCAGATTTCCCGAACTATTCCATTCAGAGGTGAATTAAATCAAAATATAACGTGTCTGGAGAAATATATTTTCAGAAGTGATTTTATTATTATTATTATTATTATTTTCTAATCTTGTCAGATTATGTGCCTCAAGCACAAGCTGTTGCACACCTGAGGGGCTCAGTCCTGACCAGGAGTTTCAACGTGGGAAAGGTCAGGAGGGACGGGCCGGAAGATTTCAGGCTGAATGTTGGCTCACATAAGTATCTGCATAGCTAACCCAGATGCAGAACTGTCACACCAACAGCCAATAGTGGCCAGAAGCTGCACTGAGACAAATTAATATAGTGATATGTTCAGCTACAGCTTGGTATTATCACAAGGCAGTACAAAAGACGCTAAGCCAAAGAGTAATATGCCCACAGGTTAATAGAGGGAACAAGAACAGGATCAGCCTGAGAGTTGATCCTCGAGGCCACAACATCCAATCAAGCAGAACAAACAAGCACCAACGGAGACGGAAATAAATCTGTTTAAATGGACGGTCTCTAACCCATTTCCTCAATCTATGAATTAAAACAATTTATTTGGTTAGAGGCTGCAATTATGTCAAGTTGCACTGATACGGCGCCCTCACTTAAATCTGCTGTCATGGAGAGATCAGTAGTAACCCAGAGAAGGGCAGGGTACTATAATGTATGAAGCAAGAAGATAATAAAGGTCGATAGGCAGATTTTGAAGCAGATTGAATATTACAGGAAGTAAAATGATTTATCCTCTTGTGTGAGCTGACTCATGCACTGAACAAAAAGGTCATAATCCACAGTTATCCACATGGATATTTATCAAGGAGTCATCCAGGTCATATCATGAGTGGAAATATATCCCAAAGACTGAACAACAAATCAGTTTTTTCATCGACTTAGTAGCACTGCTAGATATTCCTGTGGATGTTAAAATTACCTGCAGTCATAACTTTTGTGATAACTGTTGTAAGCTGTTGGGGAGGTTAACAGTTAGTCTGTGTGGGGACATTAGATAACACACAGAGCAAGATGAGAGGAGAACATTTTAATTATGATCACCTGTGAGCTGGAAAACTCACTGGGGCTACATTTATAATGTTTCTAAAACACGAACAAAAGCAGCTTGTCATAGCTACTGGCCAGAGGAGGAAGAGGAGGAGATTCACCCATTACACAGTTGAACTCATTTTCAGTGATAGTAAAATAAAACCAACAATTTAAAAGAAGAACTGAACTAATTTAAAGAGAAAATTACTAAAATTAAAAAAGATTGATTTCACATTCAGATGGGCTATCTCTGTGTGAGAAAGTGCTGTTCTGTTGATGCTCACATATTTCTGAGGCCTAAACAAGTCTGAGACTCCAATCCTCTGTGCTTTCCGCAGAGCAACGAGGAGAAGATTAACTTTAAGATGAATGCCTCCCCTAATCAATAACAAAAGGATTTCTTCTACAAAACAACCGATTGACCACAGATCTAAAGCCATGCAAAACAATAGCCCAGTGTTAGGATTTACTGATGTAATACATTTCACACCGCTTTCAGTGTTGCCAGATTTGACCGACACAAACAGCCCAATCGCCGTAAATATAACTACATTTTTAATCTAGAAAATAGGTGCTGGGAAGGAGACTCAGGACGTTCCTCCGTGCTCCGGTCTTCTGTTTTATTTCTACAATTAGGCCCAAAATAATGCAATATGTTACAATAATGAAAAAGTATCTCAAGCAAATCTCTTGGATAGCGATTAAACACAAGGAAATGTTCGTAAGTCTTTACAGGTCATTTATTACAGAGTTATACCCGAATTAAAAATAAATAGTGTCGACCTAGTTGTAATAAACTTGACATGTCATTTGTTTTTATTGATCATCTGTTGTGTGTGTGCTTCTCAGAGGAGAGGAGGAGCCGATTCACTGGGAAATAGCCAAATCCAGCCCAAATGGCACAAAACGTAGCCCAAATCATCACAAGCTGCCCAAAACAATTTTTATCCCAACAAAAAGTAGAAGAACTGGATGGAAAACTGCCCGATCTGGCAACACTGACTGCTTTTGCAGATAGTGATAAGGACGGATATGTTGATACAAAAACAACGATTAACACATCTGAGGTTATGGTTCATGTATTGAATTTGGTTTAAAAAAAAAAACCCAACTCACTTTTAAATGTATTTTGTCTCCAAGAGCTGAGGGACATCAAAAAAACAACCTGACTAAGCCCAGTATCTTCACACTGCACCCAGGCAGCGCTGTAGACGTCGCCATACGGCTCAGTTTGATATCACGTACCACGGACACACACACACAATTAAAAGTAATGCATTAGTCTGAGGATAGTGCTTACTGTAACATCCACAGTGTTGGATAACACCAGGAACCCGTTTTATGTCTTAATCTCCTTATAAACAAGGTGGCTTATGAGGAGCACTGCAAAACTGTTGAACAGTGACGCAGTTTGTATTTGTTCAGTAGTCGTGCTGGATATTATGTGACTGACTGGATTTCGGCTTGTTTTTGCACCATCTGCCTCCTGCAGAACAGTGTTAGTGCTCTTTGCTGCAAATATAATGATTACTGTGTTTGCCCCGTCCGGCCCTGCATTTAGAGAAATTGTCTCAGGTAGGAGACAAATAAAATGCTTTGCGGAATTAATACGTGTTTGTTTACAGCTAATATCAGCATATCGCTCAAACAACTGGGTTAATAACAAGGTTACCACACGTGACTCGATCTGAGAAATACTCAACGGCCACTAAACATTCGGGTAATAATTGTAAGATTCTTTCAGAGATTATGATATTGATTAAATGATAATAGCCTTCATTAGCTTAGACATTACCCACATTTAACACACCTGGAACACCTTTCATTTTCTGGCTCACAGTGTACCAGAGCAGAGAGAGGACAGACCGCGTTGTGCTAAATCAAGAAGAGGAATTATATGCTGAAGTGTTAATCGTTAGAAGGGAATTAGCATTTCCACCTATTTAATGACGACCGCAGAGTTGACACAGTGTAGTGTAGGGTGTGGTTTGAGTACAAAAACAGGCACAAACACAAACACACACACACACACACACACACACATCTTGTTACATCAGCCAGTGAGTTCAGTGCTGCCAGAGTTTCCTTGAGCAAAGCAACCTCTGCCTGCTCCACTGCCTCTCCTGGCTGCTGCTGCTCCTCTCTGGGAGTCTCAAAGGGACGTGCAAATACATTTATAATTACACCGGACCTCGTTCATCAAGCTGTTGGACATTCAAATTACAGTATGTAAAATCAAAGAGATATCGTTTTGCTTGTGGATGGAAAATAGAGCTCCAACGCTTAGTTGATTAATCAAGTGACAGAAAATTAATTGGCAACTATTTTCATGATTGTTTTAGTCATTTTTGAAGCAACAATGCCAAACACTCTCTGTATCCAGCTTCACAAATATGAGGATTGGATGCTTTTAATATGCCATATACGATCGCAAATATCTTTCAGTTTGGACTGTCAAACAATCTGAATAGACAGACATTTTAATGACAAAATGGTGTATCATTTAATCGACAAAGCATTTGGCACATTAATCAATATAGGAATTTTAGGATATTATGTAATCCTCTCTGTGCTCTGTGATACGGCGATGTAATGTCTCATATCAGTTTTGGTGATAAAAAGTTCAATTCTCTACGCCCTGAGAGCTCAATGCACTGCAACACAAGAACAGACAAAACACAAGCAAA